>NW_022884342.1:43518-673079 GCF_011952255.1 Bombus vosnesenskii
AAATTTTGTTCATGAACACCTTTATCTTCATCAATCCCAACAGAAGAAAAGAATTTCTACTTGTTTCGATGCTGATTTCCCTGTAAGTCTACTAGTTACAGTGCACTGTCAGTCCCTAACATATTTATTTTGCATGTGACTTTCAACAAAATTTTGTTCATGAACACTTTTATCTTCATCGATCCAAAAAGAAGAAAAGAATTTCTATTTGTTTCGATGCTGATTTCCCTGCAAGCCTATTGGTTACGTACAGTGCACTGTTAGTCTCTTAATATATTTATTTTGTATGTGACTTTCAACAAAATTTTGTTCATGAACACTTTTATCTTCATCGATCCCAAAAGAAGAAAAGAATTTCTACCTGTTTCGATGCTGATTTCTCTGTAAGTCTACTGGTTACGTACAGTCCCTTAACATATTTATTTTATATGTAATTTTCAACAAAATTTTGTTCATGAACACCTTTATCTTCATCAATCCCAACAGAAGAAAAGAATTTCTACTTATTTCGATGCTGATTTGCCTGTAAGTCTACTAGTTACAGTGCACTGTCAGTCCCTAACATATTTATTTTGCATGTGACTTTCAACAAAATTTTGTTCATGAACACTTTTATCTTCATCGATCCAAAAAGAAGAAAAGAATTTCTATTTGTTTCGATCCTGATTTCCCTGTAAGTCTACTAGTTACGTACAGTCTCTTAACATATTTATTTTGCATGTAACTTTCAACAAAATTTTGTTCATGAACACCTTTATCTTCATCAATCCCAACAGAAGAAAAGAATTTCTACTGTTTTAAAATTTCAATACACTGACAATAAGATCGCAGTTCTAAGTATCCTTCATCCTATTCGACTTCAGATTTTCCAGAAATATCCACCATACGTAAAATTCAGACTCTAAAACGATAATCACAACAGCTCTCTCTTTCTCTCTTCGGTATCGCATTTAAAACTAACACTCAATACGTGTAAAATTTAAATACTCAAACTATTGCTTGGCAACTAAGTGATTGCGGTATTTGTCAATACCATCTAATGACAAAATCCGCAATCACTTAGTTGCCAACCCAATACAATAACACCAGTGCCAAACGTCTTACTTCTTTTCTAATCTCAAGATTTAGACATCAAAACTGACGATTCCAATCTCCCTTTTCAATCTCGAATTTCCTATCATCCTACCTAATCATAGCAAAGTCCTTCCTCGCTTTCCATCTGAAATCCAAAAACTAAACTTGGACGCTAAACCCACAATCCCAGCTGCTAATAGACATCTGCTCTGCCTTGCAAGCATTTTAAATTTACAAAAAAGATCTACCTCCATCGCATCTTCAACTATCACAACCCCCATCATCCGGCTGCAAATCTTCATCAGAAAATTTCAATTAGAAGCCTCTCGCCGGCTGTTCCTGGACGACTCTTCCTGAAGGCACGTTCTCTTCTCAAGACAACCCTAGTTTGCTTTCCGTGTGCGTCACCGTGCTCGCATTAAATTCCAATCTGTAACATCGACGTGCGTTCGTTTCCACGCTTTAGGCTACGTTCGAAGAAAATGGGGAGGGTGGACGACGTCTGATTAGACGAGTTACTCGGCTGGGGGCGCGAAAGGAGCCGCCAACCGATGATGGTTTGCTCGGTAATTCTTGGCGGATCCATGGCCAGCAAAAAAGGCCACGGATCCAACGGTGTTTTTCACGATGGCTTGTTCCAGGCGTCTCATCAGTCACGTCGCCGGCTAGCAAAGCGGAGGCGCCAGCCCACAAGACTCTCCTTCGAAACGCCGATGTGTCAATTAATCCCTGCATCCCCCGGGATACGACTAGGCTAGAGGCTGGATTATCATTACCCTCCTTGCTATCTCCTTCCAAGGATGTGCCACCCTGCCGATCAGACACGGTATCTTCCTCCTGCGCCCACGAAGATGTTGTCTTCGTGGCAAGCAGACAAGCTACTCGTCGTCACCCCTTTTGCAATTAATATGGTCGCGATACCCGCAGTGTTCACGCGCTCCTTCCGTGGCTTATTCGAGTGTCGTGTGATAATTCTGAAGAATCTCTTCGAAGAAGAAGAATTTGACAGCAAGTGGCGTGGTTGAAGAGATGCTTTTGCAAGAGGTGGATTTTGATGAATGTGCATATGCTCGCTTAGTTTTTGTATCAAGTGTATAATAGTTGTGAGAAATGATGATTAATGATGGTGATGAAGCTCTCTATGATTCGGTGAATTTGAAATGATATCGGTAAATCTATGGACAGAATTGAAGAAATACACTTGGACGTCTGTTTCGTCTTGGATTGCATATTTTGCGCCTTCAAATGTTCCATAATTGTTTAACTATTAAATTGTTTAGATGTAAGTTTGTATTATTTCATTGGCAGCGATTATTCGAAGTGTGAATTTTCAAAAGTCTAATTAAACGAACGACAATCGAAGTTGTGGTCCGGTTAACAATGGAAGAAGAAACTGGATATAATTCTTTAGTCAGATTTCCAGGTAGTTGAGAGCCTTAAACGCATTGCTTGACATTTCATCGCATCTTTACGATCTAACATTGTTGTCTAATTACAAAGTCCATGACAATGAAGTACATAGAGACAATGAAAATGTACTAACGAGGGAAAGTGTGGCAGAAAGAAACGGGAAAGTGCGGAGCCTCAAATGAGCCTCTCTGAAAGGATCAAACAGAGAGCCTTTCCCCTTAGAGAAATAACAAGTCCTTTTCCATTCAGCTATTTGTCATTATCATAAAATCCTAACAAACTTACTTCACCTTATTTCATTATTTTTTTTCCAATAGATCACTAATCAAAGAATTTTCAAATGTAGCTAACCTAACTAACCCAACCTACTTGATTCTGGTTCGTTCGTAAACCACTGGCCACTTCTTTGGTTCTTCTAAATGTAACTAACCTAAGCTGAGATTCATTTCAAATGTAACTAACCTAAGCTGAGATTCATTTCAAATGTAACTAACCTAACTAACCCAACCTACTTGATTCTGTTTCGTTCGTAAACCACTGGCCACTTCTTTGATTCTTCTAAATGTAACTAACCTAAGTTGAGATTCATTTCAGATGTAACTAACCTAAGCTGAGATTCATTTCAAATGTAATTAACCTAACTAACCCAACCTACTTGATTCTGTTTCGTTTATAAACCACTGGCCACTTCTTTGATTCTTCCAAATGTAACTAACCTAAGCTGAAATTCATTTCAAATGTAATTAACCTAAGCTGAGATTCATTTCAAATGTAACTAACCTAAATAGCCCAACCTACTTGATTCTGTTTCGTTCGTAAACCACTGGCCACTTCTTTGATTCTTCTAAATGTAACTAACCTAAGCCGAGATTCATTTCAAATGTAACTAACCTAAATAGCCCAAGTAACTAACCTAAGCTGAGATTCATTTCGTTCGCAAAATACTATTACGACTATCTGACAGTTGCAGTGTGACATATCAAATTCACTCTGCGTCGTAATATTCAAAATATTTATTCATTGATTAAATAGAAGAAATAGCCAAATGTATCTGAGACTTGCAATGAAGAGAGTGTCATAAAAATTATTTAACAGTGTCTTGTAATCAAATTAATAATAAAAAACTACATCAGATAGAAGAAAATCAATCCTCTGACAATATTCTACCTAAAACTTACAATGAAGAGAGTGTCATAAAAATTATTTAAAGTGTCTTGTAATCAAATTAATAATAAAAAACTACATCAGATAGAAGAAAATCAATCCTCTGACAATATTCTACCTAAAACTTACAATGAAGAGAGTGTCATAAAAATTATTTAACAGTGTCTTGTAATCAAATTAATAATAAAAAACTACATCAGATAGGAGAACACCAACCCTCTAACGATATTATAACAAACACACTACCCTGAACATTTTCTACATTTTTACATCTTACACACTTATTCTTCACACTTTTCCACACCTGAATTTCCCACAAACGCGTCAAAATTCATAATCCACTTGTAATCGACTTCGTCTCTGTTCCAAATATTTTACATCTTAAAATTTCCACATAGAAGGTCGGGTCATCGCGAAGGGGTGTCGTCCAGCGTAACGATAAGGTCCGGCAAGAGAGGGTTGAAAGGCAAAACGCGGCCAGGGGGGAGGGAAATAGAGTGACAGAGAAAGGGAGAAGAGGTAGATAGAGACGACGAAGAGAGGATCGGTGGCAGAGTGCAGGCCCCGTGAGTTATGGCCGTCCCGACGCTCTCTCCCGTTGGCCCTGGGCTCAATTTACAGATGATTCCGCGTGTTACCGCCTGGCCAACGACTGGTTAACCTTCCTGCCGAACACTTAATCTTCCGACGTGTCCCGCGACCGAATCGGCCCGCGACTTTCCACGGATAACCGAGCCGACGACAGAGCAATGGCCTCGAGATAAATGGAAACAGAACACGGTGCCTGTTTTGGCTTCGTTTGGCCCATAAACTACTGGCCACCCCTTTGATCGCGCGACCTTGCGTCGAACGACCGCGTCGGGGTCCTCCGCCGTAGATTTATTGGTCCTCGATGGGACGACAATAGCCAACAAGTTGCTGGAAAATGGATCGTGGTCCTACTCTGCCTCCTGTTTACGTTGATGTTACGTCAACGGGACAAAATTTTACTTGTACCAAATCAATTTACATTATTCAATTCTATCAATCACATGTTGCGATTGGGAAACAGTGATAGTTGTTATATTCTTGTGATAAGAATTTGGAATTTCTTCTGGGACTGCATTGTTCAATTCTATCAATTTTCTACCGCGAAGAAGTCACTGTTGTTATGTTGTTTCTTATGAGTATTGGAAATCAGGACGTTGATATTACGTCAAGGGGACGAAATTTTATTTGTACCAAATCAATTTACTTTTTTCAATTCCATCAATCACATGTTAAGATTGTTGTTATATTCTTGTGATAAGAATTTGAAATTTCTTCTGGGACGACTGCATTGTTCAATTCTATCAAGTTTCTACCGCGAAGAAGTCATTGTTGTTATGTTGTTTCTTATAAATATTGGAAATCAGGACTTTGATATTATGTCAAGGGGACAAAATTTTACTTGTACTAAATCAATTTACTTTTTTCAATTCTATCAATCACATGTTAAGATTGTTGTTATATTCTTGTGATAAGAATTTGAAATTTCTTCCGGGACGACTGCATTGTTTAATTCTATCAATTTTCTACCGCGAAGAAGTCACTGTTGTTATGTTGTTTCTTATAAATATTGGAAATCAGGACGTTGATATTACGTCAAGGGGACGAAATTTTATTTGTACCAAATCAATTTACTTTTTTCAATTCTATCAATCACATGTTAAGATTGTTGTTATATTCTTGTGATAAGAATTTGAAATTTCTTCTGGGACGACTGCATTGTTCAATTCTATCAATTTTCTACCGCGAAGAAGTTACTGTTGTTATGTTGTTTCTTATGAGTATTGGAAATCAGGACGTTGATATTACGTCAAGGGGACGAAATTTTACTTGTACTAAATCAATTTACTTTTTTCAATTCTATCAATCACATGTTAAGATTGTTGTTATATTCTTGTGATAAGAATTTGGAATTTCTTCTGGGACGACTGCATTGTTCAATTCTATCAATTTTCTACCGCGAAGAAGTCACTGTTGTTATGTTGTTTCTTATAAATATTGGAAATCAGGACTTTGATATTATGTCAAGGGGACAAAATTTTACTTGTACCAAATCAATTTACTTTTTTCAATTCTATCAATCACATGTTAAGATTGTTGTTATATTCTTGTGATAAGAATTTGGAATTTCTTCTGGGACGACTGCATTGTTCAATTCTATCAATTTTCTACCGCGAGGAAGTCACTGTAATTGTGTTGTTTCTTATGAATACTGAAAATCAGGACTTTGATATTATGTCAACGGGACAAAATTTTACTTGTACTAAATCAATTTACGTTTTCAATTGTATCAATCACATGTTGCGATTGCGATCAGTGATTGTTGTTATATTCTTGTGATAAGAATTTGGAATTTCTTCCGGGACGACTGCATTGTTCAATTCTATCAATTTTCTACCGCGAAGAAGTCACTGTTGTTATGTTGTTTCTTATGAATATTGGAAATCAGAACATGTTCTGATATGGTGCGTATAAATAGGTGCATTTTATGCGTATTTCACGTAGATAAGAGACACCTGGGATTTATTAAAAATAATGCTATATCTCTTGGTATTAATTATTTCAAATAATTAAAGTTTATTGGGAACAGTCGTGAAGATTGATCCATCCAAAGCAGCGTTTATCTTTCATTTCCGCTGTAATCTCGTTCGAAGAATTTGAAGAAAGCACAAACATTAACAACTTCGTTCAATATTTCGAGAAGAAAGTTCAGCCAAAAAATCGCACGTTTCTCAATTCCATGAATTAAGCAGAAGGTCAGGATGACACAAACAGTAAATCAATTACACCGCTATCGATGCTCATTCGTAACACGATCCTTCGGAATTACAGCGTTTCCTGTTGCACAATTTCAAGACGACGATTGCCAACAACAGAGGAAATTGCGTTAACGTCAAATACAACGTCCTCGATAACAATTTTTCCTCGGGTGTTAAACCTTTCGAACAAAGATGCCAATCAACATGCAACATTGTTAAAAATAAACAAAAAAAAAAAAACACTGCTAATTTTCGAAGAAATTTGTCAACCCTGACCAAGATACACCATACTTCATTATCGACAAACCATCGACAAATGTCGAAGACAACCAAACGAAAAAGCTACTAATCGACGTTGACCAAAAGGTCGAGCAAACCAGAACGAATGACACAATGGTCGAAGACACCGAATTCCAAATTCTGCGCAGCATGTGCACGCGACGATTCTCGTTCCGGAAGGCGATAATTCAACCCGAATCGAAAGAGTTTTCGGAAGGCCCGCATGTGTCAGCCATCGGTCCATCGATTGTCTGTGCGGCAGGCTCACGTTTCGCCCAACGATACATCATAATTTGCCGGCGAATGTTTACGAATGCTTGGGAAACGCGCGGTTTTCGCACGTGACGAGGTCCAGATGCCGTCCCGTCGAGAAAAGGAGTGGCTGCTGGCTGTCATTAGCCGTCGGACAACGGGCACCCCGTGGCGAGCCGCAACGTGTCGCCGGACAGACGTTCCACATACGCGCGCTACGGGAATCATGGCGTTAATTGACTGGCAGTGCGGTAGCTTCATCAGTGGACTGCGGATATTTATGCAATTTTATATTCTTACCAATGTAATTAAAAAAATAATATCCGAATAGAAATTCGTTTCTACTAATTGCTATAAATTCTCTGTTCAACGTATTACTATATACAGTTGGGTACTGAAGTTAGCGGACAGATACTAAGTTTTAGTTTTATTAAATATTATTTATTATTAAATGTAAGAGAAATAAGTAAGTAAGCGAATGACTAAAATTCTTAGAAATGGTATCATAATACCGGAGAAGCATAGTTAAATGCATAGAGTGGTATTTCAGTGTTCACGGTATACTTTACTGTTCTTTTCCCTCTGAAATAAAACCCTTAGAGTATACAAATTTCGAAACGTGAACTTGCTAATTTTAAAATGTGCAGAAATATTCTAAATAGCATTTTAAAGTATAGGTATTATTCTATATGTGGCGACACTCGACACGGAACTTTCTAATGGCTTCGCGACACACAGCGCTGTATCTTCGAAGCGTAAGGTCGACACACCTAATGTTCCATCGATATCCCTACGGTACTTTCGCCGAATATTCGGAAGATCGCGTAACGCGGCAACCGTCGCCGCACGTCTAATAAACGCGTGCGTAGTGGAGGTATCGAGGGGCAACAAAGAAAAGAATCCGTTTGGTTTCGAATGACAGATTCATTCTGCCTCGAGCTGTGAAGTGAGGAAGGTTAAGCGTCATAGCGAAGCAAACACAATTAGAGATATGTGATTATTGATTCTTGATAGTTTTATTGTTATTTGTTGTTGATAGTTAATCGTTAATCGTTAATTATTGACTGTTAATAGTTTAATAAACTTATTGTTGAATAACCACCTTCACCAACATACTACCTCAGTACTAATTTTCGCTAAATAATCTATGTACTATAACACTAGTGCTAGTTTGATTAAATTTCATTGACTATATTTCTGTAGATTTTTGTATTCCTAATATCTAAAAGTGTATGAATATTCGCGGTGTATTCATTGTTATTTGGCTAAATAATATACGTAGTATAAATAAATAAAAACTAGGTATAACACTAGTGCTAATTCGATTAAACTTTATTGACTATACTTCCACTGACTATATTTCTGTATTGTACTCCTAATATCTAAAAGTGTATGAACGTTCGGGGTATATTCATTGTTATTTGGCTAAATAATCTACGTACTATAAATAAATAAAAACTAAGCATAACACTAGTGCTAATTCGATTAAACTTTATTGACTATACTTCCACTGACTATATTTCTGTATTGTACTCCTAATATCTAAAAGTGTATGAACGTTCGGGGTATATTCATTGTTATTTGGCTAAATAATCTACGTACTATAAATAAATCAGAACTAAGTATAACACTAGTGCTAATTAAATTTCACAGATACTTCCACTGACTATATTTCTATAGATTTTTGTATTCCCAATTTCTCTAAAAGTGTATGAATATTCGCGGTGAATTCATTGTTATTTGGCTAAATAATATACGTCCTACAAATAAATAAAAACTAAGCATAACACTAGTGCTAATTCGATTAAATTTTATTGACTATACTTCCACTGACTATATTTCTGTATTGTACTCCTAATATCTAAAAGTGTATGAACGTTCGGGATATATTCATTGTTATTTGGCTAAATAATCTACGTGCTATAAATAAATAAAAACTAAGTATAAACTCTAGTCCTAATTAAATTTCACAGATACTTCCACTGACTATATTTCTATAGATTTTTGTATTCCCAATTTCTCTAAAAGTGCATGAAAATTTACGGTACATTTGTCGAAGAAGCGTCAGAGAATAGTGTTTGTGGGCGTTTGCTAGATCTTCATTGGAATTGGCCATCGCTGTGTTATAACGAAGGTACGCGCCGCCTGGTAATACGAGTATCGATACTACCGATTCGACAATCAACCGCTGTGTTTGGGCACTGGCGATACTAGTGACGTTGGTCTTAGGTTCTATAACGAATCCACGGTCAACGAGAGGATAGATATACTCTTGCTCACACAATACTCACAGATCGTAAGGCGCTACTCTACTCGCAAGAAAGGATGAATTT
Organism: Bombus vosnesenskii; assembly: GCF_011952255.1. Taxonomy (NCBI): domain Eukaryota; kingdom Metazoa; phylum Arthropoda; class Insecta; order Hymenoptera; family Apidae; genus Bombus; species Bombus vosnesenskii. The sequence goes on from NW_022884342.1 coordinate 52,817, forward strand.
TTGTCCCGATGATGCCACCGAGGAAAACTATGATGGGGTGTGTCTAAGGACACGGGAGTACAGCCTTCGTTCCAAAAGTAAGGGAAGCTAACGTCCCTGTCAATTGGTCAATTTGGGACAAAGACTACCTGTCCGTTTGAAAACTCTCAATTACCGAAAAAACCCAGGTTTTATAGCGGGTCCTCGGGCTAACTGGCCTTGTGCTATGTAAGTTCCTCGACATTTGGTATTCCATGGTATGGAACCGTTGACCGCGGCTACGTTCGGCGGCTGATGATCGCCTTGAGCCCAAGTTTCTTATCACAAATCGCAAACAAGTACAATTGGGCAGAATGACAGCGAATTGTTTAATTACAACTGTAATCTTTAATTACAATTTTACGGATCTTCCCGAAGTTCCAGAGGGAAGGCTCCGGTGTCCTTTCATCTGCGACATATTCATCGTTATTTGGTCGATGGTTCAATTATCCCGTGAACTATCATGCTGACGTTTGTGGGTGTTGGTAATTGCTCGGTTAAATGGAATAGCTTTTGGTGCGATCGGAGGTCTGTTAGGGGTAGCGAACGTAGCATCTAGAAGACTATTTTCACTCGTGTTTACGAGCTCTCTTCTGTAATTGATTTATACCCTACAATTGCACACCATTAAATGTCCTGTCCGAAGTGAATAGAAGGTTGATAGGTGTTGATGAATGACGGATCGCTGATCTTTCTACAGTGCACGTTCGTGCTCAACAATGACACGTTCGTTAATGTGTAAAAGGGGTGATTTTACGTTCTAGTGGCCTGATTCCTGACTCAGTCTTTATGGCCAGATTGAAGATTGATATATAACAATTGTAATAACGTTGAGAAGCTGCGGGAATATTAAGGATAATTGTAACGCTTTTTGAGTCACAAATGAGGGATTTCTGAGATTGTAAAGCCGCGTGCAGTAAAAATGGTAATGGAATCCTATGGGCTCGCGTTAATTGACTCGAACGTTCATCGATTCACCGCGACGAGACTTGGGCCAAACGAACCCCTGAAATGTTTGTAGGGTCCTCGTAATTGATATTGTAACTTACATGGTACAGTGTAATCGTGTCTGTCGAATTACAAGTGGGGTGCCTTTTAGGTCCATTCGTCTGCCTCTCAACATGCAACCTTGTATCATCATGTGGAACTCATTTGGAATTGAACTCTGCTCAATTTTATCTGTTTCTCCAAAACACTTCTAAATACTATCAAGTTACGTCTATTTTCGTCCCTTTCCCGAATTTCTTTCCATTAAACAATTGAAAACCGTCGTAACAATAAATACATCAATTTACAAGAGGGTGTCAAATATTATTAACAGTACTGGCACGATGATTCAAAATTTATAATTTCCATTATTCCACCTACGCAATGAAATATCCCTACGATCGAACTGCAGCCCCTATTTTCCTACTTTTTCAATTCTTTCTCACGAAAAGCTTCAAAATCTCGCGATGACAAAAGTCCGCCATTTTCCAAGATTATTTCCAATTTTCACTGTTCTCACTTACCTTGTTGGTTGCTTTTCCGTGTAGTCTTTTTCTCTTTCATCCACGGGTACTCGGGCACGTTGACGGACGGATCGGCGACCCCGTGAGGGTCCATCATAGCGTGGTAGCCAGGATGATGGGATCCAGGGCTGATGGATCCTCCGGTTCCTGGAGAGTGTTGAAGGCTCGCGTCGCCAGCCAGCTGGGGCAACGCGGTCATGAACTCCGCCATGGAGGGCTGGCTGTTGATGAAGCCTGTCTCCGCGGAGCCGCATGTCGGATCCATGGCTGGGTGATGTGTCCCGTGCGGGGGCAGCCCGGCTGGGGCACCTGCCCCCGCGGCCACCGTGGCCAGCCAGAAGCCACCCCCTCCGTCGTTCGCCAGGACGGGTGTCGTCGGCCTCGTCTTCACGCTCGCGATCTCCTTACCCGCGTGGACCAACGCCTCGAGCTGCCTTCCGGCTGGCTGCACGCTGCCGCAACCGTCCAGCTGCGTTGGATCCTCACGGTTCTCTTGCTGATGCGACGACAGTTGTTCTTTGCCTCGCATAGACGAGGATACACTGATTTTTATATTCTTCCTTGCTTGCGTAGAGATAACGGGGTAGTTTGATTGCTCAATATTTTTCTAGTATTTGTAGTCTCTATTTTCACTGTAACCGACGAGCTTGGTCTAGCTGTGCCATCAGAAACACGAGAACGATATTACATCCTGAAAGAATCCTTCGCACTGCAGTTTCAGCATACACCACGAGTCATAATCGCGCGTTCACTTAGCACGAGCAATATATCGCCGGCGACGAAAACCGAAGGACCTTGGCCGGGTCCAAACCGTCGTTCACGACAGCTGCTTCCACTTGGTGCATTCACGGGGCCATTTCTCCGTCGAGTTCACCGCAGATCGAAGCACGACGGCACACAGAACACTCGCATGTCCGCGAAAACTCACCCCGCAGCTATCACACCTCGTAGCATCACATAACCTGGTCCGTGCGGCTCAACCACATAACGCGAAAGCACACTTTCACAGAGGAAATCGCTGCATCGGTATACAGACGTTACGCTAAATCGGCAGCACTGAGACTGGCGCGCACTCGATCGCATACACTACGGCTACCAGGAGCGTCCCGATCGGCCGGAACCCAGGCAGGCAGGCAAGCAGGCAGGTAGGCAGGCAGGCTAGCTGGCTGGCTGGCTAGGCAGGCGAGCCAGCGAGCGCAATGTACACTTGCCGAGTGACGTGATGGAGGAGGAGAAAGAAGCGGAGGTGGAGGGGTTCGAGAAGGGCAACGCCGCAGAGGTGAACTGTAATCGACAGAGCCAGAGAGAGAAAGAGAGAGAGAGAGACAGAGACAGAGTGGACAGGAGAGGGAGACAGAGAACGGAACAGAGAGCGTAATGGAGGGAGAAAAAGGATGGGTAGGAGTCGCCTTGGAGGATCGAGTTCGATGGTGGCGGAAGCAAAGGGTACACCGGGAGTGTAGAGGGGGCAAGAGGAGAGAGAGACTCTCTCGGTGACTTCCACTCGAGGCTGGCACCCCGACGAATTCCACCGCGGCCTTTTTCGCTTCTCCAATGTTCTCCGTGGCGTGTCTCTGTTGTTACTGCTGTCTCGTTTGCTCCGTGGGGCAGGGGGCCTCGGCGGTTGGTGGCCCAAGGGTTCTTCGCGTCGTCGAGCGTCGACTCTTTCTCGCCGCTGTGTGCCACCGTGCTTGTGGGAGAGACACGTGACCGAGTGCCAGTAGAACGGATCGACCAATGAGGTGGCGGTATCGCGGCAGCGGAGGCACAGCCCTCCGGCGTCGTAGGCGGGCTGGCCGTATCGAGGTCCGAGGGCACGGAACCGCCAGGGTACAACGAACAGACACTGCGTAGCTGTTCCTCTCTGCTCGCCTCGACGCGGCAGTGTGGCCGACCGACTCTCCGCCGTTCGCTGCCACGACCACGAGGCCGACTTGGGCGGTCATGGATTGCGGCGCAACTGTGGGCGGGACGCGCGAGCGCGCCACTTCCGTCGACACGCCACGTGGAGGGGAAATTATCACGTGCTCGACCACGCGGTTCCACTTCCTTCGGGGGAACGGCCGAGGAGAAGGTAAAGATCCGACTGTCGAAGGATGGCCATCGGGCCTTCTTCGTTCCGTGAAATGGATTCTTGGCATGCGGATGAGTATTGTGAGAGTGGTAAAGGTTGTGGAACGTTTTGCAATATGTTTCTCCGAAAGAATTCCATGTGACTTTTCCATATTCGATTTTGTAACTTGCATCCTAAGAATCTGATTCTCGAGTCCAGTGATCCCCGGGGTATTTTCATGCCAATTAATTATCAGCTATGGGCTTTTTACTTTGTTTCCAGTTTGTACGTTTCACAAGACACAGTTTGAATAACGGTAAAATTGTTTCGTGAATTCGTGCCGGGATAACTGCAGTAATAAAGTTGCAAATGAATAGAGGCTTTGACCTAACCTAACCTAACCTAAGCAAACGACGACCGTTTGTATTGTAAAGAAATTTGCTTGGGTCAAAACATTTTTCCTTTCTTAAACGCACAGGTTTATCGTTTTATTGCTCGCGTACCTTTCCACTAATCCGCCAATTGTTATTTTTTGTTTCTGGGCTCGAGCGTCCGTCGCTACCTGTAGTACCCTACTTTTGTTTTATTTATGTCCTTCTCTTCCCATTAAGCCTGCTTTCAGTAATTACTTATTCTACCTTCCCCTGCGTTTCTGACCATCTAGTGACGCGTTTAACTGTTTCTTCATTCGCCTGTAATGCTAATTTACAGCCAGCGGCTTTTGGTAAAATGGTTTTCAACAAGTCCAATATTTTACCTGCCTGTCTTCGTATTTTCCGAAACAAGGACGAGTGATACTTCGCTTGAACCATTTCTCGTACAACGATGAATTTTATTTCGCAATGGTACAATTTGAATAGAAATATAATCGCAGGGAAAAATCTATGCAAAACAGTCCATCGAGATTCTGCAATGTCTGACGTTTAACACTGTGAAAACATTGCTGCAATCGCTAAAAGTGGCGAGAAAGTCGTTGAGAATTTTACGAGGGTAGTAAATTCGATAGTAGATCGAGGGATGGAACGGTGCGGATTCGACGTTGTCGCCACGGTTTCCGGCCGCTGGGGGCACCGGCTGGTGTTACGGCGACTTGCCATGGGGCAGTTTTGATGACAGATTACCCTGATCCGCTTTGTGGAGAAGCTCTCATTTAGACAGCCGGTTTGATCGAAAACTTTGCCACCGTTTTGCAGGAACAAAAAATTCGTGCCACTACCCTCGTTGCACGATGCAGCGTCTACGATGTAGATGAATTGCTTGCTACTTCCTTTTTTTTCTCTGCTTCTGCTGCGTTAAAGATACCATGGAATAATATGCGTTTTCTCAGGGTGGAGCAGAACACACTGCAAATTCAGGTAGCAACAGAAATCTTTTATTACGTGGGGGAAAAAATGATAGATGATAGCAAGGGAAATTATTTTCGTTTCTACTCTTCCTAACCTAGTTTCACCACTTTCTAAACATCTGGTAAATGAATATTCGAAATTTAAATTCCACTAAAATCTACCCTTCCAATTAATCTTCCAGATATTAGAGAAATTTCATTTTACTTAGATGGTAAATTTATATTTATATTTATTTGTCGTAAATAAGCAGTTGCCCAGAAAATCGTGCACTCGAAAAATCTAACCTATGAAACGTACGTATGCTTTGAATATGTATCGAGATGTATGCAGCAGCGGGTTAGAATCGGGAATTTTCGCCACGGAGAGAGCGAGAAAGAGTGAGATCGAAAGGGCGACAGCCGAGTCGTAACGCGAACGAGGGCGCGGATGGCTGAGAGCGGGGAAGGAGAGCGAGAGAGCGCGAGAGGGAGGCGAGCAGCGCCACATCTGCCGCCAGATTTAACTATACATTACAGACACACGATATGTCAAAGTCCTATACTTCATATCGACTCCGCCATTTATTAAAAGTTTCATCGCGCGCACCGTGCCGCTCCGTTTCGACCCCTTCTTTCTGCTGCGCACCGAAAGAATATAGCAAGGATGCTCGAAATATACGAACGAAAAGTTCTGCAAAGGAGGAATACGGCGGATGCGAAGGGCGGCAGAGTCCCGGCAGACTCGAAGGATCTCTCTTCTTGCGATCGATTTGGAAACTTCGATTCCTTACGTGAGTCGATATCTCGCTTCGTAAAACGGTGCATCGCCTTTGTATTTTGAACAGCATTTTTAAATTACTGCAATATCGGGAAATTAAGATATAAATTTTGTCCCGATTTATTAATATTAAATTGAATATACAAATATAAATTGGACAGAAACGATGTCTGTTTAAAGGAAACTAAATGCGATACTCGTATCTATATCAACTCTCGTCACAACGAATCTAACACACACTCTCTCTCTCTCTAGCAACTCGATCAATTCTCTCGACTCTACTCTTCGACGACTCGATTAGCTCCGACTCTCGCAACACACACACTTTTCGACTCGCACACTCGGACCTCCTTGAAACATGAAACCGTCCTTCTGATCTAACGTTGTCCATTGTTTTTCTCATACCTATGTAAGAACTAGGCGACTTTAGTCGCATAGGCGCTCTTAAATGTAAACGAACCACAGACGAACGACGTACACGGTTTTTTCTATTTTCAACCGATCTCTAGTTCAAACTGCTTTACGATATTACATTACATATTATGTTTTATCGCTTTTTGGAGGTACTAGCTGACGAATGTTCTTTTTTATTTGAATTATCCTGTTTACTAGGGCTTTGTATTTATATCCTTTTCAATCCCTTGCCATATAATATCGAGGCACAGTGGCAGGTCATGGTGGATTATGGTAGGAAGATCGTGAGTGTTTATAGTATTGCGAGTATTAAATTTATACGTGGTATTTTAAAATTTAGTCGCATCTGTAATATAATTAATGTTATATATTAGCATATTGTAATAATAATATAATTAATATTATAGAGTAGTATGAAAAATAGACGCAGAGTTAAATTCTTAGATAGTAGAATAACTGCAAATATTTTCTACCGAGATTCAAGGTCCATCTTATTGCCGGGGTTCTTCTTTTTCGAAAACGTAGATGGAAAAGAATTTTCATCGACACCGTTCCGCCATTCTATTTCAGCTGAGAAATTTCCTCTTTTTTCGCAGTAACGCCGCGTGCTCGAATCCACGAACGTTCGCGCTTATCTTATCTCGGGCAAGCTTAATACTAGAAAAATGGGAGATTCCAAGCGAGGCCCCTTTTTACGGTACTGGAATTTCTGTCTGTCAGTTCTCTCCGTTTCCTCCGGCTGCCACCGATTGCGAAATGAAGTTTTATATTAAGCTTCGACTTTCCTCTTTCTTCTTCCCTTTTCCTTCCTCCGTCTTCTCCCTTCCTCGGCTCTCGCGCTCGCTCGTCCCCTTCGCCCCTCTTTTTTCCCGACCTCTCCACTCTGCTCCTCGCGCCCCTTATATATTTACGTACCGATAGATCGTTATGTCGGCGTTTGCATATATATTGACACCGCCATACCTTCCGCCAAGACGCCTAATATATAGGCTATCGAGTGGCATAAAGAGACCCATGTACAGTGTTCAAGCAGCTTTTTCAACGGGTTTGCCTAGCGAGAGCCTTGTACTCTGAAACTATTTTGCGTACATGGAATTTCATTTCGATCTTTCGTTTATCTACACATTTTTGAATTTTTCCTAAAAAATTGATTTTTTAGTGATTGATATTCTAGTTCACTTTTGCTATAAGATTCTTCCTGGGAAGCTTGAATATTTGAAATTTAGGTTATCATTGTTATTTGATTTTATTTATTTATTATATCTATTAAATTTGGAATTCTAATTTTAGATTATTTCTTTCTTTACGACAATTAAGCAATTAATTAGGAATTATCAAGGACAGGATCGGATGCTTAGTCTCGACATCACGATCGTGGGTCTTAAACACAGTTTTCAATGTGCTTCACATCCGCCATTAAAAATAAACCATCTTTCGTCGCCATTTTAGCATGGTCTGCCAGCGGGGTTCGATCTGTCAATCACCGGATCGCTGAAACGAGTCCTCTCCGCAAGGGAAACTTTCGCCCTTCGTGAAACACGACTCCCCGCCATCCTTTCTAACTTTTTCCTCTTCGGCATTCGAGGTAAAAGCGAACTCGTTAAAGACTCCAAATAAAATTGTCCTTTTTTCTCTATTCCTCCTTCCCCTCTCGCACGCCACAGCAAACGTTTCGGTTGCTCTCCACGTCCGAACTTCGTGGAATTGTCATTCCTTTCCCTTTCAGGCTGCACGGCCAATGTGTTTCAATTATCCTACGTGAGCTTGTGAATAAGCGTTAAAAATGTTCGTATTCCATGTTTCTTCTACACTTCATTTTCTAAAATTACATGGTTTTTATCGTCGGTGAGTAACGTTTTGAAAATTGCAATTAGTATACGACTGAAACAACACGCCTTAACCCTTCGAGCGCTGCGTTGTCCGACGTTAAGCGTGCGCCATGGATGGCCCACTCTTTACGAACAAGCACACCGTGGGCTGCGTATTTTTTACGAAAGAGCGCAAGTTGAGCAGACTGAATTTTCATTGCAAAATATATCGATTGTGACTAAAATAAATTATGTAGTGGCCTGAAAAGCCTTGATAACCATTTATTTCATTAAGCAATAATAACATGAACAATATCAAAGTTTGAAATTATATCTTTTAAATTGAAAATTTAATAATTTCGTATTGTACGGTAAATCTCGAAGCAGAGTTCCATACATAAGCCAATGTTACATTTCTTGCATTGGTAACGCGAGTCAGTCCTGCGATTATGTTTAGTGCGAACAGCGCATCTTCGTCGCGAAGGATGTTTATTATTTTCTTTAGTTACGCAGGATGCAGGGAAATGCCTCTCCGTTAACCGAAATGGAAGGTCGTGCGAACGAACTCTTCCTCCTTTAGCCCCCACTCTGCGTGGTGGGTATTTTTGCAAAATATCTTTTACGAGAAGCAGATGAAAATTTTCAAATGTTCCAGTTTTATTATTAGCACTTTCGTAAAGAATATATGCGTTATATATAGCGAGGTGTAAGAGGTGGAAAAAATATTTTTTATACCATTTGGTGCTTTTTCGAACGCAGCGAAGTGAACACAAAATCATATCGATTTTATCGACTGCGCCCATCAAGGCATTGTAGTCCGCTACGCACTTTGCTTTTCGCTTTGGTTTGCCAGTTTGATAATTAATTTTGTTCTTCAACGAAATCATCAGAATGTCAGGTGGATAACATCCATACGTCTTCTTTATCACGCCACTTTTTAGCCTAAAAATGTTATGTGAGAACGCATATATGCGTTCATAACCTAAATTAAATGGTTGTGTGAGAACGTATATACTAAAATATTAGAAAAGAATATGTATAGTATTATAAGATTACAACGTTGTAATATATAACGTAGCAATAGTATTATTTACTATTATTTAATCTTAGTCCGTGCCTTCCGGCTTTGGACCACTTCCGGATCACATCTCTTACAGTGCCTTTACTTACATCTAGCGCTTATCCTTCTTTGGCTTTTGTTTCCTTGCTGTGCTCCCTCCCTGTCGCTCTTCCCCCTCTTCTACTACTCTTCTCTTCTCTATCATCGACGTAGCAATAGTAAATTATATTAAACATTTTAGAAATTATCCACATCGGTAATAAATTATAAAACGTAATTTTCCATGTAATTAGCTGGAAATTTCGATTGCAAATTTTCCTAAAATACGGTGCAACGTGGAGCCAGCTACCATGAATCGTCAGGTCACGAGAAATCTTTGTCAGTAGGGTTGCAAGGAGAAACTGTGGCGAAACTCGGGCAGAAACGTCTAGTCGCGCCGCGTATCAGCGGCGGCCAGGATATAAGCAAATTAAACATGCATAATTAAAACGAAATAGCGACGTTCCTTGCGTGGCGCGGTGGCGGGGCACGGAGGACCTAAGGCGAGGAAGGTCCTCGTAGCAACATCTGGCCGCTATGAAGTATAAAGAGGCATGCGATATCATCCGCAGTGAATGCTTAATTAAAACCTCAGACTCTGGCACCGAGCTTCCCCTAGTCGCTCGCTAATCGCAAGAACTGCCACTCCCGTTCAACCGGGGTCCTCCTCTGTCTTTCTGTCTCTCGTCTTCGTCCTTCCATCGCGTGTTTTCCTCTCTTTTCCATGCCAGACTTCGTCGATTGGGTATACGAGCTTCGATTTCCAAGCTGAAATTGAGAAAAACGGTTAGTCGGTGACGTTAGCAGCCGCGTTTACAATGCTGTCTAGAGGCTTTGATTTAGTGACATGAGTTTAACTTGATTCCAATGCAGAATATATTTGTTCAAGATTGTTAGAATTCTTGTTTCAGACTCGCTGAGAATATTTATAAAATATTTTATGAATATTAATATGAGTTAATATGATGTTTAATCCTGTAATATATTTTTATAGATTACGATATTTTTAAAATTGTAATATAAATCGTAAATATTTTCATAAGTGTAACTAAAGCGATAGAACACAAATAGAAATTCATTCTCTGAATGCCATAAGTTGATATTTCACTTTATATATTTTCTTTGTATATTTTTACATATTTCAATCTTTCATAACCTCATAAATATCCGCAATCTACTTTTATTATCCACGTAATTACCACTCCCAAATAAATCGTCATATTAATGAGGTGGTTAATTAATGTGACCACTTATAAAATAATAATAAAGTAATACACGATTATATTAAAATCACTTCAAGTACAAGTACAGAGACAGTGTTCGACTATACGCTCGCTATTCGACTGTATGACTCGCTATATTAATTGTACTATGCACGTGCATTTATTAGGTTAGCAACTAAGTGATTGCGGGTTTTGACAATACCATCTAACGACAAAATCCGCAATCACTTAGTTGCCAACCTAATATTCAAGAAATGGCATTGCTGCAGAACGTTACGTTTATATTGAGTTCTAATGAATAAATATATTCTATAATCTTCTTCTAATCCACTTTAACTATAATCTTCGTCAAATATATCATTCAATTTTCCTCGTTCCTAAACGAACGTTCTTCCAAACGTCTACGCTGAAAATCTGCGAAATATTAGGTTAGTAACTAGATGATCGCAGCTCAGTGATCATTACGTGTATCGACAAAATCCGCAATCACTTAGTTGCCAACCCAATATTTGTATCGAGCGATGGTAAAAGTTCGAATGTAGCTCCGGTTGACGATTACAAATAGCGGCGATAACATTTTGTCCGGAGTTTGTTTACCTTCGAATCCAGCAAATCAAAACAACGTTGCCACTCGAGAGCGCAACAATACGAGTCTCTCGCGACTCGAATCTTCCATTGACTCATGTTACACGACACTAATATACTTGTAAACATTTTCGATCGACGATATAGTCATCGATTCAGCAAGTGTCATGGTTCCTCATTGGAAAGAAAGAAACGGTCCACCGGAGAATCTTCTCAGGGGTGACTGTTACAAAAGAGAGAGGGATCTCCCCGCGAGAACGCCACCCTGGAACAAATCTACCCCGGAGGTATACAGGGCAGGTCTAGGGCCGACACTTGGCGCAAATTGCCCCAGTAAGTGTAGTGCATTAATCTTTGGTTTGGTTTGCTCTCGGCCACCGCGTGTGTTGCGGTGGCCGCGTTCCTCTCGTAAACCCTCGACACGCCGCACATCCCGAAACCTTTTTGGTATTTCTCTTGCCACGCCGCGCGTGTCGCCCCGTTCGTTTCTAACCGTGACCAGCTAGTTCCTCATAAGTGCTACGTGCACACTGATGAGACATCGATGATGGTGTTCCCAGCTCCATCTTCAATTCCCCCGAATCACTTTTATTGTACGAGATTAATGTAGGGGTTCTGGTTGTCGGTAATTGTTGGGAAGCGGTCGAAGGGTGAGACGGAATTATGTTATTCGTATTTAGATTCGATGATTTACCTTATAAAACGCGAACTTAATTGATAGTTCAATTTTCAAGAATTTTCTTCCAATTAAGTTTTATCCTATTCGGTGTGAATTTAATTTACACTGCAAGTTAATTCCATTCACATTTCGTTCCAATCAAATTTCTATTTTCCTTCGTGAAAAGTTTCAATTTTCTCTCACTTGCATTAACATTTCCAGAAACTTCGAATTAAGATAATTAAAATAACGGATTGACTTAATTAACAAATTAAGAATGAAGATAAAACGCTTGCAAAAGTGAACTTATTCAGAAGCAAATGCTGTCACGAGATTGCAGAGTGTTTCCTTGCTACTCAACCCTCTGTACAATTTTCAAGCCGTTCTTCAGTGGTCACTGAATCCCTCGAAACCCTTTTGTCCTTAACCGGCCACCTTAACCGTAACGTGCGCGCACTTGTCGCTCGGAGGAACGTGGCCGGAGGCTGGTGTTGCGTAATGCGAATACCGTGTCGCATTCCCGGAACTCGAGAACCCGAGAAACCCTTCTTTATTCGATTAAATAAATTGCGAGCGATTACGTCGACCAGGCACCGGCTAATGGAACTCGATAGCCGGTGATGAGCAAGGGTAATTAATGGTGTCGATTCGATACCGTTTTGTATTTATTCTTCGCGATTATTTCTTCCTTGTTTTCTTTTTTCTTCGTATTGGGTTGGCAACTAAGTGCGGATTTTGTCAGTGCCACCTAATGACAAAATCCACAATCGCTTAGTTGCCAACCCAATAATACGAATAATTCTTCAATAATCTTCGAGTCGATTCTGATAGAAAACACATGTGGCAGCACGGGCCACGGAACTTTCCAACGGCTCTGGATACAAAGCGCTACACCGTCAAAGCGCAACACCGACGTGCCCAATGTGCCATCGATATCTTCCGAATTCTCGGAAGAGCATACACATACCAGCCACGGCGACACACCTAATGAACGCACGCTAGTGGGGGATATCGATGAGCAACGAAGGGAAGAATCCGTTCGACCCGAAACGAAAGAACAGTCAGTCTGTCTTACGCCGTGAGATAAATAACTCGTCAGTACCATTGCATAGCAACGCGTCCATTGAACTCTCGGTGTCTATCGTTACTTGTTAATCGTTACCGGTTATTTGTTGATCGTATCTGTTAATTGCTGTTTGTTGTTAATAAACTATTGTTCGTTAACCTGACACATTTATTCAAGATTTACTGCAGTACAGAAATCGTTGCGTTTCGAAAGATAACATAACCTTACTGTCATAAAGACTCGAAACATAGAGATGGTACATATCGTTTCTTGCGTTTATCCTATTGTATTATGTTATCCGGAAAGTTTGAAAATTACGTACGATCCATTTTGTTTTGTTGAGATAACTCAAGACTTGGTTTTGTATAAAGGTGCACTTTTGTAAAGAACACTTTTGCGGAAGAAAGACACTTAATAGATTACTTTGCATAAAGTCTCTGATGTTGGCAATAACGTCTCTGAAAATTGACGACGATGTACGACAATTTCTGCATTTTGGGAAAATTTCAACCAACGCTCGGAACAGTTCGCAGGTTGTTTAAGAATTCATGCAAGCATAGTTCGAAGCAGTACGATTAGCAAAGTTCCGTCGATTGCAGCGTGCTGTTCGAGACACGAATGCAAGTGGTATACCGGGGTATCAGAAAGTGTGGTGGGGGGTGCTTGATATTAGGCGAAATCACTCGCCGGTCTATCCACGTTGGTGTTCCCAGATTGCAATATAATGACGTCGTAAGTCGACGAATAATTGTGGAAATTTGTATATTCAGCCCGCGGGACTCGCTGTGGCCTCGATAATCCGTTCCTCGAATCCAATGAATCCTTTATGCCGCGACTGAACCAACCCGCACTTGGCTTGCATGATCCTTCCATGGAAATGCATTTCGCGTTCTGCGGGACACTAGCCAATTTCCTTTGCAATCAACGGCTAGAATTGCAAATTTTAGGTTATGGCATATGAAATGACCAATTTTTACAGATTCATGTTTCATTGAAGATCGGAAAGGATTAGAAAGCGTGTATGTATATATTAAAAATACTAAAGTAATATCCAAGAAAACGTATTTAGTTTCGATAAAGTGAATGTATGAGTGAATGTATGGTGTGGTGTCTCTCAAAACAGTCGTCTATTTGCGAGTCTGGTTTAACCAAACCAGTAGCACAATGGCACGTTGATCAGCTTCTTTCATATTTGATTTTTCGATTGCAACATACCACACAGTCTTTCTGTATCATCTCGTCGAATGATGTGTAGAAGCCTTTCTACCGTTCCAAAAATTGATGGAGATATAAAATCTCCAACTAATTGATCAACTAAACGATGTACGTATGGCAAATGCGTTATTTTCTTTTTACTCTGTTTCTCCTGGTTTGCGTTATACAATGGGTAAGAACATATGGTTGATGTTTCCAAGCCCCAAAGAAATAATTTTCCCTATCAGTTTTGCCACTTTCGTATTAGACAGTATGTAGCTGTACGCTGGTCTGTTCTTCCATCTTGTTATTGGGTTGGCAACTATGTGCCAACTTAACTTAACAAATAAGTGCCAAGTTAACCAACTTAAGTTGCAAAAAGTACATGTTCAGTAACGATGTTATTGACGACGAATATTATTTTGAATCCATTGGGTTGGCAACTAAGTGCCAACTTAACTTAATAAATAAGTGCCAAATTAACCAACGTAAGTACCAACTTAGCTTAATAAATAAGTGCCAAATTAACCAACTTAAGTTGGCAGTTAGTTGCCAACCCAATAGATTCAAAATAATATCGTTATTGAACATGTACTTTTTGCATCTTTTAGGCATCATGTGTAAGGTATTACAAAAAATATATAAAATGTATAAAAAGCTTGCTGATTCGTCTGGCAATGTCATTGAAAAACTGAACTTGGTTCTGGCTCGACCATCGACAGAATTTAGGTTAAACGAAAAATAAGACTTCATCGCTAAAGGTCTCCAATTCTCTTTCATCAGAAACATAATACTGCTTAGTTTACTATAAATAATATAGATATAAATACGTATAAGATTATCGCTCAGAAAAATACTATAAATAAATACAACTGTAAACAAATTTCGCCCTTGTTGATCATTGAAAGTTTTTAAGAGAACCATAAAAAGTTAGCAAGACCATTGAAAGAAAAATAACAAAGAACCATGATAAAATTTTGAAGTAAATTATGACATAGAACAACCTGATATTCATAGGTATTAACAAAAATGTAAATTCCTCTTAACACTACCAAATTACTGTTTATTATTACCAAAGACACTTAGGTAAAAAATTACTTACTTATGGAAGCAAAATGCAAAGTCAACTATGGAGAACAGCGAGTGATGCCAACATAGAAATTCTTCAACGATTCCAATGAAAAACACTAGGATCATTAACAGATGCACCTTGGTATGTTACCAACAGAGCAATGCATCGCGACACTAAGATATCCACAGTTAAAGAAGAAATATCCAAAACCCACTAATTACTCAATTACTTAAAAGACATTATCCTCTGGATTTAAACATTAGATTCAACCAGAATCAAACAAACGTTGACTCGACTAAACATTTATTATTCACGTTACAACTCAATAAGAATTGATTATAAAATTCTCGCAAATAAAAAAGAAAATATCCAAAGTATTAGATTTCTTCTTTGCTTTCGTGCATCGCAGTCGGCCACCCTCGAACAGTCGTTTTCCAAATCGATTGTCAGACACACGCAATCATGATTCGTGTTGGCGCGTTTAGGTGTATCAAGTTATCCATGCGCGGCCCCAGCAGTGCGGCTCTACTTTAGTCGTCTCATCATCCCTTCATGGAGCTCGGTGACTTGCACGCTCGTGACTTGGCATCAGGGCCGGGCGTCCATATATCGCCCCCTGGTCCACGCGTTCACGTTGCTCACCCGATTCACAGGTCCATTTGTCTATGCTTTGGAAAATAAAATCGTCCATCGTGGAATGTACTTTCCTATTGTTAGTCCTGCTCTGTTCGACTTGAGATTTCGCCAAGTGGATTAAAATTGATGTAAATGAGCGATAGGTGTAGAGAATAAATAAAAATAGACAGAGAATGTAAATAAGGTAATAATAAATAAATGTAAATAAAATGAAGGCTGGGCCAATGGATTAAGACTTACAGGTATTTAAGCATCGTTTGCACATAGAATGAAGTTTAACGAGCGGTCTTACGGCTAGTTTCTGGAACAAAACACGTAAAATCGTATAGAAAGCCTACGATACGAGGATAATCCTTATTACATTTAACACGCTTTTTACGTTGATAAATAGAGTATGGATATTTATGCAAATTCATATTTTCATGCGCACAATTAAAAAGATGAAATCTGGATAGAAACTTTATCCGCTAGATATGAGGTTTCATCTTGTTAAAATTGTTAATGAACTTGAATCTTCCAATGGATTTAAAATAACTGTTAATATGCCAGAATTAAATCAAATATAAAAGTCAATATATTTTTATATAAATATATATTTATATAAGTCATAAAGTCAATATATTAGATCTCGAAATGGGAAAAATTATTAATATTAAAAGTAACAATGTTAAATAATAAAATCGATTAATCAAATATTCATTATTTAAATCCATATATCTAATCCTATACATTAATATTATCCAACAAATTAATATTACCAGAAACATAAATATTACCAACTTAAAACTAATTACTAAAATAAAACTAAACCTTGTTGAATTTAATCTAAAAATTAATCACTCAAATAGATATACTTTATTAATTAATAAAATATATAAACCAAAAAACGTACAGAAAGTACTATTCTTATATATTTTTACATATAACGTGCATTTCCATACCTTCAGATTTTCCTTTTCATATAACTGCGTATAACATTCATATTCATAAACAAAATGCATTTGCATAAGTACATTTGGATACACAGCCAGTCACTGACCAGGTAACGTCTTGGACGAGAAACAAGGTAGAACGAAGGTGTACAAAAGTTTGGCGAAGACGGTCGATCGACGTTGGCACAAATTACCTCTTTAACGAAAGGTTACCAATTCCTCTTGCTGGAGGATCGAACCGGAGGAGGAAAGATGGAGTGGTCCCAGGGGGTGAGGGCGAGCCTCCTGGAAGAAGGTTACGTGGTGTTTGGCCCTCGCCACTGCCGTCTTCCACGTCGTGACGTCCACGAGGCGGGCCAAGTGACAAATAGATGTACGCGGCGACCGCACGATTTACTCCTTGCGAAGGGATAAAAGCTTCCTGACAAAATCCTGCTGTGACAGCGGATCCCGCCGTCCCGACCGTGTTGCTTCTCTCCCGCGACTAATCGTCCCGCAAAAAAGTTTACGACTCGAACTTCCATCTGGGACAAAAACCGCTCTGACTTACCGCCGGGAGTTTCAACTGGCCAAGTTGTCCTTTTCTCTCTACTGTATGGTGAATAGGGAATTTAGTATTTAGTATTGT
The DNA here is from genome assembly GCF_011952255.1 of Bombus vosnesenskii. Classification (NCBI taxonomy): domain Eukaryota; kingdom Metazoa; phylum Arthropoda; class Insecta; order Hymenoptera; family Apidae; genus Bombus; species Bombus vosnesenskii. The sequence continues at coordinate 69,816 of NW_022884342.1, forward strand.
ATAGGGAAAAATAGTATTTCAGGCTGAAGTTACGCAGAATGAAACTTTAGTTTAGTGCAGATAAATCGTGGACGTGTATATACAGTGAGACACGGAAGCGTTCGCCACATCTTGCAAAGAAGTGATTTTAGTTCAAATGAAGCAGATATCGATGAACAGTAAGGAAATGTGTAAGGCTTTCTAGGCGCTGTGGTTTTTTGTTAACCTATAAAGACAGAATTGAACTGCTTTTGATTGTTTTGAAATATTGGCTTGGCAACTAAGCGATTGCGGATTATGCCATTAAGTGGTATTGACAAAGTCCGCAATCACTTAGTTGCCAACCTAACAGAATGCACTAATTTAGCAGTTAAATTCTGCATCATTTTATGCGAACGAAAATGGTTTCCTTATGATATATAAGAAGACTTTTGTAACCAACTTTATGAATATTAATTTACAAAGAATTTTATTTTAGTGCAACATTTAATCGTTCGAGAAAACTTGCGAAACTTGTTTTCAATTTCAGTTTTGGTCCTAATGAAAATTTCAAAACCATCCGTGCACCATGAACGTTTCCGGAAACAATTCTTTATAATTGTCTATAATATTTTTCAACCGATCTCGAGCCCCATTTTAATCTACAAATTCTCGCATTGAACGACTGGTAGGTTTGACGAAGTAACAACGGCGGCCCGATTAACAGCAGCGTTTCCCATTTTCTAAATAAGTCTCGCAGGGTTTCTTCCTGCACGGCGATAAGTTTCCAGCTGTTCTCTCTCCAGCCAACACAGCGGCATGAAGGACCGGGCGTCTCCTTCCGGCACTCCTGCTCGCTCTATCTCGCCTGCTCACCCTTCCCGAATCCACTCTCATTATTCCAAGGAAATTAAATATGTCACCTGATTCTTAAAGTTAATTGAACTTCGGCCGTAGCTCGAATCGGCTCGGCCGGCTTCTAATTCATTAGGATAATGTATTTGGGGCCACATTTAGGATAAACTCTGCTCTGTTTCGCCAAGGACAAGGATGTGTGGTTTAACATAATCTTAGGATCCATTCTTGTATCGTGCAACGCACTGAAGTTTACATTTAACTCCTTCAAGCTGCTCAGAGATTAGTCAGTGTTAGTTTCATATTCTGTTGAGGTTAACTGATGGAGGAACCAGTGGATGAATTTGTAGTAGAAAAATGTATTGAAATAAGTATAGTATCTTAGGTCAAAATCAAATAAATTGTTATCATTATTTATTAATTTGATACATAATATTGTTGAGGTTAACTGATAGAGGAACCAGTGGAAGCATTTGTAATAGAAACATATATTGAAATAAGCATAGGTACAGGTATAGTGTCTTAGGTCAAAATCAAATTAATTTGATACATAATATTGTTGAGGTTGACTGATAGAGGAATCAATGGATGCATTTGTAATAGAAACATATATTGAAATAAATATAGGTACAGGTATAGTGTCTTAGGTCAAAATCAAATAAATTGTTATCATTATTTATTAATTTGATACATAATATTGTTGAGGTTAACTGATAGAGGAACCAATGGATGCATTTGTAATAGAAACATATATTGAAATAAATATAGGTACAGGTATAGTGTCTTAGGTCAAAATCAAATAAATTGTTATCATTATTTATTAATTTGATACATGATGTTGTTGAGGTTGACTGATAGAGGAACCTGTAGATGAATTTGTAATAGAAACATATACTGAAATAAATATAGATACAGGTACAGTGTATGAGGTCAAAATCAAATAAATTGTTATTATTATTTATTAATTTAATACATGATGTTGTTGAGGTTGACTGATAGAGGAACCTGTAGATGAATTTGTAACAGAAACATATACTGAAATAGGTATAGGTACAGGTATAGTGTCTTAGGTCAAAATCAAATTAATTTGTTATCATTATTTATTAATTTGATACACAATATTGTTGAGGTTAACTGATAGAGGAACCAGTGGAAGCATTTGTAATAGAAACATATATTGAAATAAGCATAGGTACAGGTATAGTGTCTTAGGTCAAAATCAAATAAATTGTTATCATTATTTATTAATTTGATACATAATATTGTTGAGGTTAACTGATAGAGGAACCAGTGGAAGCATTTGTAATAGAAACATATATTGAAATAAGTATAGGTACAGGTATAGTGTCTTAGGTCAAAATCAAATTAATTTGATACATAATATTGTTGAGGTTGACTGATAGAGGAATCAATGGATGCATTTGTAATAGAAACATATATTGAAATAAATATAGGTGCAGGTATAGTGTATAAGGTCAACATCAAATAAATTGTTATCATTATTGATTAATTTAATACATAATATTGTTGAGGTTGACTGATAAAGGAACCAGTGGATGCATTTAAAAAGAAAAATATATTGAAATAAGTACAAGTACAGGTATAGTGTATCATAGTGCATAATTGTATTTACTATAGCAGCCACATACTAATTAATTACATTCAGTTATATTAATTCTTGCATAATTTAGCAGTACTTTCATATCACTACAGAAATTTGATGCCATGAAAATGAAATGAACTTGATGGAGGGATGTTCCATTGGAAATAAGGGTAGCCATAAATTGTATGAAACCTACAGATACGAAATTGAAATCAAAGTGACACTAGTTCCATTCCTTGCTGAAAAAACTTTGCGTAAAACAACACTAAATTTCTCAGTATAATACCAGACTTTTGTACACACTATACCAAAATGAACCCTTAATACTTTGCCAACTATTTAATTAATTCTTAAAAAATAAGAAGGTATAGGTTATGTATATGGTTATTTTTCTGCAGGGTTCGCATAATTTGTTGATCTTCAGGTTAAAAACAATGACAAGGCTGATCCTGATTCATGCCTGGATCATTGCAGACAATTTACCGAAAGCTGATTTATCGTATTCAACCGGCAGACTAAGTTCGAGTAATAAACTCGAGCAGGATCTAAATCCCTATTTTACTTACCAACCGGTCGCAAGGCTACGGTGGAGCAGCGAGCGCCGAGGAGAGGCGGAGGAAGCCAGGCGTGTACTAAATTTAAAAGTAAAACCTCTGCCTTTGTTGCCGAATCCCCGCGCTGAAAGAGAAGGTTGCTCTGCTCCTTCCAGCCATTCAACAGATTTAAATGGGCCCCGGAGCTTCGCGACCGCTTTCCTCTTTTAGTTGTTTTAAAGTACAGACGCTGCGGGTTCAACGATACGTGCCTCGGATTTATTTCGATCGGCCTCGCTCTATCTCTCTCTCTCTCTCTCTCTCTCGCTCGCTCGCTCGCTCTTTCTTCGTTCTTTCTAGAGCGCAGTTTTGTACGCAGTTGCTTTCCAGTGCTGGCGGCGGAAGTAAGAAAATATATACCGTTATTGGGACAGAGAATATTCTTCTCGTCGTTCATTTTGCCTTCTTCGGATCATTTATAAAAGTTTCATGAAAAAATTCGTTAATAAATAATTACGTAAATAAATAGCTGGGGAAGTCAGAGGAAATTGGAAATGACGTGAAATAGTTGTGAATTCGTTAGTGCTTTTACGATGGAAAGTTTTTTCTAATTCAAATTATAGTCTGACGCTAGAACTAACGATAATTAATTAACACGAAGCTATTTTTATCAAAAACCAGTCAAAATGACTGGTCTTTAAAAAATACCTAACAATAGAATATTTTTATATTTATTTATATTTTATATTTATTTTATATTTATTTTTATATTTTATATTTATTTTTATATTTTATATTTATTTTTATATTTTATATTTATTTTTATGTTTTATATTTATTTTTATATTTCATATTTATATTTTATCTCACAGCAGCAATTCCATGTTATGCAGTACATTTTTCATATTATTAATCCATCTGGAACCATCACACCCTCAACGAGGGTCGACACATTTATGAAACTGAGGAACCAGTCATTTCGACTGGTGTGGTATTTCTAGCGATCTATCTGGAATTTTCCTGATAACTGATATCGTCATATCGAATGATACGCGGTAAAAATCGCAAAACGAGAAAACTGGTTAATCGGGGCTCGATAAACAGATTGCAGCACTCTTTTGCACTTTCACAAGTACCACTCATTTCGACTGGTATCGGTATAATCACCCTTGATGCAAAATTATTTTCAGTTTGAATACACAAAAAGCAATATAAAATTCATTATATTATTCTTCTAGTTACACAAAAGTCGTTACATCATTGTGGGAAAAAATATAACATAAAGTAGGAATTTTTTTTCTTTTATTTATTTATTAAAATTACAATCAATTCTCGCATTGAGAATTTTTAGTAATTTTTCTGGCATGGCGCAGTGACATGGCTGATTATTCATAATAAATTAATACTTATTATAGATAAGTATAATTTATAAAAAGTAGGAATTTTAAAATAAAATTGTAGAACCAGTCACTTTGACTGGTGTGCTAGTTCCAGTGCATTCACCGTTTATTGTGAATATGTATCTAAAACTGTATCTTGGGCTAAATAAACAAATAAATAATAAAAAAAAAAGTAGTCCCAGTGCTAACAGATATTGAACATTGCATGAAGAATATGGAATTTTCAAGTGTTACATATAAAATGGAGATACAGGTTATGACAATCAGGACAGATGATATAGGTTAGGAATATCTAAATAAGGTTACAGAATATGAGAAAGCGAATATGGAGTACAAGTAAGAAACAAAAATGAAAAGATCGTCGTAAGGTGTCGTCCATCAATTGCGTCCAGCCGCAAATAAGCCGCTTATGATTATAAATCTACATCCGGTACGGGTGACCGCGCCAGATATTATTCAAAATTAGCGGGCCAGCGCGAAAGTCGGAAGTGGCAATTTGGCGGACGAAGAGGAGGAGAGAGAGCGGCAACGCGAGGCGGCTTCTCGTCTCGGCGTCTCTACCGCGGCAACAAAAGACCGGTTAATTATGATTCTTTTATGATTCGATTTAACCGATCCCCAGAGCCGCCGAGGAATATCGCGCACAATGTACGCCGGGAATTAACGGACTATTAGCGGCGGAACAATGGAGCCTTTTTCTTGCCGGTGAGGGCCGTCTTTCGACGACAATGGGATCGATGTAACGCCAGTTCACTGGAAACCCCCAAGCGATTGTAGCAAACGGACTTTAAGCGGTTAATTTGCCGCCTTGCTTTCGTCTGTTTCGCTTTGAAAGCCAGGAAAAAGTAACTGTTCACCGAGTTTCAGTTAGGGAGTGTACTGCGGACTACGATCCGAGGTGTAGATTGGTTTAAAGCATCGTTGCGAAGGGGTTGAAAGGGCGAGGGTGTAAAAAGTGGCGGAGATTCGTAATTTAATTTTCCTCCAAGCATGTTGCCGATATTTAGAATACAGAAATAACGGTAGAACTGTATTAATTATAGTGGAAGGAGGATAATTAGTTCAGGTATCTGCAGTTCCTCTTAGTAGCAATTCGTTCCTTCTTCTCCCTGGCTACGATTCCTCGTTAAAATCATCGGTTCACATCCGAACGTGAAATTTATTCAACCTAACCTCAATCGAGCATTAACAAACATTGATTGAAATGCTGGAAAAACGTAACAACTTTAGTTTAGAAAACTAGTTGTCTCAAAGTTTCTTTCGTTTTATGGGGAAATAACAGGTGCACAACATTCTTTGTTTTGTATTGTTTTATTGAATAATATATGATCCATTTTTATCGTGTTGGCGAGTGATTAAAATTCTATTGGAACGAAAAGGATCGTGCACAATTCAGTAAAATAATACAAAACAAAAAACGTTGTTATTATTATTAAGTATTATTTTATAATTATTATTTTCTTGTAAAACGAATGAAACTTTTGGTAAAATAACTAACTGTAATTTTGAATGCAAATTATGTCATATACAAGATATAAATATTCTATGAAGATATGAATCGCAAGCATAAAATGTAAATGTAAAATACGTTTTGCCTGAATCCTTCAATTTCCTCTTGTCTTAACAATTAACGTGTTCAGAATTTCCTTCGAAATGTCAGCCAACGCGATCTAGAATCAATAAAACGCGAGGATTTTCCAGTGAAACATTTTCGAGAAAAAGCAAACTTACCGGCAAAGTAGTCGTCCTTTCTGGGAGCAGCCCGTGCGGAATTAATCTCAGTAACGAGAACGAGTTCTCGAGCGTGATTTCGGCAAAGACACACGGAAACCATGAGAACAGTTCAAGCAAAAAGCTAACCTCTGACCGCTAAGCACCTGCCACTGCCATAAAAGGCAATGATATTTTTATAATTGAAATTAATTGCAGGTTGACCGCGCGCTTCCGTGTGACCTGTAATAAAAGCAAGAACTTGCAGCAACTGGCCTGTTGTGCGGACAAACGTTAAAATAACGTTAAGGCGGCGAAAACCGAAAGGTAACTGACCCTCGACGTCACCGAGGTAAGTGGCATTTTTGCTGGAAATTCGTAGCATTCGATAATTTCGAGGTTCGATGAAAACGTATTGGCATAGTTTCTAAAATTAAAATTTCCGTTTATAAATATTACTTGTTACAATTATAAGTCATAAGCAATTTTCACTCAGTCTGTTATTTCATAATTACCATACACTTTCTGACAAAACTGCATTGTATATATTATTCTAATTTATTTTCTACGCTTATCTTATGAAATAGGTTTTCGAGTTCGATATTTAATCGATCGATCAAGCCATATGAACACACCGGACACTCTTAGATAATTAAAACATGGCGGACGTCAAAACAATAGAGCGCCGATAGAAGTCGTACCAACCTTGCATGTAGAAACTAATGATCGTACCAACCTAATATTTTTCTCAACAGCTTATGCATGATATGAATTTATCTATTTATCTCCTGATTGCCCTATACAGTTACAGAAATCAGGATTATGATCATTTCTTCGCCATTGTATCAGTGTATTTTCAGTGTATTCGTAAATCGTTTCACTTCGATAGAAACGCTTAAGCGTCGAGTAAATTGAAAGAAAAAAAGCTAAAGTAACGTAAACGTGAGGACGACCGACGACAAATGGCAGAGCGAGATCGCGTGTATGTTAGAACGCCGGTTAAACGCCGGTTGAAATATTCCAAAGGAAGAAACTTCTATTCAATGTATCTTTCTATATTCGATCGAAGAAAATAAAAAATTGATTCTCTGTAATAACGATCGTTCCACCAAATTATGACTCAATCGCTCCTCCCACTACCTAATACCACAACAGTTACGTCACAGAGTAAAAAAAAACTCGGAGAAAAGTCTACAAACCCATTCCACGCATTTCCCCCCGAAGCTGTGTAATTTCTACTATCTAGCGAGCTCATCAAACAGACGTAGCACTCGTCGAACAAACGCGATCCTCCGGCTCCCTCTGTCAGTCAATGATCCAGCGATTACGTCACGAGGTAAAAAGCATTAAGAAAAATGCCGTACCACCATGGTGGTGAAACAATTCACCGAGAGCCCTCCCACGTCCATCGGGGGAATCATCAACACGGTACCAAAAGAGTAACAGTGAACGACAGCGATCGCCGGTTTGAATCGGCGATAAAGCGTCCGCCATGAAGGGAACACGCGAAGGAGAGGCTCGCACCCAATCATCAAAGTCGCATTTTCAGTGTAATGGGTGTGTTTAGCCGGTCGTGCACGTTTGGAAAGGGACGGTTGGAAGGAACGATCGGCCGAGATCCAAGCTTGCGGAGTCTCTCGATCGTGATCGGAGCCCCTCCGCCACCAATAATCATCGTACGGCCGCAATTACGGGCCTGGGGCATCCAATCGGGGCCTCTCTTCTTTCACGACATAGTTCCACTCTCTCTCTTTTTCCCCCTGTTTTCATCTTTCTCGTTTCTTAGCCACTCTATTATTAGGCTGTATTACTGTAATGCGGCGACCAGCATGTCCGGGGCCAGCGAAATGGCTGCCATAATAGGGACAGACGCCAGATATCCGGCGTTTACCTCGCAGCATCCTGTCCGTGCGATTATCGTGCCACGACCGGGAATTTTACTGAAATTTTAGAAAGAATTCCGTGCCTCGTATACTCGCTTCGTTTAATCGGCCAACTTTTGCTTTGATGGGTCTGTTTGTGAGTTCACGCGATGGGGATCTAAGGTTTCTAGTTGTTTTATTTTATATGGCGATAACAAAAGGTCGAAGAGGCTAAAAATGTCTTTTATCGTATCACGTAGCGTTTTTATGCCTAATGGTTTCAAGGATAGAGAAAATATTTCCGAATATTCGTAGCTGTCTATGCGAACATCGTAATAACAATAGATCAAACCCCAGCTAACCTAAAAAAAAAAGGATCAAAGAAATAAAGAATTTTATATATAATGATTTGTGGCGCCACTCGACATAAACAACTAACGAACGACGGTAGCGCAGTGGTTAGCGCATTAGGTTACGAACGTTCGGAACGCGGGATCGAATCCCAGCGACCGAAGTCCGATTTTTATTCCACGATTCTAAATAGGAAGAAAATATAGCAGTACCCCCAGCAGCGGACATCTACAGCCACCAGCCACAATCATCACGGATACGACTTATACATCTCAGATTTATTCCAGAATGGAGAGAATATTTCTGATATACATATATACATGTACATACGTTTTTATGTATATACACAGAAGAGGAACATACGGCGAGTCTCGTAAAAAACGAGCACGAGTCTGTTCAACTGCGACATCTAGATCTCGCAATAAGTAGTCGCGAAGAAGTTCAAAGAGACTTTTGGTGCGAGATCCTTGCTGGCGTATCCGCGCTTTTCAATATGGAATCGCGCGATAAACGCTCCCCAGGCAAAGAGGAAAGACGTATCTTCTCTGGCAGATAGGGGGAACTTTATAACTTGGCTACGAGCAACAGCGAAACAAATCGTGCGACTGGATCTCGCGAGACATCCGGTTTCCTTGGCCGACACCCTCCACTGCTCTCTCTCTCTCTCTCTTTCTCTCTCTGGTATTCGTCAAACGAGAAAGCATGAAATTTATGGTTTTCTGAAATGTTATATTTAATATCCTTTATATCTACGATTTCTAAAAAACAGTCTGTGGATTCTTCAGTGATAAAAGTGAGAATTTTTGGTGTTTAGTGACTTTGGTGTTTAGAGATTGTAACATGGTTTCGTTTCTACTTAGCGATGGCTAAGTTCGTTAAAAACTAGCGCCCTCCCTATCGATTCTCCAGTAACGACAGGCGATTTCACTACAGCCGAGATAAGTAAAGACATTGCACAAATATTTCATTCAGCCAAACACGATCAACCGTTCGGGCGAAAAAAAAAATTCGAACGAAATACGCCAATTTTCGAGGGAAGGTAAAAATATAAAATAATTGAGTTCTATATTCTTTTTTATCAGCGAAGCTCCAAACAAGAAGCCTAAATCACTGAAAAATACGTGTACATATTACGGTACTGTGTATTTCAGAGAAATGAATACCAAATACTTTCAAACTACTATGGAAGCGTCTCTGTCATTCGAAAGTACATCTATTTCTATACCAAAGCCATGTGATAATTTTCAAAGATCCTCGTTATGGTAAATCACTCTTTTCAACAAATTATTATTATTTATTTATGGCTGCAGAATAAATACTGAACATAATATTGAAAACTATATGAAATATTCGCATTTATCAATCATATTAGGTTGTCCGGAAAGTTTCTTTCGTTCTAAAGCAAATAATAGACAATAATATGCAATATACAGGGTGGTTGGTAACTGGTGGTGCAAGCGGAAAGGGGGCGATTCTAGGCGAAAAAAGAGGTCGAAAATATAGAATAAAAATTTTTTTTTTTAATTTTTCCATCCAGACAACGATCTACAGTGAGGTCTGTTCTAACGAGACGCGATAAAGTGCAGGCGTACCGAGCTGAAATTCAAAGTCGATTTTCTCGAAAACAAAGCCTCGAACGAAAAATGTTTATTCTATATTTTCGACTTCTTTTTTCGCCCAGAATCACCCCCTTTCCGCTTGTACCGCCAGTTACCAACCACCCCGTCTAATAGCCAATATTCAAATCATAGTTCCTTGTTTTATATTAGTTTAATTATGCACGAACACAATAATAAAAATACAACGAAATGGATAAAATAATATAAAAGAGAAATTGTTGTTCAACTATTACCTAATAAATCTAAAACAATGTTACTTACTTCTCCTACCATCGTCTGTTCTCTGATCCACCGCAAACGAACGCACTTAAAATCACAGTTAAATCCTCTGTATCCTTCACAAAAAGAAAAAAAAAAAAAAAAAAACAAGGAAATACTAAACGAAACAAGTGCAGCTTCTTCATTACCGAGAGAAAACAAATATACAGAAATAAAATACAGTAGAAGGTAGAGAAATAAATAGAACAATCTAAGGATCGAGAGGATGGCCGTGCATCTGTCAGGCGGACGAAAAGAGAGGCACACGGTTGGGCAGAGGAGCTTGGTCCTGCGGGCGTGGGTGGCGGGACGAAGAGGGAGACTTTGGGGGGTGAGTATCGAGGGCGCTAATGTTCCTCGGGCAGGAAACACCGTCTCCATCCTGCACCCTCTATCTCTCCGCTCACTCGCCTATTTTTATTCGTCTTTATCTGAGACTTGAGTCGGTTCCTCTCCATTTCCTCTTGAGGAGTTCTTCCTCCTTCTCAGCCTCCCTGTTCTTCTTCCTCCTCCTCCTCCTCCTCCTACCCTGCTCTTTCTGTATGCCGCTTCTCTGCGTGTCCCCTCCGGGTACCGATGCGGTGACAACAACATGCAAACATTCTGGTATTTGCAATTCGAATGCCACAAAACGGGGACGGGAAACCGCGGCGAAGAAGCCCCAGCCGGTGCTCGCCCTGCCGCGAGAACGCGTCGATCCCACCCCTTGCGAAAGGTACACAGCTCGCTATTCTATTAGCCCGCGGAGAGATAAGTTGTACTTTGGCCGTACGAGAGCCGTGCACGAGAAACGTATCGTTTCCAAACGGTTTCAGTATTTTTCACCGACCACCCCCGCCAGCCGCCTCCGTGTTATCGTCCTTGCTCCAGGCATTTTCTTTGCTCTTTGTGTCTCTGATTGACCTTTTTTCGCCAATTTTCCCCATTATTTCTGATCCTATTTGCGGGTGGTTTGGCGCGAGTGTGGGGAAATGTAGAGATTTAGGAAATTCTTTTTACGAGAAATAAAAGAGGTGGTCTTCTATCGTTGAGAAATGTAAGTTTCTTTGGAAGGATTTTTAAATATCAAACAGCTTCTTGGATATTTTTCTTGAAATTGAACATTGATTCAATTTGAGGGGAAGATTTGTCTTCTGTGGGGCTTCTGTTTGCAATTGTGCTTTTCTAACCTAAGAAAGTTTATTATGTCTGAGAAACAAATTCTCATTTTAATTTGCAAAACTTTGAATCTCTTGCCAATGAAAGAACATTTCTTTAAATTGCATAGGTTTGATGTTGTCTAGGAGTTTAGAGTTCTATCGGCGTGTAATTGACAATCATTGTTCTTGGAAGAGATATCAATTTGAAGGTTTCTCAACCCCAAACGTTATAAAGGGGAATGAATTCGTCGTAATGTTTTTGAGTTACACGCAGCCTGAAATTGTGATGATACGTGCTCGCGGCCGATTTATAACCAGGTGATTATACAATCAAGAGGGCAGATGCGCACATTAAAAGTTCAGCGTCGTTCAGCGACGAAATTCGTGATTATAACGTCGATATAAGAATAGCCTTTGGCCAGAAAAATGAAGACATCTGCCCTGATGAGAGCCGTCCGGAGCACGGCCACGTTGAAAGCATCCAACCCTGCATAAATCGACTGCTTAAGCACGGGTTCTGCAGAAAAAATTGCAAGCAGATGCAAGTCTCACAGTTCAAGCGTGACACGATGCAATATTTTCTTCCATTTAAATTCACCTGTATATCTTTTCATGCATTATCGTTTATGATATAGCTACTCTTTGAATTAATATGTTTCCAAGAAAACTCCACCATCGATTAACTATTATCTTTCCCCATTAAATGTAAATGCGTGATAAATGTAGGCTACAAGCAAAGAACACGATAAGTCGGATTTTTTTTTTTTTTTTTTTTTAGAAGCAAACGGTTTTAAGATTCGATGTATCATCGACCAATCCAATGTTAGTAAAATTGTCTTTATATTTGATTTTGGAGCTGAACATGTGTCTTTTCATTCCTTTCAAAGTTTCAATATTGAGATATGTATAATTTTATGTGCTAGACTAGGTTAGCTGCGTGGTAGTGATACTTGTATGTGAATATTAGTGTGTGGAAGTATGTGTATGCGTCTCGAAAACAAATGAATGTGAACTGTTCGGTTAACATTCGGATATGGAAGAAAGTACTGAGACGCGTGCAAGTGTGTATCGGTGAATATCTTTGGAATCGCTTATCAAATAAATATATAACTAGTCTAATATTAATTCCAAGTGTAAATTTAGTGTTCCTATATCATTATTTCGGCTATTAAAATCCAAAACTCTCAACAAATATAAAACAAAAATTGTTGCTCATCTATTATTGCCTTATGAAAGGAACGAAACTTTCCGGACGACCTAATACTATTGAAACAATGAATATAACATAATACAAGTGAAAATATCGTAAAATGCAAGACACAGAATGAAATTTATACCAATCTTCGTTTCAACGTTCTCTAAAAGTTGATATTACAAACAGAAGACATTGTACCGCTATTGAGATATATATAATTGTATGTGACAGACTAGGTTAGCTGCGTAGTAGTGATACTTGTATGGAAATGTCAGTGTGTGGAAGTATATGTGTGCGTCTCGAAAACAAATGAATGTGAACTGTTCAGTCGGTTAACATTCGGATATGGAAGAAAGTACTGAGACGCGTGCAAGTGTGTATCGGTGAATATCTTTGGAATCGCTTATCAAATAAGTATATAACTATTCTAATACGAATTCTAAATGTAAATTTAGTGTTCCTATACCATTATTTCGGCTATTAAAATCCAAAACTCTCAACAAATATAAAACAACAATTGTTGCTCATCTATTATCACTTTATGAAAGGAACGAAACTTTCCGGACAACCTAATACTATTGAAACAATGAATATAATATAATACAAGTGAAAATATCGTAAAATGCAAGACACAGAATGAAATTTATACCAATCTTCGTTTCAACGTTCTCTAAAAGTTGATATTACAAACAGAAGACATTGTACCGCTATTGAGATATGTATAATTGTATGTGACAGACTAGGTTAGCTGCGTAGTAGTGATACTTGTATGTAAATATCAGTGTGTGGAAGTATATGTGTGCGTCTCGAAAACAAATGAATGTGAACTGTTCGGTTAACATTCGGATATGGAAGAAAATACTGAGACGCGTGCAAGTGTGTATCGGTGAATATCTTTGGAATCGCTTGTCAAATAAGTACATAACTATTCTAATACGAATTCTAAATGTAAATTTAGTGTTCCTATACCATTATTTCGGCAATTAAGATCCAAAATTCTCAACATTCGAATACATTTTTGCCTCGTTATAACGTTACATGAAGTTTCACCAACTTGTCAGCTAACCTTTAAAAAACTTACATCTTTTAACGTTGCTCAACTATATAAAGTAACATTAATCAGAGAAAATCTACAAAAATGTGCTTATCGTGTTTTCTTCCTGTGATCTTCGAATGAACAAATTTAATAAACAGATAATTGTTCCATCTTCGAATAGAACAAGGAAATTTTACATATCAATATCAAAATGGAAGAAGATTGTTAACGAGAAGCTAGATATATCGGATGAGACAAAGTCGAGCTGTCAACGGTGCTAGCCGGTTATCTGGAATCGCGAGCCAGCCGTTTTTCTAATATCTGTTTTTCGGAATCGCACGCGTAATACATACGCCGGGGTGGGACGTTGGTCGCTATATAATTACGCGTCTATCGTCCCAGGCTTGTTCTATATGTGAAAGACCATTCGGCCACGGAAACGAGCTACGCTGCTTGTTATTCGAGCAATTTCAGCCCATCGAGGACCAACCGACACACACTCGATCACGTGATTGCGATACCAGCTAATAACAAGGTTCGTCGAATATTCGTCGAATACGTTACAGTCGTTGAAAGAGGCGGCGGAGGAATATTTTTAAGGCACTCGGACAGGATAAAGTTACCACTAGAAATACAAACACGGTGCTTCTTTTGCTTTTACAACCTTCTATCAAATTTTTCAACAAGTTTTCTTCACACTTTGGACTTTCCGTTTCTTTCTCTTTCTTATAATTGCTCTCTTGTCTCTTATAATTGCCATTCTTCCTATAATTCTTGTTAAGGCTAATTAATTGCAATGGCTTGTATAATTCAGTTTAGCCAGTGTTTCCGCATGAAAGGTTTGTTTGGCATTGGTATCTTCCCTACAGTTAGGATATCGAAGGTGCCTGAATGGTTGGAAAAACGATAGTTTGAATTACTGTTTATTGTTATATCTATAATCTTCGGGCAGGCGTGATATTCGCAACATAAATAAATATAATGAGAGGGACTCGAAGGTATTTGAATAATTAGTATAGTGGCATTTCTGTAATTCTCAAACTTCTCCAAATAAATGTTTATTCAAGGTACCCATTCAGCGACGACTATGTCACTTTCCAGAATTCCATTTCGCCAACCTAACCATCAATTCATAGCGCAATTAATCGCACAAGACGATCACAAGTTCTATCTGTAATTTCTCTGTGGTTAGGAACCATATGCGTCGAAGTTCATACAGAGAGATCAGACAGAAGAGTAGAGTTGCATCGTTTCGTTTAACACTTTGACTGCCACGTGGAACACTTGATAGCGACATATTATAACAAGGCTTGGTTTATTTCAACAAAACATTCGCATTCGTTGTTTCGTCGTAAGCAAAACGTGCAGAATATATTGTTGAAACGTGTAGAGATATTAGTAAACAGTATTTGCTCGTTCTATATATAACAGTAAGGTATGTTCACACTTCTAACCTCAATTATATGATTATAAAGCAGCATTCACGATTATTTTCTAAGGTGTGTTTATAATAACATTCGTAGATTAGCCTTCAATGATATGGATGCAAACACAGTGCACAGTTAGATGCAAGATTTGTTCTCATTTTCTGTTTATTGATGTTCTAATAAAAATATTTAATTGTTCAATGGGGCACTTTTTATGTCAAAGTATCTTCTATTTATCGGTTATATTCAAAATGCCCTAACTGTCAATTTTCATACAATTTTTACAATTGTAAGAAGTTCACCAACGACCACCGTGGCTTCACAGGAGAAACCGTGGATCATAGATGACCCACGTGGCAGACAAAGTGTTAACGAGCATTCGTCATTTCTTATTTCATTGCCGAATGCTTGATAATTTCCAATAACTTTTAAAATTGACTCCCTCCAAGAAGGTTGCTCATCGTGAAAAAATAAACCGATAAAACCCTGTGTTCGATTCAGGATGATGAAAACATTTGAAATATCGTATGAAAAAGAGAAAAGTAGGAAACCATGTTGCCCAATTTTCAAAATGAATTTTGAAATTCAATAATTGTCAAGTTGGAGGGTAAATCGATCGCCCACCCCGTGTAACCATACTTCGAGAGTAGGGGTGTAGGACGTAGCTTGGCTCGCGCGAAACTTTTTACCCCCTTTCCAAGTTGAAACAAAGACGACTCGCGTGACCAGAAGGCGTGCCACGTGATACGCTACGCGAATCGCCGGCTCGACCAATCGGCTTTCAGAGGCAACCCCGATATAAAGTATACACGGCGTGCAGCTTTGATGTTTCCAGTCACGTGACCCGCGACTCGATATCAATTCGTGACGCTAAGTGCGCTTTCGCGTGTACACGCGCTTCTTTTCTCGCGGTGGAGCTTTAAGGACACCGCTTCCGACTCGCCTTTCCACCCGCCCCCCCCCCTTTCCCAGCCTATTTCTCGCGTCAAGATCGTCGAAAATGTCGTTCGTCGGTGTTAACGATCGCGCCTAATCGCCAAACCGACGAATTTTTCCTCGATTCCGGCTCGATAGCAAAATGGGTGTCACCTTGTTCCCTACCGTTATCACCTGGTCTTATCGATGCTTTTAATTTTCTACGGCAAACGAAAGTTGATTCTCCACTGGTATGGTACTAGTGATTAATTCGGTTTGAAATTAATAGGATAATGATAATGCGTTTGGCTGGATATTAGGAAGATAAAGGACGTTTGATTGGTTAGACGGGAATTAGGTGGTTCTTGATAGACATCTATGTTTAAAGGACTTTTAAAGAAATTTGTTCCTCCGAGGTCAAAGTACATTATCTTCTCTATTAAAGGTAAAAAATTCTTTCCATTGATACATATATGTAATTAGAGGAATTTTCAGTTCTTTTCTTCGGATGCATAAATTTATAAAGTTATAATGATGTAAGTGAGAAAAGTATTGTTCCATATTTACTTAAATTATATATCTTTATTCTTTAGCTTGATACGTTTTTATGATTCCAACGAAATGCAATAAATTTTTATAGATTAGGTTGTCCCAAAAGTTCCTTTTGTTTTATAAGGAAAGAGTAGAAGCACAACATTCTTTGTTTTATATTATTTTATTGAATTAACGTTTCATCCACTTTATTCTATTACTACACAATGGATTACACGTAGATCAATGAAATAATATAAAATAAAAAATGCTCTGCATCTATTATTTCACTTATGAAACGAAAGAAACTTTTGGGACAACCTAATATTATTCCAGAAGCAGGATATCATTTTCTGAGAAATAACAGTGGATTGACTTATGTTACTATTGTCTCCTATTGAGGTTAGCTGATGGAGAAACCAGTGGATGCATTTGTAATAGAAAAATATATTGAAATAAGCATAGGTACAGGTACAGTGTATGAGGTCAAAATAAAATAAATTGTTATCATTATTTATTAATTTAATACATGATATTGTTGAGGTTGTCTGATAGAGGAACCAGTGGATGAATTTGTAGTAGAAAAATGTATTGAAATAAGTATAGGTAAAAATATAATGTATGCTAATTGAGATCCTTACTCTCTCAATGTTACAATACAATGGAAAAATAGGGAGCACGTTCATATATCTATAGTAAAAGGATATTACCAAAAAAGTGTATATATATTGTGTATATATTTATTGTAATATGTTGAAGTTGGCTAATGGAAAAACGAGTGGATGAATTTGGAATAGAAAGATATATTGAAATAAGAATAAGTGCAGATATAGTGTATGAGGTCAAAATCAAATAAATTGTTATAATCATTTACTAATTTGATGTGTGATATTGTTGATGAGGTTGACTGATAGAGGAACAAGTGGATGAATTTGTAGTAGAAGAATATATTGAAATAAGTAAAGGTACAGGTACAGTGTATGAGATGAAATCAAGTAAATTGTTATCATTATTGATTAATTTAATGTATGACATTGTTGAGGTTGACTGATGGAGGAACCAGTGGATGCATTTGTAGTAGAAAAATGTATTGAAATAAGTACAGTGTATGAGATCAAAATCAAATAAATTGTTATAATCATTTACTAATTTAATGTGTGATATTGTTGAGGTTGGCTGATAGAGGAACCAGTGGATGAATTTGTAATAGAAAAATATATTGAAATATGTACAAGTACAGACATAATGTATCAGGTCAAAATCAAATAAATTGTTATCATTATTTATTAATTTAATACATGATATTGTTGAGGTTGGCTGATAGAGGAACCAGTGGATGAATTTGTAATAGAAAAATATATTGAAATATGTACAAGTACAGACATAATGTATCAGGTCAAAATCAAATAAATTGTTATCATTATTTATTAATTTAATACATGATATTGTTGAGATTGACTGATAGAGGAACCAGTGGATGCATTTGTAATAGAAAAATATATTGAAATATGTACAAGTACAGACATAATGTATCAGGTCAAAATCAAATAAATTGTTATCATTATTTATTAATTTAATGCATAATATTGTTGAGATTGACTGATAGAGGAACCAGTGGATGCATTTGTAATAGAAAAATATATTGAAATATGTACAAGTACAGACATAATGTATCAGGTCAAAATCAAATAAATTGTTATCATTATTTATTAATTTAATGTATAATATTGTTGAGATTGACTGATAGAGGAACCGGTGGATGCATTTGTAATAGAAAAATATATTGAAATATGTACAAGTACAGACATAATGTATCAGGTCAAAATCAAATAAATTGTTATCATTATTTATTAATTTAATGTATAATATTGTTGAGATTGACTGATAGAGGAACCGGTGGATGCATTTGTAATAGAAAAATATATTGAAATAAGTATAAGTATAGGTATAGTCTATGCTGACCCACGTCTTCACTCTTTCAATGTTACAATACAAAAGAATATAATAGGGGTCATGTTGATGTATTTACAGCAAAGGACATTACCAAAAAGTTAATCTTGGTGTATAACTCTAGCTGAAAGCTACCAGAAACAACAATAGAAATCTACTTATAGCTATTTTGTTTCTACACCTTGTAACCCAAAGCAATATTTCTAGTCAAGGCCACAATAGTATGGACCTCTGCTTGTTTTGAATTTTCGTTTCATGATATTCTATTCTCTTCCTAACAGCGGTCTCCAGGGCACTGCAATATAAAAGAAAAAGGTGTAGAGCTTTTCTTGAAGCAATTACTTCAACATCTCCTTTGTAACAAGGAAAGTTATTCCAACAATCCTACAAAGTATCAATACATTTAACAATGAGACAACATATAACAATGAAACGAGAAATTCTGCAGATCTCTCGCATCTTTGAAAACTTTCAGTAGTACAAACTTCTCAGGTTTTTATCACAGACTGTGATATCGATCCGAACAAATTTCTTTCGATGCAGACTGACCGCTCCTGTGGACAATCGTGATCAGTCGCGAGATAAATCGTGTATGATGATCCATAAGTGGCTACGCTTTCGATAGTGTCAACAGGAACAAGTTGTTAGCTCGGAAGGGCAGGCTAGCGCGTCAAGCCCACCCCGGGATTCCGGAGCGTTCGTGATGGATGATCGCAGATATACTGAAAAATGGTGATGGATGAAATCTCGCCGGCTATAAACATTGACGGAATCTGTTACGTGAATTGTAATAAGTTATCCCGCTGCGCGTCTTAATAAAACGGACATTTCGTGGCCGATCCGCCCGGCGGATTCTGTCTCGCGCCGCCAGTTCATTCATTTAAAAGCGATTTGTAAGCCTTCCCTTCTACCTTTCCAATGCAAATCCTGCAAATTGCAAGCTTCAACTGTTAATTGATATCGCAAATTGGCGATGCGTGAAAGGAAAGTTAGGTTAGGAATCGGTCACTAGATCTTCCGTATCTTATATCCCCCGTCGCAATTTGTCGATTCTAATTTTTTTAAATGTTAATTAATCTAGTTTAGAACAGTTCAAAAATTACGCTATTCAAATTGTTACATTACAATACGTTTTTATATGTGTCTTGTCCTGGTTGCAATTCTACCTTTCCAATGCAAATCCTGCAAACTGTAAGCTTCAACTGTTAATTGATATCGCAAATTGGCGATGCGTGAAAGGAAAGTTAGGTTAGGAATCGGTCACTGGATCTCCCGTATCTTATATTCCCCGTTGCAATTTGTCGATTCTAATTTTTTTAAATGTTAATTAATCTAGTTTAGAACAGTTCAAAAATTACGCTATTCAAATTGTTACATTACAATACGTTTTTATATGTGTCTTGTCCTGGTTGCAATTCTACCTTTCCAATGCAAATCCTGCAAATTGCAAGCTTCAACTGTTAATTGATATCGCAAATTGGCGATGCGTGAAAGGAAAGTTAGGTTAGGAATCGGTCACTGGATCTCCCGTATCTTATATCCCCCG
Source organism: Bombus vosnesenskii (assembly GCF_011952255.1). Classification (NCBI taxonomy): domain Eukaryota; kingdom Metazoa; phylum Arthropoda; class Insecta; order Hymenoptera; family Apidae; genus Bombus; species Bombus vosnesenskii. The sequence goes on from NW_022884342.1 coordinate 89,704, forward strand.
TCGCAATTTGTCGATTCTAATTTTTTTAAATGTTAATTAATCTAGTTTAGAGCAGTTCAAACCTTACGCTATTCAAACATTCACTGTTACATTACAATACGTTTTTATATGTGTCTTGTCAGGAAGACTCGTTGTAACAGTGTCGTAAATTAAAGCGCCAACTAGCGTCACTCATTTAGGTAATTGTACCTGGTTGCGATTCTACCAAAAGTTGTGTAAATCCTAAACTGCAAATGTATTTCATCGAGGTTAGGTTAGGGTTAGGTTATGTATTCGTGTATTTTCAATTCGTCATTCTACGTACCTAAATCTACCAACTGCCTCTCCTTCGCTCAATAAAATATCCATAGCAATTCTGAGAGCCAGAATACGATTTACAACAGCATAATTCCACGATTCCTCAAGGATCTAAACAGAATTCCATCTGGCCAGCAAACGCATGATGCAATCATCATGCACGGCGAATCTGAACGCGATCTCGGCTCACCTAGTGCATTCACTCACGCATCCTCGTCGTCATCGATCACCATTTTTCTCTTACCGATCAAAGGTTGCACGTCGCCATCAGCGTCTCGGTATCAACATTCCACCGCCTCGCCAGGAAAATCTATCCAACGATACGCGGCGGAATCGGGCGCGAGTTAATGGCGATAAGGCGATGGTACTCTCTCGAGGCTAACGAGATCGAACAGTGGCCGAGACTCGATTCTCAAAGGAAGAAAGGAATTCGCGTGGTCGTGGAGCGGAGAGGAAGAAGCGAGATGCTGACCGCGGATGCTGGCAAAAAATCGGCAAGGGCGGACGAGATTTGATTCCCGGTGACGTATTAAATGTGTGGTAGCAGCCAGTGGTGTCAGAGGGATTGCTTTAATCAGTAGATTAATTCGTCATGGCCTCCGCCGCGTAGCAACGTCCTTTGTCGGCCGTTGGTAAAATATGAGCCAACGTACATAATCAACTATTTGTGGTAATGAATATTATGCGGCCGGCGCGCGTGTCATTAATAACGTCCGCGGCACGGCCGCGTAATCTGTTTTTTCCTTCGCATCCAAGCGTACATTATGCGCGCGAGCTACGTCTAAGCAGTGAAACCTTGGGAAAAAAAGAGCCAGCCGCTTTGCATGCGCGCGAGTAGCCGAGTTTATGCGCTCGAGCTCGCCTCGATAAGATACAAGGTGACGCGTGCGATAACGCGTACGCGGCTTGACATTTTTCCCAATGTAAGAGCTTTATAATACATTTAGATATTTTCGATATTTAGTTGCAAGTTTTCTATATATAAATTGTATAAAGATATGGAAATATCAAGGTAGAACCTCAAAGCGTCGCTTACTGTTGAAATGTATTATACCTCGCGATACAAAGATATTGTTTCTTGAAATAGAACAATAATTTTTCACACCAATAAGATCAATTATTATGGTGTATTAAAAATATTAAACATATTGAAATATCAAAGTGCAAGGAGATATTTAATATCAAATATGTAATATAATATATGATGGAAAAATAATTTGTCACAGCAATAAGATTAATTATTATTATTGAATGTGTATTAGAAATATTAAAAATATCAAAATAACAAAGTGCAAGGAGATATTTGGTATCAGATATATAATATAATATAGAATAGAAAAATAATTTGTCACAATAATTAATCTTGTTGGTATGAAAAATTATTTTTCTATTCTATATTATATTATATATTTGATATTAAATATCTCTTTGCACTTTGATATTTAGATATTTCTAATATTTTAAATACGCGGTAATAATTAATCTTGTTTATGTGAAACATTATTTTTCTACTTCAAGAAATAATATCTTTGTATTGTAAAGTATAAGGAATTTCAATAGTAAGGGACGCTTTGAAGTTGATTTTACTGTTGGCAACCACGAGGCAGACTGGGATTAATTCCAGCTTCGTCTAATCTTCATCTTCGCTTGCTGGTTTAATTGAAGTATTTGTATGATTTGTATATTCTCTAGCTCTTTTAAATTGTCTGCTTTCGATACCATTTCTGTAAAGATGAATTTGAATCAGAAATACAGAAGAGATTATTGAAGAGGATAGTAAGCAAAGAATTTCAATAGCAGATATACGTAGAGGAATAACCTGTGTTCTCTTTGCTGCCACAGAACTCTCACCTCTAGGTTTAACCTCTCTTGGACAACTCCCCGCGGCGAAAAGACAAATGAGCCTGAGGTGAGAACTTACCCGATAAATACCCAAGGCGACACACTGTTTGACCAGAGAGCAAGCAGCCTGGACTGGACAAGAAATACCGCACCTACCCTTCCCACTATCCTCATCCCTCTGTCCACGGCCCGTGGCTGTTTCCATTCTTCACCCTTTGCTATCACTGTCCTGCAATTACAAAACACAAATTATTTAGTCGTATGAGTTTCTTTAATTTTCTTCTCTTGCACAAGGATGCACATAGAATATTTGGCGTTGTTGATTTCTGTAAAATGACAAAAATTTATGTTAACAAAGGAAGTTTTTATTACAAGAATTATCGCAGGTTGAAAGTAGTACAAATTAATTAATTATTTAGTCATATGAATTTCTTCAATTTTCTTCTCTTGCACAAGGATGCACATAGAATATTTGGTGTTGTTGATTTCTGTAAAATGACAAAAATTCATGTTAAAAAAGGAAGTTTTTATTACAAGAATTATCGCAGGTTGAAAGTAGTACAAATTAATTAATTATTTAGTCATATGAATTTCTTCAATTTTCTTCCCTCACACAAGCATAGACATAGAATATTTGGTGTTGTTGATTTCTGTAAAATGACAAAAATTTATGTTAAAAAAGGAAGTTTTTATTACAAGAATTATCGCAGGTAGATAGTAGTAAATATTAATTAATTATTTAGTCATATGAATTTCTTCAATTTTCTTCCCTCACACAAGCATAGACATAGAATATTTGGTGTTGTTGATTTCTGTAAAATGACAAAAATTTATGTTAAAAAAGGAAGTTTTTATTACAAGAATTATCGCAGGTTGAAAGTAGTACAAATTAATTAATTATTTAGTCATATGAATTTCTTCAATTTTCTTCCCTCACACAAGCATAGACATAGAATATTTGGTGTTGTTGATTTCTGTAAAATGACAAAAATTCATGTTAAAAAAGGAAGTTTTCATTATAAGAATTATCGCAGGAAATTAGTAAACAGATTAGTTATTATTAATTAATTAATTATTCAGTCATATGAATTTCTTCAATTTTCTTCCCTCACACAAGCATAGACATAGAATATTTGGTGTTGTTGATTTCTGTAAAATGACAAAAATTCATGTTAAAAAAGGAAGTTTTTATTACAAGAGTTATCGCAGGTTGAAATTACAAACAGAATTTAAAAGTAATTTTGATCTCATTGTCCTGATCACAGTTTTAACATTGCTACGACTATGCCTCAAGGAGAATTAACAATAGAATTATTTAGTCACAAGAGTTTTGCTCTACTTTTCTTCACTTACTAGAAATAATTATAGAATATCAAATTAATTTTTCTAAAATTAGAGGAACTGTAGATAATGTTCGCGAAGAGAAATTTTATCAGAAGAATTTCTATTAGAAGAGAAAGATTCATTCACCCCATCTTTGTGAAAGCTTGCGCGCAGTGCGTGCTACTGGAATCTCTTTTCTTTCGAGTCAAGCCGTGTCCAGGCGCCGCATTAATTTTGTGTATTTAACGAGAGCGAGTTAAATGTCTGTCCGGAAGGGTTCCCCGGTCTCCAGTGCCATTCATGGAATCGCTAGCGAGACAAACTTTAACAGAGAAACGACCCTGTTTGCCTGCTTTCTTTCCCTCGAGATTTCGGGTCAATTTGAAAGCTGTTTAAATTAATAAAAAAGATATTTCATATGGCAAAATCGTCGTTATTTTATTGCCAATGATATTTCATTGAATTTGGCATAAATTTATTCGTTTCTTTCTAAATTTCCCTACGATTCAAGAATAACGATGAGAAAGAAAGGAAGAGGCAGATTCAGGGCCGTCGACGTGGACAAAAAACCGTGTTTTTCCGAGAGTGAAAAACTATTTTGTGCTTCAGCCGAGCCACTGACGGCGCATCATTTTTAACGGCGACCTGTCAGACGATTGGAAAGGGAGAGGAGCACTGTCAGTGGCCGGCGGCCAACGTCAAACGTCAAGCCGATCCTTCTTGCTCTCTCTCAATTTTTCTTTTTTTCTCTAACGCCCTCTTCATTCGATTTTTGTCTATTCAAAATACTCTCTGCATCGCACGAAAATCATTTATATCGAGAATATTGTAACTGTGCCATATTTTATGTTACATTGAAATATATGAAATATCTAAACTATTCAGACACATTAAGGTTATGTGAAGAAATATGTCGCTTTTGCGCGATATGGTTTATTTAAAACTGCACGGCTGGTTTTAAATCTTGCAATAAATTGTGGTCGAAAATTCCCATTTTCTACACGTAACAACGATTACTTATTATACAGATAACATCCTTCAGCGAAATCATATTCAAATATATAGAAACATATACATAAAACAGTAAGAGTGTATTGGGTTGGCAACTAAGTGATTGCAGATCACTTACTTGCCAACCTAATATTATTTACGACACCGAATCAATGTCAAGCTAATGTATTTTCTACATCTGCATCATATTTGTCAATCTGTTGATCGAGTTAACTCGACTAGAAAATCGATTATACAACAAGTACATAATTATAATATTACACTTAAGAGATTGGAATTCCGATTAACGAGTTGACTAATTTTCTTCCAGTCGATGAATGCAAACCTTGACTTTTTTACAACCACGGCCACGACACTTATTTTTGTAGTATAATTTAGTAATTACAATACCAATAATACAATTATCTTGTTCAAATGTTTATTGTGTTGACAACTAGGCGATTACGGATTTTGTCAATGCCACCTAATGACAAAATCTGCAATCACTTAATTGCCAACCCAACAGATTAAACGTAATATATAGAAACTGACATAAAACACAATAACACTAAATATCACGTGAAATTCTAAGGAATATTTCTGCAATTCAAAAACAAAATTCCACTCATCATCCTCGTTGCAGCTTGAAATTTATTCGTCAATTTCCAATGCCAAATAATAAATATAATACGAAACGAGAATTATTCGTGTGAACGATATATTAGGTTGGCAACTAAGCGATTGCGGATTTGTCAAATACCACCTAATGATAAAATCCGCAATCACTTAGTTGCCAACCTAATATTATGGGATGGTGTGACGTCAGGGAAAGACGTAACGTGATCGAGAGAAGTTCGTCGTGTTGTTGTGACGTAGAATGAGTGAGAAACGTATTCGCGAAACGCGATATTCTATTCGATTTCGTGTGAGTGCTACGATATTGTATTTATCATACTGTTTTCTGTTAATTTATAACATAACATTCCTACATATACGATACCGAATTAGTGTCAAACTAATATGTTTTCTACATCTGCATCATGTTTGTCAATCCGTCAACTAGAAAATTGGTTCTGCAACAAGTACGTAATTACAATATTACACTCAAGAGACTGGGATTCCGATTAACGAGTTGACTAATTTTCTCCAAGTCGATGTATGCAAACTTTGACTTCTTTACAACTACGACCAAGACAGGTTATCTTTGTACTATAATTTACCGATTGAAATACTAATAACGCATATACCTTATTCGACGACTAAGTGATTGCAGATTTTGTCAATACCATCTAGCGACAAAATCTGCAATCACTTAGTTACCAACCCAATAATATCTCTACTATTACTTCTCACTATCAATTGTAAAACCTGCATCAACGATCTCGTATAGCTTCCGCGAAGTAACCAATCTCTGATATCCAATTCGAACTACTCTCTCGGATCTCCGTCCCGGGAGAGACAGAGGCTCGGAAGACGCCACGTAGAATGGGCATCGACGCTCGCGGCGGCGACTTCGAGGTGATGGATGGGCTTCTGCTCGAACAGTTTCGTCTATACGCGCCACGTAGCGTTTCCCCAATTAAACAATTGCATTCACATCCATCTATCCGTCGGTCTGTCCGGCCGGTGAGATCGTGGCGAATGGGACGTTCTCCCCCTCATCCCTTTGTTCCTTTTCCCCCATCTATTCCGTTCGTCCCGTTTCCGTATTCCTTGCCCTCTTTTTTTCCACGAGGTTTCGCTTCTGTCCACCCTCTATTCGCCGGAGAATGCCACCTCGAAGCGGTTTACAATTAAAAAGCACGGCCGTTGCTTCTGCAATACGGCGGCTACGTGACGCGACCGATTCGCAACCGATTGCGTAATTTCTACTTTACCACGCCTGAATTTCATGGAAATACAAGCCCTTCCGTGATACGATCATTTCGTCAGTATGAAGCTACGAGAAGTTAGCCAACGATTGCTGCCAACATAGAGAGGATTTCTTTCGAGTTGATTGTATTTTTATTTGTGAGAATTATGTTTAATTATTTATTGTGAAAAATTATTTATTTGTGAAAAATGATATAGAAAATTGTTGTGAAATTTTTCGTACATTTTCGGTGAAATTCCCTGAAATTTGTCCATTCCCAAGGGCTTTCTTTTCTTATATCTCCAATGAATTCTGTTTCGAATCTTTCTTTACAAGGTTTCCAAAGATTGAACTTGTCTCCTTACACATACAGTATCATATTTTCAATAGGTTTTGGTGGAATAAAACCGGCGTTGAAAAATTTCCGAAAAACATGCAACATTCTTAATTATAATCTCCACTATTTTTGTCCTTACATTTCCAATAAATTTGTCAATTTTTCAATTACTTCTGCACTTTAAGAAACATTTTATTCTCAAGGAAACAAAATATTATCCACGAGATAAATATAAATCTCTTGTACGTTAACTAAAGAACGCTGAATTTTTTGCAAAATATGGTTAAATCTGGATGCAGTCGGTGGCGAAATATCGAGGATGCCCCAAATCGACGATAGGGTCGGCGAAGGTGAGCAGGAGGCGGCGAATAGGGTGGCAAAGGGGAAGAAACGGGAAAAAAGGAAGGAAAAGAGCTGGGTTTGGTACGTAGGGCACGTCCGTGGGACCGCCGCCAATGTATGCTGGCCGCATAAACTAACAGCCGCATCGGATTTTACATAAAATTCCGGCGAGAGCCGTGATTTCAGGAGATGGACGGGGAAACGTGACGGACCAGCGGAGCAGTCATCGGTTACAACGGAACTGGTAGCACGGAGGCTGGCTTGAATTATGATTACGGATTACGCGTCGTTGCATTCCCTTTCTCCCCTGTATTTCTCGCCCTCTGCCACTGTCCGCGGTTTTTCGCCTGACAACCGCGCCCCTCTCTTTCGTGGACATTATTATTATTATTATTATTATGGAATAATTTTGTATTTAATTAAGGGTATTTTATAATAATTATTATGTATATATATATGTATATATTGTTTATGTATTTATATGGTATTAATTTATTATATTATATTTTTAGGGAGTATATAAGTTGAAAATTAAAATACTTAATATCTAAATATTATTATTATTGTTGTTCTTGTTATTTAAAGTTTTTTTTATTTATAATACATATATATATATTAGTGTTTTAATTTAATTGTTTTTAAAGAATTAAATTATTGAGTTTGAATTAATTTAATAGACAATTTTACTATATTAATTTTAGAAGTTATAGTAAGATTATATTATTTTTATAAATATTAAAAATGAATGTTTATATTAATAGAAATTTTGTATATGTATATTATTTATGTATTTATATGGTATTAATTTATTATATTATATTTTCAGGGTGTACATAAGATAAAAATGAAAATATTTAATATCTAAATATTGTTAATAATTTATTAATATATTGTTATTATGATATTATTATTTTTATTGTTATTATTGTTGTTATTTAAATTTTTTATTTATAGTATATATATATTGGTATTTTAATTGAATTGTTTTTAAAGAATTAAATTATTGAATTTGAATTAGTTTAATAGACAATTTTAAAAGTTATAGTAAAATTATATTATTAATAGTTATTATTATTATTTTTATAAATATTAAAAATGAATGTTTATATTAATATAAATTTTGTATTCATGTATTTATGTGGTATTAATTTATTTGTTATATTATTTATTATTATTATTGTTGTTATTTAAATTTTTTGTTTATAATATATATATGAGTATTTTAATTTACTTATTTTTAAAAAATTAAATTATTGAACTCAAATTAATTAGTCAGTTAATTTTAAATTAATAAACAATTTTATTACATTAATTTTAAAAGTTAGAGTAAAATTATATTATTAATAGTTATTATATTGTTATTATTATTATTTTTATAAATATTGAAAATGAATATTTATATTAATATAAATTTTCTATATATACAGGGTGGTTGGTAACCGGTGGTACAAGCGGAAAGGGGGTGATTCTACGCGAAAAAAGAAGCCGAAAATATAGAATACAAATTTTTCGTTCGAGGCTTTGTTTTCGAGAAAATCGACTTTGAATTTTCGCTCGGTACGCCTGCACTTTATCACGTCCCATTATAACGGATCTCGCTGTAGATTGTTGTCTCGATGGAAAAATTAAAAAAAAAAAATTGTTAGACATAGAAGAAGACTGAATAAAAAATATAATAGCCAAATACAAATTAAAAATCTACAAATATTTGCATCCAATTGCATGCCAAACACGCTCACACAGCGTTGAAAAAAGTGCGGGTGCTGGGAGCGCGCTAAGCGCTCCCAGCGCCATACGCAACGTATTAACGTACAAGGGTTAAATCACAGTATTTCCTCCAAACGTTTCTATCTTTCACAACAGCCGTCAAAATGTTGCGAAAGGATCCTTGAAACCGGACAATGATCCGTTCCACTCTAAGACCCTATCGTACCATGTGAGATCACAATTTTGCCAGCAACCTGTTTCGTACGGTGGTCTATTCAAAATCTTGCGGACTTTGTCCGACGAGGAAAAGAGGAAAAGCGGAAAGAGAGCACGGCAAGCTAACAGAAGACCAGAAGGGAGAAGACAGAGGTATCCGCTCGTGCGACGAGTTATACAGGTTGTAGCGTGGTACCGGTTACACGCGGCCCAACTGTAATAGGGTGAGAGAGCCGGAGGGTGAGCAGCTCGGACTTGACTAATGAGGCGGCGCGTCCTCGACGTTATTAGATCGCCGAAAGAGTTTTTGAGGATGCCTCGGCTCCGGCCAGGGACGAATCCACCGCGAAGGATGGGTAATGATACGGCTGGACCCCGTTTCTTATTTGTCAAACGTCAGCCGCAAAGACGTTGCCCAGTTGTTTTCGAGGCAGAAGGAAGTCTCGGCTCTTTTCGGAATGATAATCTACTTGCAAATGCGACCGACTCTCTCTTTTTCCTTTCCCTTCTTATCCTTTTCTCCTATCTCCCTCTCTTTCCCACTTGCGTTTCTTCACGCTGGCCGACACGAGTTCCCTCTCTCTCCTCTCTGTCACTCTGTCACTCTACCTCTCTCTCTCTCTCTCTGTCTGTTGTTTGTTCTGCCGAGCTTTTGTAACGGAATTCCAAGGTGAAACGCTGCTACTTCGCGTTACGTAATTATCAATAATCACCATGCACGAGAAACACAGAGATAGGAAAAAGAGAGAAGAGAAGGGAAGAGAGGCGAAGGGAAAGGTGGTAATAGCGAGTCGCGTGTTTCTACCAGAGACACGGTTTTCTTTCTCACGCAGATTTTCTGCAAGGCGGGTTTCCTGCTGAAATCACGGCAGGCGTAATTGCGCGTGGCCAGGAAGCCAGCGATTTCGCGCTGCTGCACGATTTCTGCTCTAGCCGCCATCGGTCATTGAGAAATCTAGATTGCCACGTCGAAGGCGACATTTAACAGGCCGATCGGGAAATTTTGCTCGCCAGCAGGAAACCAGTGGTAGGGATAAGTGAACGTTGCGAATGCGGATAATGAGCGCTGGTTATTGATTTTATGCGAATCGAAGTATTCAAGTCGCCTTGCTGTATGATTTATTTCGACACTCGCTTTCCGATGTCTTTGATTTAGTCGCACAGCGTCTTACGAGACCTGGTTTCAGATTCTAACGATTGCAATTTGTAATTAGAGATGCGCGAGAGTTAAGAAGAAAGTTGAGCGTACGTTTCGATGGTTCTCCGATTGAATTCGTTTGGGGAATTGTTTATGCGACGTTTATTAATATTCTGGAGGCATTCAGCGAAATTTTTCTTCGAAATGTACAATGTAAATAATTAATTCTCGCGTGTAATGATCGCTTTTATTATTTTATATGGAGAATTAAAAAACGATTAGGTTGTTTCATTCTAATTTTGTTCTTGAAGAGGTTAAGAGAATCGTGTTGTGTCAGTCAGAGGGATCAAAGTTACACGTTTATCCTGTGTATTTGAATTAGAATGGGTCAATTTGGAGAATCTTTTGATGGTGGAACAACTATTTCCAATTTCCACTGATTTCTCCAGCTATTTATTTACGTAATTACTTATTAACGTATTTATATTATTTATTACGTAATTATATTAAAATTTAAATGTTAAAGTAATTTATATATTAAAATTTTTTATTTATAATGTATATATATATTGGTATTTTAATTTAATTATTTTTAGAAAATTAAATTATTGAATTTGAATTAATTTAATAGATAATTTTAAAGTTATAGTAAAATTATATTATTGATAGTTATTATTATTATTAAAAATGAATAGTTATATTAATATAAAATTTGTGTATATATATATTATTTATGTATTTATGTGGTATTAATTTATTTATTATATTTATTATATTATTTATTATTAGTATTATATTATTTTTATTATTATTAATATTGTTATTTAAATTTTTTATTTATGATATATATATGTATATTAGTATTTTAATTTAATTATTTTTAAAAAATCAAATTATTTAATTTGAATTAATTTAATGGATAATTTTAAAAGTTATAGAAAAATACATTATTAATAGTTATTATTATTATTGTTATAAATATTAAAAATGAATAGTTATATTAATATAAATTTTGTACATATATATATATTATTTATGTATTTATATGATATTAATTTATTTATTGTATTTATTATATTATTTATTATTAGTATTATATTATTTTTATTACTATTATTATTATAGTTATTTAAATTTTTTATTTATAATATATATATTAGTATCTTAATTTAATTATTTTTAAAAAATTAAATCACTGAATTTCAATTAATTTAATATACAATTTTATTCTATTAATTTTAAAAGTTACAGTAAAATTACATTATTATTACTATTATTTTTATAAATATTACAAATGAATATCTATATTAACATAAATTCTGCGATAAGATTCCTCTCCATTTTATAAAATCTTCTATTGCCATTAGCATGATTATAAAAGATATATAAATTTGCAAGCGTTGCATATAACTCTCCGCCAAGTTATTTCATTTATTTCATTTATAAATAGAAACTTTCGAACGCAGGTCGTTCACTTTTTTCGACACAGTGATAAAGTAGACGAAAGAAAATATTTTCCCTGGTAAGCGCCCGATTCTCAGCGTGAATACTCCATCAGATAGCAACGAATGGTTCGTTCGTTCAGAAGGTAAGGCGCGAACGGCCGAGATCGCGTAAAATAGGCAAGCAGAACGCGTCGCTGCCTACTGCACTCTAATTAGTGCGCTAATTGTATCCTTCATGTATGAACAGCGGCCGTTCCACTCGGGGATGCGCGTTAACAAACCTAATTTCCGTCTAAATCCATTTAATGGAACGCGAGACCGCGTTCTTATCTGCTAACACGCCGCTGAACATGCGTGCACCGGCGTTCCCCGCTTTGTTATTTCGCCCAGAAACCCGCTGCTGTTGCGGAAAGGACCGATTTCTTTTCCGCGAGCGGCCATCGCGCCTCGGAACGCCAACTAAATTGCCTCGTGATCCTTATCTTTGTTGCCACGGAGGTTTCCAGCCCTGTTTTCGTTCCCCCGCCAACTTCACAAGCTTCCCTTCGAGTAAAACGATGCTTGCGGATTGTTCCATTAAACAAACGGAAGACAACTGAAAGGAATCTTTTTCACATTTTCATTTATTCTTTTGGAAGAACGTTTTCAGGTACGTACACATAACCATTCAATGTAGGCTAAAAGTGGCGCGATAGAAAACACGTACGACACGAAGGATGAATATATGTCTACAAGATATTTAACACTCGAAATAATTAGAGGATCGTTGCACTTTTATACTCGTTCCTTATGTTAATACAATTTTACTTTTAATGTGCGTCTTTACCCTTTGAGTACTATGAACGTTTATATATACATTCTCACACAACCATTCACTTTAGGTTATAAACGCGTATATGCCCTCTCACATAACCTAACATTTTTACCATAACATTTTAAGGCTAAAAGTGGCGTGTTAAAGAAGACGTATGGATGTTATCCATCTGACATTCTGATGATTTCGTTGAAGAACAAAATTAATTATCAAAGTGGGAAACCAAAGCGACAAGCGAAGTGCGTAGCGGACTACAATGCCTTGATGGGCGCAGTCGATAAAATCGATATGATTTTGTGTTCACTTCGTTGCGTTCGAAAAAGCACCAAATGGTATAAAAAATATTTTTTCCACCTCTTACACCTCGCTATATATAACGCATATATTCTTTACGAAAGTGCTAATAATAAAACTGGAATATTTGAAAATTTTCATCTGCTTCTCGTAAAAGATATTTTGCAAAAATACCCACCACGCAGAGTGGGGGCTAAAGGAGGAAGAGTTCGTTCGCACGACCTTCCATTTCGGTTAACGGAGAGGCATTTCCCTGCATCCTGCGTAACTAAAGAAAATAATAAACATCCTTCGCGACGAAGATGCGCTGTTCGCACTAAACATAATCGCAGCACTGACTCGCGTTACCAGTGCAAGAAATGTAACATTGGCTTATGTATGGAACTCTGCTTCGAGATTTACCGTACAATACGAAATTATTAAATTTTCAATTTAAAAGATATAATTTCAAACTTTGATATTGTTCATGTTATTATTGCTTAATGAAATAAATGGTTATCAAGGCTTTTCAGGCCACTACATAATTTATTTTAGTCACAATCGATATATTTTGCAATGAAAATTCAATCTGCTCAACTTGCGCTCTTTCGTCAAAAATACGCAGCCCACGGTGTGCTTGTTCGTAAAGAGTGGGCCATCCATGGCGCACGCTTAACGTCGGACAACGCAGCGTTCAAGGAGTTAAACATTACATACAAGCAATTCTCTCTTCTTTTCTTCAACCTTTGAATTCTATACTTGTCCAAAATTTTTGAATCGTCCTTTAACCAGAGACAATATTTAACGTGTCCGCGCGACAAATTTTCCAATTTATCCTTTGCATTTTAAACCTCTACATTGTAATTCCCAACCTGGTAACATTGAATCGTATTCGTAACAGAGATCACAATTATGATTTCCAATTCTACGTTACCGACACAGTAAATTACCGATTTCACGCTGCCAACTTCAGCTGGCACAGTCTTAGAAAATTCTAACCTCAACCACGAGCATTAAAATGTTATGGAATTCAGAAGAAAGCAGAAAGTGGGGGATATGAAACGCGAAAGTCGAAGTTTCCAAGGGGACGAGAGAAGTTGAAAGACAGCGGCGTGGCCAGGTTACCGGTGGATCGGTAGGAAAAGGAGGAAGAAAAAGAGGCGAAGAGAAGCGAGTCCGAAAGGGCAGCCGTGGCAGAGCCGCTTTCGCCTCGGCGAATGAAATTGCCCCGGCAATCGGTGGTTGCTTATTAGCGTTTGACGTTCGATTAGTCAAGTGCACCGGCTAAGATCCGCCGTTTGAAGGCTCCGTGGCTCCTCCCATTACCGGTTCCCGTGGGTTCTCTGCCGGCCAACAACCACGCGTCCACGATTCCACGCCGAGCAACAGGCACGTAGCATCATCATTCTTCTGTCTTCAAAACGGCAAAGACAGAGAATTGAGAGGGGCAGAGAGAGGGAGAGGAAGATACAGAGGAGTTCTGCGTGGTTCTCCAACCTCGTACAGGCATACCTTGTAATTACGTTAACCGTACTACTGCCAGCCGGTAATAGCACGAATTAGTTGCACTTCAATGTTTTCTTCGATGCATTCGAATACTCTCCTCCTATCTGCTAAACTTCTTTGGGATTCTGCCTAGCGTTCCGTCGACCTTGATGACTTTCTGCTTAGAAGCGCACATATCCGTAGAGGTTAGGGTGGCTTATGTGATTCGTTCGTTTGCCATTCGCAAATGGTTTGTTGTTTTTTTTTTTTTTTTACGTATCAGTACTTGAGGAGGTACTTGGTTCATGATAGATTAGGTACATGTCGAGTATTTGCAATTGAGAAGCTTTCAAATATATACATAGATATGTGTCAAGCTTTTCTTCTAGTTAAGAAGGTTAGTTATTATCAACTTTTTTTTTATCTTGTAGACACAGTCTTTTTGAAAACGACTATAATTATTAATTGCAACGTAGTCAATGTTAAATAATTACAACCAAATCTCCCGATGCAAGTTACTCGATTCGTAAATTCGTTTTGTGGAAGTTTCTCAATTGTTCGGAATAGGAATGTGACTGCCACGCCGAAACACATGTTATAATGACAAAATAATAGTAAATCGATGATGTAAGACAACGTTCTTCCCCAATGGACCGTTTATCTTATTGGTGGTCACGGGTGACCACCGTGGCGCCACAGGAGAAACCGTGGGCCATATATGGTCCACGTGGCAGTCAATCCGATGCTGTAGCTTTTTCCTGAACCACTTGTAGACTATCAAAGACCAGCGCTGAGTGATAAACAGAAAAAGACGCTCGAATGGAAATATTTCATTTGAATAGGAATTTCTACATTTATCAATGAACAGACTTAAATGTCACGAATGAAATGTAGAAACTTTTCAACGTCACTTCACGGCCCGCGATAATCCACATCAGACCACGTGTCTATTCCGTGGAATTCGATATCCAAGATACTAGACAAGATTGGCTGGAAAAAAGCCACGCGATCGTAATTTATAGCGTTCGTTAGAGGAAAAAGCTCGGCTCGCCGGAGTACAACGCGTTATTAATACGTTTTAAAGAAATGTCCAAGATTAATTTGCGAAACGAGTCGCTATTGAAGTTCTTGCCCGCGGTCTCATTAATCTTATCCAGCGGCGGGCTAGGAGAGAGGGGAAAAAATTATTTTGTAGAATGTTCGCTGTAATAACAGGGAATTCTGTCGCCGGCACGCCTAGCGGGGAGGAAGAACACCGTCCCACTATTAATTCATGTCTCAAGTTTTCAAGTAAGAAATTAATGTCTCCATACGTGATTCGTGGCTCCGTGGAGCCGGACCCCGTTCCTTTCTCCTTCCAAGGGTGGTTCGCTGGCGAAAACTTCGGCCACGAAATGAAATTAATAAACCACGATTACGTTAGAACCACAGACTTCTTACAGAGTTGAAAGCTTTCTTGTTCGTTTGATCCTTGAAGCATCGTAGCTTGATGACCCAATGAACGCAATTTCACTTCACATGCTTTTCCTTTCATATTCCTCTCGTATTTATATTCCTTTTTTCTTATCCTCCAACGTTTAATCTGATTTTTATAACGGTATCAATATTTTTCTTTATTAGAGCAATTTATTTTATGCGATGTGAAATGTTAGGTTATGCGGAAAGTTTCTTTCGTTTCATAAGCAAATAATCGACGCACAACATTTTCCGTTTTATATTATCTTATCGAATTACGTATGATCCATTTTCTTCTATCAAGATAAAGATCACAATGTTTGACAAATTAGGTTTCATGTTTGTATAAAGATGCACCGTTGTAAAAGACGTGTCTGTACAAGAAAGACACTTTTCGGACAACCTAATACTTTCCAAATATTGGTTTAACACTCTGACTGCCACGCTAAAATCACATGTTCCACTCAGCACGCCACGCTGAGTATTTCTATTCTTCAAAGCATACAATGGCAAAACAATAATAAATTGATGACGTAGGACAACACACTTCCCCACTGTACCGTTTATCTTATTGGTGGCCACGGGTGACCAACGTGGCGCCTTGGTAACAGTTGATAGCGGCATACTATAACAAGGCTTCGTTTATTTCAACAAACCATTCGCATTTGTTGTTTCGTCGCAAGCAAAACGTGCAGAACATATTGTTGAAACGTGTATATGTTAGTAAACAATATTTGCTCGTCCTATATATAACAGTAAGGTATGTTCACACTTCTAACCTCAATTATATGATTATAAAGCAGCATTCGCAATTATTTTCTAAGGTGTGTTTATAATAATATTCGTAGATTATTGACAATTGGTAGAGTATTGACAAACACAGTGCACAGTTAGATGCAAGATTTGTTCCCATTTTTTTTTATTGATGTTCTAATAAAAACATTTAATTGTTCAATGGGGCACTTTTTATTTCTTCTATTTATAGGTTATCTTCTATTTACAACAAGGCTTAGTTATTTCAACAAACCATTTCGTCGTAAGCAGAACGTGCAGAATATATTGTTGAACATTTAGAGATATTAGTAAACATTATTATTATATTAGTAAATATTAGTATTTGCTCGTTCTATATATAACAGTAAGGTATGTTCACACTTCTAACCTCAATTATATGATTATAAAGCAGCATTCGCAATTATTTTCTAAGGTGTGTTTATAATAATACTCGTAGATTACCCCTCAAAAATATGGATGCAAACACAGTGCACAGTTAGATGCAAAATTTCTTCTCCTTTTCTTTTTATTGGTGTTCTAATAAAAACGTTTAATCGTTCAACGGGGCACTTTTTATGTCAAAGTATCTTCTATTCATCGGTTATATCCAAAATGCCCCAAATGTCAATTTTCATTGAATTTTTGCAATCGTAAGACCACCGTGGTGCCACAGGAGAAACCGTGGGCCATATATGATCCACGTGGCAGTCATAGTGTTTACGAAACGTGTCGGACCGATTAAACGAGAAGTGCGCGGTATCGACATCGATTTTCTGCCGTTTAAGAAGCGAAAGACTCTCGATGTCATTAATCACGTTCCGTTGTCTTCTCGAAGACACTGCTCCATTGTCAACTGGACGTATTTATTCCATTGTAAACGAAACGGCGCGGTAGGTAGATGGTGATCTCGCGTAGGCGGATCGCAGGTGGATGAACGCTGAAAATCCCTATGGCACGAGGTCACGTGTAACGGAGAGAACTTTTAATTCCATGGCGGGACGTCGCGGTCGTCACGGGCTTATGTACGGTCCGCTCCGCTGGCGTTCTTTTTGAAAAAGTGAACGCGAGATAATGGAACGTAATGTAGCGTGAGCAGCCAACGCTGCTACCTCGCTTCGGCTTCTAGCCGTCAGATGCTACACTGGGTGTCCCCGAAGTCGCCTTCGAGTCTGACATTTATTTCATAATCACGCCTCAGGCTGGATGATTTCAATGGTTGCTGTTAATTACGTGTTGATGGACGTAGGTTAATAGACATATTTGTAAGTGAATCTGAATATGTTAATAAAAAATTAACACGACACACGAGTACAAATTTGAACTCTAATCTTCAATTGTAGATTATCGATAATTTCTAACAAGCTGGAAATTAAACAAATTAACATATACTTCAAATTACTATAAATCTTCAAATTTGATTTTCTCAAAAACGAAGTTTACCTTGATCTTCCTTGTATTAGGTTGTCCGGAAAGTGTCTTTCTTTCGCGAACGTGTTTCTTACAACAATGCACCTTCGTACAAACGTGAAACCAAGTTTGTGAAATGTCACCATGTGTTTATCTCACCATAACAAACTGAATCGTACGTAATTCGACGAAATAATATAAAACAAAAAACATCGTGCGTCTATTATTTCCTCGTAAAACGAAATGAACTTCTCTTATAACCTAACATTTTCCTAACCTCATTTGTATCATGAATTCAATAATTTTGACCAGCCATAATTAATATTATTTTAAATAGAATCTATCTGTTCATATAAAAATTTAAAGTTCCCTTGTTAGTTCGTTAGAATTTTCTCGATATATTGTTCTTACAATAAAATCGCCTTGCCGCAAAGTTTCGCTCTAGTCAAATTGTTTCTTGTCAAGCTTAATCCCATTGGAGCACCACGGCAGCGGTTCTTTTAGCCGGGTAATTGCAAAAAATCTTCCAGCTTCTGCACCGTACACCCGGTAGGAAAGTTTCACGTGTGGGGTACCTTAATGATGCACCCGGTCGGATCTCACGAAAACTCCACTCTCATCGTGCATGGTGACCAGCCATTGACCGACGTTTTTTTGCGTGTCTCAAAGCAGACGAACGTATCACGAACGACCACGATCCTCTGTGTTACTCGTACGTTCTAATTCCATAAAATTTCCAAGCTAAGAATTCTAACAAAAGAATCGTACGATTTCGACGACAAGGTGTATCCCTTTTCATCTTTTCATCGCGTAAAGCGAGACGAGACGAACCGAAACGTTTCTCTGGGCCGCAGAAACAGAGTTCTAACGATGGATCAGGTCATCTTTCGTGGAAAATTTTAATTGCATTTTCCTTACCTTCTCATCCTATAAAATTACCATCCCAAACGTTCTAATCGGAATCGCGCAACTTTGAAACAGACTGTATGCCTCGGCCATACCGTTACGAAAAACGGGCAGAACGAAACGTTCAACGAAATGAGATGTTTCTCAGCCGAAGAAACAGAATCCTAGCCGTGGACCGAGCCATTTCTCGCCGGGTGAAGACTCGCGGCCACCGAATCGAAATCATAATTTTAATGAAACCGCTAGGCGAGCCCCGAAAATAATGGTCAACATTTCCTGCTCGTATTATTTTCCGCCGCGGGGGCACGGGGATTTACGAGAAGCGAATGGAAGCAGAAAATTAACGATTCTACCCAGAGAGGGTGGATCGTGAGGGGGTGGCAGCGGCACGGTGGAAGTTTTTCTTAGTATTTTAATATAAATGCGGCTGCGTCGGCCGACTTGGCCCCGCGCGAGGACGGCCCGGTTGTTTGCGGCAGTTTGTGCCAAGCTAAATGAAGAATGAAGCTGAAATTATTTGGTGGAAAACAGTGAAACAGGATGTGGAAACGACACCGCGTAGATTTACAGGGGCTGGTGCACGCGTCGCGCCACCGCGGCAGGCCAAAAGGCAGGCGAGGGGAGGGGGTTGGAAACTGGACGACAAGAACATTTTTAAACGCATCCCCTCTTCCTCCTCCACTGGCAATTATAATTCTTCGCGAGATTCTGATAGATTCATGAGAATCCTTAATTTCGATCTTCCTGCGCATACCATTGGGGTTAGGTTAGGTTAGGTACTAAGAAATTTTGTTTTAATATGTATTTTTATAATTACAATAAGTATAGTAATATTGCATTTTGCAATTGCATTTTTAATATCAAATACGAGAGGTAGGTATTTGTTAATAAGAAATACTAATTTGTATTTGGCGCCTTGCCCGCATCTTTTCTGAACTGTAAGATTTATTTTCACTTTTCAAACCTACACAGATGTTTATCCTTGATTTAAAGACTATTAAGATGACGATTAAGAAGATTGGATTAGGCATTCTCATGGCCCTAGAAGAAAGTCGACAAAATTCTTAAATATAGGTTATCCGGAAAGTGTCTTTCTTTCGCGAACGGGTTGTTTACGACAGTGCACCTTTGTACAAACGTGAAACCAAGTTTATGAAATGTCGCGGTGTTTATCTCGACATAACGAAATGAATCGCACGAAATTTCACAAAATAATATAAAACAGAAAACATTGTGTGTCTATTGTTCCTTCATAAAACGAAAGAAACTTTCCGGACAACCTAATATCTAAGAGGTTAAGTGCTAATATCGTATAATTAGTGCCTTCATGAAGTAACAATTGCCTGGTATAATATCTAAACTGTGAAACAAACATTAATTTAGTTTCTATTTCTTTAGTTACGTTCATAAAAATTCGCAATTAATTTGTGCACTTCTATTGTACAATCTTATAAAATGTTTTATAAATTGTCTAGAAACGCACAAACGATAATTTGCTAACTAATATTATTAACGAATTAACAAATTGTACAGTATAGATAGACTGTTCAGAAATCATATACAAAGATATGATATGAGATAAAGTCATATACAAATTTTTAGGTTATCCGGTTAGGTTATCTTACGAAAATTCGACAAAATAATATAAAAGAAAAAACATTGTGCGTCTATTGTTTCCTGGTAAAACGAAAGGAACTTTTCGGACAACCTAATATCTAAGAGGTTAAGTGCTAATATCGTATAATTAGTGCCTTCACGAAGTAACAATTGCCTGGTATAATATCTAAACTGTGAAACAAACATTAATTTAGTTTCCATTTCTTCAGTTACGTTCATAAAAATTCGCAATTAATTTGCGCACTTCTATTGTACAATCTTATAAAATGTTTTATAAATGGTCTAGAAACGCACAAGCGATAATTTGCTAACTAATATTATTAACGAATTAACAAATTGTACATTATAGATAGACTGTTCAGAAATCATATACAAAGATATGATATGAGATAAAGTCATGTACAAATTTTTAGGTTATCCGGTTAGGTTATCTTACGAAAATTCGAGAAAATAATATAAAAGAAAAAACATTGTGCGTCTATTGTTTCCTGGTAAAACGAAAGGAACTTTTCGGACAACCTAATATCTAAGAGGTTAAGTGCTAATATCGTATAATTAGTGCCTTCATGAAGTAACAATTGCCTGGTATAATATCTAAACTGTGAAACAAACATTAATTTAGTTTCCATTTCTTCAGTTA
Organism: Bombus vosnesenskii; assembly: GCF_011952255.1. Classification (NCBI taxonomy): domain Eukaryota; kingdom Metazoa; phylum Arthropoda; class Insecta; order Hymenoptera; family Apidae; genus Bombus; species Bombus vosnesenskii. Next base: position 110,564 of record NW_022884342.1, read on the forward strand.
CGTTCATAAAAATTCGCAATTAATTTGTGCACTTCTATTGTACAATCTTATAAAATGTTTCATAAATTGTCTAGAAACGCACAAACGATAATTTGCTAACTAATATTTTAAATGAATTAACAAATTGTACAGTATAGATAGACTGTTCAGAAATCATATACAAAGATATGATATGAGATAAAGTCATATACAAATTTTTAGGTTATCCGGTTAGGTTATCTTACGAAAATTCGACAAAATAATATAAAAGAAAAAACATTGTGCGTCTATTGTTTCCTGGTAAAACGAAAGAAACTTTTCGGACAACCTAATATCTAAGAGGTTAAGTACTAATATCGTATAATTAGTGCCTTCACGAAGTAACAATTGCCTGGTATAATATCTAAACTGTGAAACAAAAATTAATTTAGTTTCCATTTCTTCAGTTACGTTCATAAAAATTCACAATTAATTTGTGCACTTCTATTGTACAATCTTATAAAATGTTTCATAAATTGTCTAGAAACGCACAAACGATAATTTGCTAACTAATATTTTAAATGAATTAACAAATTGTACAGTATAGATAGACTGTTCAGAAATCATATACAAAGATATGATATGAGATAAAGTCATATACAAATTTTTAGGTTATCCGGTTAGGTTATCTTACGAAAATTCGACAAAATAATATAAAAGAAAAAACATTGTGCGTCTATTGTTTCCTGGTAAAACGAAAGAAACTTTTCGGACAACCTAAAATCTAAGAGGTTAAGTACTAATATCGTATAATTAGTGCCTTCACGAAGTAACAATTGCCTGGTATAATATCTAAACTGTGAAACAAACATTAATTTAGTTTCCATTTCTTCAGTTACGTTCATAAAAATTCGCAATTAATTTTTGCACTTCTATTGTACAATCTTATAAAATGTTTTATAAATTGTCTAGAAACGCACAAACGATAATTTGCTAACTAATATTATTAACGAATTAACAAATTGTACAGTATAGCTTCAGAAATCATATACAAAGATATGATATGAGATAAAGTCATATACAAATTTTTAGGTTATCCGGTTAGGTTATCTTACGAAAATTCGACAAAATAATATAAATGAAAAAACATTGTGCGTCTATTGCTTCCTCGTAAAACGAAAGGAACTTTTCGGACAACCTATGATAAATTCTTTTTAAAAATGTTTCAAACGAAACATCGATACGGCTGGCGCTCATTATAGCCTTTCTATGACGTTTTCTGTAGGTATGGTTCATTTGACCGAAACTCAAACGAGGTATCCGTTATCAGCGGTGACGAGAAGAATTGACGAGAGAGAACGCTCGGGACCGTCCCCTTTTCCCTTGCTTCATATTCGCGCCGGAAGCATCCCCATCCTCCAACGTAGAGGGGGAGAAAGGCTTCTTTACCCCACGGTGGATTCGTGGCTTTTTACGGGGAACCAATAATGAACTTTTTTTTCTCCTCCGGTATAAAAGTTGATTTGTAACAGCCTCTCTTTCTCGCCACCCTGTGGACTCTGTCGGTCCCGCAACTTTTCCTCGTAGCCTCTTAAAAGCGGCGAGAAGCGTCTCATTCTCGGTCGCTGATATCACTCGTGGCATTGCTCATTACTCACGCCGTCTTATCGTCCTTACCCCCCATCGAGGCAGCGTTGCGTCGGCTTTCGCTACACCCTTGCTTCGTCCACCACCCCTATTCCTCTCTGGTTCCTCCTTTTTTTCGATGCCGCGGAATCTTATTTCAAATGCTCTTGAAAAAAATGTTTTATCATCTGCTTTATCATCGTGCTATAATCTGCTATTTTATTTTTTATCTCTCTACCTTTTATCTCTATATTTGTATATTCTATGATTGTTTATTTTGCGATACGAGATCGAGAAAATATCAATTTTAAATGTTTAGTTTCGTCATGTGTTGCTCGACTGTCTTGTATAAAGGATTAATTTATTTATCATTTTTAAATAAAAAATATTGAGGTTAGGTTAAGACGAGAAATACGTACCAAATGGACTACTCCTTCCAATAATCACGCACGCCCTTCCTCAAACCTATAGCACCTTTTATCGTCGCCATTACTAGATTTCGTGAATTTTACCCCTCTCCGTTGTCGATCGGTCGATAGATCAATTGACAGTGTTGGTCGAGCATTATCCAAGCAACCGTTTGCTCCTCTCTCCTTTCACCGCTTTCAGCCCTATCGCGGTGTACCGCGTTAAATTTACTGCGGCCTTGATAGGAAAGTGGAGCGCACGCTCCCACGATTATCTGTCCTGTCGAATACTTGTCCTCCTACGACAAATTCTTTACATCTCTTGCTATACAGATTCCTTTTTTCTTTCATTTCTTCCAGAAGAGGGACGAGTGGAAATACTTTTGAGAACATCGCTATTTGTATTTCACTGAAAGAACTTGTGATCGTATTGCAGTGATCTATTGGACTGGCAACTAAGTGATTACGACTTCTGTCAGTACTACCAACTGACAAAATCTGCAATCACTTAGTTGCCAACCCAATAAATATTTTAATAAGGTAATTGTATTGTTAGTATTCCAATTGGTAAATTATACTACAAAAACAAGTGTCCTGGCCGTAGTTGTAAAGAAGTCAAGGTTTTCATTCATCGACTGGGAGAAAATTAGTCAACTCGTTAATCGGAATCCCAATCTCTTAAGAGTAATATTATAATTAAGTACTTGTTGTAGAACTGATTTTCTAGTTAGGAGTTAACTCGATTAACAGATTGACAAACAGGATGCAGATGTAGAAAATACATTTTAGCTTGACATTAATTTGGTATCGCATATAATATTAAGTTGGCAATTAAGTGATCGCGGCTTTTGTCAATACTACCAACTGACAAAATCCGCAATCAGTTAATTGCCAACTTAATATTATATGTACTACCAACAAAATCACTTAGTTGCCAACCCAATACCATAGTGTGGAGTAGAAATAAAAATTGCTGTATCATATTAAATATTCCATCATAGGTTACGTTATATAACTGCATTGTAGCTTATACAGTACATGCAGGATCATTAGTAGTGTACAATAATATACGATACTAATATACACGAACATTTGCATCATTAATTCATGTCATTATCATGTGTATTCCACACATTATTCATATGTAACCTTGATCATCGCGTGGTATATTCTTATTATACACATTTAGTTAGATTAGTATTCTAGTAGATTACTATCATTCTAACCTTACAACGTCGCTAAAAGTTCATCATCAGAAAATACGTATATTAGGTTGGCAACAAAATGGCTGCGGATTTTCTCATTATCACCTAATGACAAAATCCGCAATCACTTAGTTGCCAACCCAATAATTGTCAAATATTATTCAACGTTTCCTGGATACAGCAATATTGCAAGCTACTGTTATCATCGTAAGACATTCGATTTACAATTATTGCTTGAAAAAAATGACAAATTTGGACCTCCATATTGTACTATAGACAGGCAAAGATACGAACCAATGGGTATATTTGTACCGAGTATTGGTGAAAACGATCAAGTTGCACGGTGAATGTTTCTTATCAGTAAATTAGCAGTCTAGTTGGCCTTCGTCGATACTGATGAGGGAAAGCAAGGCAGGAAGTGACAGGTATCAATCACCGGCGCATCTAGCGCAATGCTGCGGATGAGTTTCTGATACAGAAACTGCAGTCCTTTCTCGGCTGCTCGATAAGCACAATGAAGTAATTCCGAGGGTTCGATATCGGTTTCGTACGTGGCACAGAATATTACATTTTCGGTTTTCTTCCACTCGTTATCTCGCTTACGGGGAACACGAAGAGGTTAGAGATCTGATCTGTGATGATTTGAGGAATTAGGGAGTGCTGCAAGTTTCTAAATATTTATACGTCAAGAAGATTTTGAAAATAGTGCAGAATCTTTTATCATTTTTATTTCTTCGTGTTTTAAGACCCGATTTCTTGAAATGCGAGTATAGTAACATATTCGTCAATGTTCTTGAATTCCTCTTTTCTATCACTACAAAATAACCCAAAATCGAAGAAAAATATAAAATAATCATTTTTAGTATCATTTTTCAATTCTATGGTAAAAATTTCCTCAAAACATCAAAATCTTATGCTGTCTTTTAAATATTAGCTTGGCAACTAAGTGGTTGCGGATTTTATTGTTAGGTTAGGGCAAAATCCTGTCCCAACCTAACCCCAACCTAACCTCAACCTAACCACTTAGTTGCCAAATCAATATTACAACAAAAATAAGGTTAGAACATAAAAATTCAAGAACTCTAGCAACGTTGACAACTTATATTACAATCAAATACAAAGTTTTCCAGCCACTCTACCTGCCAGTGAAATTTACCAAAAGCCGAGATAAAATTTTCATCAATTTTTTATTGTCGTCATCTGAAAACTTGGTTCATAACGTAACGCAGTAATTTCCGAACAATTCGAGTCGCCTTTACACAAACCAGCCGTTCGATCCTGTAATTGTCCTCGTGTTTTCCGTTCACCCAGCTCGAACGGGAGAAAAATCAGGTCATATCGCGATGGTCGGCGCGGAATTCTTTGCCCGCGAGCGTGTCACACTACGCCTCCATAGAATATGTCAGGCTCCATAGAATTCTCCGCGGCAGATAATCCAAAAGAAGACGAAAAGGGATGGCTTTTCCGGGGACGCGCATCAGCAGCTCGGCTGTGAGCGGGTACACAGCACCCGTTCGCCTAGCACACTCCCGTGAACAGTTCATTTATTATGCGGTTAGTTATCGCGCCTTTTCGTCTGATTTCCCTGCCAACAATGCGCCGTCACCGGCGCAGACAGGTTCTGGCGGTTCTTAGACTCCCGACCGTTCTCTTTCCCGCTTCCACGACGTTTTCTCATCCGCCACTCTAAGTGACGCTCACTGACGACACGCCATACGTCACGCCGTTCCTACCCTCTTTCTCCAGCGACGTTTTCATCCCCCTTTTCCATACTCGCGTCTACCTATACCCCTTTCCCTCGTCTCTTTCTCTCAGGTTTTTTTTCCACGCTTACGTTCCTTCCAGCTTCTTCTCGTTTTTACCTTTCGTTCTTTCACACCTTTGCTTTCTTCCACCCTTTCTTGCCTATTCGCGCGCCACGATGGCTTCCAACAGCCGAGTTCGACGCAGTTGCCGAACTGAGAGTCTCGGTTGACTTACGACCAACTCGCTGGGGTGGAGTCTACTCGGTTCATATATTTCTCGGAACTCGGCGGATCCAGCGTCCACGGTTCTCTATTCAAGGCCTGCTGATAGTTCAATCTACCATGGCATTGAATTTTACAATAGGATTTTATAACGAACTTTACAACGATAATGGATAGTTGGTACATTTATCAACGTTTTATAACAATCTGCAGCTTCGATATATAAGGAAATATCAGTTCCATAGTGGAGATGCAGTTTTTAACGCTTTGACGCGCTGCGTGGATCATATATGGCCCACGGTTTCTCCAGTGACCACCCGTGACCACCAATAAGATAAACCGTCTATTGGGCAAGAATGTTGTCTTACGTTATCAATTTATTATAATTTTGCTATTATATGCTTTGAATAATAAAAACACTCCCGCGGCGTCCTCAGCGAAACGTGTGATTCCAAAGTGTTCAATTATTTCTATTGCTACTGAAGATTTTGAAAAGTTACTAACGCTACATATTACGTCATTGCAAAGTTATCTTCAATTCGTTTTGATGTCGCTTAAAACATCGTATACATAATATAAGAAATAGATATTGACACGCAAAACTGAATTGATGGCCTTGAAATTATTTTCAAGGTATTCTCACAGATACTTTGTAGGTTAGTTAGATGCTGAATTTAAGCAAAACCCGGTATATGAATACGTGAACAAGACAGGCATAATGTTGCCCGAAATTAGAGCAACCGATAATTACTAAAGCAGTACTTTTGTCCTTTTTTATCCGCTTTCCTCAAATCCTTTTCATGAACCACGAAAATCGACGCGGAAATCCAAATACAATTGGCAAGCGATTTTCACGTTTAAGAAAGCTAAAGCCGCGGCGTCCTGAGCGGGACATGTGATTTCGGCGTGGCAGACAAAACGTTAACCTGCAGTTGAATACTGGAAGACGAACGCTCGAATGATCTGAATCGTTGGCCATTAATGCATTGCAGTCGTTTCACACTCGAACGAAACGCAAAAACCTCGAATCTTCTGGAGATTCAGCGGCGTTGCTAACGGTACATGTGCAGAACAAATTCTCGCGGCGGGAACCGGCGAAAATAGGGGGCCCGCGAGACCAGCTTTCCCGTTACGTAGCCTCTCACCAGCGGTTCGCCATTTGAAAGATATTTTTTTGCTGTGGAGTACGAGTGGCGAGAAAAATAGCCGCGAATTGTGCGCAACGGCACAACGAAAAGCAATAGAGGAGGGAAGAGGGGGCGGAGGACGTATCGTAGAGGAAGGCTAGACGAAGGAAGTCAGGGGGACGAAGTGATGGATGAACGCGGGCCCGTTTCTCGAGACGAGCCTCGGCGGACTGACATGTTTATACGAAGGCTGTCTGTAAAGGTGGCCGTAGCTTTGCTTTCCCGCTCCTCTTTTGTACCGTACGTCTCAAGCAAAGCGTCTCTCGCTTACGATTCCCGTTGCGTCTCTTCTCTTCTCTCCTCGTCCATTGCCTCTTTCTCGATGGGCCACCGAAAAGGGGAGCTTAAACGGGAAATAATACAGTCGCGTGATTAATTAAAGGTGACGCGTTCGCCCACCTACGAAGATTGCTAACCGTCTCGCTCTCGCGTGCGCTATTTTTCTCTCAGTCTTGGATCATCCTCTCGCTTCTCATTGTCCGCCACTTCTGTTAGGCTCGCTGCTAACCTACATATCCGGCTGGAATAAAGCAGCCTCGTATTGTCGGCCACGGCTTGAGTAATAACTGTGCTTTGATTTCTCGAATTTCGCACCACTTGCACGAGCCTTCGCGATTAATAATGTTATTAATAACCACGCGATCTCTGTATTTGCGACGCGACGCTTCCACGACGCTGCCACACACGTTCTCGCTCGTAAGGGGGACGGATAATGCGTTGTCGGTGAAAACGCGAAGGGAGTTTAGACAGCGTGGCTTAACGCGATTGCGAGAGGATCTTGTTGGCTACGTGAATGACGGCAATTGAAGGTTAGTTTAGTGTGGATTAGGTTTAGAGATGGCGCAGTTAGGCTCTGCCAACGGTACAGTGATACTTAACCCTGCAATACTCTTAACGTTATATCGACAGACAAATAGGTTGGCGATGGAAATACGTGCGAATAGAATGTATATAGATGGACGATATGTAAATTTGAAACAATGTTAGACTTGCTATTTGATAGCCTTGTCTATTACAATAAATTATTAATTAATGTGCAGAATAGAGAGTTATTGTGTTGCAAAGCGATAGATACAGATTTATGGAATATTAAAAAATGCTTACATGTGTTGTTAGTTAAATCAATTGTATATAGATGGACGATATATAAATTTGAAACAATGTTGAACTTGCTATTTGATAGTCTTGTCTATTACAATAAATTATTAATTAATGTGCAGAATAGAGAGTTATTGTGTTTCAAAGCGGTAGATACAGATTTATGGAATATTAAAAAATGCTTACATGTGTTGTTAGTTAAATCAATTGTATATAGATGGACGATATATAAATTTGAAACAATGTTGGACTTGCTATTTGATAGCCTTGTCTATTACAATAAATTATTAATTAATGTGCAGAATAGAGAGTTATTTTGTTGCAAGGCGATAGATACAGATTTATGGAATATTAAAAAATGCTTACATGTGTTGTTAGTTAAATCAATTGTACATAGATGGACGACATATAATTTTACTAACCTAATGATTATTTGAAACAATGTTGGACTTGCTATTTGATAGTCTTGTCTATTACAATAAATTATTAATTAATGTGCAGAATAGAGAGTTATTCTGTTGCAAGGCGATAGATACAGATTTATGGAATATTAAAAAATGCTTACATGTGTTGTTAGTTAAATCAATTGTATATAGATGGACGATATATAAATTTGAAACAATGTTGGACTTGCTATTTGATAGCCTTGTCTATTACAATAAATTATTAATTAATGTGCAGAATAGAGAGTTATTTTGTTGCAAGGCGATAGATACAGATTTATGGAATATTAAAAAATGCTTACATGTGTTGTTAGTTAAATCAATTGTACATAGATGGACGACATATAATTTTACTAACCTAATGATTATTTGAAACAATGTTGGACTTGCTATTTGATAGTCTTGTCTATTACAATAAATTATTAATTAATGTGCAGAATAGAGAGTTATTCTGTTGCAAGGCGATAGATACAGATTTATGGAATATTAAAAAATGCTTACATGTGTTGTTAGTTAAATCAATTGTATATAGATGGACGATATATAAATTTGAAACAATGTTGGACTTGCTATTTGATAGCCTTGTCTGTTACAATAAATTATTAATTAATATGCAGAATAGAGAGTTATTCTGTTGCAAGGCGATAGATACAGATTTATGGAATATTAAAAAATGCTTAGAATACATATGTGGTGGACGGTGTGAAGTGTAGTTAGTTAAATCAATTAACTACATTTACAGATATTCTAAAATGTGGAATACAAAGTTAATTGCAATCGTTGCTCGCTTGATGATATTCGTTATAAGATCGCACGATACTGCAGTACTGATACTAATTGTTATGCTGATTCGCTAGACTGATTTGTTATATTCATTCGCTCGACCGACTGACTATGTCTGGAGAACACGGTCCTCTATTCATACCGGTGGAGGGGAGGTACCGCGAAATTTGAACTTGTCGCCGGTTGTAGAGTTTGTTTATTAGATTATGTGCGTCGTACAGTGTTAATCCTCTGTGGCAAAACATCTATGTCAGGCATCTTCGTGTCGAAAGGTCCTGTGACGCATGTGCCGCTACATATATTGCTGAAAAACGTATAAAACATAGTATCATATTCATTGTATAGTAGTTATAACATTATGCATTTAATGTATGAAATAATGTTTCTTACAGAAATATGAATTTGCCTAAACATCTGCAGTCTGTACATGAGCTAAAATAGAAAAAAGGAAAAATAGAAAATATTTTAAGATCATATTAACATCTTATGATTTTTATATAGTACCCATCTATAGCAAGCAAATCTTCGTTATTGGTTTTATGTGGAAACCGTATTGACTGCCTTGTGGGAGGTGTAATAAGAAATCAAATATGACTGTGTCACTTTTTATCGAAGAGTTAACAGAGGGTAAAGCGAGATAGATCCGCTTATTGCCCGAGCAAACACAAGGCTATTTAATCATCGGTGTACGTGTGTATTTTATTCATGTTTGCAAAGACGACAGACCACGAGTGTTTGACAATCGTCCCTTTAAACTGTCCATAATGCCTCGCTATCCCGATCGATTCGGTGTCAGATTCTCTCAATCTGTCGTCTATGAATTTTATGCTGTAAATTACAGCGAAGCAAAGAAAACGATCGAACGACAATATCAGAGGAAAGGAAGATTTTCCGTAAAATAACGTAGCGTAACTTTAACCGTGGGCGTGCCAGTCTCCGGACATGAATAGAAAGCACCTTTAATTAAAAAGGAAAACTTACGACCTTGAGAGGAAGATTACGAACGTGCACGCTAAGCGCTGAGGTTATGTGTCTCGCTCTTTCGTTTCCAAATCCATCCCCACTCTTCTCAATTTCGAGGAACGAGATAACCTAGAAAACATAGAAAGAAAATGAAAATACACCAGCTATTACGAACTACGCAAAGATCTCCTCTTTCGTAGGTAATGGCTCTGTTTTCACAATGCTGGGCTAACAAAGTCGTCGCGGTTAGATTTTCAAAGGTAAATCGCGGCTAAGCTCGAGTGCCGCGGGACCACAGGCTCTAGTTGACCGAGTTCTCTCGAGACTAGCGACGAAATTTTCCTTGGAATATGAATAAATTTATCGAAAAGCCCGAAGACAGTGGAGCGTGCCGTGGGGTGGTTCTCGATGGAGGGCCAAATGATGGTCGAGGGTGGGGAGGGGGGTTGCGAGCTCGGGGGCCAAAAAGAGTTTGAAACTGCTCGAGCACCCCTATATTATAAATATCAGCCATGAAAGATGGCGCAGACAGCAGCAGGGAGGCAATGGGTCTGGGGGACGGCTGGGTAAAGGAGTGGAACAGAACCGGAATTAGCATAATCAGAATAATTTCCACCAGCTGACAGCGCCCTCATTCTTTTTCCTGCGACGCGATTCTTCCGCTGCTTTATTTTCCCTTGTTTTCCGCCTTCCGCTGGCTTCTCTACGCCATCTCTCTCTCTCTCTCTCTCTCTCTCTCTCTCTTTATCTCTGTTTTTTCGTCCTTCTCCCTTTGGGTTGCCTGTTCTTCTTACTTCTCGTTCTTCCCCAATTCTCGCACCGTTGCCACTCTTCGATGCATCCCGCTTCGGCCGGAACAACTAACAGCCACATTTCCTTCCGTTTCCCTTCGTCGATGAAAACTTCCTCCCGTTGATTCTTCTGCCTCGGCAATTCTGCTTTGAACCGTGTTTAAGGATCTTCAAAAAACGATTCTCGCTATATTTCAGTTATCCTTCAATATACACTGTGATTTCTAAATAATCGTATTATATTGTAAAGAAGGAAGTATTCTAGAGTTTTCCCATTTTTGGCTTAGCGCTTATTTCTCATATTTTTATCTGTTTTTAACAAACTAATTAATCTCATGGTTCTTATCCAACTGCATATTTTTATGAACGCGTTTAATGGAATTTAACTTGGGGAAAAATTGATTTCTATTAGGTTGTCCGGAAAGTTTCTTTCGTTTTATGAGAAATAATAAACGCACAAGGATTTTTGTTTTATATTATTTCATCGAATTACGTACGATCCATTGTGTTCCGTTGAGAACGCGACGTTTCACAGACTTGGTTTCACGTTTGTACGAAGGTGCACTGTTGTATGAAACACGTTTGCGAAAGAAAGACACTTTCCGGACAACCTAATACATCAAAGCAAACGAACAGTCCGATGGAAAAGGATCTCTAACCTGTGTAAACTATTCTAAACACTAATACGTTCGATGATGTGTATTTACCTGTAATAAAATACGTGTGTATTTACCTGTCTCACTCCTGGATTTGCACGTTGTCTTCACGGGAAATGCCTTTACTTTGAGCAGCGATGATTATTCTAACGATTCTTCTCCGCCATTTCGTTCAATTGTCCGATGGGATTTCTTGAAACACACGAAAACTAAAAATGCACCGGTTGTATTGGTAGCACGATGTTACTTATTGTTTGTACACAATCGCAATGTCGTGGTGTAACATACTTAAAATACTTTAGTATATTTCTTATAAAGACTTGAAAATTCATAACGAAATCTCCTAGAATCTAAATAATATAATTTCCATTAAAAAAAAAAAAATACTTTTCACTTGTGTTATGTTATATTCATTGTTTCGATAGTATTAGGTTATCCGGAAAGTTTCGTTCCTTTCATAAGGTGATAGATGAGCAACAATATTTGTTTTATATTTGTTGAGAGTTTTGGATCTTAATAGCCGAAATAATGGTATAGGAACATTAAATTTACAATTAGAATTCATATTAGAGTAGTTATATATTTATTTGATAAACGATTTCAAAGATATTCGTCGATACACACTGGCACGCGTCATACCTTTTTCGATACCAGACTGTTACTGAACAGTTTACATTCCTTTGTTTTCGAGACGCCACGTACACACATACTTCCACACACTGATATTCACATACAAGTATCGCTACTACGCAGCTAACCTAGTCTAGCGCAGAAAATTATACATATCTCAATAGTTCTATCAAAAGAAAGATCACAAAGTTCGACAGATTATGTTTCATATTTCTATAAAGATATATCGTTATAAAAGACGTGTCTGTAAAAGAAAGACACTTTTCGGACAACCTAATACTAAAAAATATTTTATATGTTCTTATATATTTCGTATATATTCATGGTTATCTAACCTAAAATTATGAACTTTTATTCCTCCGTTTCCACTTTATTTTCTCTTAGATATTTTCTATCGGAAATTAAGTCCATCAGATATCATTTAAAAATTGTCCTCCTAAGGATTATTCAGCATCGCATAAAGATATGTCGATTTTAAAAATCAGATCGATAGAAATCGATATCACGTTGCAGAAAAGCGCTCGTGCGAAGAATCTTACCGTGGAATGGCGTCGTACGGCCTGCTTTTCCGCTAGTACGGTGGATTCCATCCCCACAGCCGGCCTCCACCTCCAGAAATATATCAAAGTTCATGCGTTTCTACCTAATATCATTCGCGTGCACAGCCTCGTCCCTCCTAGCCACTTCCAGGGCAACCGAGTTGCCGGTTTACGTGCCTGCAATCCACTTCCGCCACCCCTTTAACCCTCTCACCACCAAACTCGCGTTTCCCTGATCTTTATTCATTCTTTCGCCTCGCCCATTTCAATTTTTCTACAGTTTAGCCGAAGGAAAAGTCGTGCCTCGCCCCAACGGATCCCCGGGCCCCCGTGCACGCGCGCGTGCTCGATAAATTTTTCGCGATTCCTAATGTTTAGCCTTTATGGCTCGCCAGCCGGCGGTTTAAGAATCCGTTGGAAGGGTTATATCGTAGACTGTTAACCCAAGCCGCTGTTTTCTGCGGTTGCCTTGTAGGGTGGTCGAATATTTTGCATTACATGGTTCCTTTATTAGGTGTAAGCGCTGCTGGAATTATGTATTTTTACTGGATGTATATATATTATATATATTATATTTTCTACTTTAATTATGTATTTTTTATGAATTATGTATTTTTCTGGGAGATATACTGGACTTATATATATGGACTGGATATATATTTATCAAAATACATAATTAAAGTAAAAAATGCAATATAACATATATATATAGTATAGTATTTATAGTATTTATCTAAGTACCTTTTGAAATTTTCTATGATTTTTTGTGTTGTATATGGGTAGACGATTGTCTATTTAATATACAAATACTATAATTAGATTCAATATATAATAAATAATTATATGTACCTTTTATTGCGATCTCTTTAGTACAAATTTTGTACTATAGTCTAGTGACTATTTGTTATCACTAGTGTTAAGAATGTTTTCAGGAATAGCAAATAACAAGAAGCAATTCCGTATTTATCCAAAAATACACAAGTCGTCGTACAATTCATCGATTTCACCGCAAACGGTTCGATCCTCCTTTTGGAAAGTTCTTAGAAAAAAGAAGGGAACCCTCGGGAAAAAAGTGCTTGTATTATATACCATTTATACAAGTAAGAGTCGGCCCTCTCTTAATATTATCCATCCATTATTCATCTTGGATCACGGTAGGAATCTTTCGAAATCGTATTCGCGAGTAAAGGCGGTAAGAAACGTCCGATTCAGATTCAAATGCTTATAGATCCCGCTGTAGATCCACAGCCATCCCGTGGTCCATTGTATTTATTGGCAGAATGCACGTTCACGCGAGTCCACGCACAACTTGTACCGACTGTTTCTGTGAATCTCGAATCGAAATTCCCTAAGAGAGCTTCCGAGAAAATAAATACCCTAACCACTTCCTACTGTTCCCCTTCTCAGATCTCTGTTCGCTTCAACAGTGCCTTTATCGACGTAAATAAAAACGTTTGATCAGTTTTATCAAGTTTGACATATCTTCGAGAAAGAAGCGGAAAATGCGGATGATATTGAAACCTTGTTTTTTATGAAAGGAGAATTTACCTTTAAGATCGTGTTAGAATAATGTTGGTATTTGCAAATACGCAATATTTGGTAAAAAGACTGTTTTAACTAACTCTCCATGACAGTGCCTGTGCAGCCTTCCATTGCTATTAGGTTATCCGAAAAGTTTCTTTCGTTTTACAAGGAAATAATAGACGCACAATGTTTTTTGTTTTATATTAGTTTATTGAATTATGTACAAACATAATAGAAATAAAACGAAATGGATCATATCTAATTTAGTAAAATAATATAATAATAAAACAGGAATTGTTGTTTATTTATTATCACGTTATGAAACGAAAGAAACTTTTCGGACAACCTAATACTTTCCTATTGCTATCTTGAAATCTAAAAACCTGAAGACTACATGCTAATCATACATAATGTATGGTATGAATAGCGCCATTTTCCACGATGGTAGCAGATTCCGATCAATTCAGCGCGGACCATACCACGCTTCGACTGTGAATCTCATATTTTCTACTTTACAAATCAAAAAAGAGGATCTACCATTCGGCACGAACTATTAGGTTGTCCGAAAAGTTTCTTTCGTTTTATAAGCAAATAACAGACGCACAATGTTTTTTGTTTTATATTAATTTATTGAATTATGCATAATAATAGAAATATGACGAAATGGACCATACCTAACTCAATAAAATAATATAAAACAGAAATTGTTGTTTTATCTCTTCATAAACACATATTACCTTCTATGAAAAGATATGTATTTTCCCATTCTTTTTTTTATAACAATTTTCTATATCTATATCAACTTATTGCTGAACCCGGAAACGCATTAACGATCTAATCTTAGCCTAACCCGAGTCGAAAATGTTATCGTCCAAAATCCTCTAGCGGCTGTTCTAAAAACTTAAAAATGTCGCCATGAAAAAAGTACGCGATCCGACAGATATTAAATCGAAGAGGGAAAAAAGGAGGTTGCGTGCGATCTCTTTTCTCCGGCGTATTTGTATTTTAAAGCACAAAAGACGCGAAAGGGGATGATACGAGATCGAAGCGCGGAATAACGCGAGGGTGGTGGCTCTCTCGGTATAAGGGTGGTCTCAAACAGAATGGTGGGGCGCCCTCCCTCTCGCATTCTCTCTCTTTCTTCGTCTCCCTTTCCACCCGATGGAAGGATGCAAAGGTGTGGGGTTGGGTTTCAACCATGATTTCCATTCGCCAGCCATCCATCTTGTTTGAGACTGGAAACTGACAGATAGACGCGGATCCGAGTGCCGGTGACGTGGCAAGTCTTGCACGGCTATGCAGACGGTCGTGTTGGTGCACGTGCTCGCGCGTCCTCGTGTATGTACGCGCGACGTTACGGAGCAAGTGTACACGCGAGGAACGTGGAGCGTCGGCCAACTTCCGTATCCGCGTGAAAAATTCATTTTCGACGACATTAGCGCGCCAAGAAATTGCTTTTTCTTTCTGCCGGACGCTCGGCCTCCTCTTGTCGATCGACGCCGATTGACGTGTTGGCTGAGCTCTCGACTTCCTAGGTGGAATTTGTTGAAAGCAGCCTTCCACAAAATCAATTCGCTATGTAAATGATTCTCACGGTAGACGAGTTTGTTCCAACACTCGGATTGCAAGTTTATTTTATCGATTCACTTTCGCTTCATAATTTTTTGTATCGTAAGACCTACGTTCAATGTTCTGCAATATCAAATATATATATATATATTTAACTAACACTTTGACTGCCACTGATTGAACAATTAAACGTTTTTATTAGAACATCAATAAAAAGGAAAGGAGAAGGAAATTTTGCATCTAACTGTGCACTGTGTTTGCGTCCATATCTTTGAGGGATAATCTACGAATATTATTATAAACACACCTTAGAAAATAATTGCGAATGCTGCTTTATAATCATATAATTGAGGTTAGAAGTGTGAACATACCTTACTGTTATATATAGAACGAGCAAATACTGTTTACTAATATCTCTACATGTTCAACAATATATTCTGCACGTTTTGCTTACGACGAAACAACGAATGCAAATGGTTTGTTGAAATAACTAAGCCTTGTTGTAAATAGATGATAATCTATAAATAGAAGAAGTAAAAAGTGCCCCATTGAACAATTAAATGTTTTTATTAGAACATCAATAAAAAAAAAATGGGAACAAATCTTGCATCTAACTGTGCACTGTGTTTGTCAATACTCTACCAATTGTCAACAATCTACGAATATTATTATAAACACACCTTAGAAAATAATTGCGAATGTTGCTTTATAATCATATAATTGAGGTTAGAAGTGTGAACATACCTTACTGTTATATACAGGACGAGCAAATACTGTTTACTAACATATACGCGTTTCAACAATATGTTCTGCACGTTTTGCTTGCGACGAAACAACGAATGTGAATGGTTTGTTGAAAGAAACGAAGCCTTGTTATGATGTGTCGCTATCAACTGTTACCAAGACGCCACGGTGGTCACCCGTGACCACCAACAAGATAAATGGTTCATTGTGGGAGAATGTTGTCTTACATCATCAATTTATTATTATTCTGCCATTATATGCTTTGAATAATAAAAATTCCCCCGTGGCGTCCTCAGCGAAACCAGCGTGGCAGTCAAAGTGTTAAAAATAAGGAAAGATTAGAAACAAGAAGTATAATGACCTTTCCAAAATTTCAAATTTCCATGCTACGTTGACCTTTAATTTTTTAGTATTTGTGTTTATATATATATATACACGCACTTTCTATTAATTTCTGATCTTCAATGAAGTATGAATTTCTAAAAATTGGTCATTTCATACGCTATAACCTAAAATTTGCAATTCTAGCTGTTGATTGCAAAGGAAATTGACTAGTGTCCCACAGAACGCTTTTACTTTTTTTAGAACGTAGAACTTCTTAGAGGACGTTTAATTCTTCAACATTCTTTGGGTAGCAAATGGAAAATGAAATTGTACTTTACTTAAAGAAGAAGATTAACTATAAAGATTTAAATTTTTCGAGATTACGGACACACATCTTGGAACAATTCTTTCTGAAAATATAATTTTTCAATGTTTTTGTATCCACTTAGGTATAAAATTCTTATCGAAGATATAAATCCATAAAATATTTTTTTTTCCCCGGTTGCGATCGAAAGGGGCCCGGGAACCAGTGTGAGCGATACCCCCCCCCCCCCCCCCCCGCCGCGCCTAATACCGCCGCTTGATGGAGCGGTGTGTGGCCATTGTCACACCGCGCCTCGTCGCCGGAGCCGCCGTGCCAGGCAGCCCGGTAAAAGGAAGTTTTACTTATGAAATAATTAACGTCTACCCTTACTTAAAAGTCGGTATGGCTACTAAGATAAAATCAAAAGCGTGTAGTTGCTTAACTGTAAACTGTATTTATCACTATCTCCGTTATTTTCACCTATTTATGACGTAAGCGTGCATTGTACCGTACCGTGTAATTATCGCAAGCATTCAATCATCAACTACCTATTTAATAAAAGTCGTGACCGAATTCTGTGGCGAGTTTCTATGCACTATCTTACATTTAAACTAGAAACATTCGATCCTTTCAATCTGGATCTCTGTAAGCAAATTAGAAACACCTGACCTGTCGGTCAACCTAATATATTATTAGAATTTTGACAAGTTAAAAAGGTTATATAATAGTAACTGTTTTCGAAATTAATGCTTACATATTTATTTAATTATAATTTATAATTAATTACATATTTACAAATTTTTCTACCTGTTTATGTAAATTTATGTATATGTTTATGTACATTAAATTCAGAAATTTACTAAATTTACAAGAACCGAAAGTCGACAGTTACAAATTTTTATACACATTTACGTAATTCACATATCTATTAAGTCTTGAAGATCCAACAGGCTGCTCCGAATCGCTTCCTGCAATGTTGAATTCTCTGCTTCAGAATTTGGTACATCACACGCGTTAGCGTGTGTATGGTCGTTCACGTCTTGCGTTGCCGTCGGTTGCTCTTCAACGTTGTTATCCAAATTGTGATGATTCTCATACGTGTTCTCCTCTGAATCTATATGCGAACTTCGTTGTGTATAATCTGCATTTTCTGCTTCTGGATATGGCATTTGGCTTTCGTATTGTGGTTGTGCATTGTACATTGTATGATTGTATGTTGGATGTAAATATGGATTCGTAAAGTGATGTTGTGTTGACGGTCCTGGATCAATGTAGTAAGCCGCATTCTCAGGAGCGTGCATCTGTTGGTTGCCATACTGGGGACAATTGAACATGCCTGTTTCTGTTTGTGGTTGCGTTTGTGTTTGCGGTTGCGTTTGTGTTTGCGGTTGCGTTTGTGTTTGCGGTTGCGTTTGTGTTTGTGGTTGCGTTTGTGTCTGTGGTTGTGGTTGTGTACTGATTGCGGCGTTACCCAGGTACGTGTGCGCCATATTATTCATCGCCATGTTTTCGACATTCCAATTGGCACTCGATGCGACGTCAGTATTTTCATACGAAGTGGATGCTTTCAGATTTGCAGTATTGACTTTTTCGGAGGTCAAAATCTGGTCCTTCTTATATTTCATCCTCCGATTTTGGAACCAGATTTTGATTTGTCTCTCCGTCAAAGAAAGTGCTGCAGCCAATTCAATACGTCGTGGGCGACACAGGTAACGAGTACGGTTAAATTCTTTCTCCAGCTCAACTAATTGCGCACTGGTGTATGCTGTTCGGGTGCGCTTAGATTTTTTTTCCGCTCCTGAAATTAAAAATGTATCTTTTATTTAATGAATATGTCCGAGAAGATGTATTAAAAATTATAGTTAGGAAAATTAGAGTTTTCGGAATTTATAAGAATAGAAATTCATAGTAATGTAATATCGTGGAAAATAAAGATATCAATTTTTCCCGATTACTTGCAATTTATTAATATTGAATTGAATATACAGGTGTTAATTGGACAGAAAACGATGTTTGTTTAACTGAAACTAAATCCGATACTCGTATCTATCTCAAATAACTTTACAGTTATTTGGCAACTCTCGTCACAACGAATCTAACACACTCTCTATATATATATATATATATCTCTCTCTCTAGCAACTCGATCAATTCTCTCGACTCTACTCTTCGATGTCTCCGAAGCATCCTGTTTTGCGACCAAGTTTTCAGAACAGAAAAAAATATAAAAAAAAAATACATAAAAAAACTCCCCAGCGGTTTAAACCCAAAAATTGTATTATACAACGAAAAATGTAAAGCGCCGACACATAATACAGCATGGCTACGTCGTACCGCCGCGTATCGGTACCTTTGCCTAACATACCATTACAAAAATTCACCGTTTATTGTGAATATGTACCTAAAACTGTATTCTTGGACTCAATAAACTTTAAATCTCAACTCTTCGATGTCTCGATCAACTCTGACTCTCGCGCAACACACATACTTTTCGACTCGCATACTCTAACCTCTCGGTCATCCCCCCTTGAAACACGAAACCGACCTCTAACGTTGTCTATTGTTTTTCTCACATCACTGTAAGAACTAGGTGATTTTAGTCACATAGGTGTTCTTAAATGTAAACGAACCACAGAAAGACGACGTACACGGTTTTTTTCTAATTTCAACCGACCTCTAGTTCAAACTACTTTGCGATATTACAGTAAAATTGTTCAGATTTAGAAGATTTTATATTTCTAATTGCTATATGATAAAAATATAATTTCCGCCTGGAAATAGCTTAGAATTTATAAAAATAAGTTTACTATTTCTTTCAGTAGAAATTTTTCTTTCAAATCGACTATTCTTTTTAAGAATTATACCTACACATTCAACATGTGTTACGACGGTTCGCGGAGAAACGCAATCGCGAGGAAACGCGTCAACGAGAGGCTATGATTCTGATAGTCGACGCCGCGAATCAGTCGTTCCCCCATTTCGATTAGGATAACAGAGGTAGTTCAAATGATCGTAACACTGAATTAATAGGGTTAATATACGCTTCTACTTTTAATAATTTTAAAATTATAATTATCACGTTGCAAATGATTTAACCATGATATAACTAGTTTATTTTATAATTCCACTCGACTTTATCATATTTCTCGACGTATTCGTTTGACTAAGCAACCTAGATTTTATTTCCCTGAAACTTTCGACGCACTCGGTTTGAATCCTCAAATCATACTGACTGCCCTTCGATTTTATGTTTTGTTTCTCTAGGAGACGATCCCCACCACGCTCGAATCTCGCAACAGTTCGCGCCTATGATCACGTACGCCACTTTTTTTGCGTAGGTAAACTAACGGAACGAAGGCGAATCGATGTTTTCTAGAACTCGCTGCTTGACGACAACTATGTGTTTATCGCTGTTTTGTGTATATCTCTCCAGGCATGTAAGACGATCTAAAACAGTATAGTACCAAGGGAGAAGGTTAGAAACACGGCCGGTTAGTAAGCCTCGGGACATAACACATGCAATATACATTTTCGATTATAACACGGTGGAAATATAATTTTTAAGTGAAAGTTTTATAATTTATAATTATCTTTTTAGCAAAGAACTTGTGGTTTTTACGAATTGTTCACATAAGATTCTTTGAATTGTGTAATTTCGACAGGATAGAAATATAATTTCCATATAGAAACAGGAATCGTCTGGAGAATGCGAATGGAGAAGGTGTCAAGGGTCGCTCAGTGGGAAACTCGTCAGCTCACGAGGTGGCTATGTTCCCGCTGTGCGACTCAAAGGCTCAACACTGAAGCCGTGTTATTGGATTAAATGGTCCTGGCGTGAATTTACAAGCAAATACGATTCGTCAATGACACAGATGAAACAAAGAGAACCGCCTAGTCGTCGAGGTCGCGAGGCTCGCACGCGACAATTTGTCGATCGATGATTGATAAACGACGTTGTTTGACGCAACCTGACTCTGCCGGGGGAGCCGTGAAAAACAGAAATAATCGACGAAAAATGCGCCATGAAATTGAAACTATTCCAAAAATTATCGTCTTCCGTTTAATTCATAGTTATTATAGATATAGTATACTTATGATTTTCTCTTTCATTCTTTCTCTATATTACTGAAAATTCCCAACGCGAGAATTGATTGTAATTTTAATAAATAATAATTAAATTAAATAATTATTCCAAAAATTATCGTCTTCCGTTTAATTCATAGTTATTATAGATATAGTATACTTATGATTTTCTCTTTCATTCTTTCTCTATATTAATGAAAATTCCCAACGCGAGAATTGATTGTAATTTTAATAAATAATAATTAAAAAAAAAAAAAATTCTTTCTCTTTTTTTTCTTTTTACTGTTCGAATTTTTGGTTGTTTCTCACGATTGAATTGAAGTTTGTTTGAAAATTATGTGGACCCGGGTAACGCTTTCTGTGCCTGTAGAAGAGTCGAACGCTCTATCGGAGACTTCAACGAAAGAAAAGAAATAGAATTTCTCATTTTCCTGTGTAACACTAAACTGATCGAAAACGATGGATAGAAATTTGTATAGAATCAAACGCGTGTGCACGTTTCAATATTTTATCTTCGACTATCGATACGTCAACAGCCTATTGCGACATGCGATGCGAACTGCGCGTTCTTTAGGTATTTCTGGGCATATCGTTGCCCCTAGGGGAAGAGACATTCGAGTAACATTCGGGGAAACGTTATCATTGGAACTGGACGCCGGATTTTCACATTCTGATCGAACTAGTGACGAAAATGATAAGCACGTTATCTGTCTATCGACCTCGTTGATAAGCTAATTTCGTGAAAATTCTTTAAACTTGGAAACAATAAGGAAATATTCGAAGAAACAGTCATCCTCCGATTTAAATACGACTGGACAAATTTTCTTAAGGAGAGAAGAGATTTGTGAAATAAAAATTTGTCGAAATGTAGAATTTCCAATGAAGCAGAAAACTATGATATCGAGATAATTAAGGTGTATTTTCGCAACCAATAAACGTGTCACCACTGACCCAAGGATAGCAGTCCATCATCTGGTGACTCTGTTTTATGTAAACCTATGTAGAGCATCGACGAGCAAGCGGGACGAGAGCGCCGTTTTATAATCCCTCGAGACTAAAGTCTCCTAAATGGGCAGCTCGTTAATCAAACTTGATTCAATAATGTCTACAGGAACGTCTATTTGCTGTAGAATCTGTGACGGCGACGGACATTCTTGTTTAACGTTGCTGTGTAATTTTACCTATCAAATAAAAACGTTCGCGTGTTTTCTTTCCCTTTGTAATCGGCTAATTTTAAACCTGCGCTAATTTTACCTACTTTTAATCAACGAATAAAGAAAGTGTACTATTTTAAATGATTCTTTGAATGAGCAGTAGTGGATATATAAATATTTAAAGCGAACAAGATTTTTAAAATGAAAGTGGACAATTTTTAATAAACCTGATATATGAGGATATTATAATATTTTATCTACTTTCAATCAACAAATAAAGAAAGTGTACTGTTTTAAATGATTCTTTGAATGAGCAGTAGTGGATATATAAATATTTAAAGCGAACAAGATTTTTAAAATGAAAGTGGACAATTTTTAATAAACCTGATATATGAGGATATTATAATATTTTATCTACTTTCAATCAACAAATAAAGAAAGTGTACTGTTTTAAATGATTCTTTGAATGAGCAGTAGTGGATATATAAATATTTAAAGCGAACAAGATTTTTAAAATGAAAGTGGACAATTTTTAATAAACCTGATATATGAGGATATTATAATATTTTATCTACTTTCAATCAACAAATAAAGAAAGTGTACTGTTTTAAATGATTCTTTGAATGAGCAGTAGTGGATATATAAATATTTAAAGCGAACAAGATTTTTAAAATGAAAGTGGACAATTTTTAATAAACCTGATATATGAGGATATTATAATATTTTATCTACTTTCAATCAACAAATAAAGAAAGTGTACTGTTTTAAATGATTCTTTGAATGAGCAGTAGTGGATATATAAATATTTAAAGCGAACAAGATTTTTAAAATGAAAGTGGACAATTTTTAATAAACCTGATATATGAGGATATTATAATATTTTATCTACTTTCAATCAACAAATAAAGAAAGTGTACTATTTTAAATGATTCTTTGAATGAGCAGTAGTGGATATATAAATATTTAAAGCGGACAAGATTTTTAAAATAAAAGTGGGCAATTTTTTATAAACCTCATATATGTGGATATTGTAATATTTTACCTACTTTCAATCAACAAATAAAGAAAGTGTACTATTTTAAATGATTCTTTGAATGAGCAGTAGTAGATATATAAATATTTAAACAGAACAAGATTTTTAAAATAAAAGTAGACAATTTTTAATAAACCTCATATATGTGGATATTATAATATTTTAAGAAACGTTAGATCTAAAAATCTAAATATTATATATTATATACGAGATGGATAAGCGTTTAATCAAATTTTCTATCAGATAAAAATTCTCCAAATATTTTTAACAATTCAGTATAAGAATTATTCACTCTTCTTAACTCGTTGATCTAAACGAAAACCTATACTACACTCTTCTGTTTCGTAAAGAATTGTAAAGAATTAATTTGAATTTATAAGAATACGAAGTAAAAATAATTCTTTTAAATCAGAAAAATTTCAAGGATCAACTAAACGTCACTCAACCATTCGAAGGAAACTAAATTCCATAAAAATAAATAAACATCAAGATAAATACCTTGTACCGATGATGAAGACGTTCCTGCTACATTAGCAATCTGCTCCTGTTGCGTTGTTGCCTCTGTCTGCTGCGTTGTTGGCTGCATCTCATAAATTGTTGTCTGTGCCTGATGCGTTGTTAGCTGCATCTCATACATTGTTGCCTGTGCCT
The DNA here is from genome assembly GCF_011952255.1 of Bombus vosnesenskii. Classification (NCBI taxonomy): domain Eukaryota; kingdom Metazoa; phylum Arthropoda; class Insecta; order Hymenoptera; family Apidae; genus Bombus; species Bombus vosnesenskii. The sequence goes on from NW_022884342.1 coordinate 134,203, forward strand.
GCTGCGTTGTTAGCTGCATCTCATACATTGTTGCCTGTGCCTGCTGCGTTGTTGGCTGCATCTGATGCATTATTGCCTGTTCCTGCTGCGTTGTTGGCTGCATCTGATGCATTATTGCCTGTTCCTGCTGCGTTGTTGGCTGCACCTGATGCATTGCTGCCTGTGCCTGCTGCGTTGTTGGCTGCACCTGATGCTTTGCTGCCTGTGCCTGCTGCGTTGTTGGCTGCACCTGATGCATTGCTGTCTGTATCTGCTGCCTTGTTGGCTGCATCTGATGTATTGTTGCCTGTGTCTGCTGCGTTGTTGGCTGCATCTGATACATCATTGCCTGTGTCTGCTGCATTGTTGGCTGCATCTGATGCATTATTGCTTGTAACTGCTGCCTTGTTGGCTGCATCTGCTGCATTGTTGCTTGCATCTGTTGCATTGTTGCTTGTATCTGCTGCCTTGTTGGCTGCATCTGCTGCATTGTTGCTTGTCTCTGCTGCATTGTTGCTCGTCTCTGCTGCATTGTTGCTTGTCTCTGCTGTCTTGTTGGGTGTATCTGCTGCGTTGTTGGCCATATCTGCTGCATTGTTGGCCGTATCTGCTGCATTCTTGCCTGTGTCTGCTGCAAGTATTCCCTCTGTTCTTGATTCATCCACGTCGTATTGCTGGGCCTCATCTGGGCTGGGTTCATCATCCGCAAGATTCGCTCGTTGTAGTCTGTAGTCAAAACATTCTGGTATATATACCTAGCGTTGATATCGTTAGTGCAGTTGGATATGGACGAATTGGGCGAAGATTCGATGCTCGTCGATGACGGAGGTGAGTTGTTGGCGGTCATGTTATTCCGAGATGTATAATTGTTCATCTTCCTAGCTTTGCTGATGTCTTCACAATGACAACTATTTTTCCACTTAGTTCACTTGAAATATTCACCTGACTAGTTATGCACCGACTAGTTACGTGTTTCAGAGGCTACTGAGTATAGACGTAGCATTCCTTGCCAATTTATAGATTTTATGGCTGTCCCCGGCCCAACCTAATCCTTTTGGGCCCGACCAATTAGAAACATCGATTTCCTAAGACAGTAAAATCCTTTTCTCCCTCTGGAGGGGTGGGGGTGTCGTCGATGACTCAATCTACTGCAATCGGGGCCTGAGGGAGCAAGATGGCCATCGCTTAGGGTTTCCCAGACTAGAGCTTGCACGAAACTTTCCAGTGATCTTCCTGTTACTGCGTGTTTTCGGATAAACTTGTGTTCCATAAACTTGCATGCTCTTGGCACAATTTCAATTACTTTTCATCTTGCACTGAATCTTGAATTTCTTTTTTGTATCTCGTATCATTTCTCGTCCATTCGATTCGATTGTTTTCTTTTTTCAATAAATATTGTGTTCTTCGAAAACTATTTTTATAAATAAATTCTGTAGAAAAATTTGACGTTGTTTTCGTATTTACTTCATTTTCCAGGACTTCGTGTGATTTTTCAAATAATGTTTCTCTCATCTCACAACAATTTTAAACGATTTTTCTACCAACTTTTTCAATCCAGTCTCCAAGATTAGACAAATCACGAGCCGAATAATGCGAAATTTTCAACAAGATTGTACCCCGGGTATTGTGTTGTATGTAAACATTGATCAGGCTGTAAAACCGATTCATGAATACAATTCAATGAAGGGATTTTTTGTATATAGTTACGTTCAAATATTCTGTAATTCACGTTCATAAAAATGTCAAATAATATGACTTGAATATTGCACGTTACCACATTTAAATAAAATTTAAATATCGCGCGGCTTTATGAAAATTTAAAATGATTTTGTTTAAATTTTCAATACAGAATATACAATGTGTAATTTCTGCATCCATAATAATCTACCGATTCAAATATCTACATTTATTATTTTCCTATGGAAATCACAATTTTCCAATTTCTCTATTATCTTACATTTTCCCAATTAAAAGTCACCTCGTCGAAAAACAAATTTTATACATTTACATCCAGCGTTCAACCGATTGTCACATTCGTCAAACAATTAGGAATTCTGATTTATTTCTATTTCATGAAAACTGGGAATAAATCGTAGCAGAAACAATGCGGAATTGCTTCACGGCCCAATTTCCCATACACCAAAGAGAGAAATTGATGATCAGCGTCATTCCTCGGCCATTCCCCTTGCCCGCTAACATACAACATTCCCGTTTCTTTACAACTGTACCCCCCTCCCCTCCCCCTCCCCCCTAACCCTTCCCCCTCCTCCCTCCCCCTCCCCCCTCTTCTATTTTCTTCCTTCTTCCTGGGTTTCCCTTCTAACGGTATCGGCCATTCTTCTACTGCTGTCTGCAGGCTTTCGTCAGGCGTTTTCCAACCTACGCACCCTCTCTTTCTATACCACCCCCTTGGCCACTGCCACCACCCATTCTTCCATCTCACCGACGGACGTACGCTCTCTTTCTCCATGTTGAACCGTTCTACGGACAAAAATCGTAGCTTGAAGGAAAAAGAATATCGTGTTCTGTTCATAGGGGGTTGGAAGGGTGGACTCAACTGCCACTGTTTCTTTCATTGATTCCATTCTTAGAGTCTAGACCGACTTTTTTCTATAGAAAAATCTATAGTCCTGTATTTTTCTTTTTTTCTTTTTTTTTTTATAACGAATACACTGCAAATTTTTATGCATTCATGGAATGGACTTTCAGGTTTGGGACAAATTACAGAGAATGCACATAATATGTAAACGTACATATACATATTTATGCAAGAATATATATTTTATATTATAACGTATTATAAATTATGTATATAGTATGTTATATATTATGCAATATACAGGGTGGTTGGTAACTGGCGGTACAAGCGGAAAGGGGGTGATTCTAGGCGAAAAAAGAAGTCGAAAATGTAGAATACAAATTTTTCGTTCGAGGCTTCGTTTTCGAGAAAATCGACTTTGAATTTTCGGTCGGTACGCCCGCACTTTATCGCCTCTCGTTAGAACGGATCTCACTGTAGATCGTTGCCTCGATGGAAAAATGAAAAGAAAAGAAAAAAAAATTGTTATTCTATATTCTCGCTTTTTATTCGTATTATTCGTATTATTCTAAAAAAACCTATTTTTAGTTATATTTGGACAAATATGTAATTTCTTTAGCATTGCTCGGTGTAATAGTGAAAAAAGCTATTCACGCCTGCTATCTAAATATTCCAGACCTTTTCCTTAGATTTTCTCTAATCAGATTCGTCAGGTTTGTTTTCTCAGGATCTATTGTACTAAGGAACATTTCCTATTTAGTTTTTAGGTTGCTTGTGCAGCGATCCGGAACGTTGAACATAGGTAAGATAGGTATAATGAAAGGAATAGGTTAAATCCCTAGAAACATAAAAACCTACTGTCCCATAAATAACCACTTATTTTGCTAATTTTGACAGTTCGTAAAATTACGCTATAGATCGAGCAATTAATTACGATTAATTCGAGATTTGTCGATGCATCCCACCAACAAGTTAATTGCACTTCTTTTTCCACCGATTTCCAGTCCTTTTCTGACGATGAAATGAAAATTATTTCGGTAACTCGAAGATAAAGAGTTTTCGAAACAATTGAAGTTTCTCGGAAGGTTAAATGTATATGGTCGAGAACGTCATTGTAATATTAGTTTCTAAACATTCGTTTCATCACCTGCGAATGCGAATGCGAATTGTTTGTTGAAATAAACGAAGCCTTGTTATGATATGTCGCTATGAACTGTTACAAAGGCATCACGATGGTCACCCGAGACCATTAATAAGATAAATGGTCCATTAAAGAGAAATATTGTCTTACATCATCAACTTATTATAATTTTGCCCTGTGATTTCAAAGTGTTCAATTATTTCTATTGCTACTGAAGATTTTGAGAAGTTACTAACGCTACATACTACGTCATTGCAAGGTTATATTCAATTCGTCTTGGTGTCGTTTAAAACATCGTATACGTAATATAGAAGATTAAGAAGGAAACACCCAACAGATCTCACAAAGGACATAGCCTAACATACAAACATTCGTCACACTAAAGAAATAAATCAATCAAATTCGAAGATGGTATCCTATGGGGGGTAGCCATACACATGTTATATTATTATACCACTAAGCTATAATACTTTACCAAATGTCCTACTGGACAAATTTTAAATTGTAAAACATAATATAAGGAATAGATATTGACATGCAAAACTGAATGTATGCCCTTGAAATTATTTTCAAGTTACAAATGTATTAACAAGACAGGTATAGCTAAAACAATGCTTTCGTCATTTTTTATCCGATATCCTCAAATCCCTTTCATAAACCTTCTATCTTTGTAGATAAGTCGCAATACGTAAAACCAAATGCAATGGGCACCCAATTTTCACATTAAAGAAAGCTAGGCCCTTCGGAGGGAACGTAATCGGAATTTTCACAATGTTGGTTAATGTGAAACAGTAGAATTTTCTATTCAGTTGCATCGACGAATCGGAGGATGGAATAAACGCGACTGGAAAAGTCAAAAGGCTTTTCGTTGAGGACGTTAAAGGCTCGTCGTCGTTGTCGTTCCACGTAAGAGTCACGAAGGACGTAAACGCCTTATCAAGACGACGCTCTAATCCCTCGTTGGATCGCACTTGTCTGCCATGGCAGTCGTCGTAGACCGTCCCGGTAATTTATGGCGTTTTAACTTCCCCTCCGCGGCGCAGATTAGCACGGAAAATCCTTCGTGTCGATCGGTCTGCGATTACGCCAGCCTCGATTTACGGTGAAATGTAGGCTAATATTGGCGCACTTCTGTCCCGTGCGCAGCCCAGCGTCGAGCTTGTGATCCATCGATCGATCGATCGATCGATCGATCGTCGCCTGAAGATTCCTCAGTGTTCGACTTGGATATTTTTTTACTTTGTAAGGTAAACGAAAATGTCGGTTGATTTTAGGCAATTAGTAAATTGCCGAGTTCTATGCAAATTTATGCTTTTCTGAACATAATTCAAAAATTAGCACCAACGTGGAAATTTGCTTTATTCGCGAGATACTATATATTTCATATATTTTTTTATATTTTATATTTTTATATATTTTATATATTTTTTATATTTTTTTATATTTTATATTTATATTTTTATATATTTTATATATTTTTTATATTTTTTTATATTTATATTTTTATATATTTTATATATTTTTTATATTTTTCTATATTTTATATTTATATTTTTATATATTTTATATATTTTTTATATTTTTTTATATTTTATATTTATATTTTTATATATTTTATATATTTTTGCATATCTCCTACGATCCGTAGATTTTTGCATTTTCAAATTTTTCTTATAGATACAAAGGTAGCTGCTGTTTAATTGCCATAAATCTTGCGAAAATATTATTTTGAAATAGTTTTTCGCAAGTAGTGATACATTGGACAATTGGAATTAAGGTATTAAAAGCAATGGATTTTTGGAAGTCATATTGGCATGCAGGTAGATAATCCCAAAAAGGTCGGCACACTTTCATCGAAGAAAAATAATACGGTAGCAGGTGAATGACCCGGATACAAATCTGAGATTATTCATTTCTTAATACCAGCTTTCATATTATGTTGAAAAATATTCCTGCAAGGTATTTCTTCTTCGATACTACGTTTATGTCTTCGAAATTTAACCTAACTTTAGGAAATATTATGCCTGTTTTGTTGACGTATTCATATACCGGGTGTGCATAAAAATCGAATATATTTTGTTAACTTTCATATTATGTTGAAAAATATTCCTGCAAGGTATTTCTTCTTCGATACTATGCTTATGTTTACGAAATTTAACCTAACTTTAGGAAATGTTATGCCTGTTTTGTTGACGTATTCATATACCGGGTGTGCATAAAAATCGAATATATTTTGTTAACTTTCATATTATGTTGAAAAATATTGCTGCGAGGTATTTCTTCTTCGATACTATGCTTATGTTTACGAAATTTAACCTAACTTTAGGAAATATTATGCCTGTTTTGTTGACGTATTCATATACCGCGTGTGCATAAAAATCGAATACATTTTGTTAACTTTCATATTATGTTGAAAAATATTCCTGCAAGGTATTTCTTCTTCGATACTATGCTTATGTTTACGAAATTTAACCTAACTTTAGGAAAGATTATACCTGTTTTGCTGACGTATTCATATACCGGGTGTGCATAAAAATCGATAACTATGCTTATGTTTACGAAATTTAACCTAACTTTAGGAAAGATTATACCTGTTTTGCTGACGTATTCATATACCGGGTGTGCATAAAAATCGAATATATTTTGTTAACTTTCATATTATGTTGAAAAATATTGCTGCGAGGTATTTCTTCTTCGATACTACGTTTATGTCTTCGAAATTTAACCTAACTTTAGGAAATATTATGCCTGTTTTGTTGACGTATTCATATACCGCGTGTGCATAAAAATCGAATATATTTTGTTAACTTTCATATTATGTTGAAAAATATTGCTGCGAGGTATTTCTTCTTCGATACTATGCTTATGTTTACGAAATTTAACCTAACTTTAGGAAATATTATGCCTGTTTTGCTGACGTATTCATATACCGCGTGTGCATAAAAATCGAATATATTTTGTTAACTTTCATATTATGTTGAAAAATATTCCTGCAAGGTATTTCTTCGCCGATACTACGTTTATGTCTTCGAAATTTAACCTAACTTTAGGAAATATTATGCCTGTTTTGTTGACGTATTCATATACCGCGTGTGCATAAAAATCGAATATATTTTGTTAACTTTCATATTATGTTGAAAAATATTCCTGCAAGGTATTTCTTCGTCGATACTACGTTTATGCTTGCGAAATACTTATCGCAAGATACTTAAGCTATCAATGGATGCTCAAAAGATCAAGTGCACCGCTTGTACGTTTCATTTTGCTAGTGCCTAATGAGAAGACGAAGAGTACGTTAAAGTTGATAATTATATGACTGATGCTTATCAAGCTTGGTTTCCATTAGATAATTGTGCACAGGTATTCGTGAAATATGACATGGAAGATGTACCGATACCAACTATTCCAGACAACCTTTACAACCTCGATAACCTTTTACTGATGCTGCACTGATGATGCTAGAAACACGTTTCTTTCCATGGAACGTACGACTGACGTCATATAAGCTTGCATGTGTATAATATTTCATAATTTTGAACAATCAGAAAACGTTATTATCATGAATGAATAGTCTCTCAGTCTCGTATCACTTCTCCCCTGAATTGCGATATAATTTCATTAACAGTAATAATGTGTAATTTTGCATATCTGTTAGACAGATTTTCAACGATACATTCACAGGAACTTGATAGATTTTTCGTACGACAGTGACGCAGGTTTACTTTTCTCCTTGCGTTATATATTTTTCATATAATTTTCTTTATTCCAATTGCTTTTATGCAAATGTTAGGAATCAAATTATTAGGTTATTCGAGAAGTTTCTTCCGTCTTATGAGGAAATAATAGACGCACAAGGATTTTTGTTTTATATTATTTTATCACAACTACGTACGATCCATTTTGTTCTTTTGAGATAAACACCGCGACATTTCACAGACTTGTTGTAAAGAACAAGTTTGCGAAAGATGGAAAGGATCTCTAATCTGTTTAAACTATTCTAAATACTATACTAAATACTAATTCGATGCTAATATACGCCTGTATTTACCTGTCTCACCCCTGGATTTGCACATTGTCATCATCAGAAATGCCGTTACTTTGAACAGCGATGATTATTCCAACGATTCTTCTCCGCCATTTTGTTCAATTGCCCGATGGGATTTCTTGAAACACACGAAAACTAAAAATGCACTGGTTGTATCGATAGCACGATGTTACTTACTGTTACACAATCGCAATGACGTGGTGTAACGTACTTAAAATACTTTAATATATATTCTTATAAAGACTTGAAAATTCATAACGAAATCTTCTAGAATCTAAGTAATATAATTTCCATTAAAAAAAAAAAAATACTTTTAGTCTTACTACTCTTCGAATATTAGGTCGTGCAGAAAGTTTCGTTCGTTTTATAAGGAAATAATGGACGCACGATATTTTTCGTTTTATATTATTTCATCGAATTACGTATGATCCATTTTGTTCTTGTTGAGAATTTTGCATCTTAATAGCCGGAATAATGGTATAGGAACACTATATTTATACTTAGAATTTATATTAGAATAGTTATACATTTATTTGATAAACGATTTCAAAGATATTCATCGATATACACTGGCACGCGTCATATCTTCTTCCATACCAGACCGTTAACTGAACAGTTTACATTCCTTTGTCTCTCCGAGATGTCGCGGATATATATACTTCCACACACTGATATTCACATACAAGTATCGCTACTAAGCAGCTAACCTAGCCTAGCACATAAGACTATAAATATCTCAATAGTTCTAACAAAATAAACACAACGTTTGACCGATTGGGTTTCATGTTTGTATAAAGGTACATCGTTGTAAAAAACGTGCCCGTAAAAGAAAAACTCTGTTTGGACAACGTAATACGGAAATACGGATGTCAAATTACAGGAAGAAAAATATTGAAAAATTAGGTGAATTCCATTGCTCTCGATTATCGCTGTAAAAAGTTACTTATTTGGCAATTGAAAAACAATAAAATTCCGGGTAAATACGTCCCTCGATAAATATTAAATCAGCGGCAATTTCGGCCAGAGGGTTGCTCCCAAATGACGGCGAATATTCCCGGCGGTCGGATTTCCAGATCGACGAGTCGTGCCTCTGCTTTTGTATAATGTAATCTAGAAGTTTGACAGGGTCTGACGGTGGATTGCTTTCAGCCGGGGCTAGTCGGGGCGACGAAAATGGGGAAACCGGGATACGAAGAATGCTCGCGTGGTATGAGCCGCCGCGAAATAGGGGTCATCAAAGGATTATCTCTGGTATAGAAAAGTAATTACAACCGAATTACCATCTGTCTCAGTCCAATTCTGCCACTTTCCTCGGATTTCTGGTTTTTAAGAACAGGCAAATCCAAAAGAGCTTAATTTCATTGCTATGGACTATGACATTCTAATAATAGTATCACCTGTTACAGTTATGTGGCGGATCGGTATCAATAGGACGCCGACAAGTCGAGCCGTGGGTACCAACCGCCAACACTAGAGGGCTACGACGACAACGAGTCTGTCTGTCTAACTCGCTAGCGGTCGAATATACGAACGATTGATATAAATACCGCACCTAGCGAGACTCACCGGTAGTCCCGGGACGAAACGCACCCTCTCTCTCTTTTCATCCGTCACAGTTATATTACATTTATGTTAAATGGTGAATTTTTCATCTAAATTTATATCTGCTATAGTCTTACTTAATATTTGACCGTTGCAGTCCAACTGGCTATTGTATGATGTCAAGAAGAACATTTGATTTATAGAGATTTATTATAGACAGGGATTTCACAGAAGTAATGTGAATAGTACAATAAACAGGAGTAAGACTGGGTTTCGTTATGAATGTGTTGCAATCGAGCGTTTATAAATATCTGTAAAAATGAATAAATTTAACAGATCATCTTCATTGGATTCAATTCATTGAATGGATTTATCATTGCTAAAGGTTATGTGCAATAATATATTGTACATAAACTTTATATTTATATAAAGGTTATGTACAATATATTATTGTTTATATAATTTATATAAATTTATATAAATAACCTTTATATAAATATAAAGTTTATGTACAATATATTATTGTTTAAAGTTTGCTTTACAAGAATTTTTACCAGAATTTCTTCCAAAACTTTTTCTCTTCATATTTTAATACAATTTCATTGCTGAACATCGACGATTGATTACATGCTAGTCAATTACTTGCCATTTAACAACTAATCAGTCGATAACACGTGACAAGTAATTCATTCTTGTATAATGTATTTTACAATACGTTCATAACACACAGCAGCACAGAAATTCCAGGAATCGTCCTAACAGCAGAGCAAAAGAATTCTGTTCACGGTAAGCCACAAAGCACCTCGTGGAAAGATGCGCCTGGTCAGAGCAACCACTCAGCCCCTTTCTGTGCGGCTCGTCGTGTAACATATGCTTTTATCTAAATTAAACAGTGTCGGCGCGATTTTCATTTCCTGGCCTGAAGCTGCTGATGTTATCCGCAGGATAGCGCGTCGCGAGAGCGTTGCTAAGGGTTGGGAAAGCTCAGCCCTGCCAGTGCTCGACCAACCCTCGTGTCTCTCTCTTTCTCTCTTCGCCACCCTCTTCATCCTTCTTCCTGTTCTCCTTCGCTGTGCCGCGGCTTCGTCGCCTTATACACCCGTTTCTCTATACCTATGCACGCGCTCCTTCTCTGCTATCTGGTCGTATTCTAACGCCAAACTCTTCATCCCCCTCTTCCTGTTCCACCCTCTCGTTCTATCGCCTGGACAAGTTACACGGTGCTTCGTTGCTCCCTAGAATATGCCCGGGATATTTCGTGCACTGGAATTATGCTCGTGATTGAGATTGTAATTCGGGGAACTAAGAATAGAAATGGAGATTAGTATGGCGAGTGGTTGAATGGATGGTTCGAATAGCGAGATAGTTTTATTGTCTTGGCAACTAAGTGATTGCGGATTTTGTTATTAGATGGTATTGAAAAATCCGCAATCACTTAGTTGCCAAGCTAATAAATATTTGAATAAGGTAATTGCACCTCTTGGTACTCCATTTGAAAATATTTTGTTAGGGGGAAATTAAAGTGTTGCATTCAAGTGAAACAAGTTTGAGAAGTGTAAAAGGATGAAGGATAAGCAAGAGATGCACTTATGAAACATTTAAAGATGCAAAATATATACCAAAATATATGCCAAAATATATACAATATGCAAAGTATAGTACTAGTTGGAGGATGAATAAATAGCAAAGAAATCTGACCAAGCCATCTCTTCTATTGATTTCTTCTATTTATTAACTTGGCAACTAAGTGATTGTCAATACCTCTTAGTGACAAAATCCGCAATCACTTAGTTGTCAACCCAATAGAATAGATGGATGGTTTGGATACATTGGAAGCATGATTATGGTGATTATAGATAGCTCTGAGAATATAAATGTTGATTTGCAAATTTCTATTGTAGTATAAAGAGAAGAATAATCCCACTGTGCCCTTGTATGATTAAAGAAGACAACATATTTAAGCTGGAATCTATAGATATTGTTTTGCAATCATTAAAAACACGTAAGCAAGATGTTGCTAATCATTTTGAAACGGTGGATAGATTTTTTTAAACAAGCAAGAACAACAATTCCCTGGCGATCTCTCTTAACGAAGAGCGATTCGATATCAATGGAGGTGAAGCAGGAAAGAGTAGCTTTCACGTTTTGGTAGACGCGGAGGAACCGATTGTTTGCGAGGACTCGAGGTCGAACGCAAGAAGCGGTCACGGATATGACGCGTTTTTATCGACGAGGCAATGGGGAGATCGAAGCGAGCCGTAAACGTGGAGGCCGGATACCAAGATCCTCGCGAGCAGATAGAAAAGAAGGCATCCCACTTTTATACTCTGGAGGTTAAAGTTTACCAAGTTATTCTGACTTTCCCTCCGTCCTCGTCGTCGCCGGTTGGTATCGCGCGGGAAAAGCTACCCCGTCAGCTCGGTTGACGTCTCGCGTCATAGTCACCCTCGTCCCGTCCATCTTCCATCCCCTTTCTCGTCTTCCTCCGACTATCTTCTCGTTCTTCCTCCCTTTTCCAGATTCTTACCGTTCTGTCATCCTTCGATCGACTTTCCCAAGTTTTCCAACTTTCAGGACATCTTTTAAGGAAGCTTCGAGAACTCTTGCTGCTCCATGTTTATGTAGATCTATAGCGCGTTGCGAATTCTTGAAATTAATTCTTTGACACTGCAATAAAATGAAGAGTTTAATAGAAATGATTCTTTTTCATTCTATTTGCTTATAGAGAGTTTATGGACAACCATATGCGAAGAATATATGCTTTAAACTTTTCATAGAAATATGAATAATAATTGATATTATATAAGTAATACAAATAACAAATTACATGAATGATAATATGAATAATCGTGTTGCGTATGGTGACGTGTAAAATGTGGAACTTATAGCACCATATTTGATGGTTTGGTCGATGGTTTTAAATCTGCATCCTGAAAGACAGACACTGTGAAAGGGATAATGTTGACAATGTAAGAGAGAATCTGTATGAAATTTTTGCTATAGCAATTTTTTACCTGTTTGTTTTGCAACAAATATTGCTAACCCTCTGTAGATCATCTTATTGCATATTTATTATTTTCTTCTTCACAGATGATCTCAATATTAGGTTGTCCAAAAAGTTAGTGTGTTGCATCTTCCTCAGAGATTAGAAGGAAAAATAAATCATAATGGATTCCATTGTAGGCATAGAAATTCTTCTCAATGTAATTAAAAAACAGAATTAAATGAATCAGAGTAACATTCACTAAGGCAATTCTATGTTCTAAAATCTTTATACCAACTGCATTGGAATAATCTGTCTGTTTTCTAATTTTAACTTTTAACTTGAAGTTTAGCTTTAACTTCAATCAGAGTAACATTCACCAAGGCAATTCTATGTTCTAAAGTCTTTATACCAATTGCATTGAAATAATTCTTCTATTTTCTAATTTTAACTTTTAACTTGAAGTTTAGCTTTAACTTCAATCAGAGTAACATTCACCAAGGCAATTCTATGTTCTAAAGTCTTTATACCAACTGCATTGAAATAATTCTTCTATTTTCTAATTTTAACTTTTAACTTGAAGTTTAGCTTTAACTTCAATCAGAGTAACATTCACCAAGGCAATTCTATGTTCTAAAGTCTTTATACCAATTGCATTGAAATAATTCTTCTATTTTCTAATTTTAACTTTTAACTTGAAGTTTAGCTTTAACTTCAATCAGAGTAACATTCACCAAGGCAATTCTATGTTCTAAAGTCTTTATACCAATTGCATTGAAATAATTCTTCTGTTTTCTAATTTTAACTTTTAACTTGAAATTTAGCTTTAACTTCAATCAGAGTAACATTCACCAAGGCAATTCTATGTTCTAAAGTCTTTATACCAATTGCATTGAAATAATTCTTCTATTTTCTAACCTTAACTTTCAACTTGAAGTTTAGCTTTAACTTCAACTTTAATTTTAATCTTTTTGCAGTCTTCTGCTGGAATGTGTTAATTGCAGCGATATCTCATTTATTTAACTGCGTTTATTTTAGGTTACCCGGAAAGTGTTATTTTATTGAATTATGCACGAACGTAATAATAGGAATAGAACGAAATGAATTACACCAAATGTAATAAAATAATATAAAAGAGAAATTGTTGTTCATCTATTATCATCTTATGAAACGAATGAAACTCTCCGGATAACCTAAAATTTTAACTTTTACGTATATAAAGGTATCTGTCGGATATTTAAAAATAAAAATCGGATATCTTATATTATTACAGTGTAACGTGAAAAGAGATATCAATTCATAAGTTTTCTTACTTTTAATGCTATTTTTTTACACTCTTATTTTTTTCTAATTTCTTTTCATTGCATCTCTATCGGAAGAAACGTGTTCACGGAACCGAAAGTTTTGCATTCGTAGAATTTTTGCTGTCCGCTCGCGACCATTTTTCTTTCCCGCCTCTCGCCTCTTTCTTGTCCCATGTCTCAGCGTCACGCAAAAAAGTTGGCAATTTTATAACGGAAGTTGGCTGAATACAAAATCAGTGGGCTGTCGCTCTTCACGGCCAACTTGTATCGTGTTTTAATGGAACTGACTCGACGCCGTCAACGAGACACCGTAGACGATTCCTTCGCGTAAATTCTTCGACAAACCTCTTTGTACTTGTACCAACGGGATACCAATTTTATTTCAACAAGAAAAAATTCTCATAATACAAAAATGATGAATCTTCATGATACATACATACACATATTTTCATGTGTATTCATCTACACATACTTCTACTACACATACAAATAATTAAAATTTTTCTATGAACATAATAAATATTTTGTTAATTGAATTTAATATTATAAATTTCATATCCTAAACGTTATCACAGGTAATATAATTATTTATGATATTACTTCCAAAAAGTTGCAAGTACGCGTTCTTTTATATCAAATATCCGAAATAAAAGAAATTTTAACGTCAACGAAATATTATTTTCTCGGTTGTCCATTCTCAACTCTTCGTTATTTTATTTTATTACTCTTGAAAATCTGCATAGTGCTAACCCTTCTAGAAACTTATTGAGAAATCAACCATTACGGCCCATAATAAAAGAGAAAAACATTTTTATAAGACATTGGAGCATTATTTGTGGAAGATCGGAAATCAGTCGGTTTACAGGGAAATTGTTTATTAAGCAGAGAGGAAGTGCACAAGAGATAAATTTTATCATTAATATCCGCAGGTCAAAATGGCAGATAGGCAATTCCAAGGTAATTCACGAAATTTATCGCTATCGTAATCAGACATCGCAGCACCTAGTTTTCTTCAATCGCTAAGATCTAAGCAGGCTAAGGCTATCAGGTTATTTCATCTATAGATATACACGTTTCAAAATCTGCTTTTACTATCATTTCGGCAGTAACGCGCTAGTGATGAGATCGGTAACCCTAAACTGTAAGGGACAACAGAAATGGTAATTTCTGTCTCCATGCCTGCTAATAATAAAGGGGATTATAAGGAATTAAGAAGTCAAGCAATCCTGTTGTAAAACAATAATCCGGTTAGTGCGCTGCATTTTTTCATCTAAACAGAACTAAATGAATCATAACCTTCATACCAACTGCATTGGAATAATTTTTCTGTTTTCTAATCTTTTAACTTGAAGTTTAGCTTTAACTTCAACTTTAATTTTAATCTTTTTCCAGTCTTTTTCTGGAATGGGTTAATTGCAGCGATATCTCGTTTATTTGATTGCATATAATTACCCTTTAACACGTCACAAAAGTTTGATATATTTTGCCCTGTAACCTGCAATAGATTGAAGTATACTACACCATAAGGTTTACTTTTTTCAAAATACATTGTCTTTGCGCGTTTTTTCTAACAATATTATTTAAACCGTTCATATTATCAAATACTGTTTATTCCATGAAATTTATCTTATTTTAATCATCCTAGAAAATATTGGTTACCAGTGACCAGCGTAATGTATTATGTTGAAGCAACTACTTCAAGAAAAACTCTATTTCTTTATTCATGTATATCCGTGTCCTGGAGACCCCTATTGCGTAGAAATATTTTAAATAAGGAGAGAAAATATTATTATGCCCTTGAATATATATTATGTTTTGGGTTGTAAGGTCTATAATGGAATTGATAAACAGTTTTATGTTGCTTGTAGCCTTTAGCTAAAAACATAAGGTTAACTTTTTGGTAATGTCCTTTGCTATAAATAAACGTGCTCCCTATCATGTTCTTATTGTATTATAACACAGTGAGGATCTGAATCACCATACACTATACTTGTACCTTTACATATTTCTTATATTTATTTAATATATTTTTCTATTACAAATTCATCCACTGGTTCCTCTATCAGTTAGCCTCAACAATATCATGTATTAAATTAATAAATAATGATCACAATTTGTTTGATTTTGACCTCATACACTATGTCTGTACTTGTACATATTTCAATATATTTTTCTATTACAAATGCATCCACTGGTTCTCTATCAATTAGCCTCAATAATATCATGTATTAAATTAATAAATAATGATAACAATTTATTTGATTTTGACCTCATATACTATGTCTGAACTTATACTTATACCTATACTTATTTCAATATACTTTTCTATTACAAATGCATCCACTGGTTCTCTATCAGTTAGCCTCAACAATATCATGTATTAAATTAATAAATAATGATAACAATTTATTTGATTTTAACCTCATACACTGTACCTGTACCTATACTTATTTCAATATATTTTTCTATTACAAATGCATCCACTGGTTCTCTATTAGTTAGCCTCAACAATATCATGTATTAAATTAATAAATAATGATAACAATTTATTTGATCTTAACCTCATACACTGTACCTGTACCTATACTTATTGCAATATATGTTTCTATTACAAATGCATCCACTGGTTCTCTATCAGTTAGCCTCAACAATATCATGTATTAAATTAATAAATAATGATAACAATTTATTTGATCTTAACCTCATACACTGTACCTGTACCTATACTTATTTCAACATATTTTTCTATTACAAATGCATCCACTGGTTCTCTATCAGTTAGCCTCAACAATGTCATGTATTAAATTAATAAATAATGATAACAATTTATTTGATCTTAACCTCATACACTGTACCTGTACCTATACTTATTTCAAAATATTTTTCTATTACAAATGCATCCACTGGTTTCTCTATCAGTCAACCTCAATAATATTACACATTAAATTAACACCTTCTCGTACTTTAACGAGTCAGAATCGCGATGGATATTTTGGCCCAAACATAAATATTGCGAGTCTGTCTCGCGACCAGATACTTGGGCCAAACGTAAACATAACAAGCCGAGCTCGCCGACGGTTTTTTTGCCTGTTACGATCGTGACCGAATGTTAGTTTCTGTTTACGAGCATCAGTCTGGTCTGTTTAGCGCGCGTCGATGTCTACCGCTTGGGCCCGAGTTTCGTCGAACTAAATTGCACGGGATGGGTAAATAAATAATTATAATAAAACAATTTATTTAATTTTGACCTCATACAATGTACCTGTACCTATACTTATTTCAATATATTTTTCTATTACAAATGCATCCACTGATTCTTCCATCAGTTAACCTCAACATATTACAAAAGATATGAATACAATAGTACACATAAATGATTATAATGAAATTGATAGAGACAAATATAACCATGTTTCTCTCTTAAAGATATTAATTTTACAAACAGCACATGTACATTTTTAAGAAGAGTAAAAGACAGGAAATACAGAACCCTGTATTTTAACCAGTTTCATAGTTCCACAAAATTATTTAATTCATTTAGATATTGCGTAAAAAATGTTCTCTTAATCACAACTCTCTTACCGCTGTGTGACCGGAGGTCGCATATTATCACGTCAACCATTCAACCACCAGCGGTGCCGTCGTATTTCATCCGCGGCAGATTCGCGTATCACAGTCACCTGGTTGCACTTGGCGCGCTCATCCCCTGTGTAACCCTTATCAAACTTCATTATTACAGGTTGTACAAACATAACAGTCCTTTGCAGGACTCTGCTTCCATCGAGTTCTAGACCCGTGAACCGCTTTCGCGGCGCATAGAAGGGGCCGTGTCTCGAGGGTTGAAGGGGGTTGCTTGCTCAACGGATGATATATTATCGGGTGCTGTTTGCGCTTTGACAACATCGCGAGGCATAAAAACGCTGACTCATTTAAAGCGGCCCCCGGGATTGCGCGGTGCTCCGGGAGGATCCGCGTGCCGGCACCCCTCTCGATCCTCCTCTCACCCTCTTCCAGCCGCATCGCCGTCCAACCTCCCCTTTTCCGTTCTAGAGCGATTCACCCCTCTTCTTGTACCCATCTTTCTCTTCTTTCTATCTCTGTTTCACTGTAAGGGCCGTTCCAGCCTCGTTTTGTCCATCGGTTCCACGGCTCCTCGTTCCACACCCACCACCCACAATTTCCCGGTTTTATCCAGCACCGACTGCCCCGTTCCTCCGATTCACCCCCATCTGGAGGACAGCTCCAGCATCTCGTGACTCTGTTTTCTTCCACGCCACCGGCGACTGGACTCATCCTCCTTCTTTCTCGTTCTCTTCTTCACGCTTCTGGCTTCCATCCTCGTCGCGAGCATTTTGCCTGCCTGTAGCCGCACCAGTGGCGCTGCTCCTCTTTCGGTTATCCACAAACTGCCTGCCAACGTTGCCCGTGGAATCAAGCCCCTCTCTCCCGCTGGAATCAAGCGATATCTTCTGTTTCTTTTTTCTTTCCTTTTCTTTCTTCTTTTGCTGCAGGGAGCAGGAAGAAACTTACACCCTTGGTCCGTACAGCTAACGTCTCTTATAATTGCCATTCTTCCTATAATTCTTATTAAGGCTAATTAATTGCAATGGCTTGTATAATTCAGTTTAGCCAGTGTTTCCGCACGAAAGGTTTGTTTGGCATTGGTATCTTCCCTACAGTTGGGATATCGAAGGTGCCTGAATTGTTGGAAAAACCATAGTTTAAATTACTGTTTATTGTTACATCTATAATCTTCGGGCAGGCGTGATATTCGCAACATAAATAAATATAATGAGAGGGACTCGAAGGTATTTGAATAATTAGTATAGTGGCATTTCTGTAATTCTCAAACTTCTCCAAATAAATGTTTATTCAAAGGTACCCGTTCAGCGACGACTATGTCACTTTCCAGAATTCCATTTCGCCAACCTAACCATCAATTCATAGCGCAATTAATCGCACAAGACGATCACAAGTTCTATCTGTAATTTCTCTGTGGTTAGGAACCTTACGCGTCGAAGTTCATACAGAGAGATCAGACAGAAGAGTAGAGTTGCATCGTTTCGTTTAACACTTTGACTGCAACGTGGAACAGTTGATAGCGACATATTATAACAAGGCTTGGTTTATTTCAACAAAACATTCGCATTCGTTGCTTCGTCGTAAGCAAAACGTGTAGAATATATTGTTGAAACGTGTAGAGATATTAGTAAACAGTATTTGCTCGTTCTATATATAACAGTAAGGTATGTTCACACTTCTAACCTCAATTATATGATTACAAAGCAGCATTCACGATTATTTTCTAAGGTGTGTTTATAATAACATTCGTAGATTAGCCTTCAATGATATGGATGCAAACACAGTGCACAGTTAGATGCAAGATTTGTTCCCATTTTCTGTTTATTGATGTTCTAATAAAAACATTTAATTGTTCAATGGGGCACTTTTTATTTCTTCTATTTATAGGTTATCTTCTATTTACAACAAGGATTAGTTATTTCAACAAACTATTCGCATTCGTTGTTTCGTCGTAAGCAAAACGTGTAGAATATATTGTTGAAACGTGTAGAGATATTAGTAAACAGTATTTGCTCGTTGTATATATAACAGTAAGGTATGTTCACACTTCTAACCTCAATTATATGATTACAAAGCAGCATTCACGATTATTTTCTAAAGTGTGTTTATAATAATATTAGTAGATTACTCCTCAAAGATGTGGACGCAAACACAGTGCACAGTTAAATGCAAGATTTGTTCCCATTTTCTGTTTATTGATGTTCTAATAAAAATGTTTAATCGTTCAATGGGTCACTTTTTGTTTCAAAGTATCTTCTATTTATCGGTTATATTGAAAATGCC
Organism: Bombus vosnesenskii; assembly: GCF_011952255.1. NCBI lineage: Eukaryota > Metazoa > Arthropoda > Insecta > Hymenoptera > Apidae > Bombus > Bombus vosnesenskii. Next base: position 153,601 of record NW_022884342.1, read on the forward strand.
CTAACTGTCAATTTTCATTCAATTTTTACAATCGTAAGAAGCTCAAGCTCTCCGGTCACCAATGACCACCGTGGCGTCACAGGAGAACCGTGGCCATATATGACCCACGTGGCTGTCAAAGTGTTAATAAAACTGAAATCCACCCGACCTGAACGTTCTTCGTACCCTAATCAATGTAACAAAGTGATCACAAGTTGTTTCATACGTTCTGTCCCTAATTTCTTCCGCAGAGTAGCAATCTTAGACGGAAGTTCGTACGAGTTTAGGTGTGAGGAGGGTGGGGGCGTAGGATCGGAGAAATGTGGGTCGCAAGGCGTCCCTCGAGTGGATCTGGCGGGGTATTCAATGGGGTAAATGGGCTATTGCATATTAAATACGCCGATAGGGGAACGAAACGAAAGAAGATGGGAGGAGGGGCGCGTAGAATGGTTCTGGGTCCTGGGAGGAACGTGTGGAGCAATGTGTGTAAGCTTGATGCGGTTATTGATTACAGGCTACTGTCATTGACGGCCCGTCGTATGGAAACGGTGACCGTTTTTCGTTACGCATACGCGAATATGCCACGCTACAACGCGGCCATCGTACTCGCTCTCGCAAATGCCCATCAATTTCTACGTCCCGTCCTGTTCGATTCGCTACTTTCTCTTCTTCCGCTTCTTCTATTTCCCAATTTCCAGCCGTGTGGAACTTGCTTCGAATAGTTCTTTCAATGGTATTGTTACGACAAGTGACGGTTACTTGCAATGCATCTCGAGTCTTGTCAAAATTCACCAACACGGCTTACCAATTAACGTTAGAATTAACATAGAATTGTGTCAGATTAACATTAGAATTTAGGGCGCGTAACGATCCTTCCTTTGAATTAGCCATCGTTTTACAAAACAGAGATTACCTTCGTCAGCACTCTGGTGCACTCTTCGCGTAATATCCACGCGTTTATCGCTGCCAAATCCAAAATATTGAAAAAATACTTGAATAATTATCTTCTGTTTGTAAACCTGTACGTTTGCTGCTCAGAAGGAGGTCTTTTACTTTAGATTTACTTTTATACACAGTAGGTGTGCAGTTTTCTGATTTATAAATATAAACCTGAGGAAAACAAAAGTGATCTTGTCCTCTTTTCCTCCTCTTTTAAAATCCTCTTCCTTCTGAAATCCTTATCTTTTATGGACCGGATGGTCCCAACTAAAGTTGTCTTTTGTGCTAGCGGGATGCTTGTAAGGAAATCGTCTATTGTTATAGTTCTGTCTCTTTCTAAATATGGCTCGTTTAATTTTAGTATTACAATCTCGCTGACCGGTAGTGGGCATCGAGCTTCATCTTTCCCCGATAATGGAAAACCTTCAAAATGTATTTTGTTCGAACGTCAATTGTTAAGAAAAATCTTATTCCCAAATTTATGGGGTGTATTCGGCATTGTATAAATCTGCACCAGGCTTTCGTTGGAAATAATTGAAACATTTTCATGTGGCTTATAACAAGCCTGGCTATTGCTTCTAAACCTGTTCCATATTTCAGAAAATACAGAAATAAATAATTTAATTTATTTAAACGCGAAGCCTAATATTGTTCCTTTCGGACTTAATTTGAATAAATCGATTTTTTTAAAAAAAATGTGTATTTTCGTTTATCCGCCAATTTGACGAGTGTTCGTAGAGATAGACATATACGAAACACCCGTAAACCTAGTGTTAATAAGGTGATAATAGACGAAGAACAATTTCTGTTTTATACTGGCGGTACAAGCGGAAGGGGGGTGATTCTAGGCGAAAAAAGAAGTCGAAAATATAGAATACAAATTTTTCGTTCGAGGCTTCGTTTTCGAGAAAATCGACTTTGAATTTTCGGTCGGTACGCCTGCACTTTATCGCGTCTCGTTGGAACGGATCTCACTGTAGATCGTTGTCTCGATGGAAAAATTAAAAAAAAAATGTTATTCTACATTTTCCACTTCTTTTTTCGCGTAGAATCTAATACCTCGACTTGCAAGTTTCTAAGTGTCAGATTTGAAATGCTACAGTGACGTGTAAATAATAATATTAAAATCATTCAAAACAATACCTATACGTATCTGAGAAATAATATAATTTCGATTACAATATTTATATTAATTATAATTGAGTAATGCGTGGAATTCGAGTCGACTGAATAATCGAAAATGAAAATACATTGACGTGTCGAACTGTTAGTCGAAAGCTACCTACGTGACTTCTCAATGTAGGCACGAACGAAACTTTCATCATTAGACATATAAGGAAGGTACAAATTGGTGGAAAACTTAAAAGCTAAGCAAGAAAGAACATTGGGGATAAACAGGGCTTTCACGTAGGCAAGTAATTTCAATGAGTTAATTTGTGTCAGGTATAAGGGGGGGATACGATGAAGCAATCGTGTAAACTCTCAAAGAGAGATAATAATCTATGTTAGGATAGGTAAAGGTCACTTACAATAAATGGCGATGCCATAAATATGTCCAAACAAGTCTACCTGATTTGTGGCAAACATTCAGAAAGAATATTTCACGCATATCTTAAACCTGTGCAATTTTCAATTTCAATGGTATGATACGTTTATTAACAATTGTACCTGAAAAAGCAACAGTAACTTTATTGAGATATGTGTTCTTTTGTGTACTAGGTTAGATTAGCCGGGTTTAGTGACACACACATAGGAGTATGAGTGTGTGAGGCACGTACGTACAGAGCGTCAGGTAAAGCAGATGAATGCAACTGTTCCGTTAGTAGTTCCAGTATAAAAGATGGTGGGACAGAGAGCGTGCTGAGACGCGTGCACATGTATATCGTCGAAGATCTTGTCAATCGCATATTAAATAAATCTGAAACTATTTTGATATCAATTCCAAATGTAATCTAAGTGTTCTTATACATTTATTTCGGCGATTAAGATCCACAATTCTCAACAAACTTTTATAGAATGGACTTCGTTATTATCAGAGACTTCCTTCCAAAAGTGAAACACACAACAAAGTTATTCTGAGATTGAACGCTAATATCTAAATATATTCTAACTAAACTTATATTTATGTAAATTCTGATTTGTAAAAATGCAACTAAAGAAATGGAATGTAAATACAGATTTCATTTTCCAAATATTACAAACCAGATACTTTACGTGTTTGTACATTCACACATATTACGTGCGTTCTATACATTTCTAGTTATTTAACCATGTTAACTGCGTTCGACGTGTATACGCGACAATCTAAAACTTGACTTCGGTGCGGTTGACGTGTATACTCGTCGTGTGAAATGAAAGGTTAGCATTTACTATAAAAACTCTAAATTTTAGAATAGAAAGGTAATATTAGTGATTTTTAGTGTTATGTTTTCTTTATATTTTCAGTAAACTTATTGTTTGTTTTATAAAAAATAGTTTGATTATTTGATACGTATATCGGCTATTCCTCGAATTGTTTTGTGTTTTATACCAGCCACACCATCGAAAGAAAATCCACGTCACGTTACTAGTACTTAACCTGCAAAGTGTTATTTTCTGTGGCACGGAACCTTACTGAAAATACCACACTGAAATCAATTTAATTTCTTAAATTATTTTTCTCTAATCTTTCTTGTTTATATTAATACAACTTTATTGTATTTTAGCAATTTTTAAGTTTTTAATAACAATACCTTTTTCAACAATGAATTGATAATTTTTTATCGAACGAACATGTAACCCTTCCTCGTTTTAATTTACTTTTATTCTACTAAATTTTCCATAAATACATAGACATCTCCATTATAACTATAGTCTTCGTCAAATATATTATTCAATTTTCCTTATTTCAAAACGAACGTTCTTTCGATCGTCTACGCTGAAAATTCTGTGAAATATTAGGTTGGCAACTATATGATTGCCGATATTGTCATTATCACCTAATGACAATATCCGCAATCACATAGTTGCCAACCAAATACGATATCGATTGATCAAAAAAAAAAAAAAAAAAGAAAGGAAAAAGAAAAGGAAGCGGGGGACAAAAAATGAATGAGTTTGGCAAAGAGTTAGACAAAGTCACAGTCACCGTGAACATCGACAGACAGAAGGCCAGAGAGGAGCGGACAGAACGAGAGTCCCGAGGACGTGTGTCCCCAAAAGCCGTGGAGCTCAGCGTTGAGTGATGGCCGCTCAGTCGACCTCGTAACCGGCGCCATACATCATTCAAGATGGCTGGCTTCTCACGCTGCTCGGGGAGAGACAAGGGTGACAACCCTCCCGTCTCTGCTTGCTACTTTTGACTGGCTACGTCTACGCCTTCGCTGATAATCGTGTTACGAAGATATCAATCTTGGAGCAACACCCCTCTCGCCTCTTCGTTGCAAACTGTATTAACGTTAAAAATGTGAACACACGCGGAAGGAACTTGGAGGTATAACTTTTTCACTTTTTAACTTCTCCTTCTTTTTCGGACAATCGAAAAATTCAAACGCTATCAAGAGATGTTTCGACTGATTCTCCAAATTTTTGCTCATTTTCGTTCCCCTTTAATGTTTTGGGAGAATGTAACGAGGGATGAACTTTAAGAGATAGCCCTTGTAAGATTTATTATATACTTTCAGCTTCGTGATTTTATTTTATTTTTTCTCTCTTTTCTGTTTCTTAAAGTTTGTTTCTAGTGGGTGAGAAGTGTCTCGATATTAAATGTGTTGAGATGTCTTGGCAAATTTGGAGACGAGTCTTGTTTGGTCGCTTATAGTTCTTCGTCTGTATTAGAATTTCTTCGAGGTTAACATTTTGTACTGTAACAAGAGAAATATCGAGAGGTAAATTTATAATTTTGTGAAATATCTTATATATCATTAGAAAAATGCCGAGAATTAAATTTACAACTCTGTGTTAATTACGTTTAATCATAAAATCACTCAGTGTTTTTTGGAATAACTATAATTGCTTGAAATCGAGCAAAATCCAAGGAATTACTATTTCAAAAATGACGTAAGAAATTAAGAGAACACAAAAGTATCTTGTACGCCACCTACCATAGACAATCTTGTACTAACCGGTCTTTTCCCACTTAAGATCCAGCCAAGAAATCTACCTTACCAGCATTAGATTCATAGAAAACTTCAAGTTTTTCCTAGTTTTCCCTATTGTTGCTAGATGAACCAGCCACCAAAAACGCATTAATGAAATGTTAATGCAATTCCGTTTTTCTCTTTGTTGCAAAAAATAAACGCGACAAAGGATCCACATTAAGCGTCCATCTCAGAAGTTTCTTTGGAAGTGGAGGAAAAATAACAGCGTGACATCGCGACAAGCGGTATAAAACGCACGAAAATTTAATTAAAAGGCGACGGAGACGTCACCGCGTCAGTTCGAGGGATGAAAGCACGGCGTTATTAATATAATTTTGGTTCCCGCGTTCATATTTTCGCTCTGTCCCACAGACACCTATCATTCCATTTTCCCCTTTTCGTCGAATTTTCCACGAACATTCGTAAGCATTTGTCCCTCGAATGAAAATTGCATTCGGAATTCCCGCGCTTTCATCCCATCTCGCAAGGATTCCTTAATAAGCCTCTTTCAAATGAAAAATCTTTAATCGTCCTCGTAAATAACGAAAGAAGAGAAGAAACGAGCCAAATAATATTTCGATAATATTGAAAAAATTGCGCAATAAAATTTAAAAAATAATTTGTTCAATTTTTACGAGCGTGATCAGAACGCTGAGATTTATCTGGCGCGCCGTGTTAGCGACGAAATATCGTTCCACGATTTCAGTATTATTCTAGATTTCTAAAATAAATGGTTATGTTTTTCTAAAGACAATAACGCTCGTCTATCTATCATGGGTCCGAGCAATATTGGCGTATCCATCGGATGTAATATTGAAATTGTATTCCTTCGTAATATGAGAGTTATTTATGAAACGTAGCAGGCAATATAGCGCGCGGGGATGGCGCTGAAATCTGATGGTGGCGTTACAATATGATGCGAAGAGGATCGGAGGCCTCCTTGAAATGCGGACCGTGCGTGACACTTCCTCCCACTTATGAAATATTCCCTCGTCCTTTATTAGATAAATCGACTAAACATTTCTGCTGCAGTACTATTTCTATTTTCCAATAGTCAAACTGTCCTCTACTTTGCATACGATGTTTCTCTTTAAATCGTTATTTAGTCAACCCTTTATAAACTTATAAGCATATTTCTTTCGTTTCTCTATAAATTCTTTCTCACAATACCGCAGTAATCACATTTCTGCTTCGTACCCACTTGTATTTTTATTCTCGAATAGCCAAGCTGCCTTATATTTTATATACGATATTTTTTTCGTTCTATTGGGTTGGCAACTAAGTGCCAACTTAATTGTCAAGCCAATATGTCAACTCCTTCTTTATCGATAATATCACATTACTGATTTTTATTTCATATCATCCAGTATATTTATTTTCTACTAGACAATCTGTCTTCCATTTTACATACGATATTTTCTCCACAACTCGTTATTTAATCAACCCTTTATGAGTTCCATATTTCTTTCAGTTCTCCACTCAATCCTTTCTCGATGATATCAGAATGGTCTCGGGATTCGATAAAGATCGTGATTAATATATCTGACGATGAACAAGGAGAAAGAAAGCCGCGGAACACGGTATTTTCCCGTTGCGGGACTTTTCAGAAAACACGCTGGCAGCGTGTAACGTGTACGGTTAGAGCTCAACGAAGCGACAGCTGTTCGCCGGTTGGCTGCGCTATTCGATTGTCTCGCTCTTGATGATTGATGATCGTTCGGGGTAGCTGCTGCTGCTGCTGCTGCCTGCCGCTGCCCGCCACCTTGACACCGCGTCTGTCTTTTCCCTCATTTCCCGCCGCCTCTTTTTTTCGTTTCCTTGGCGATTCCAGTGCATCGTAGCCGGTCGATGTACCAGCCTGGAATACCATTTTCTCCAGCAATTCACCAGCCACGATTCTGTCTCCTTTTAATCGCAACTTCTTGATATTCGGGCCGACTTTAACGTAACTGCCTCGAAGAAAATTTTCACAGTTCGGCTTGACGGAATTTTGAAGAACGTAGCGTGTAAATTTGTTTTGATATTTGTTTTGATATTGATATTCATTTTTAGGCTATATGTTGAAAATGACAACGTGAGTTCGCGCTCGCCATCTATATGCAGATACGCTAGTTACAATAAATAGTAACTAGAAGATAGTCCCAGATATAATCGATAGATTTAATCGATAGGTTTAAGATATTCTTTTGTTTTCATCCGTAGTCCATATAAGAAAGTGCAACGAAGGTTATTCAGCTCAGAACGGTGTGATAGATTTATCCGAGGAATAAATAGCTATTGTGATGCTACCTCTAAATACAGAAATAAAAACACCACATTTTTGTGTTACGTTTTGAATATATTGTTTATCGTGATATTTAAATATCGAAGGAGGTTAAAGTACTTTGTTTGTTGTAAAATACTGTAAAAAATGTATTAGGTCGTCCGAAAAGAAAGAAAATAATGGATGCACAATATTTTCGGTTTTATATTATTTTATCGAATTACGTATGATCCATTGTGTTCTATCAAAATAAAGATCGCAACGTTTGACAGGTTAGGTTTCTTGTTTGTATAAAGATGCGTTGTTGTAAAAGACGTGTCTGTAAAGAAGAGACACTTTTTGGACAACCTAATATTTTGTTTTAACCGTTTTATTTTTGACTTTTTCAAAATTTCAGCCGTACCGTTGAACGTAACAATTTTACAATCACAATTCATATTACAATATCCCAGTTTGGTTACAAAGTAAGATTAAGTGGTAAGAAAATTAACAAAAATATCTTGATCACGCCTTTTTCTGTGATCCCCGTATCAATCTTAAAATAACGACACGCAGCCTTCGTCAGGTGAGAATTAAAACGACATTTTCCAAGGAAAGAAAAAGAAATTGAAATAAATTTCCAATCCCCAACAGGTTCCTCTCTCTACTCTTATTTACACGCGTGCTGCAGACAATTAAACCTACCGCTAAAAAGGTGAAACACACGTTTCTTCGCGTCGAAATGGACACTGGAACCGCGCTGCCGGTTGTCAGTGTCCAGCTCCGAATATCCCAAAGAGTGGTTGGCCAGTAGCAAAAAACGCAATTCCAGCGGCGCGAACGCGGCCAATTCCGCTCGAATCCCAATCCGCTTGGCGTACAAGGCAAAAAGAAGATGTGCACGCTGTTCTACCTGGCGAGCCGAGGGAATTAGCCTTCGGGAATCGCGGTCGCGATGCATAATGCAGGGGTAGCCGCGCTGGATTTATGTAACTTAATTTGTAACGCGCGACGTCCGACTGTCCTGTCCGTCTAAGAACAAGTTCGAAGAGGAATAAAGGGGCGGATGAGGTGGAGGGGATCATCACGAAAGCTACGCACACGCGAGACCGTGTAATAATGGTGAACTCGATGAGCAAGTTTTTCACTTTGCATGCAATAAGCGAGCAAACTCGACGAAATGCTCCTCCTTCCGCAACAGCGCGCCATACCAGCGGTTTTAATAAAATCTCGTTGATCTAATAACACGAGTGTGACCGTGGCTAAAAAGAAATCGAGGTAAGAGTGACGCTGACAAAGAGGGGGAAAGATATTGGGAAATAAAGGAAGCTGGCAAGGATGGAGATGCTTGTCATGGTTGCTGGTGAAAAATGTTACATTGGAATGGTGGGCTGTTCCTTTTTGTTGGTTTCTGGCTAGGGAAGGCACTCTTTTGACAACTGTGATTCGGAATTTCTATACAAAATTTGCCTGCTTAGGTTTAACACAATTATAATAGCACTCTGTTTATATGAACTTATCAGTAGATAAACTGATGAATCTATCAATAGATGAAGTTTATATATGTAAATTTAATTAACAAAACAAATAGGTAAATTTAATGAACAGTAGTTGGTGCAATCAAATGTTCACTAAAATTTCATTCAGATAAATAAAAGTCATATAAACGAAGTTCTACTGTAAACGTGTCAATTCAATGAACGAGAATGTGAAAATTCTTGTCAATATATGGATTCTACCTAAGATACAGAACAATACAGTGCGTCTTCGAACTTTACCTCCATTAATTCAGAATCTACTTCCTGAAACCTCTTCGTCTTGCTCGGACACTCGGCTGCTGCTTTATTTAAAGGCCACAGGAAACAAGAAGTAACGTACCACAAATTCTAAACCATTGTCGAACCGATATTAACCAGGTGTCCAGTTTTCAGGTAACAGCGAATAAACGAATCGTCACTGACGATTCTTCATCCGTCGCTAAGGAGGATCCACGTGATCGCGTAACTTGTTCACGAACTCGTGTAAAGTTGATGCTGTAGCCGTCGGATCTTGCCCGTATTGCGCAAATAGGCGAACTGAAAACGCATTGACACGAGAGAAGCCGTCTAATGCAAAAGGGGAAGCCGAGAGGAAGGACGTTGGAAGAAGAGAACGAAGCTGATGCTGAATGGCGCCCTACCTGGTCCCCAAAGTCATAAATCATTTCCCCGTGATACCACCCTTCTGCGTTTCCCTGCAGCATAACCTCAGTGATCGGCGACCGGCCAACATCACCTGCAATCCAGACTCCGTCATCTCGATCTTTGACCGCGTGCTCCAGGATCAGTGATGTGTCGTGATGCACGCGTGCGCGTCCTGATCCGCGTATCCTTTAGTTTCCAACAAGTTTACAACGACTTCAGTGGTGTTTTCTTTGTTAACTTTGTTTGTTGTTGAAGAATTGTTTAAAGAGAGCCTGAAATTGGAAGAACAGTGGAGCATCACGTTGATGGTACCGGCACGTGGATTTGGCATTGAAAATAAGAATACAACAATGGAACAATATTGGAAAATTAAAACTGTAATTATTGGAAATTATTGGAAAGTTAAAACTGTAGAAGTGTTTCGTTTGGTTTTAGGAAGTAAACCTTTTTTTTAAATCGTCAAAGGATTTTCTATGACAAAATAATTTTTTTATTAGAACGACTGCTGTATTGTGGAATTTTTGTGGGGTCACTGAGTTCTAGTGGAACATACAAGTTTATTCTAATTGGAACTGCGTGTTTCGTTACAAAAATCATATTATATTTAGTTTCTTCAAATTCGAATAGCATTTATTAAAAAATCTATTTAGAGAAGGTTAGGTAAATTGGGCGAATAGTTGTATTTATTAAAAGGATACGTTTACCAGTTTGTTAATAAATCATTTTGATTGATTTGTCCGGTGTTAAGGAGGTAGAACTTGATCACCCTTTATACACATATAAAAGTACCCTTATGATTTCATTCATCGATGATTATATTAAGTTTCAGTTGAATTTTTCCTGGCAACGATCCTTAAATTTACATTTGTTGGAACGTTAAATCTTTGGCAGTGGAAGAGAGAAGTCCTTCGGAGCTGGAATCGTTCGCCACGACAAACGTAAAATTAATAGCCGTCCTTTACTGCGCGGCCCTATAGTCAAGCATAGGCTGGTGGGGGACCATAAATTTCAGCACACAGATTCAAAATGATCCCCTTTATTGCCCGAAACCCGGGTTAGTTCTACCTCGACCTGGACCCCGTGCAGTCGGTCCATCGACTCTCGAGTCTCGTTTCTTTCGTGGCCGTGGATTTCCTTGCTTTCTCTTGGCTCAACCAAACTCGCCGTTAATCGTGAGTCGTTGCTCCCGTCGCACCGTGCGAATCGCCCTTAGATTGCTCGGTGTCGCCGCCAGACGTGAATGCAACAACGTGGATGTCGAATGGATCCTTGCACTTTTCCCATTGTCAAAGTAAGTACTACAACATGGATTATATGGCAATGTAAAAATATCATCTTAATAATTGGGATTTTTCGAGAAATTAACGTTTTGCGTTCTTAGTAATGTACTGTCGATACCGTGATTAGTTCGTTTCGGATCAAATGAAGTATATCGCTGTATATTAGTATTTGATAGTCGGTTTGATAGATGTTTATAATTGCTTGTTTTTTCTCTTAATCATGGCGTAAATGTTTGATCGATGGCGCGTACTGATTGCAGCGCTTCTAAATTTCCTGAAAATATTCGGCTGTTAGCGTAATCGATTAATTAAGGTTCCATTGCTATAATTGTTGGATAAATACTAGAGTTTAATAAGCGTGCGTGTATAAGTAATTCGATTTGTTTATATAAGTAGTTTGATTTGACAGATTTGTTACTTTTTTTATCATTGACGAGTGCAATTGACTAGACTAATGAAATATTTTTCCCTGAATAAAAGATTACATATAGAGCGTTCCAGAAAGAGTAAATAATTTTTGTATCGTCCTTCGAGGTAATTAAAAGACGAGATTAAGTGTTTTTATCCAATCCTATCAATTTTTTATTCGTCCAAAATTGCCAAGTGAAACAGACAAATAACATGGCTGACACCACCTATCGGTGACCTCTCGAACGGTATTAAATCTCCAAGGATCTCCGAGGTGGAGCCACGATGTTGATTCACATCGTCTGCTTCCTTTTTTCTACGTCTTTTCGTAACAAAAGCGTTAATGCGGAAACTTCATATTTCATCTTAAATACTCTACATTTTTTATTTTAACAATTGCCCATCAGAACGACCAATTATTCTTCTTTCGTATTTCGTTTCTTTCGCATCTATACAAACAAGAAATCCATGAAGAGAGATGCTGCCATCCCTTTGCACGTAATCGAAAGGTTACGTCTCTGTACAGTTCTTAGCAAAATTCTTCTTCAGAGATCTCCTCTCTATTGTAGTCGCTTAATTCATAAAACGGTTACTAACGATTTATTATACATTTCTCTTTTTATCACTATCATCGACATTTATTATATTCTTTGGTAAATTATTTATCATTCATAAATAAAACTCTGAATTTACTTATCGTCCATTAAGACTGTCTCTTGAATATCCGTAACTAAGGTTAAACAAAGTTCGTAATCTCAATCCCATATCATTTCCATTCGGAATTCAAATACAAGGGAATACAAGAAAAAAAGGAACATTATCTCCAGATTCCACTTCTTTCGAAACTTCTTTTCCTCGCAAAGAAAGAAAAAAAGATCGCTCGAGTCCCGAGACACTGTACGGATATGTAGGTTTTCGTTTCGATGACGACGAAATGAAGAGAGATAGGAAGAGTGAAAGAGAAGGGGATGGGAAAGAGCAAGATAGAACAGCCGCGTTTTATTCACGACGCTCCAGATACTGCAGCCATTTTATATAGATTGCAATGTATTGATCGTCTCCGCCAACAGCCGACATTCTACGTAGTATCAGAATGACAGGCTGGCAGATGGAATCGCAACTTCCCCTTCCCCTTTTTCCACCAACTGCCACCACGTTCCAACCCCCTTTCGATGCTTTGGACTGCCTGCCAACCCCTCGTCTCCGCCTATACCTATGTACACTTTCTGCTTAGCTACTTACAGAAACCTGCCTCTTCTGTATTCGTGTACCATCACATCTACATATCTATCTGTATACGTATCTTCCTATGTATACTGTACGCTGTACACACATTTCCTATGTGTCCATAAACGCACATAGAAACGTAGACATGCGTCCCGCTACGTGGATCGCATATACGTCTGTCCAGATATGTAAAGAATATGTAAATAACAGGGAGTGGTTAGATATGTACGAGATATATCGCGGTTTTTATTTATCCTTTTTGCAAGGAGGTTAGGATAAATGAATTTGTCGGTGGCACAGAGTGCAGCACCATGTCGACGATCCTCGAATGCTTGTCGAAAATCGAACGATCAAGGAAGCTTCTTTCTATGGATGAAATTAATCTATTTTTTGTCATTTTTAGTACTGTCGCAATCTTTTTTTTTTTTTTTTCGTGCTGAGAAATAGAGGTTGTTCGATGAAGTTATTTTTAACAGCAACGTTTAGCGCACGCGTACGTGTCGCGATTTCTGTTTGTCTTTTTAACCGGATGAATAAATAAATTCGTTGGCGATGGAGTGGCCCGTTAAACGAACCGCTCGTTTTTCTATCCCGGTTTATGAGTGACCGAATTTGAATATTCGATTTCGTGTTTGTTTCTTTGTTTTCTGGATTTTCCTATTACTGAAAGAATTTTAATAAAGAATTCGAAGCTCTTCATGGTGGATGCTTATTAAAAATTATTGCTGGGTTTAATTTGAAACATTGAGAGACCTGGCAACGGTGTAGCGAAACAGATATTTCCCCCTCTCTCGACCCTGCCGCGTCGTCCCACGACGAACATCCACTTTTTTAATTAAAATCACACGCCACCCACACTCTCAAACTTTCCGCGTGAATAGATTTTATTAAATTAGTTTCCAACCTGATATAAACAAGCTGTAAGATTGCATCGTTTGTAAATCGCTCCGATCGGTAAACAATCTTCCTATTATACGAAGATATACGAAAATAAATAAATAAATATTATTGAAAAATATCTAAGTGTAATTATGGATAAAGATAGAAAAGCTACAGTTTTTTTCGATATTTATTTGCCGTATCAAGATATGATAAATGTGCTGAAGAGACACGCCCAGTAAAAAATTCATCGTCTTTCAGAAATCTTTCGTGGCTGATGCTACACGAATTCGTATTGTCAGTTTCGTTTCGCTAGAAATCTCTTTCTGTTAAAGAACACGCGATAGATTACCAGGAGAAAGCCGCGATAACGTGTTCGCATTCGCGTCCACTTCACCCTGACAAATGATTGTCTTCTTCCGTTACACCCCCGCGTCTCGCAGCAAGTATTATCGAGCCACAATATTATTGGGCTTGCCGTGTCTGAACCGATCATTTTCACCGATAGAGACACTTCCACGGATGGAAATGAACTTTGCTTTTAGATCTTCCAAGAGTTTACGGTTTTTATATTTTGAAATTATCGGAAGAATTTTAATCGATCGATTATCTCGGTTATCTATAGGCAAATATACGTACCGTGTCACGTTAATTGGAAGATTATTAATTACGAAATAAATCGAAGATAATTTCGAAAAATGGAGGAATTTTAATTTTAAACTGTAGAGACCCATAATTCTTTTAATAGACTAGTGAGGAAATTTTTTAATTTATTAGCTACCAAATTCTTGAATTTTTTAGGTAACAAATTTTCAAACTGTGGAAACTCCACACAGTGAAAATTTCAAATTTCGAAATTTCCAATTGTCAAGTCGAGTCAAGTTGTCAAGTATTTGAAATTTTACACAGTGACAATTTCAAATTTCGAAATTTCCAACTGTCAAGTCGAGTCAAGTTGTCAAGTTTTTGAAATTTTACACAGTGAAAATTTCAAATTTCGAAATTTCCAACTGTCAAGTCGAGTCAAGTTGTCAAGTATTTGAAATTTCCAAACTTCAAATCTCCAAATAAATTTTCAAACTGTGGAAATTTCCTACAGTGAAAATTTTAAATTTCGAAATTTCCAACTGCCAAGTCGAGTCAAGTTGTCAAGTTTTTGAAATTTTACACAGTGACAATTTCAAATTTCGAAATTTCCAACTGTCAAGTCGAGTCAAGTTGTCAAATTTTTGAAATTCCCCACAGTGAAAATTTCAAATTTCGAAATTTCCAACTGTCAAGTCGAGTCAAGTTGTCAAGTATTTGAAATTTCCAAACTTCAAATCTCCAAATAAATTTTCGAACTGCCGAAATTCCCCACAGTAAAAATTTCGAAATTTCCAACTGTCAGTCGAGTCAAGTTGTCAAGTTTTTGAAATTTCCAAACTTCAAATCTCCAAATAAATTTTCGAACTGCCGAAATTCCACACAGTGACAATTTCAAATTTCGAAATTTCCAACTGTCAAGTCGAGTCAAGTTGTCAAATTTTTGAAATTCCACACAGTGACAATTTCAAATTTCGAAATTTCCAACTGTCAAGTCAAATCAAGTTGTCAAGTATTTCAAATTTCCAAGCCTCAAATCTCCAAGCTTGCAAAGTCTGGAAACATCATATTCGTAGACTTTCTCAATTTTTAACCATCGAGTGTTACAATTTTCGCAATTCCAAAACCTAAAAATTCCAGTATTTCTGAACTCCCAAAGTATCTTCACTCAACACGCTTTCAAACGTTCAAACATAAAATCTACAACAATAGAATATTCCAACACTCACCTCACACCCTATCCTCGCCATCTTGCAAATCGTTTAACCTGAAAAATCTTTTTCTTTCTTTTGATTCCTCAAACGTAAAGAGATTTCCTGGCGTACGCTCGCTATCTCCACCAGCTTGAACGTCTGTCGCGCGATATTAGGTTCTCGATTCGAGGCCGCGAAATAAGGGACGCGAGCATAGAGGGTGAGGAGGGGAAAACAGGGAAAAATGAAGGACAAAGGATAAAATGGGAAGGACGGTGGAAAAGCGGAATCTCCTGTTACGTCGGCTTTCAGATAGGGTGGACCTTTCGTCCGCAAAAATGCCCCGCGAGACCCGCGTCAACGTCCTCGAAGGAACCCTCCGCGTTCCCTGTAAACCCTCCTCTTCGTAACCGTCGGCGAACACTTGGACACCGGGAACGACGACAAGGAGCTCTCTGACTAGACGTCACTCAGATTCCAACTTCCCTCCATTCTTCTGGGCGACCATGATTTATGGTCTCGCTTAATGCAACTCTGCTCGCAAGCGCTCACACGCGGAAATTCGGATTAACCGGTCAGCTGTGCACGGAAAAAGTACTCGATATCCAGATGTGAGCGTGACGGAAGCTGGTTTGGGTTGGATTTCGCTTGTTTGTTCCGATTGATGAAGTGTGTTTTTCGAACTTTTCCTTCCACGTCCAAATGGACGCTGCAAATGTTTGCATGTAGAGTTTTCGTGGTTTTATTTCATGCACGTCGTTAGTATTGGGATATACAGGTATTGCGTTTGCATAGGATGTAATACGTTGTACAAAGTGGATGATTCTACTGATTTTGTTTCATAATTCTTTCATCATAAGTTCATTTAATTATTTGTATGCAATGTGAATATTAAAATTTGCTATAGTTGTTATTAGTTAGGTAGGCGTACAGTATCTATGGCTATCTGTTTTATTTTATAATTGTTTCATCTTAAGTTCATTTAATTATTTGTATACAATGTGAATATTAAAGGGCGTACAATTTGATATAGTTGCCATTACTTAAGTAGGTGTACAGTATCTATGGCTATCTGTTTATTTTATAATTGTTTCATCTTAAGTTCACTTAATTATTTGTATGCAATGTGAATATTAAAATTTGCTATAGTAGTCATTACTTAAGTAGGTGTACAGTATCTATGGCTATCTGTTTTATTTTATAATTGTTTCATCATAAGTTCACTTAATTATTTGTATGCAATGTGAATATTAAAATTTGCTATAGTAGTCATTACTTAAGTAGGTGTACAGTATCCATGGCTATCTGTTTTATTTTATAATTGTTTCATCATAAGTTAATTTAATTATTTGTATACTATGTGAATATTAAAGGGCGTACAATTTGATATAGTTGCCATTACTTAAGTAGGTGTACAGTATCTATGGCTATCTGTTTTATTTTATAATTGTTTCATCATAAGTTCATTTAATTATTTGTATACAATGTGAATATTAAAGGGCGTACAATTTGATATAGTTGCCATTACTTAAGCAGGTGTACAGTATCCATGGCTATCTGTTTTATTTTATAATTGTTTCATCTTAAGTTCATTTAATGATTTATGTGCAATGTGAATATTAAAATTTGCTTTAGTTGTCATTACTAAGGTAGGTGTACAGTGTCTATGGCTATCTGTTTTATTTTATAATTGTTTCATCTTAAGTTCACTTAATTATTTGTGTGTAATGTGAATATTAAAATTTGCTATAGTTGTTATTACTTAAGTAGGTGTTTCGCTATCTATGGCTGTGAGTGTAAATAATTGTTGAAGTAATTTGATAAAAACGCTTCCAATGATTGCTTGACACTTTTGTTGAATATTATAGTCTGTTGGAACAATGTTTATTTCTGTAGTAAGTAGACTTATTTAAGGATTAACAAATCCTTTGCTGTTAACAGCGGCTAGAACATTTACTGTTTGTAACTTATATACCACTTTTCAGAAAGTTGTTTTTATGAACTAAAAATTTGTAACGCAGAGGGAATTGAAATTCTGTTTGGGTTGTTAGTGTTAGCTAACCAATCTAATCTAATTACAAAAGGCTAGGATACTAGGTGCTCGTAAAAGGTGAAAATTGAACGAATTAAACCTAACTGTTAAAGAGCTTGTATTTATTCAAGGGTATCCATAAAACCGCCAGTAAGGCAATTAAGAGCTATTGTAACATTTACCGAGCCTTGTTGCAAGAAATTAACGTTAAATTCAGTATAATACCTTTGGCTGATGCTACCAACTACCAAAACCATATATCTACGACCATAAAAATTTTTTCAAGATTTCCCATAAAAGTACCAGTAGTTACAAAAAGTATTACACACGCCTTTTGTATTTCATTTTCACATTATCAAGTTTTTGTAGCCATCTGAAAGTAACCTTAAATTACTTGAAATTTCATGTATCTGTCTAATTAATTACTAATTGATTAATAGAAATCAACCCTACTAATTAATCAGTACGTCATAAAATGTTACAACAAATACTGATATAAATACTATAATACATGCTAATTATAATAAATGTATACCTTACATTACTTGAAATTTCAGGTATCTGTCTAATTGATTACTAATTGATTAATCAATCCTATTAATTAATCAGTACGTTATAAAATGTTATAACAAATACTGATATAAATACTATAATACATGCTAATTATAATAAATATACACCTTAAATTACATGAAATTTCATGTATCTGTCTAATTAATTACTAACTGATTAATAGAAATCAACCCTACTAATTAATCAGTATTTATTACAAAATGTTATAACAAATACTGATATAAATACTATAATACATGCTAATTATAATAAATATACACCTTAAATTACATGAAATTTCATGTATCTGTCTAATTAATTACTAACTGATTAATAGAAATCAACCCTACTAATTAATCAGTATTTATTACAAAATGTTATAACAAATACTGATATAAATACTATAATACATGCTAATTATAATAAATATACACCTTAAATTACATGAAATTTCATGTATCTGTCTAATTAATTACTAACTGATTAATAGAAATCAACCCTATTAATTAATCAGTATTTATTACAAAATGTTATAACAAATACTGATATAAATACTATAATACATGCTAATTATAATAAATATACACCTTAAATTACATGAAATTTCATGTATCTGTCCAATTAATTCACTAACTGATTAATAGAAATCAACCCTATTAATTAATCAGTATTTATTATAAAATGTTATAATACTAATAAATACTGATATAAATACTATAATACACACTAATATAATAAACAGATACTAATAAAAATCCCAGTACAATATTAACATTAATACCAAACATATTATGATATGCAAATACTTTTTCCAATCACTATAAACAATATAGGTATGCTCGTTCGAAGATGTCTATCTATCGGTGTCTTAAGAATTGTCGAATGAAAACATCGATAAGGACGTGGTTAATTAGGCTGCAGTTAGTATAATCTACGTTTGCAGAGGCGCAATTGAATTCTCGACGGAGGGCATTTTTCAAACGAGTAGAACGACCAGACTGGAAGGTAAAATTTTGCTTGGAAATGCGCGGCATCGCGATTCCTTGTCTGCAGTGGAGGGGGATTCTAACCCGCCCATCTGGCTTTCGGATTCATCTCAATAACATTAGCCCAGTCGTTTAAGCTTCCGCTGCAACCGACTTGTGTTTTATTCGAAGCTGCCCGCGTGCAATTTGTTTGCCCCGTTAAATTATCGGCTGAGAGCTCGATTTCTCCTTTTCCGTCTGGATATCGCGTTTCAGGGCGTTGCACGTTTATTATGGAGTTTCAGGGAATTTTTCCCGTGAACCGAGTGAAGTGTTTGTTCTTTCAATACTTCAGGAATCCTCTTTCTTCTTCTTTCTTTCATACAGCCACGTCTTTTATTATGAAAATTTTCTTCTTAAATTTAGAAATTGTTTGTCTCAGTTGGTCATTCTCAGGCATGTTCCTGCCAGTTGTATCTTAATTCTGAATTTGATTATTGTAATATTAGAAGACAACATTAGAAATATATGGAAATTACTTTTTAGCAACTTCATGTTGCCAGAAAACTTACAGTTAGTAATCCCCTCCTTTCTCTTCCTTTCTTTTTAATATTGCAGAGTTCTACGCAAAGTAACAGTTACATTTTAAAGTAGCTGGCATCGCTTTATAAACTGTATTTCATTCAAACTTTCTATCCTGTACACCTTGCACTCTCAATCACATAATTCTACCATCTTAAGAACAATAAACAAGATGAAATTGCTCCAAGTCCAGAAGCTTCTACTGCCAATCGCAGCTGCAAAAAGCAATTTCATCTATACACGACAAAGCATAGAAAATTCTTCACATATCTCACTGCCAAAATTCATCGGAGAATGAATGAATATTTGAAAACACGACTTCACCTATAAATCGAGATATAGCGTACTCTGAGCGTATGCTACTCCTACAATTCATCTACCTAAACTGCCAAATAAATAATTGAACAGATCCTTCTTTGAAATTTCCAGGCCACTCCCTTTTGATCGTCGATCAACAGGAAGATTCCATAGTGGATCGAAATGCCGTGGATGACATAATCCATCCATGCAACGGACCCATCGATCGCGAAGAACACAGGCGACGGGAAGCGAGCCGATTCTTTTATGGCGTACTCGGTCCGAGATTCAAAAGGGCAGCGAGCCACGAATGCGAATCGCGGTGTTGGTCGGTGTATGGAAAAGGAAATCGACCGGCGATCGCGATTTATTATTCAACACACGGAGCCCGGACGTTCCTTCCTTCTTGAAGCATTCCACGATATACGATACTCGATGCCAGTCGAAGACAGCACCTCTTGCAAGCATCGTGTGTCTGAGCGAAGATCGACGGAAATAGCGTGGACGATGTCCTCTCTTCCTGCATCTACGTAATCGTTGATCAAATTCGAGGATCTCTTCGTGGCAGAAAATGGAATTCGCTGGCGAACCAGAGAAAAAGTTCCGAGAAAAATTTCCATGGGGTTGATGCGCATCACCTTCGAAGGAAGAACATCGTGAGAATGTTTGACGACAGGTAAATTTTAGTTTGTAACACTTTTGCAAAATATCTAACGCGGTAGAATTATTTAAGAGAATTCACCTTCAAGTTCTTTCATCCCTTAAATAGTTCTAGCACTCTATAGGTATTAAATTTCTTTTAACACAATTATAGAATTCAGATAATCAGTGAACAATTGTAAAATTCGATATTTCTATTTTTCTAGAATTTTAAGGATAATTTGCTTCTCAATTTTCTCATCCCTTAAGGGACTAACGTTTTATAAGTAACTTTGTTAAATTTGATTTCTTCTGACATATATACAAATATCTTCAACAAAATTGCACAACTAATTTTTGTCCATAAGCGATTAGCCTATAGTTGCCTGAATCACTGACGCATATTGCAGACAAAATAAATGTTATTTTTCTCACACAGAACGCACGCTATTGATCTTTGTCCTCGGCTTCTCATACTACGAAACATCCTCCGCTATTTGTCGGCCACGTCGAAATTGCGCTGTATGCTGATGAGTTGGCGTGAATTAATCAATAAATATGTAGTCGCTGTGTTAACCACAGATACGGGTCGGTCGTAAACGACGTCTGGGAACGGGAGACCCTGGTCGGGATACGTGCTACGTGCGTTCGTTCTACATATTTTTGTTGGCCATAAACCGATCGTAATTTCAACGAAGCCGCGTTTAATGTATGGTGCATCCACTACCCCAGCGCTAACGTTTCTTCGCTGCCATCGCTGAAACATGGCGGTCGAAAATTACTTTGTTGCTTTTTCGATACCGTTTCCAATATAGATACAGTGAATGTAAGGTTTCTATCAAATAGATTGTGTTTCAGTAATTAATACCGTGCTTTCTCAGGTCTACCTCAAATTATTTTCAAGTCCAAAGAATTTTTCTATTTAATCCTTCCAATTGTGTGTCAAGTGTGTCTTTGGATTTCTTCATCTTCTTTGTACCAAACTTTACCAAAACTAGATTCCAGATTTTATTTACTTTTACGTGTATCCTGGAATATATGTACTCATTTTTCATGAAGTTTGTCAGATAAAGTAAATGATCATTATTACTTTTATTGGTACAAGTTACTTACAGACACAACAGAAGACTCAATTTTTCAGTTTCTGTATTGTTTTGATATTCCACTAAACACTGGCTGTTTATTCTCTTATCTAAAAAATCTAATATATAATAGAATTCAAAGTAAACTTTGTTACAAATTCATTTTATCTTGGTGGAATTAGTTATTCAGTTTGAAACGTTTTAAAATTAGCTATAAACTTGAAGTTACTTACAAACACAACAGAAGTCTTAATCCATCAATTTCTGTATTGCTTTGATATTCCACTAAACATTGGCTGTTTATTCTCTTATCTAAAAAATCTAATATATAATAGAATACAAAGTAAACTTTGTAACAAATACATTTTATCTTAGTGGAATTAGTTCAATTTCTGTATTGTTTGATATTCCACTAAACACTGTAATATATAATAGAATTAGCTATAATTTTATCGAATTAGTTATTCAGTTTGAAACGTTTTAAAATTAGCTATAAACAGAACAGACAGACTCAATTCTTCAATTTCTGTATTGTTTTGATATTCCACTAAACACTGGCTGTTCATTCTCTTATCTAAAAAATCTAATATATAATAGAATTCAAAGCAAACTTTGTTACAAATACATTTTATCTTGGTGGAATTAGTTATTCAGTTTGAAACGTTTTAAAATTAGCTATAAACGTGAAGTTGCTTACAAACAGAACAGAAGTCTCAATTCTTCAATTTCTGTATTGTTTTGATATTCCACTAAACACTGGCTGTTCATTCTCTTATCTAAAAAATCTAATATATAATAGAATTCAAAGCAAACTTTGTTACAAATACATTTTATCTTGGTGGAATTAGTTATTCAGTTTGAAACGTTTTAAAATTAGCTATAAACGTGAAGTTGCTTACAAACAGAACAGAAGTCTCAATTCTTCAATTTCTGTATTGTTTTGATATTCCACTAAACACTGGCTGTTCATTCTCTTATCTAAAAAATCTAATATATAATAGAATTCAAAGCAAACTTTGTTACAAATACATTTTATCTTGGTGGAATTAGTTATTCAGTTTGAAACGTTTTAAAATTAGCTATAAACGTGAAGTTGCTTACAAACAGAACAGAAGTCTCAATTCTTCAATTTCTGTATTGTTCATTGATATTCCACTAATTAAGAAATCTAATATATAATAGAATTCAAAGTAAACTTTGTTACAAATACATTCTATCTTCGTGGAATTAAAACTACAATCCATGTGACGAATATTGGGTGTTATAAACCAAATGCATGCATACAATTTAATCGTTAATTCTTGTTGCACGAGAAGTAAAGAAGACGTGTTCTACTCGTCATATTTCAGAAGACGCTTTTCTCTTCGTCAAGAGACCAACAAATACGATGGAACAATGTGAAGATAAAAAAAAATGTGTGTCCGATGTTTCCGGTGTGCAAGGAAGAAGTTAGGAAGAGAAGAAGAGAGAAGCTCCGTCACGGAGGCCTCACAAGCAACGATACGTGGGTAAACTCGGAGAAGACGTATTGCACGTGAGTAGAGGACGACAGGCAGAATGTTGGTTGAGTGACGTATGATACGAGGATGAAGTTACGCCGTGGCGAACGACGTGTCGCCGATTTATCGAGTTAAGTCGTCCCAAGGCTTATCGGCTTTCGTGTTCCCGGCCACTTGTTTTTCGCCATCCGTCGAATATTTGTGACAATTCACGCTGTCTGCCACTGTATTTATAGTATGGTATCGTGTCGCCATGTAGCAGGTAACATTTTTATTTTCATTGCAGTAGGTACGATGATGGAAAAGCGTGCAGGGTGATTTATGGAAGGTAGTCAGTGTTAATTAGAAGGTTAATGGAGATCATCCGATAAAAGAGTTTAAGTTGATGATGGATATCGATTGCTGGAAATTACTTCACCTGAATTTAACATCGTTTCGGCAATTCTTTTCTATT
Organism: Bombus vosnesenskii; assembly: GCF_011952255.1. Taxonomy (NCBI): domain Eukaryota; kingdom Metazoa; phylum Arthropoda; class Insecta; order Hymenoptera; family Apidae; genus Bombus; species Bombus vosnesenskii. The sequence continues at coordinate 176,736 of NW_022884342.1, forward strand.
TTTCATACCAAGCTACGCGAAACCATTAGAACGTTATTTTCCCTGTCACTTTAACCTTTATCTATACATTTTTCTTTCTAGTAGTCCATTTTTCCAATTTTTATACTTCAATCTTGCTTCCATTTTGTGAAATAAAAGAGAGTTCTCGCGTATCAAGATGTTCAACGTATAACTGGAAGAGTCCAGAGATCAAGCAAACAAATATAATAAATAGCAAATGAACAGATCTTAAACGAACTCTCGGAATTCTCCTTTATAGTCACAGCATTGAAGCAAGAAAGAAGTTAATCTAAATCGATTGAAAATAAAAATTGCAAATGGAATGTATTGACAGAGATAATAGAGATGATCAGCGAGATAACAATTTCCAGATTTCTATTGAAATTTCTTCTGAAGACAGCTTGCAGTTCCAGCAGAGTTCCATACTTTCCACTTTAATCGAACCTCAAATTCTTCCTCCTGTCCGTGAACTATCGTTTCTGCCAGCCTCGGACCATCAGATGGCCTTGGTCTTTTTTGCACGCGCACCACTTGACGACGTGACCGTTTCCATTGGCAGTGTGGGTCCTGTATTTTTTCCCTGCTGGCAGTTTCGACAAAGATACGCCTGTACAGAGCCAGTTTCATCGAAGCCACCCCCTCACATCTCTCTCTCTCTCTCTCTCTCTCTCTGAAGATGCGTTTTCTCTCCATTCTTCGTTTCCCTCGGCGGACGTCAGGCTCCTCCGGTCGCGGCTTCAGGAGAGCAGAGAGACGATCAATACGTCGCTCCAGAACGGAGAAGGAACGGAGCAGGCTAACGTTATTGGGAGACTTTGTTGCTGAGGGTGGGGGGTGGCGACACGAGGGTGGAGAGGGTAGGTCGAGGGAAAACGGAGCTTTTCCAGGCGATTCCTCCGAGAAGAGGAGAGCACAGGCCTGGCTCCGAGCAGATATGCCCGGCTATGAGCGCGAAAAGATGATGAGACGAAGGGTGGCCCCTGCCTTTTACCCTCTCCCTTTCGCCTGTGATCCGGTTGACAGGGATTCGAAGCCGAGGCTGCACGATTTCCACCGAGCTGAAACGACCTCAGGGCTGTATCCACTGGTGATTATGCTCTGCACGAGTGTTAACTGGATACAACTTTGGAGAAATTCTCTTGCGTCGCTTTTCCATGCTTTCCACTTGTTACAACCTCTTTCTTACTTCTGCTTCCTCTCTTTCCGTATTTGTTAACTGTAATTGACATAAGAATTAGGGCAAATACGATACAGTTTTATATAAATATTTCTACTACATACTACATTCATCTTGTACGATTTTTCTATAATTATTTTACTAATTGTGAGATTTAGCTTGAGGGAATTGAAAAAAGGAATGAATTTTGGATGTAAAGAGCATAGATTGTAACATGGTGTATGAAACGTTCGATTTTGCTGTACCAATTTAGTCAATCTTCCTATTAAGTGTATAAATATTTTTATCTTTGTATCACTTTAATGTTGAAGATCTATTTCCTGTGTGATATTCATTTTTTAAATATTTACATGTGCGAACGAATTTTCAAGATTCATGGAAATATGAATCAGTATAAATGGGACATTCCATACACAACTTAATGTATCTAAATATTGCAAGGGGAAATGGAATAATGGAGCAAAATTTGCGAATAAAGGACAAGTACTCGGTTCGGAGAAACTCAATCGTTTAGCAATGTCGATGACATACGAGTGTAGCCCGATGTCAATTTGTCATGTAAACGATAAAATTGTTCGGCGTCCCTTTCTCTTAATACAGAGCCACATAAACTTCCTTCATGCTCACGCCACACGTATACAATGCATGAATTTCTGCGCGAGAATTTCATAAGAGAAATTCTGTACACGTAATCGTTACTCGATACCAGGTGACTCTTAATTACATATCCATACAACATTCAATTTTCATTTCCCTAAAATTTAACGCTCAATACAACCTTTGATCTTGTTCTATACAATTGTAAACCTAAAACCTATACTTTCATCAGATATCTAAATTTACATTCTCTTTATAAAATAAAATTGACTACCATATGGTTCTGAAACCATCGCTCATTTGAATTGTACACAGAATAAATTATAACTGTACGATAATAAGATGCTACGTTTTTCTTCAAATATCTGAGGCTACCCTCTTCATAAAATTGCATTTTTCTCATACACATTCCCCGTGAACGATTCACAATAAAATACCTAAACTTGTCCTCTCTTCAAACATCCAAACCTATGTACACGCTGTTCATAAAACAGAATTCTCCGTTTCTAGTTCTTAAGACATCATCTATTTTAATTTCATCTCTCGTACTACGCCAAATGAAACTTATAAACTAACATTATCCATTACATTTCAGGTCTCATTTGTCCCTTTTACTCTCAACAATCGAGCCATCATCTCCCCAAGCCAATTACCCCCACCCACAAATTATCCCACCCCATTTTTCCAACAGCTATCCACCCTCTAGCAAACGTTTCCACTCGCACGGTAACATCCGCGTCACAGGGGAAAAAACGTTGGGCGCGCGTCGAATAATGCGATATCAATACTGATTTCGGGGGTTTTGCCTGTGGCACCTGGCTTGTTGGCCACGGCCCTGTGCGGTGGCATCTCCCTCGTCGCGAGTGGGGCGAGGGTGCGCGCGGTCCAATCATCGCAGAATCCGGGGGATGCCCCTGGCTTCGGCCGGGCAACCGTGGGAGAGACGCCCCGCGACTCGAGGATTCGCGCTTGTCGCCGAATGCCTTCTCCGCTCGGGGCCAAAAAGGACAGTCGGCCGCTGCGTTTCGTTTCGAAGGGCGTTGGCCCTTCCGCGCTTCCACTCGCGCGCTCCTTACACGCTGGAAAACGCGCGAATCGCGCCGCTGTTGTGAACCAGGCTGCAAATAGTGCATAGCAGTGAGACGAGTCGTGCACACGCACGCAAACACCTACGGGTCCAGGATGCATGTGCACGCGTGACGCTAAACAGGGATGTGAGTTGAGGAATGATTTTTACAAGATTTTCATTCTTCCGTCAAGTCTAAGCGGACTGTCTTACCTAACTATTTCACTAATTCTGTGGAAATTCACTTTGTGTTTGACATTATGTTGGGGATGAACGGGTGTACGTTGGTTTTGTACTTCTGAGCTTTACAATTTCCACGATTCTGTTTTCCTGCATGATATTTAGTATGTGAATTTTGGTGAGAAATAGTAGAGAGTCTGGCGTGCACGTGCATGGGTCTGTTAACGATTTACTCACGTTTGCTACAACGATCGTGTTGTCCGTTTTCATGGTTTCACTTTTCTAATAGCATTCCCAGCATGTCGATACTTTGACCTCGATTCTGTGAACGCGAAGGCGCGCACGCCTGCCTGTCTTATTTTTACTCGTTGGAATTTCGTGAAATCTAATCTTCTTAGGTCTTTGGCTTATGCACTTTAATCGGTCGTTGAACAGCTGCGTTGCACGCGAGATGTTTGCTCCGCCTGTTGCTCGCGCGAACGATCACAAGCATGTAATGTTTTGTGTCCTCTTATTTTCCAATGATCAGTTATTCTGTAAATGCTTTGCGTATTAATAAAAGTTCTATTCTCTTTTCTAATATTCTTATCATATGAGAATCGAAGTACCTGATTCGTGTTCTGCCACCTCTCTTTTTCTTCCACTCTGATTCCACGCATTCAATTCCGATCTCTTGTTAATTTTCTATTTTTCACGTCACTGGAAATTATTGGAAGAGGAAACACGATTATTTGGACCTCTATTTGTCGATCAACTTTTGTACCATTAGGTTAGCAACTAAGTGATTGCGGCTTTTGTCAATACCATCTAATGACAAAATCCGCAATTACTTAGTTTCTAACCTAATATTACACTATGCTACGATCACCTGTGTTTGCAGGTTGATTCGTTCAACGATAGCGTAGCCCGATAGAATTCATCAAACGAAGCGTTAAAAATCGACAATTTGAACCGTGGACAAGACAGTATCATACGTACAATACATCGACTTCCTTCTGTCGTATTCCGGATATGCATGCGATGTCACGTCCGATTTTAGTGAAGGTTTTCCGGCGTCACGTACGGTTCGGTAGCTGGGACGAAATTTCTAATCCCTGCCGGCTTTATATAGTCATGCTCATACGGTTATTCATATGTAGTTACGTGTCGTTGCACGCTTGATCACTTTGCAATCGGTATCATGCAATTAATTCGCGATTACTATCGCTTAGTTATTGCAACCATTGCCCGATTCGTATTCAATCTCGAGGATAACTCTTCCTGTGACACTGAATGGTAATTTAATGACTGGACACGATGTACAATTTTCAGAGTATAATTTAACGATGGGCAACGCCGTGTTTGCTATCGATTACCGCGATTCATGGAAATGAGCCTTCTAACCTAAACCTAACCCTACCCTTCTCTTTCGTGGTTTCGACGTATGTGTAAAAACTGGGCTTCTGTGTTACAGATCTCGCTACCTAGAGGAGACAATGGCCGAAAAGAGTGGGGGCATAAGATAGGCACATTCGTGATCTACCCTGTAGATCCGGGCTTTTGTAGAATTGTAAATATCAGAAGCTCGTCTCTACAGGTATCTTACGGATGACATGCCACGCGACTTTAGATTACACTGCATGGTACCATACGTTCGGGCAAATCTGGCGCTTGGGCTTTTTGAACAATCCGATGAGAAGATATTGTAGTTTTAGAAACGAGTCATCAGCTACTTGCAAACAATGTATAGTACACTCGAACGAAGGATTAAACGATATAGCTTATTCGATGTACAGTACAGTTCTAGATCCTAAATGTAACCAACTGCCAGGCAAAATATATGTAGGCTTAAAATGCGTAATCGTTTGTAGATATTAGGTTTAGATAGGATACATATATTCTGTAATATAATTTATTAATTAGATATATAATTATATACTTATGAATTAATATACATTGAATATGTAAATGTAATGTATGAAAAATAAATGTATCGTCCGAAATATTGAGAAGGTCTGTCCTAAGTACTTTATTTACCCGTCTCTAAATAACGAGATAAATAAATAGTGTTTAAAGCAATAGTTAACTTTTTAGTGGTAATTAATTTCAATTAAAAATTATATTTTTTTCTAGTTTGATGGAAATGAATAATGTTGAAATTATTTGCTGTTTCTGCAGAGTACGCTAGTACAATTTTTGCATCCCTACCGCAAATTTGTGAAACTATTTCTACGCTTTCCTCCTATGGTGTGACAGAAATCTGTAGATTTCTAAAAAATTACAGATCTCGACATTACCGGTAGAAGGAACTATACAGAAATTCTTAAATATGGACTAAATTAAACTACGCCTGAGAATGTAAATTTGATAACATAATATAAATTCCTATAAATCGTATAAATTTCATAAAAATGAACAAAGCAAAATGTCTAAATAAACAAACAAACATCAAATAAAGTGTGAAACCATCAGATGGCAGCACAGTTTAAAATTGAGCCACCCCTACGATGAAGATCATACTAAAAAGAAAAGCTTACCAACTTTTACAACCTTAAAACTACATCAATATATATGCTATAATATAGGAGTTATATGCTTAAAAACACGAAAACTTCCTTCTTTAGCCATCCATTCAACGAAATCGACGTATCGCTTTCCAAAACGAGCTCTCAAATTTATACATCTAACAATCATCGCGATACTTCTAGTCATTAAAAGCGTTTCTTTAAAAATTCTTACCAGGGTTTTTGATTCCAAAATTAGCTGACCTACTTTCCACCATGTCGTCATTATTCTCGCTACGCCTTATCGCGATTCAAAGCATCTGTGTCCACCGTTTCCACAGCGACTCCTTGTCGTCATCGACGACGTGGAAGGGCGTCAGCAATCGCGTTCACGGTCGTCCTGAAAAAAATACGAAACATGTTCACGAAAAGGCGAACGATAAGCGGATCAGAGCACATGAAAGCCGGCCCAGGATTCGATGGTACGATAGCATGGTGGTACCCGGGGCGACGGGGTATTATATTATTGATCGTCCCTCGAGCTCTGTCCCCATCAGCTGTCGTGATCCCTGGCGTTCTCCTGGTACTACCGGGTTGCACGTTAACCTTTGTACTCACGGCGGAAAAAAACGTTTACAGGCTGGATATCTACTACGACCGAGTCAGCCGGATCTTGCTCTTTTTTGTGGTTCGACGGCCAGCCGCTACGACGCGCATTTGCAACTAACAATAAATGTACCATTCTCTCTTACACCTTCCATTCGTATTATCGTGTATCGTTCGATCTGTTTGGTTGATCGTGTACCAGCTGTAATATTGGAATGTTCTTCTAGATATCGGGTGACGCAAGAATCGTAGTTATATCGTTCAAAAATGAAAGTGTGATAATAGAACTGGTTCTGTTTAACCTTACGCGTGAGATTTAAATACCTTTCGTAATTGATAGAAATGAATTTCTAAAAGATCGTTCTTCAAATGCTACTGTAACAAGGAGGCTGCTACGTTTCTCATTAATATGAATAAACCAAGAAAAACTAATTCAAAATCAAATAAGATTAAACCGATTTTTGGAACGTGCTATGCATTCATAGTTAACCTATATTCGTAATGATAAACTTTTGCACTTTTGAATACATAATCCAGATCTTTCTCTCTCTCTCTCTCTCTCTCTCTCTCTCAAGAGATATCTCAAGAGATATCTCTCTCTGTATCTCAAGAGATACAAATTAAATATCGGTGTTCTGCCTCTTTATTGCTGCAAACTACAGTTCCAAATACGCGAACACATGAAAGTGAATAGACAGTATAGTAACACAAACTTTTAATAAAAGATACTAAACAACTAGCTGCAATTCAAATCAATTCGACGTCGTCACAAGGTACTCACCTGTTCCAAAGTCAAATTGAAACGTGTCGCCGTCCTACCACGTATTTCCCAAAAGACTATCTCCTCGAACTACGTTCACGAATCGTGGAAGCTTTGTAACGTCGCCAGGCATTAATCGCGCGGTAATGACCGACAGATGAAGAAATATCGTTCTCCAATGACGCGCCACTGGGTTAAGGCGAATCCCCGCCATTATGACGTGTCAGCATCCGGGGGTAATCCACGATAACCATTTATTTCAGATCCACGGACCGTGCAGCGAAAGGGGTGGCAGTCGGGGGTGGAAGAGCAGCACAAATCTTCCTTTCGTGGACAAGCTGAAGAGTCTCTTCGACCTGCTTCTTCCCAACCAACCTCTTGTCTCCTTCTTCTTCTTCTTCCTCCTCCTTTCTTCCTTCTTCTTCGTTCGTTCTCTTCCGCCTTTGGTCCGCGAACGTAATATCCTGCCCCCAGCCGCTGCCTCGAACCTTCTAACACGAAGAGATTCGTGTCCCCTTCTGCTGAGAATCAGCTAGCTCTCGAGTTTCGTCCGCGCACCCCTTCCAACCTAGTTCTCGTTCCTCAGAGTGTCACTAATGCCGCGAGGATTAATGCTACGCGGCGGGGCTTACGGCCACTATTAATTTCATCGGGAGAACAATATCTTATGTGGCTGGGTATCGGGTGCATGTTTCTAGAGCGCTTCCTGGATACCTGGCACACCTCTTGACGATCTAATGCGCGGTTAGCTGGAAAAGAGATCCTATCCACGTTGCAAGAGACCTGAAATCCATTTTAGGTTATGTTTACCAGAGGAAATTATTAAATTTAGTTCGAAATAGCTACGTACTTGTGAATTGCTTTTTTCTGTTTGGTTTTTATTAACCGGAAATTGATATGTTAAGGAAAGAATTGTTGATTGATATTGTTGACATTTTATCTGGATTTTAATAAACGGAATTTACTGAGGAATTTTGTTGTTTTTCCTATATTACATCCCTTTTGCATATTTACTGCTGAAAGAATTTTTATTATTTACATATGTTTAACAAATAATTTTCGTTTAAGACCACAAGCGTTATAAATGTTTCTTCCAAATTTTGTATATATTTTTTTGTGTGTGTGCAATAAAATACTTAAGAAACCGAATCTGAAACGTAGATTTTTGAAAGTGGTAATGTATTAAAAGAAAAATACACCGAGTTGACGGATCAATGTAAAATTATGTAAACAATGGATATAACCTTCTGGAAATACCTACGACAAGGAAAATTATTCCCCAGCGTGCGATAGCGTTTGAATCGTTGCAAGAGGAAGGTATCGATGCATCGGAATCGCGTTTCTCTTCCTTCGACGTTTCGAGAGCATCATAGTTACCGGTAAGCGTGACACAAAGGTTATTACGCTGGCACGATAACATCCGGGCATAGCTGACGTGTTTGACTGACGAGCTCTCAGACGTCGCTGCAGGAGCACGCCATTTGCGGACGGCCGGCTGATACTTATCTGCAGGTAATTAGAACTTGGACCTGGAATCACGCATACAGTTTCCGCCGTTGTTCCAGGACTGCTTTCGCACAGTAACACTGACAATGATAATTATACACTTCCCCTGTACTTTGACATGGTTGACGTGTAGTTTATAGAAGCTTCGATTCTGTGTATCTTCAAGGGAAGTTTTTTCGATTCGTATAGAAGTTTATATTGCTTAAGTGTGTCGACTTTCGGTATTACGCTGCGAATGTCAACAAGATGGACAGTGTAAGTAACGCTGATACAACTGAAATGAAGGTTATGTGCCCGGTCTATACAGTTAAGGTACAAAATTTGAATTTAAATTTATATTCAAATGTAATGTAAATTTGAATTTACATTTAAAATTAACACTAGGTGCTTTTCAGATTTTGAGATTATGTTGTTTTTGGTAATTACTAAGAGTATACAAGTGCTCTGTTGACAAACTTGATGATCACCGATGTTGACATGAATCAAGATTGTATTTACGTATTTATGTTTATCGTATTATTTTAATTGGAACTAGGTATATATAAATAATTAAATATAATGCTAAATTTCCATCTTGACACTTTCTAGAAGCATCGACTAAAGTCATTACACAGACTGGAAGCGAAAAGTAGGAAACTGTCGAGGAAAAGGCAGCCGGACACCTTTCTCGTTAATAGAGAACGGCGGAACTCTTTCTATCAACTTTCTAGTCCCGTCACGGCAATTAGCAAAGTACTTGCACGTGCGGATAAATCCTCTCGTGGCAGAAGCGCGACTTATTTATGACCATCCGCATCCCGAGACCCGACTAAAGGGTTAAAAGCGATACAATGCCACGGTCGACATTGTTTTGATGCGGTCAGAACTGACGAAGATCGGTGAAAAGATGCATAAACCCGCACGTCGTGTGCCAGCTTTCCAAAACGGATGCTTCGGCGTGAAACCCGCTATTCTTTCCATCCGCTGACATTTTCTCTTTGTACGAAAATTGCCAATAGAAAGGTTTGTCTGTTTGACCGCTAGAATTCTTGGAACTTGGGTAAAATTTTGTAATTTGATGCAAAGATCGATATTTGTCGAGTTTCTTTGTTATCGATAATATTAGCTTTTCATTTCTCTTCTCTTTCCAAAAATCTTCTTCTTTTCATATGAAACATGTCAATTCGAGATGCAGTTTAAATTACACAGAATTTTAGTTTCATATTGTGGTTATTGATACACATATTCAGGATTTTTCTGTGTGATAATTTCATAATTGACAATATTGGTGCTCTAAGCTTTTGGCCAATACACATATATTGAATTACAGAGAATTCTAGTTTCTTATTGTGGTTATTGATATATGTATATCAATAAATAATAATAATTGATATATATATATATATATATATATCAATAAGTACATAATATATCAGATCACATAACCATATAATTGATAATATTAGCTTTTTATTTCTGTTCTCTTTCCAAAATCTTCTTCTTTTGATATGAAATATGATAATTCAAGATGCAGTTTGAATTACACAGAATTTTAGTTTCATATTGTGGTTATTGATGCATATATCCAGGATTCTTCTGTGTGATAATTTCACAATTGACAATATTGGTACTCTAAGCTTTTGGCCAATATACATATATTGAATTACAGAGAATGTTAGTTTCTTATTGTGGTTACTGATATATGTACATCAATAAATAATAATGATTGATACATATATATCAATAACCACATAATATATAATATCACATAACCATATAATCAGTAATATTAGCTTTTCATTTCTGTTATTTTTCCAAAACTCTTCTTTTGATATGAAATATGTTAATTCAAGATGTAGTTTGAATTACATATATATATCAATAATATTAGCTTTTCATTTCTGTTCTCTTTCCAAGAATCTTCTTTTGATATGAAATATGTTAATTCAAGATGTATTATAATTTGAATACATTACATGAATTACCAATATATGTAATTCAAACTACATTTTGAATTAACATATTTCATATGAAAAGAAGATTTTTGGGAAGAGTACAGAAATGAAAAGCTAATATTATCGATTATGTGGTTATTGATTATGTAATATCAATATATCAATAAAATTCTCTGTAATTCAATATATATATGTATATTAGCCAAAATCTTAGGGCACCAATATTATGAATTATGGAATTATCAGACAGAAAAATCCTGAAAGTACAATATGTACTTACTACCGCGTCGCCAGGAAATCAAAGCTTCCTATCAAAGGGTAAACGCTGTACCCTATTAGACCGGTATTTTTGCAACGATACTCCAGACCCAGGTTCTCAAGAGGAACGATAACGGTAATCGTAGCGTTGGTTGGCGGCCTCGCAGAGGAAGGCAGCCACGGTGTTCATGATCAGAAGAGCGGCAGTATCCTGGTCCTCCCTTTAGTAGTCTCATACCACTAGCGTATACCCTTACTATGGTACCCCTGGCGGCGCGGTGCTAGCCATGACACGAGAATGTGATTAATGATCGCAACAGAGAGCCATGCACCGTACACCGCTCTCCTCTCTTTTCCCTCTTCTCCCCCGCCGTAAACTCGCCGGGTTCTCCTTCTCTATCGTCCGCTCCTCTCTTCCCTGGACGGCCACCACGTTTTCTCTTCCCTCTGGTATCGTTCTCTCTGTCAGCAACCCCTGCTGTTGCCGCTGACGTTGCTGCCGCGGTTGCTGCTGCCGCAACTGCCCTCTCTCTTTCTTTCTCTCTTATTCTCTACTTGCAATCTGACTGCCTGCCAACTTTCTTCCATAGTTCTTCATCCTCGTTCTCCCTTCTCGTGGCCACCGCTGATTATCCATCGACTATTTCCAACGCTGCCTCCAGCTGGTTTTCGCCGTTTTTCCTCGAGATTCTCTTGTTCGACGCACCAACGTTGGCCTCGGTTCGACAGAAGATGAGCATTCTCAAGGGAAGAACAAAGAGAAGGCAAGTTTTAAATAATTCTACGACGAACTCAGACTAACAGATACTGTACAGTTTCTTGGATTTGCTAAAATAGATCAGACTCGAGTTTAGAAGTTATTAACTCTGTTTCAGAAACCTTGCAACAGTATGTTTGTTTCAAGTAATTGCGCAAGTATGTATATAGTAAGGTGCTTGTACGGTTTTTCCTAAGGGCTGAATTATATTATAAAGGTTTGTTTAAGAGTTAGAGCTCGATTGCCTAACGTTCAATTTCTTGTTTATTATTATTTTGCTTAATCGAACGTATTTGATTTTATTTACTTTTTCTTCTTCTTCTTTATAAAGTGGAGAGTTTTGTGTCCTCCGCGTTAAATGAACCTGTCCAAGGCAGGAGTCGTAAGAAATGAAGAAGTCACGGGAACAGAGGAAGAAATCAGTCAGTGCCTGCTCCAAGCACGATGACTTTGACTCTATCGACTCGTCTTCCGCTTATCTAAATCACTTATCGATATCTTGCCCTGATCCTGCTTTTCTTCAATATCCGATCGCCGTCGATCTTAATAATTGCACTTCTTCGTTTCGATTTCAACGATCCGTAAGTTTCATTCGAATCTACCAATTAAATAAACAACTTTTGTCACGAAATATGGACTCAAAAAGCTAAACAGTTTGGAATTATTCCACGTAGAATGTCTTTGAAATTCCGTCGTTGATACACAGGAATGGCGCTTTAAAATGGCTTCCAGATAAATATTATCTAATTATCTACTACTTATTCCTTAACAAATACATTTCCTTATTTCCTAACAAAATACAAAACTCACCAATGTCACTCGCTTTACTCTCTAACTAAAACAAAAATTACATCAAAAGTTCAAACTTGTCACAAATTTATTAATTATTGAAATTCTCCATTTCTAGGTTATGTATCAAAAAGCATACACGAAGAAGCTGCATTCCAACCTCTACCAAAGTAACTAGACAAAATAAGCCATCTACTGGTTCCACTCATCAAACTCTCCTCTTCGTCACGTGGAACAGTCGTTGGAAAACTGCAGAACAATAAACCACCCCTTTGATATTCCTCTTGTTATCATTTTCGCCAGCCAATATTGTGTCGAAAATAATGCTCTAGTAGGATTGAACGATGATTCGACAGTGCGGCCATCGTTCGACGACGGTGACGAAGTCAGCAAGAGTGGAAAAGACTGGCAGGCGGAACGAAGACAGAGGCAGCGGGTACTCCCCGCGGAAATCAACGGGGCTGCGAGCGTTTCGTTGAAATTTCCGGCGTATTGTCGGCGTTCGGCGGCCGTGAATGATCCGGAGCCACCATCAACCCCTTTGTGAAGGAAGGGAGACGGCGAGGCGGGAACGAGGGCGAACCTGATGGGATATGGGGATGGCGACGCGTCCCTGGCGACGCCGCGACGCTGACAGCGTTCGGTCCCGGCGCCCTCTTCTCCCCGACTCTATTTCCGCGTTTTCTTTGACACACCCCGGATTAAATGCTTCAGCTGTTTCTACAAACTTGCGATCCGCAATATTCGCGTGATCGAATGGCGTTGGTCGAGTGCAATGGTTGTTACCGAGGGACAAAATGGTTGATGGAACGAACGAAATTGACGTTGCTTGAAAGAATGAGATTGCGAATGGTTGAATATTAATACATTGCACGGGATTAAAGGATGCAAGAATGTACAGAACGTGGATAGTATTTAGTGTATCAAAAGAATTTACAATATGAAATGTAAAATTTAATGAATGAAGCAAATCTCCACTTTGAATCTATTTTACAATAATATGAATCTGTATAAACATCGGCTGTGTAAAAGTAACAAATTTGGAGTATGAGAAGGAATCGTATTTTTTGAAATTATAATTATTAGAAAATGTGTTTTACGTTCTGGATAGATTTGGACGTTTCGTGAGAGTAATTACTATAGCTTTTATCTATGAATGAAACAATTCTTCTTTCACAAGTGATAAATATTAATGTCTGAAGTAAGAATTATCTTTCTTAATCGAAAACAATTATTTTCTTAATCACAATTATAAAAGTGAGATAACACGTTGCACGTTTCAAATTCATAGATAATACGTTTCATGAAATAATCTTACAATATGAAATGGACTTGCAGCTATAATTACTTTCCTTAATCGGTTCATATTGTATAATAGAATTACAGTTATATACTTAATACATCTTATGTCATAAGATTGCACTACGAAATGTGTGTAGTCAGGAATCACTGTCTATAACATGGTTGTCTTATTAGCAATATTACGTTAAAAGTAATGCACGTACGAGCTGTTAGAAGATGATAATTAACTGATGCTACAGATTATCACAATCCTGTTACGATTGATGGAGTAGAAGGTGCTAATGATTATTTAAAGATGATGGTAATTAGGTAAATTAAAGCGCTACCCAGAGTTCTGAATAACAGTATGTTACGCAAATATAACGTGCAGCATGCGCCTGTACGTGATACTGTAATTTAAGTAGTATCTAACTTAATCGTTGCTACATAATTTGTTTCATATTTGTCTTCTTAACATGCCTGCTGATTTCTGAGTAGATTGCCGTTCTGTGGATAGTCATTTCCTGCAAACTTCGTATAAATAGAAAGCACGAGGTTGCACGATCATGGTAAGACCACGAATTCTGCTAATCATCGCGCGAAGAAAAGCAAACAACCTTTTTCCAAAAGCAACTTCATGGTTTCGCAAATATTATTTGAATGTATTATTCTAGGACCAGTTTGTTTATTAATAAAGGTACTTTTTCAATTGTTTGCGTCGCTTTTATAGCAATGAACACGTCTGTGTTTACCACATGAAATAAAAAAGAATTGAAGAAATTTCTTCTGGAAACAACTTCATGGTTTTCCAAATATTATTCGAAGATATTATTCTAGGACCAGTTTGTTTATTAATAAAGCTACTTTTTCAATTGTTTGCCTCGCTTTTATAGCAATGAACACGTCTGTGTTTACTACATTAAATATAAAAGAATTGAAGATATTTCTTCTGGAAACAACTTCATGGTCTTCTAAATATTATTTGAATATATTATTCTAGGACCAGTTTATTTATTAATAAAGCTACTTTTTCAATTGTTTGCGTCGCTTTTATAACAATGAACACGTCTGTGTTTACCACATGAAATAAAAAAGAATTGAAGAAATTTCTTCTGCAGACAACTTCATGGGTTTCGAAATATTATTATTCAAAGAACATAACCTAGAAATAGCTGGTTTTTTATCAAAGGTATTTCCTCGATTCTTTGCGATATTACAATAATAATAATAAATGCATACGTTTCAAATAAAATAACAAATGTTTCAAATTCAAAAATACAAATGTTTCAGATAATCGAAGAGGAAGAAAAACGAAGAATATTTTCCTAGCATCGATTGTTTGATTTTTCAAGCATTATTCCAAGGATATATTTCGAAAGCAATTTCTTTAATAGGATATGCTGGTTCTTCGATTGTTCGCGATACTGTTATGGCAATAGACGCGTCCATGTTGGCGATATTAACATCGCCGTCAGCGATGGCTGGCTGCCTTTTGTCCAGAGGGATGAAATACTTGATGATATTAAACATGAATAATGTAACGGTTCGGGGGCGAGCAATAGCGGCTGCGATAAGGCCTTCTGGAATACAACATACGCAAAATCACAATGTAACAGCTGTCAGACTTGTACCAGGTCTGCGTCTGAATAAAAAAAAATTAAAGCTGTTGCTGCCTTATGTACGTACATTTTTGAACACATTTTTTTCTTTTTCTTTTTTTACTTTATGATAATTTTTTACAGAATGAAGAGATAATAGCGACTGACCGGATTGGAGAGGCAATCGAGTCAATGAATTAAGATATCAAGCACTTGGAAGGAAAATTGCGAAAGAATTTGCTCGTTTGGCAGTGGAAACTAGTTTTATTGGCAGAAATCGCGCTGCGGGGGTAAATTGGTGGAAACAAGAGGGCAAAGGGAGGAGGGAAAAAATCAGTGCCGGATGACTCGTCGGTTTTCGAGCGAACCGGAATGACTAAGTGTGAATTCAATTAAGGGTTTGTTTTAAGCATCTATCAGAGCTTGTTTACGGGCCAGCTCATTATTTACGTAACACGATGAAATTGACAATTTCGACTTGGCTAATTAACGCTGCCGATCGAAGAAATTTGTACGATTTCAAGTTCCTTCCCCCTTCGTCAAACTATCTACACACCTGGTATAAGATTTTTTCAAAAAAGATTCATTTCATATTATTGTAATGTGTACTGAATTTTTCAGAAGAATCAAAAAAGAAGAAAAAGGAAATTGAGGAGCCAGAGGAACCAAAGAAGAGAAATTATTCTTACTACGTATCCTTCAGAAACTTGTTTCAAGTTCCTTCCCCTTTAGTCAAACTATCTACACACCTGGTATAACATTTCTTCAGAACAAATTCATCTCATATTATTTTAATGTTTACTGAATTTTTACTGAATTTTCTACACACCTGGTATAACATATTTTCAAAACAAATTCATCTCATATTATTTTAATGTTTACTCAATTTTTACTGAATTTTCTACACACCTGGTATAACATTTTTTCAAAACAAATTCATCTCATATTATTGTAATGTGTACTGAATTTTTCAGAAGAATCAAAAAGAAGAAAAAGGAAATTGAGGAGCCAGAGGAACCAAAGAAGAGGAATTACAAACTTCTTTTCTTCTCTTACTACGTATCCTTCAGAAATTTGTTTCAAGTTCCTTCCCCTTTTGTCAAACTATCTACACACCCAGTACAAGATTTTTTCAAAACAAATTCATCTCATATTATTCTAATGTTTATTGAATTTTTCAGAAGAATCAAAAAGAAGAAACAGGAAATTGAGGAGCCAAAGGAACCAAAGTAGAGGAATTACAAACTCCTTTTCTTCTCTTACTACGTATCCTTTATTTGTATCTTTAGAACTAACAATAATATAATGTTAATATTGTCCTTTATAGAGAAATCAAAATACCAATTCTAATTTTTACCATTTAACTCATTCTTTTCCATCAAACAAACGCATTCAACCGGAAACTTAAATTTTCTAGATGTTCTGCCTGAAGAAGAGGAAATATCCTCTTACCCTCTATGAGCAGCAGCCATGAAAATCGAAACGTGGCCAGCGGAAAACAGCAGGGTGTTAATAATGGTCCAGGAATTCGGCTATGGACCAATGTCAAAGGATCTTTCCTCGTCCAATCCCGGTCGACGAGTACGGCAGGATGTTGTTGTAGGCTGGACCAAATAGTCCAGGGCGGACCCTTCTTTTAATTGTATCGAAGGGTCGATCCTAGTGCCTCGGCTCGTGAGAAACGGAATGCGTGCGTCACGGATCCAATTCATTCGTCCGGACCTTTTCCCAAAAATGTTGTCATTAATTTGGAGCACGACACTGTTCAGGGAAAATTGACAAATCGCTGGGAAGACCGCGGTGTCCTTTAAGACACACGAAACTTTCCAAAGTTGTAGAGCGACAAAAAAAGAAGAAAAGAATAGTAATATATTTGTTAGGTGAAAAAAATTGAACTACAGAGAACGTAGATAGTCCGAAGGCATTTTGAAGAGCGATTAGGAGTTTGTTTAAAACGACAGTACACCACGATTAAGACACTTTTTAAGCTGTAACTGTGAAGAATCGTAGCTCGTGTCCACGCTTTGTGCTCGAGAGGGGCTGTCACAATGGCAGCGATGGAAAAAAGAGAGCAGCTGTGAAGAGGAGCTTGAAATGGCGATTCTATGCGCGTCACGGGTCGCTCCGCTATGATCCTCCCTGCCCCTATGTCCGATTTCCCTCTTTACCATCGTCGGATTATGTTTTTGTCGGACGAGCGATGGGTTTAATTTCAAGTCGTCACGGCGTATTAAGCGATAAAGGAATGGCGCTGGATGCTCTGGATAACAGTCGATAACGTGTCAGAATTGCAAAACACGCGGCAGGAACGAATCATACCTTGTGCATGGAACTCGAATGAATGTCAAAAACCATATTTTACTAACCTCACCGTGTATCAAATTCCTGCTTGTTTTACTAAAAATTGTAAATATGGTTCGCAGATTTTTACTCAAAAATTTGGGGAAGATACCATATCTGGTATCTCATAAGAAGATTGCCAATCTTGTTGCATGTTTATACTTTTATGAAGTTGAGCTAACCTAGATGAACCTAAGTGGAGCTAACCTAGCTGAACCTAAGTGGAGCTAACCTAGCTGAACCTAAGTGGAGCTAACCTAGCTGAACCTAAGTGGAGCTAACCTAGCTGAACCTAAGTGAAGCTAACCTAGCTGAACCTAAGTGGAGCTAACCTAGCTGAACCTAAGTGGAGCTAACCTAGCTGAACCTAAGTGGAGCTTTGTTTTATCTTCTAAATACTGTAACAAGAGAAAGTGATTTTCAAAATTCTAATATTGAAATAACATTCTAATATTCTGACATTGAACATTCTTATAAACACGTACAAATCCAGAATCTGTTTGCAGGAAAATTGATATTAGTCTTTGAATGGTAAAGTTTAAGCAAGAAACATTGTAACAGAAAATAGAGCAGAGTTCTAAGCTTCGTCCAGAAGTGGGATGATTCTTGATCAACAAGATTAATACTGATCCTTCTTCATCTTGGGTTAACGGAATAGCAGGATTAATTACACGAAGGGCGATAATGCCCAATTCGGTTAGCGTCGAAGGGGATACTTGTCGAGGACTAAGAGGGTTTCGCCACTGGCTACTCCCTATGTTCCACGTAAACCACTGATAAAACGTGTCACCGAGAAGCTGACGAAATTTACTATTTACACCCCGTATATATAACACGATAGGATGTCCGTGGAACAAATTTAACCTGGGACCTGGTTTGTTCGGATCATTTTATTTTCACGCCATGATCCCCGAAAAATCAACATTTTCTCACCGATGAAAGATAAAGCAGACCTTCTGGAACCTCACAACGCTTTGTAAAATATGAAAGTCACGCTGTTGCTACAGAACAAAATTAATTCGTGAGAACAGACGTAAAAACCGCAAATTCATTAATTTCACGTGTTCGACTGCGTAGCAACGTCATACTTTGAACAATCAATTTACAATGTTGCAACCGCAACTCTGTATAATATTAAATAATTATCGTACGAGATAAAAGTAATATGTTTTCGTACGTTTCAAGCAAATGAAAATAACGTAAAGTTAATCGATTTTTCATTCAGCGCGATATCGAAGTCTAACATTTTTATTTCTTCTTTTTTTTTTTTTTTTTTATAGCGCCATTTATTATTCGAGATACGAGAAGAAGAAAAAAGGAGTGGAGGGACGCTGGTGGAACAAAAATTCTAATTTCCCCGTCGTTCAAAATTCATTCTCCGCGGCCGAAAACGAGTTTCTACGCAGGAATCCCGATCGCGACTCCCAGCCGGCCGTCGAGAAGACTCATTGCTATTCCGCGGGTAACTCATGCGGGGCATTATGGTAGTCACAGTCGGGGCTCTACTAAATTGAAAACAAGATCCGTCACGTTTTCAGGCAAGCAAAAAGAATTTTAATGAATTATAAGGAGCAGGTATGAAGGAGGATTGACAGGCGATCCTGGTGAAATTAAAGGAGCTACCCACTGATCACCGCTATCCGCCGTTGTGCTGCTGCTCCGACGTATTTTTTGCCTCGCCATATCCTCTGCGATAGGGGTGCTTTTTTCATTTTTCGCGAAAAATTCCTTTCGTCTTTCTACCTCTCTTTCGTTTCTGTTTTTTTTTTTGCACCCACAGGTAAATATTTTTTACTCAAAGAAAAATTATTTTCTGATGGAAAAAAATTAATGATAGAAACACACTTTTCAGGTGGTTTTTCCAAACACGTGCTTTTATCATTTGGTCAATTAGTAAGAAAATTATGAATTAATATCGAAAGGGTTAACACTTTGACTGCCACGTGGGAATCACACGTTTCGCTCAGGCTTCAGCTTCCTCAAATGGGAAAATCGCCTGCCAATTGTGTTTGCATCTCGTTAGGGGCAACGTGCGTTCGAGGTTTACGCAAAGGATTTGAGGAATATAAAAGGACAAAAGTGCTGCTTTAGTAATTATCGGTTGCTCCAATTTCAGACAATATTCATATACGGGTGTTGCTTAAGTTCAGCATCTAACTAACCTACAAAGTATCTGTGAGAGTACCTTGAAGATAATTTCAAGGCCATCAATTCAGTCTTGCCTGTCAATATCTATTTCTTATATTATGTACACGATGTTTTAAGCGACATCTAGACGAATTGAAGATAACTTCGCAATGACGTCGTATGTAGCGTCAGTAACTTTTCATAATCTTCAGCAGCAATAGAAGTAATTGAACACTTTGAAATCACACGTTTCGCTGAGGACGCCACGGGGGAATTTTTATTATTCAAAGCATGTAATGGCAAAATAATAGTAAATTGATGATGTAAGACAACGTTCTTCCCCAATGGACCGTTTAACTTATTGGTGGTCACTGGTGACCACCGTGGCGCCTTGCTAACAGTTGATAGTAACATATTGTAACAAGGCTTCGTTTATTTCAACAAACCATTCGCATTCGTTGTTTCATGGCAAGCAAAACGTGCAGAATATGTTGTTGAACGTGTAGAGGATGTTAGTAAACAGTATTTGCTCGTTCTATATATAACAGTAAGGTATGTTCACACTCCTAACCTCAATTATATGATTATAAAGCAGCATTTACGATTATTTTCTATGGTGTATTTATAATAATATTCGTGGATTACCCCTCAAAGATATGGAGCCAACACAGTGCACCGTTAGATGCAAGATTTGTCCTCATTTTTTTTTTATTGTTGTTCTAATAAAAATGTTTAATTGTTCAATGGGGCACTTTTTATTTCAAAGTATCTTCTATTCGTCGGTTATATTGAAAATGCCCTAACTGTCAATTTTCATACAATTTTTACAATCGTAAGAAGTTGAAGCGCTCTGGTCACAGGAGAAACCGTGGGTCATATATGGCTCACGTGGCAGTCAAAGTGTTAATACGTGTGTAGAGTAACATTCACAAAAGTTTCAATCTTGACAGAACTTACACCCAAGAACGACTAAAGAATCCGTCCTGTTTCTCATCAAACATTGTTATTTCCAGCAAATAAGGAGATCACGAGTTTATCTTGATCAATGATCGGCGAAAATTCCTGCACAGGCAAAGTACAGTAAACACGCAACACCTGGAGTGTCACCCCGAGCGTACCTTCTCCTCTCAACAGCACCGCACATGCAACCATACGAACAGAGAGAAGATCACCGAGTTCACGTCGAATAGGCTGTGCAACGAAAGAAAAAAGAATTTAATGAATTATAAAGGCTCGATGCAGGCTAGAGAGGGGAGAGGGCGAACGAGGTCGAGGGAAGGGGATTGGCAGTCGATTCAGCCGGAATTAAAACGGCTGGCCGTCGTCGGCACTGCGGTACCGATCCGTCCTGGGGGTTTTCTTGCGCCCCTGAACCCTTGGTGTGCAGAGGAGGGTCCAGCAAAGAGTTGGAGAAAGAAAAAGGAGCTGCGAGACGCGGATGGAGGATACGAGCCAGAAGAGAAAGAAGAAGAAGAAGATGAAGAAGGAGGCGGTGGTGGAGGTGGAGGTGGAGGAAGAGGAGGTTGAAACGATGGTACTAGGGGACTTGATGAGAACGCCTGGTGGGGGAGGGTTTCCGAAACAGCTCGCCGCTATCTCGACTGATCCGATCAAGATTAATGAACGTGCGGCTTGCGAGTCGAAGTCTTTGCGCCGCCCAGGCTGCTCGTTTCGTCTCTATCTGTTGGCCGACGGGCACGTAGTCGCCTCTCCGTCGCTCTGATTCTTTTTCTCGGGCCGCTGATCCACGCAGGGGCAGCGACTAGCGACAGGTACCGTCGACGAGTCCTGGTAATAGCGCGGTTCGCGGTGGCTGATGTTGCCGCGGCGACTCGTTCGCAAGTTGTTTCGTCAAGTTGACTTGCAGCCGTTGTTGGCTCTTTTTGGCGAAGGATAGTACGGAGGACAGGGCAGCGGATAGCTTGGAAACGTCGTGAAAGCGAAAAGAAAACTGTTTCGTCGAGATAATGATCTGTAGAGAAAGAAACGAAGGCTGATGGGGATGAGGTGGCTCGTTTCACTTGAATCTTAGTGAAGCAAGAAGGTATATTTAGAGATTTATTTCCAGTTCTTGTTGCTACTCGTTGCTCTACGTTATTGTTCAGTGTCTGATATTGATATTCTTTGAAAGATACTACGAAGAGCTACAGATTAATGGAACCATGGTTCATCCTTCCATAAAACCAGTATCGCGAGCAATCACAACACAAGAAACATTTTAACAACAATCAGCGACGATTTGTTCGAGTCAGTTGTCAATCCAGAAGTCAGATTTGATCGCAAGCAGGCGACTCGAGTCGATACTTATAAGGAAACTTATAAATGGACGCATTGGGATTGGCAGCGAAGATAAAGTTACGGTAGCAGTAGCAGGCGGTAGCAGAACTCGTCTTTTTTACGTGATACGGCAGCTTCGAGATAGATGTGTCACCAGGACCGAGCCAGATAAAAATACACGTCCCCCTCGTTTCGATGGTTTTAATTAATTCCGAGGATCGACGCGACCGCCCGTGTTAACTTTCCGGCTGGGTCGCTGCATCAACCGCGCGTGTCCACGATTGCTACTGTGCAGTAACACCGGACTCGTTTAACTGCCCTGCTAAAGAAAAAAACATTGTCCCAGTATTGTAACTGATTTTGTCTTTCATTGCAACCAACTTATTGAATATGGTTTATGCGTTATTAAATATTCCAGACATTCTTATCTTGATGACATTGTAACAATTTCGAGAATTTTATATAAATAAACACACCAAGTGTGATATACGAAACTAACTGAATCAAAAATAAGTCAATCAAATGCAAGGTTCAAAATGTAGCTTTCTACAGCAGCGTTCATTTTTCTTCATTCTGTTGTCTTTTGACCATATTGTCATCCTTCTAAAAATTTACTAACAATCTTCTTCAATGTTCTATTCAATGTTATTTAATTCACTTCAATTGATAGACGTTCAATTGTGTATTTTCAAATTCAGAAATTCCAGCATCTGATTACTCCTTTATATATAGCTATCTATTCTTCAAAGTCCAAGATAATTGTTTGTACATAACAAGAACGGTTTCAAGCAATTCGCATGATCGTTCATCGTTTACAACTCCCGTCAATTTTCAAAACATATTTCCATCGTTTCCCCGGTAAAATGATGCAGGTCTCCCGGAGTTACGATTAGCATCTCAGCGGTGATCGAATACAGGGTGACGAGGTGTCCGCGGTGTCTGCGGGTTTCGAATCTAATTTCACCGGGCTCCCCCGTCGACGACACGGGGCTCCTGTTATCTTTAGTTACAGCCTAATGTGTATTTGAGATGCGAAACTGCCTCTGGGGGATGTCAGTCAGTCGGTGGAGCGAGCGTAAAGTGACGCGATGAACGCGCCACGGCGAGAAGGGGTGGCACGAAAGAGAGAGAGAAGCGGGATGCTTTGTAATTACGAGCCCTGATAAATGGAGTCGTGACTCGTTAATCCCCTCCAATTACACATAATGGGGATCGCTCGAATCCCCGTCATTTTTGCTGTTTTCAAATTCGACCGACCGCCGCGCTACTGAACACCAAGTCTAACCATGAATTATCCAGTAGCCATATTGAACTATTGAAATATGTATAATTTTATGTGCTGGACTAGGTTAGCTGCGTAGTAGCGGTGTAGCGATGCTTGTATGCGAGTATCAGTGTGTGGAAGTATGTGCGTACGTGGCGTCTCGAAAACAGATGAATGTAAACAGTATAGTCGGTTAACAGTCTGACATGGAAGAAAGTGCAAGTGTGTATCGATGAATATCTTTGAAATCGCTTATCAAATAAATATATTACTATTCTAATATTAATTCCAAGTGTAAATTTAGTGTTCCTATACCGTTATTTCGGCTATTAAGATCCAAAATTCTCAACAAATATAAAACACAAATTGTTGTTCATCTAATATCACCTTATGAAAGGAAAGAAACTCCGGACGACCTAATACAATTGAAACAGTGACTATAACATAATACAAATGAAAGACACCGAAATTTATACCGATCTTTGTTTCAACGTTCTCTAAAAATTGATATTACGAACAGAAGACATTGTATCACGAATGCAAGGAGACAGAAACCTTACCATACAGAAAATGAAAATTATATTAATTTTTATTTCAATATTCTCGACAAGCTTCAATTTCAAACGCACATATCGAATGAGTTATATTTACTAAGCCTTAGGGATCATAATTCCTCATTCAATAAAAATAATATTATTGAATACGTATAATTTTATGTGCTGGACTAGGTTAGCTGCGTAGTAGCGGTGTAGCGATGCTTGTATGCGAGTATCAGTGTGTGGAAGTATGTGCGTACGTGGCGTCTCGAAAACAGATGAATGTAAACAGTATAGTCGGTTAACAGTCTGACATGGAAGAAAGTGCAAGTGTGTATCGATGAATATCTTTGAAATCGCTTATCAAATAAATATATTACTATTCTAATATTAATTCCAAGTGTAAATTTAGTGTTCCTATACCGTTATTTCGGCTATTAAGATCCAAAATTCTCAACAAATATAAAACACAAATTGTTGTTCATCTAATATCACCTTATGAAAGGAAAGAAACTCCGGACGACCTAATACAATTGAAACAGTGACTATAACATAATACAAATGAAAGACACCGAAATTTATACCGATCTTTGTTTCAACGTTCTCTAAAAATTGATATTACGAACAGAAGACATTGTATCACGAATGCAAGGAGACAGAAACCTTACCATACAGAAAATGAAAATTATATTAATTTTTATTTCAATATTCTCGACAAGCTTCAATTTCAAACACAAGACATATCGAATGAGTGATTATTTACTAAGCCTTAGGGATCATACCTCATTCAATAAAATAATATTATTAAGATACGTGTAATTTCATGTGCTAGACTAGGTTAGATGCGTAGTAGTGATACTTGTATGTAAATATCAGTGTGTGGAAGTTGTGTGTGCGCGGCGTTTACGAAACAAATGAATGTAAACAGTACAGTCGGTTAACAGTCGGGTATGGAAGAAAGTACTGAGACGCGTGCAAGTGTGTATCGATGAATATCTTTGAAATCGCTTATTAAATAAATATATAATTATTCTAATATTAATTCCAAGTGTAAATTTAGTGTTCCTATACCATTATTTCGGCTATCAAGATCCACAATTCTCAACATGAACGCCACGTGTCCTATGTGGATAAACTTATCTAAATAGAAAGCGAGATAAAGCAAAAGTTCATAGGAAGTTGAAAAAATGACAGTAAAGTACGGTTTTGGTGAATGCAGTAGGCGTGCAATTTCGAAGTCAGACAACGTTTGCTTCAGAAACTGCAATCACTTTCCCGAGTCCTCAGCTGTCCACTTATCTCAACAGGAAGTGCTGGCTGCAACCGCACTACCTTCAACTGCAACCTTGTTACGTCTCATCATAAATCTTCCAATCTACTCAAAAACTCCAGGAAGTCTTGTCCAATACTCCAACGGAGTATTATTCCAACTTCTCCGATTCATTCGTCAAATATTTTTCAGAAATTCAACAGAGAACTTTGAACTTCACATTTCGGCGTATAATTAAACGTTTCTCTTCGTAGGCTCAAAATTTCGACGTAAGTTGTTGTCCTTCTTTTCAAATTTTCAATTTTACATTGAAGCAAGGATTTTAAGTTATTCGATTGTCGCGTTACAGTCCTCGAAAAGTAGCATTTTCCAATGGCGTCAGCTTGCGATAAGAAAAGTCGATCGACGCTTGGACGAGTCCAAGAAAATGCATTTTCTCGCCAACCCAAAGTTGCAATCGACTTAAACAGTGCAACGTTGATGGTTCCCTGCGAACCATTTGTTAGGCTGATCGCAGCAATGTTGCGCAACCGAAGTGTGTGGTCAGAAACCCGTTAAATCTTAGCTGCGGGGGTGGTGGGGGGCGAGACAAGGCGCGAATTTCACGTTGTTTGTCCCCGTACTTCGCCAAACGAGCGATTCACTGGCCACCCACTGTACACCGTACATCGTACAGCTTGTAGATCGCGCGATTGCCAGGCGGATGCGAGGCGAAATGACCGACGCATACGGATCATTTGTCTTGGCGCAACGAATGTGGAACGTGGCGTGTAGGTGGTATAACGCCGCCTGAAAATAGGGTCACGAATCGTAAGGAGGATCTGATAACCGGCCCGGAAGGTATTTCGCGTTCGTAGAGTGTCGCTGTCTGTTCCCACCCCCAAAGAGACCAGGGACACATTGGACGAGTAGAAGGAAATTGCAACAAAGATCGTCCCTTGATTTTTAATGTCACGTAGGAACAAGGTATCTGTCGTTCTTCCAAGATTTTCCATTTTTTAATCTACCCATTCAGTGCTTCTATCTTTTTTATTATAAACCTGCTATTTCTGCCTTATAATATTTATAAAACACTACAGAACATTGCACTTCATTTTGAACTAAGTATACTCGGATCAAATTACTGTACTCTCATCTATCTGCTGTGCCTAATATTATCTCTAACTGCGTTCTTGTATTTCTTGTGCCTTAACTCCGTTGCAAATGCCTGTATTTCGACTAAAGAAAAATTTGTTTGCCTTTTCGAGCAGGTAGATGACCCAATATCGACAATGTATGAAGCCTTTTCGATGTAGAGACAAATAATTGCCAAGTAATTCGAGGGATATAGTCCGTTAAAGACCCAGTTCAGGACAATCAACCGGTCAGCCTATTTACCTTAATTCACGCCCAACACGATCTATATCCGAGAGTGGCTTGTAAGGGTATTCAAGACCGGAAGAGAACGTAGGTCGCTCCGTGGATAGCGGATCAGTGTATAGATCTTGCAATTAGCTGCTCTTGTGTGCTTCCTTCCTCCTCGAGAACCTTGCTGGTAACCGTGTCGCTTGCTGATTCCCTTCGCTTTTTACCCCAAAACTAGGGAATCTAGTTCGAAATTCGTTATGGATCTATCGTACACCGTGTTCGAATTAATCTTAGTTGAATTGAAGATGTTTTACAGATCGATGGAATAACGACACGTATTGTTTCAGGACGTGGACTGAAACATTCCCAATTTTCAGCAACACGAAATCGTCTGCCACTCCTAATTTCATTGTGGAATGGTTCTATGTTCCATACATCTTAACCTCCCATCGTTCTTAAATTATCAACCATTGAAAACTAGTTCTATTCCATTGAAAATTCAGTTCTAAGAAGAGTTTAACACAACGAGAGCTTTCTCGTATCCCTGACATGTTTCTTAACATTCACCAAATACTCGGAAATGATGAAACGAACGCAGCACAGTTGAAAATACGAAAGAGGTATACTGTAAATATCATTTGCCTGAGAAACGCCTACTTTCGCCCAAATGGTAAAAAATTCCGGAGCACCGGGTCGTTCGCAATGACAACGTGGCGTACAACGTCGCATCGCGGACAGGCGACGCGATTATTCCAGAAAACATGAAACGAAAGCAGCAACGAGCCATGTCTGACTTTCGATCCTGGGTGGTAGCAGGTTATCTCGACTGTTGGCTGGGCTGCTGGTTGCATGGGCGGAGGCAGGGTCGTGCAGGCGGCCCCTCATTCGCTTTCCGGGTGCCACCCTTCTTTTCGAGGCTGCTGCGGCATATCCCCAGTCCATGCTGCGGCAACCACGCACGTGTTCGCGCATGCGCAACAGCCACAGTGTTGCACGCATGGGCGCGTACGCATATAGGAGAAACGGCACCCGTTGGAGAACCCCTTTCGCGCTCGGGCTACCCAACAGAATGTCCCCTCGATGCTCGTAAACTGTACTGCTAGCGTAATACTGCGTTACGTATGTGTCGAATGTCCCCACTGTAAGAAATCGATATCTCTGCTATGGAGAACTGGCACCGAATTTGTCGATAGAATTTGATATTTAAAATGGACGTGTACATATAATAAAATAGAGTTGAAGAATTATGCGAATGATGGAAATTAGACAAGGATAGGTTAGGTTAGGTTAGGTTAGGTTAGGTTAGGAAGGATAGTCATTGGCACTTAGCTGTTTCTTAACTATTTCTTTACGACGACATAGGAAATGAAATGACCACGGAACGGTAACCATTGCTGTTGGAAATTAAAGAATTTATTTAACAAGGATCGTTACTTGGTCGTTTTCTAACGTTTCTTCGCGATAACATTGGAAATTGGATAATCTGGCAACAATGGTCGTCACCATTTGGCCATTTTTCCTTCTTTTAAGAGTCGAATTGCCTTCACCGAAGCGTTCGTCAAATATTCGTCGAAATGTGCCAGTCATCGTTCTGTCTTATTTAATAAACCCATGGAATCTCAAATTGACTGATGTAGAGTTCTAGCGAGCCCCTATAGCGCTAGAAAAGCCATTTCCCGTGGTTGACGGTAAATTGGGCTGCACAGCGTGAAACGATTGCCTCGTAACAAATTGACGTTTCGTTTGTGCAGAAGATAGCGGACAATTGAATTTTTTCGCGGCATTAAGTCGTCCGAGGGTCCGCTATCAAAGGCCACGTTACGCGCTTTCGTCGGTTTTATCAGAATGATTCATACGTGGCATTATCTCGTTATTTTTCTCGCGCGTTTTCCACCGATCCGTGTATTCCTTTTTCGAAGGCAAATGATTTATTATGCGGGCTTCTCCATGAAACCGGTAAATATATGCACGCAACTTTGCATACGTAATATGGATGAGATACTGTCAACGCCGTCAACTAACAAGTTTACCTCGACTCGGCTGGCTATCGTTTGTTTCCTGCTTCGAATGATGTATCGCGCGAAAAACCGATAAGAATGCGCCACATAATAAATCTATAATAACCGAAATGTTCATTTTTCACGTTCGCGATAACGACGAATAGGAGAGCAGGGGGGGGGGCGAAGGGGGGGCGAGGGGGGGGGAGGAGGAGAATGCGCGCAACTTAAGTACGTAGAAGCAACTAAACCGATGATAATAGTTAACTAAAAACCAGTTAGGCTATGCCCGATACGATAACGATAAGTTGACATTAATAGAATCACTGGATTCTTAAGAAAAAAAAAAAAAGTACAAAATTCTTTCGATGCAAATTTAGATGGAAGGATGTCGATTTTTTTTTTTTTTTTTTTTTTTTTTTTTTTAGGAAACACGACGTTATTGTAAATTACGAAACATTTATTTATTGATTGAATTTACTTCACGATTGTATCTTAATCGATCACTACGATCAATATAAAGATAATTATCGAAGTGTGCCGATTCTTATCGTACAGGCTATATACATTATATCGGTAGAATGTCAAGGAATATAATGTCACACTTAATAGAACGTTCTTGTAAACTCGTGCACTTGCTTGCTTAGAACTGGCTAATTACACTAGGATCGCCTTTCATCCTCGTTCACTCGGGATAGAACGTGTTTAATGTTTCTTAATATCTTTATATTCTTATATTTAATCAGATAAACATCGTTTTGGTATATCGTCACAGCGACTCCGTGCATTTGAATCAACCTTTCATTGCTATTCTCTCTCTCTCTCTCTCTCTCTCTCTCTCTCTCTCGTAATACATCGATTCGTTTGACGCCACCTGCTACATCTTTTTTTTTTCTGTTTGTAACCTAAATCCTCGTTATTGGTCGTTCGGTATACTTTCTCGATAAAAATAGACGATATCTCGCAGCATTATTTACAACATGCACGTGACGCGAGCTTCAAGTGAATTTCAGGAGATTTGGCCAGAGCCTGGCTCGGTCCGACGATCTCGCTACGCCCTGTCCGACGAGTACAGGAAGTTTCCACTTTGCCCCGGACAACGAACTCCGGTTCCATAAGCAAACAACTCTGGCAAATTCAACAACGATTGAACAAACGAACGGGCCTGTTAACAGGAAATTTGAAAAGGAATGGGGAAAATCAAGTTTCTATGGGAATAGGATCTTGCGAAGTGGAGTTCTAGCTCTTTCGCTAAAGTGAAAGAAAACGCAGCTAATTCCGCATGATATTTACAGACAAATATTCTCAGTTATTTTCTTCACTACTTTATTAACTTTGTCTCTCTTATTTTTGCATAAATACGTTCATATCGAAACGCAGGCGTCACTGTACATTTCCTTTGAAACGAATTCCCCTTCTACGCGAAGAAACGAGTCCACGCTTGCTGAACATAAATGTGTTTCCGTGGCTGGAACCTTCTGTGACAGTTCCCTATCGAATACTTAAGACACTAAGACCGCACACTTACGTAATGACATACGAAATACGATGCACTTTAATCACATAGCAATAAGAATTTCTTTACACGACTATATACATGGCGTACGTTATCCAGGTGTATGTACAGTTTCACGCGTCGTGGAACGAATCGACCCCTTTTTCCCATCTCCTTTTTTACGTTTGGATCGAGGGGCGGTTATCTATCGGAAGAGTCATAGTGGAAGATTGGATTCGAAGCTTCGACTTTTGAAAACCCTTATAGTGTGCTGTGAAATATTTTGAATCAATTTTCGCGGAAGTCTCAATGTTACAAGAACCCAATAGAAATAATGCAAGGAAAGAAGCTTTTGAAACGCAGAGAATTCGATCGTTAGAAAGAAGAAACTTTGCGGTTCTTCAACGGTACGCACGAACACTCGCCAGTTGTCCGGCCCGACGTTCTTTCACGAGGTTTCAAACGATAACTCACATCTTTCCACACTCTTTTATAAACTGTCCCGTGTCTATCAGTTCCTGACCAGAGCTTGTAAATCCTGCACCCTGTTTTCTACACCTAGTGACACTTGACAAACGTCCTCGACATCGTCACTCAGTCTTCAAGTACGCGCCATGTACTTCTTACTTGCGAAGACCTAGCGCAAGACGTTGTTTAGCATCCCTGTTACCTCGACGCTGCTGTCACAGACAGTGTGAACTCCAACGGTCAGAGAGCACCGGGAGTGAAGAAAATTAGTAAGCGACATCGTGAGCGCCCATTTGTTTTACCAGACCAGCCGCTCGATCGTCCGCCGTATCATCCAGATGATGATGACTCAGCCGTGTTGGGAAGGAGAAAGACCGCAGGAAACTTCAGTGCCATCCTTTGTGTATTCAGGTCACTGTTTCGACTGAGACACAATAGACGATTTGCGCGAATCACCGTGCCTTCTAGACCACGTTCCAGTAACTGATGTTCCTTTCTAGGCCAACGCAAGATTATGCCAGAATTCGTCCTGGAGAACCGCCGCTGGTTGTAATGGAGGATCCGCGCTTCCGGCTACTCGAATCTCTTTCTTGCCGGCAGATCATCCATCAAACAATGATTCGTTGCAGCAAGGATCAAAGGATGACGCAGCTCTTCCTCTTTAAGTGTCTACCCTGATGCGTTCAGTAGTAGCCAACTTTGTTCTTCAATCGTTGAAACAACTTGTCCACCTCGTTTTCCATTCGCCCAATCTGTTCGATGGTTTCGTGAAACTTCAGCTCACTCGATAAATAGCTAACGAATTGAAAACGAATACTTTTACGACCAAACAGAAACGAACTCCTGGGCAGCAGTACCAACAAAGCCGGGCAGTCGACTTGAACAGTCCGGTTCCCCGGACGGATGTTACAGCGCCGTTAGCCCGTAATCGGACTTGATCGCCGGTGGCGGAATGGGCGCGGAGACCTGCGACAGTCCAGATGGACTGGTCGCCGGGGCAAGAGGACTGATACTTCCGGAGCCGATGTGTCCCAACGGTCCTCCCGTCGGGCCCTCCATCATGCCACTCACATGATGATGACTCAGCTGTGCTTGAAGATGGGCCAGAGGATGCGGGTGACCTTGGAAACTCGGATGAACCACGTTCGTATGCGGAAGAGCGGCGTTGACCGCGTGCACGTCTGCCATGTCCGTCAAACCAACGCCCGAGTCCAAACTAGCGTCGATTCCACTCGACGGGGAATTGTTGTTGTTCTTCCTTTGACTGTTGTTGTTCCCGGTTGCCAATTTCGATCTGGTGGCCGGCGTCTTAGCCGGTTTCGCAGACGGCGGCGCTGTCTGACCGTTCGCGTTCTTCCTGCGCACGTTCTTCGTGTTCGGCAGCTTGTTGTCCTTCTTCCACTTCATACGCCGGTTCTGGAACCAGATCTTAATCTGCCGCTCGGACAACACCAGGGTATGAGCGATCTCGATCCGTCGCCGTCTCGTCAGGTACCTATTGTAATGGAATTCCTTCTCCAGCTCGAGGATCTGGTGCCTCGTGTACGCGGTCCTCTGTCGCTTCGGCTCCATCCCTGGCTGGTACGAGCCGTTCGCTGCAAGAACCAAACAGAGACATCGAGTGGAGTTAGTTGACTGGCTTCCAGAGACCAATATCTGGTCGAATTTATTAAAATCGTATGGTTAAATATGGTTGTTTTTAAGGGGACCGAGAATATAACGAAGAATTAAAAATAATCGAGTGAAGTTAGCTGACTGGCTTCCAGAGACCAAAATCTGGTCGAATTTATTAAAATCGTATGGTTAAATATGGCTGTTTTTAAGGGGACCGAGAATATAACGAAGAATTAAAAATAATCGAGTGAAGTTAGCTGACTGACTTCTCGAGACCAATATCTGGTCGAATTTATTAAAATCGTATGGTTAAATATGGTTGTTTTTAAGGGGACCGAGAATATAACGAAGAATTAAAAATAATCGAGTGAAGTTAGCTGACTGGCTTCCAGAGACCAAAATCTGGTCGAATTTATTAAAATCGTATGGTTAAATATGGTTGTTTTTAAGGGGACCGAGAATATATAGCGAGAAATTAAAATAATCGAGTGAAGTTAGCTGACTGGTTTCCAGAGACCAAAATCTGGTCGAATTTATTAAAATCGTATGGTTAAATATGGTTGTTTTTAAGGGGACCGAGAATATATAGCGAGAAATTAAAATAATCGAGTGAAGTTAGCTGACTGGCTTCCAGAGACCAAAATCTGGTCGAATTTGTTAAAATCGTATGGTTAAATATGGTTGTTTTTAAGGGGACCAAGAATATAACGAGGAATTAGAAATAATCGAGTGAAGTTAGTTGACTGGCTTCCAGAGACCAATATCTGGTCGAATTTATTAAAATCGTATGGTTAAATATGGCTGTTTTTAAGGGGACCGAGAATATAACGAGAAATTAGATATAATATATTCTTGAAATTGTTGAGAAACGTTAAGTTGGTATGATCGCTAGTTCCTACAAGCTAAGTTGGTACGACTTCTAACGACGCTGCATTGTCTTACGCGTCGACCACGTGTTATTTATCTAAGTATATCCGGAGTGTTCAGATGGCTGGTACATGGTGGTGAAATATAGAACGTAAAACTTGAATCTGCGTGAATCCATTAAAAAACCAAACTCCCAAACCTATTTAATAACAGAAGTTATATTCAATGATGAATAAATATGATTAGCTTTCTCTGTACGATTACAGAGTTTTAGCAAGTAATCGTTTCGACCTTATCTGTCATTAGAAAATAGCACGCCACGAATAGCCAAGCGATTATTCAAGCAATTACACGCCGATGTTATCGTGTGATTTTTCTAGTTAATATGCGGCAATCGATTTTTCTTATTTATCCGCGACACGTGTAGAAACGACTTAAGAAATAACTCGATGAATGAATTCTTTAATACAATCGGATTTTTATCGTACATTCTCTCTCACTCTTGACGTTTCTTCTTTATAACGCGATTTTCCACCTATTACATTTAAAGTATAAATATAATTCTATTTCAAGAAACTTGAATACTCTAACTGGACGATTTAAAATTAACAATCTCGAGATACTGTTCAAGATTTTCGTGTGTAATAAAGGTTTATTTAATCGCTAAGAAAAAAAAAAGAACCGAAAGTGAATCGTGATAACAAATGGGAAGTAAAAACACAGCAGACAATTAATAACGTGCATCCATGTGAGCATTTTCAAGTCGTACTATCTGAATGTTAAATTTGTTGCAGCTTTCGAACGAGTACAGGCTTCGACCAGTGACAAGCATCATTATTTTAAGACTTGTACTATTGCCGATAGTCTCGAGGCGACGTGTCACCGTCTGGTGGCACACGCTCGACTTCATGGAACGCGCGATCACCGATCGCAATGGATAAAGAAGCGTGACACGTGCACCGACACCATCGTTCTCCAGTGAAACGCTGAAACAACTGACTCTACATTTTCCAATCGGCTGACCGATATTTCAAGGCCGTGTTGCTCGAGCGCCAAATAACTGAAATACTCGTTGAAATTCCAGCAGGATTATCAAAGTTATTAGGCAAAAAGTCAAAAGAATGGGAACATAAATTTGGTAAATTCAAATTGGTCTTTTTGGTTATGAAATAATATGAAAATTGTAAGTACAGTAAAATTGAAAACAAGTTGTTCAGAAGAAAGCGTTTTGAAGAAACGCAGGTCTGAAGTTATTTGGTCATTTTCATAGTCCTGATACAATAATAAATATCATATAGTCATAAATATTCCAAATTTACAAATAAGATCATATAGTGTGGAAATAAATAGCTGAGGAAAATTGCTGAAATATTCGTCGAAATTTGAGCCGGATTATCAAAGTTATCTCTTCTTAGGCAAAAAGTCAAAAGAATGATCATTTGCTTTGATACTCCAACATAAATTTGGTAAATTCCAATTGGTCCTTTTGATTGTGAAACAATATGAATATTGTACGTACATTGTAGAATTGAAAGCAAGTTGTTCAGAAGAAAGCATTTTGAAGAAGTGCAAGTCTGAAGTTAGTCAAAGAATGATGATTTGTTTTGATACTCCAACATAAATTTGGTAAATTCCAATTGGTCCTTGTGATTGTGAAACAATATGAATATTGTATGTACAGTAAAATTGAAAGTAAGTTGTCCAGAAGAAAGCACTTTGAAGAAGAGCAAGCTGAAGTTAGTCAAAAGAATGATGATTTGCTTTGATACTCCAACATACATTTGATAAATTGAAATGGTTCCTTTTGATTGTGAAACAATATGGAAATTGTATGTACAGTAAAATTGAAAGTAAGTTGTCCAGAAGAAAGCACTTTGAAGAAGTACAAGCTGAAGTTAGTCAAAAGAATGATGATTTGCTTTAATACTCCAACATACATTTGATAAATTCAAATGGTTCCTTTTGATTGTGAAACAGTATGAATATTGTACGTACATTGTAAAATTGAAAGCAAGTTGTTCAGAAGAAAGCATTTTGAAGAAGTGCAAGCTGAAGTTAGTCAAAAGAATGATGATTTGCTTTGATACTCCAACATACATTTGATAAATTCAAATGGTTCCTTTTGATTGTGAAACAATATGAATATTGTATGTACATTGTAGAATTGAAAGCAAGTTGTTCAGAAGAAAGCATTTTGAAGAAGTGCAAGTCTGAAGTTAGTCAAAGAATGATGATTTGCTTTGATACTCCAACATACATTTGATAAATTCAAATGGTTCCTTTGGTTGTGAAACAGTATGAATATTGTACGTACATTGTAAAATTGAAAGCAAGTTGTTCAGAAGAAAGCATTTTGAAGAAGTGCAAGTCTGAAGTTAGTCAAAGAATGATGATTTGCTTTGATACTCCAACATACATTTGATAAATTCAAATGGTTCCTTTTGATTGTGAAACAATATGAATATTGTACGTACATTGTAGAATTGAAAGCAAGTTGTTCAGAAGAAAGCATTTTGAAGAAGAGCAAGCTGAAGTTAGTCAAAAGAATGATGATTTGCTTTGATACTCCAACATACATTTGATAAATTCAAATGGTTCCTTTTGATTGTGAAACAATATGAATATTGTATGTACAGTAAAATTGAAAGTAAGTTGTTCAGAAGAAAGCATTTTGAAGAAGTGCAAGTCTGAAGTTATTTGGTATTTTCATAGTCCAGAGACAATAATAAATATTATATAGTCATCAATATTCCAAATTTACAAATAAGATCATACAATATCCAAATAATATCAAACTTCTTATCTTCGCATTATTTCAGATGCCATCATTTGAGCAACGTTACACAATTGAACGAACAGAAGCGAGAAAGTCTCATGTGCTTGATAAATTGACATGTTATTCGTCTGATACCGCGATGAAGATTGACTTTAAGGTAGTCGTTGAGAAAAAATGCACAGTCATAAGAAGTGGGTGTAAAAATCAAAGTGACAAACAACGATCCTCTAATCGTTTTGTGCTCTTCACAACCCCCATATTAAATTTGGATGACCCAACTGTAGTATACTTTTATCTCACCCTTTCAACCCCTTCCATCACTCTCTGTTCTTCTGATCACTTTTTATTATTTAAGCTTCTACAGCAAAACTTAAAAAAATGTTAATTAGCATCAAATAAAATAACTTTTGATTCTATTCACATAAATTTAAAATTCTATTACATAAACAAAAAATCATAAATAATGCAGAGGTTGAAGGAGCTCCAATGTTAAATGAACTCCAATCTGAATAGAAGAATTCCATTTATTGATGCAAGCTGATTCAACCAACTGTCTATTGAACCCAATTATTTCAATTGTTTTGAGCATCAACGCCTATTGCATAGGTGAAAAATCACAGATAATGAAGACAATCACTAAATGCTGATATCATGAATTGCACATCCCTCGATGAACCCAAACAAAATTCTACAGTACAATTTCCTCGTCCACTTTACACCCCATTTATTTCTCGCCTTATCACAAGCCTCTATCGTAGTTCTATGGTTTTCTTCTAAAGAGTTGTAACCGAGACTCGATATCAGAAGTGACCATCGTGGCTCGTCACTAGCATCGGTTCAGGTCGCGACGAAGGTGACACACGAGAAGAGATTGGTGCATCGATTCGTTGGTCGTATCACAAGCGACGTCAATCCTCGCGTGGCATGCTAGATGCGTTCCTTGGTGGTCCGTAGGAGCACGATAGAGGAAGCATGGCAGCGAGTTCAGTTTAGAATCTGTGCAGACACATTCCATTCCGAAGCTGACCGACGGTCTCGAGAAGCCCCTCCTAACAGCAACGTCCGGTCGCTGAGCTTCGAACATCCAAAGGGGGAGAGATTGCAGTCTCCGACAGGCCGTCGGACACGCATACCAGACTTCACCGGCACTGAACGTGAAAGCGAGGACCGTGTTATGCGCGAAAATGATACTCCTGCGGATAAAAATGACGACGCTCCGCGAGCATGCATTTGGAGCTTGCGATTCTTTTCTCAGGATCGAGCATATCGTATCAAATCAAAATAATTCAGACCTTTGTTGGAAGAACGTGAAGATCGCCAAAGGAGGGTTCCAAGGTCCAGGCATGGAACATTACTGAAATAATATTTGACTATTGTTTGTTGCAGGTTATTCTGTTGTCAACTAAGTGTTTGGTATCGAATGATAATTTTGTAAGCTTCTAATTATAGTTATTCGCTTCTGCTGAAGAATTTGTTTCAGTTGTGTCACTTTTGAAATACGTACATCTGCAACATATCGGTGAGACAAAAGGAGGAATTCTAACCAACTACACTAATTTTTGTGCATTTGTGGGTAATCTAAAGGTACAGAAATGTGCAAAAAAATATCAGCTATTGGAAGCAAAGTACTTGTAATTTGTAAATCATAAAACGATTCTCAATCTAAACTTCTTTAAACTTTATAACAATATAAAATTACATAAATATTCTCAGTCTAATTATGATACAGAATGTCATAGGTGATATACTGATACTGATAGTTGATAAAACTAACTTTCTGTGCATTTGTGGATAATTTAAAGATACAGAAATGTGCAAAAAGATATCAGCTATTGGAAGTAGAGTATTTGTTGTAATTTGTAAATTATAAAACAAATCTCAATTTAAACTTCTTTAAACTTTAGAACAATATAAAATTACATAAATATCCTCAGTCTAGTTATGACACAGAATATCATAGATGATATACTGATACTGATAGCTGATAGAACTAACTTTCTGTGCATTTGTGGGTAATTTAAAGGTACAGAAATGTGCAAAAAGATATCAGCTATTGGAAGCAAAGTACTTGTTGTAAT
Source organism: Bombus vosnesenskii (assembly GCF_011952255.1). Taxonomy (NCBI): domain Eukaryota; kingdom Metazoa; phylum Arthropoda; class Insecta; order Hymenoptera; family Apidae; genus Bombus; species Bombus vosnesenskii. Next base: position 214,184 of record NW_022884342.1, read on the forward strand.
TTGTAAATCATGAAACAAATCTAAATCTAAACTTCTTTAAGCTTCATAACAAAATAAAATTACATAAATATCCTCAGTCTAGTTATGACACAGAATGTCATAGATGATATACTGATACTGATAGCTGATAGAACTAACTTTCTGTGCATTTGTGGGTAATTTAAAGGTACAGAAATGTGCAAAAAAATATCAGCTATTGGAAGCAAAGTACTTGTAATTTGTAAATCATAAAACAAATCTCAATCTAAACTTCTTTAAGCTTTATAACAATATAAAATTACATAAATATCCTCAGTCTAGTTATGACACAGGATGTCATAGATGATATACTGATACTGATAGCTGATAGAACTAACTTTCTGTGCATTTGTGGGTAATTTAAAGATACAGAAATGTGCAAAAAGATATCAGCTATTGGAAGCAAAGTACTTGTAATCTGTAAATCATAAAACAATTCTCAATCTAAACTTCTTTAAACTTTATAACAATATAAAATTACATAAATATTCTCAGTCTAGTTATAACACAGAATATCATAGATGATATACTGATACTGATAGCTGATAGAACTAACTTTCTGTGCATTTGTGGGTAATTTAAAGATACAGAAATGTGCAAAAAGATATCAGCTATTGGAAGCAAAGTACTTGTAATCTGTAAATCATAAAACAATTCTCAATCTAAACTTCTTTAAACTTTATAACAATATAAAATTACATAAATATTCTCAGTCTAGTTATAACACAGAATATCATAGATGATATACTGATACTGATAGCTGATAGAACTAACTTTCTGTGCATTTGTGGGTAATTTAAAGATACAGAAATGTGCAAAAAGATATCAGCTATTGGAAGCAAAGTACTTGTAATCTGTAAATCATAAAACAATTCTCAATCTAAACTTCTTTAAACTTTATAACAATATAAAATTACATAAATATTCTCAGTCTAGTTATAACACAGAATATCATAGATGATATACTGATACTGATAGCTGATAGAACTAACTTTCTGTGCATTTGTGGGTAATTTAAAGATACAGAAATGTGCAAAAAGATATCAGCTATTGGAAGCAAAATACTTGTAATTTATAAATCATAAAACAATTCTCAATCTAAACTTCTTTGAGCTTTATAACAATATAAAATGACATAAATATTCTCAGTCTAGTTATGACACAGAATGTCATAGATGATATACTGATACTGATAGCTGATAGAACTAACTTTCTGTGCATTTGTGGGTAATTTAAAGGTACAGAAATGTGCAAAAAAATATCAGCTATTGGAAGCAAAGTACTTGTAATTTGTAAATCATAAAACAAATCTCAATCTAAACTTCTTTAAACTTTATAACAATATAAAATTACATAAATATCCTCAGTCTAGTTATGACACAGAATGTCATAGATGATATACTGATACTGATAGCTGATAGAACTAACTTTCTGTGCATTTGTGGGTAATTTAAAGGTACAGAAATGTGCAAAAAATATCAGCTATTGGAAGCAAAGTACTTGTAATTTGTAAATCATAAAACAAATCTCAATCTAAACTTCTTTAAACTTTATAACAATATAAAATTACATAAATATCCTCAGTCTAGTTATAACACAGAATATCATAGATGATATACTGATACTGATAGCTGATAGAACTAACTTTCTGTGCACTGATGGATAATTTAAAGATACATAAATGTGCAAAAAGATATCAGCTATTGGAAGCAAAGTACTTGTAATTTGTAAATCATAAAACAATTCTCAATCTAAATTTCTTTAAACTTTATAACAATATAAAATTACATAAATATCCTCAGTCTAGTTATGACACAGGATGTCATAGATGATATGCTGATACTGATAGTTGATAGAACTTTCTCTTCTTGCAAGAAAATGAAGAATATGACCCGTAAGATTGTTCGCCACGACGAATTAGAATTATATTGCATTCTTCTACGTAAGTTTTGGTAAACAATTTCTATATAAAACTATATAGAAGAATATTCTAAGCATTTTTGAAAACCATATAACCAAAATTAAAGAAAGCGCCATATTTTAATATCCAGATAAATTATATAAAACAAGAAAAGAATAAAATCGAAATAAAATTTTCCAAAACTATCCAGATACGTGAATAATTTTCAAATAATTTTCAAAGCTATTTTTCCAATCGTTTCTTAACTATCGAGCTTTCAACTAGCCATAGCTCGATTCCAACGGAGCTTACAATACATTGAGGAAAAAAGGTAGGAAGAAAACCTTTGTTACGGTGGAACGACGCGTTAAAAACTTGTTTCGCATACGGTGCGCCGTGCTTCTTTCATCGATGATATTTTTTGTTACCTGGAAATATGAATTATGATATTCCGGTTCGATAGTATCCGTGTAGAACGGCCTGAAAAGCGAAATAGTTGCAAGCTGGAATGAACAGCACTTTCCCCGGTCAAAACGGAATAGAAATTTGAGGCTGCAAAGGCAGCCCAATTCTCTGGCATATTACGTTGCAAAAATTCCCTTTGTAGATTCATAATCCTTCTGCGAAATGCCTGCCGCAGACGGCAACGTTCGTTACACGTACCACTCATGCCATTCCTCACGCCGCGTTTCCAATGAATAGTATTGCAAGCTTGTGTACTATGTTATCGTGTAATTCCTCGACATTTTCTATTCGATATCGATCTTCTTAAAAAACAAGACAGACGACATTCACTCGTGCGAGAAATATAACAAGTTGCGAATAATTTTTATGCGTTTATTATTAGAAGCTTCTTAGTGGAAAGTCTATCTGTTTGTAACGCGAACCAGCTACAAGCAGGTAAACAAAATGGAAAAAAAGAAAGAAAAAAAATGATCGAGATCGTATAACACGCGTCTATGCTTAAACCCTATTTCTAACAATAGGATAAACCTTCCATCGATTTGTCTGTTTTTCTAATATTTCTGTTTAGAATCGCCCTTAAAGTTCGCTATTTCTCAAGTTGACGTGTGATACGAGATGAAGAATAGCGGCACTAAGCGTAACCGAATAGGTGGTAAATGGGTAGGCTTCTAAAATCTCGCACAGGTGATCGGAAGGTGGAACGATAAATTGCAGCCCATCAGTCTTCCGACTGGTCGGTAACGCGTCACCTTGCGGCCTCGGCGTATTAGTTTCACAGGTAAATCCTGCAACATCGCTTCCGAACTCTCGTCATGCGCTCGGTGGCGTGCGGTAAACACATGGCGATTATGTTTTTATCGTCAGACGTTTAATAATGAGCTAATAACGACAAAAAAGCGAACACGTGCAATGAATCGGATTGTCAGAAAACACGATGAAACTGAGAACACGCTGAAGTAAGGCAAAGAAACTGGTTTAAAGCTGAATAATACAATGGAATATGTAGCATAATACGGTAGAGTATACGAAATATCAGAATAGGTTATGCGACAATGGAACATAGACGAATAGTACGTTTTTAAGTAGTAAAACCTGGGATTATAGAGTCATCATGTTCCGTCGGACAAAGATCGTGCCATTTTCTAACCTATAATTTCCAAACTATCAATTAAAATTCAATTAAAGCCTGCACGTTTAATCGCCAAATAACTGGAAATAGCATATTTCGTGGTGAGACCTGTCTAAATTGAGCTACCATGCTACAATTGCTCAATCTTTGTCGTCACTGGGTTGTAGGAATAAAAAGGGGCGTTGAAAGTTCCAACTCACCGACACCAGCAACGTGAATCTTCTTCATCCACGGGTAAATCACACGGTCCCCGTTCTCCTCTTCCTCTTCCTCATCCTCCAGCATGCCCGGCGACCCGTCCATCATTTGATCATCTTCCATGTCATCCTGATCGGAGCCCTCGTCCACGTGATGCTGTTGCTGCGACTGCTGTTGGTTCTGTTGTTGCTGTTGCGTCGGTTGCTGTTGCTGCGAGTTTTGTATATGTTGAGACTGTTGACCGGTAGACGGTTGCTGCTGAAGATCCGGCGAGTTGTCACGATGCAGCTGACTAGAACTCGCCGGACTGCACGCGTTACTTTCGTGCGGTGTCTGCTGTTGACTCGGCTGTTGATGATGTTGAAGACTATCCGGCGGCTGCACATGATTCTGCATAATACCCGGTGATAGCGGAGTGGAGCCGAGAACAGTCGATGCGGACACAGGTGGTTGCTGCTGTTGTGGCTGTTGCTGGTTCTGCATCGACGACGGGCACGTGAGCGGCGGTTGTTGAGCCTCCGGCGGCATCGCCAAGGCGCCCACCGCGTGATGATGAGGATGCAGGCTCGCGTGATGAACGGCGTGCACTTGATGATGAGGATGATGCGGCCCATAGTAGCTACCATAGCCGGCATAGCCGCCGTTTAGCTGCACCGCGGACGACGCTCCATAAGGAGTGGACGCCGCTTGATGATGATGTTGATGATAACCGTACTGTAGCTGATGAGACTGCGGATGATTCAAGTGGTGACCACCCCCGCTGGCGGGAAAGAACTCCGCTCCAGTGGACGGGATGTAGTTGCTCTGACTGTATTCCTCGCTAGGAGGAAACTTTGGATCCACCATCACGGAAGTCGCGGCCAAATGATGGCTGCTAGCTGCCTGCTGGTGTTGATGATGATGATATCCACCGCCGGTGGATGGATTCATGAGAAACGAACTCATGTTTGCGTGGACTTCTCGTCTCGCGACGGCCGATTCCACGATTCGACTCTCGTTACACGCCAAACAATGATCGACGGTAGTCACGGTACCTTTTCAGTTCGTCCGACCCTCCGTCGACGTTCCAGGTTTAATTCATAGAATCTCACGATTCCATGTTGATGATATTCATTGTTGGAAGCGTATACACCGCACTGCACTGTGGCCCGTGGCCGACATCCCTCTCTGCCGCCGCGAGCAGGGTGACTTTTTCCACCGGAGGGGAAAGGGTACCGCGTCTAGACGCAGAAGACGGAAAAGGGAGAAAGACAGGGGGAGAGAAAACGAGCGAAAAGAGCAAGACCACGGAGAGTAGCAGACTCCCGGTGGACAGCTGCTTATCCTCTCCTCTCCTTCCGCCACTTTTGCGATCTTCCACGAAGCTCCGCGGCCTCGTTCACTCCTTCCCGCCCACCGAAGCCCAATTACCATACCACGTGACCGCGGCACCGACCAATCAGAGCTGCTCCAAGCTTGCGACCATGATGGATAGCGCGGCACGCATGCAACACGTGAGTGGCGCCACGAGAACCACTGCGGCAGGTGCACCAACTTCTTTCTTCGTGCCTCCTTCGCGAGCGACGGTCACCAGAGCTCTTCTACGCACTCGTTCTCTATGACGTTAGAATTCTTTACAATTTTTTTTCCTAATCATACACACTTTACACTATTTTATCGACGATAATCTTTCTAACTTTCGATCAATGTCCTCGATGCATTGGAAAAGTTCTACCAATCGCTCGTTAAATCTTCAATTCCGCTGAAATATCCGATCACCATATGACACCTTCTCAAACTCCGATCGATCCCATTCACTTCACACTGATTCTTTCAAGCGATTCGATCCGAGGAACATAGGCACCATCGACCGCCGGCCAAGCTGTCAGAGAGCCATGAAAGTGAGCTCGTCCTGCCTCGGCAGAAACTCGTCTGGCAACTCCGGCAACTCTGTTCCCAACTCCCTCCAGGTCCAACGAGACCGGCTGGCTTCGAGCCGTTGCCGAGAGCCGGGACACCCCCTCTCCTCGTCGTTCCTCTTACTCTGCCGCCAGCTAACCCCACTCCGCGGAAGCACGAGACCAACCCCTGCCACGGAAAGCGTGGATCCTGTGCCCTTATGGGGCCATACTCCAGGGTACCTAGAACGGTATAGTCACTCCTACGGATCTCCTTAACCCGCCTCCATCCTTCTGAAATCCATCTTACGCCAGCATGGTCAATGCTCGACGAAAACCACGCCGATGCTGTCTAACGTTATTGAGATCGTCACATCGGCGGTTAAATGATATCACCATGCTAATTGGCAGATGTCGCTAGGGTGACGCGGCTTTTATCGTATTTGGAGGTTCCTCTTAGTAATAGATGCGTTAGATCGTTCGAGCAAAGCTGCGTATTCGTTAAATGTGCGGATATTTACACAATGCGTCTAATTAAAATGCGCAACGTATCTTAGGTAAAATAATTGATTTAAGTAGCGAAACAAATCTCTATTTAGAAACCATTATCGTATTTCCGCTGATGAAACCATAAATTTCTAGAGAAATTCGCAGTGTAATTACGAATGAATAGAGCGATGTGCGAAGGTACGGTGGAATAGCCATTTAACAATATACAGCGAGTAAATAGAAAATGTCGTACGAGCGTGACTCGCTCGCGAAATATCAAACTCTTGTTTATTTCTCGAATTCACGTTACTAATGCAAATATTCTATTTTCGTTGGTCCGCTGGTCCATTAGGCTGGTAATATTCTTTGTTAAAACGAGGTTATCAATGGAGCAACTATTCACGGTCGATCGTCTATCGGCGAGCGTGATTATCAGAATGTCTGGTCGGCCGCTGTGCACACGGAATCACGCGTTACGTAAGACGTTTCGACGCGGACCAAATTGAAAGTAATGGCTGCGGCGTTCTTTCACCGCGTGTTTATATTAGTGCTCTACAAGTGTCTCACTGCACTCGGTCAAGTACGTCTACCCGCGATCAGCTGCGTGGAGCAAAGCATATAAAGCGCCGAGTCATTACACAAAGAGCACACTCACTCTGTTTTGCCGTGCTACGACAATGTAGGATGGCGAGGCTTCTCTCGACCAGCCGTTTTACCGTTTAGCATTTTACTTTTGCTAGTCGAGACTGAACGATGCTGAATACAGCAACCCGACAGTGGAATCTGCAGCGAAAGTAATTTCATAAAAGAAGGTATGTTTAATAAAATCAGCTAGACGTAAATTAAATAGAAGAAATTTTAGAAAGGTTAGAAAAATAGTAGTCAAATTTCAGAAATCAGTTACCCATTTCGAGCAACACAACTGTGCCACAAGAAGCCATGAAAAATACTCGAGGAATAAGAAGAATATCGTGTGCCATTAAAGGGGCGATAATAAAGAAGAATAGAATAGAAGAATAGCGGAACACGAAGGGGTGGCAATTGAACGAGCCCTGAGAGCGCGTCACCTGTTTTTCCCCCGGTTTTGCGCTTCCTCGAGTCGAGGCTTTTTCGTTAAGCAAGATACGACGCCACAGTTATTTTTCTATTTCTCTTACGGCCACTTGCTGCCTCTCCAGGACGAAAGGAACGCCGCGTCGAGTGGAATCTGCGAAGGGGGTTGAAGGAGCTTGCGGATGACGTAAAACGAGAGCAAAGAGGGTTGTGCGGACGTTGTCTTCTCGTTTTGCGGATCGAACTCTGTCTCCACCAACCTACGCTCGCTCTAAGCTTCCGTCTTCCTCGTTCAACCCCTGTCCACCCCCGCGACACCGTCTTCTGGTAACATTTCTTCTTTATCCAACATTCAGCCGCGCACGTCTTGCCGGTTCTCTGCTCGAGCCCTCGTCGCTCCTCTTCTCTGCTCTTCCGGCGAAACACAATCAATCACATTTGCCGGTGAGCCGGCATGACACCCCCCTTTTACACCCACAGCCACCCCTGCACACGTAGTTCGTCAACGACGATTCCCTCTCGTTCTCCCTCGCCATCTCCCTTCCACGCGATCGTCGCGATCTCCCAAATGACGATTATCGTGAGATCGCCCATGAGAGCTCACCGACATGCGCCACGTGCGCCACGAGGGCTTCCAGTGCAACTGACCAATTAAACATGAAACTTTCTGTCACCCTCTTGGTTCACACTCTATGTGGATTTTCTAGGATTTCTTGTCATTCGACTTCTTGGATAGTTAAAGTAACGTAATTTAGTGCTGGAGTTCTTGTAGGAATTCTTCTCTCACTTGTATCCAAGCTACCAATATGCTATTTTGTAAGTGTAATATTCTTTAATTAGTAGAAAGTTGTATATACAATTAGTGTCTTTTCTCTAGCGAAGAAAGTGGTGTATCAAGAGAATTTAGATTTCCTTTCGTCTTTATGGTTTTATTCTATTTATCCATTCGAAACTGATGTCACACCAGGTATATACCTTTTTTGTATATAATTTAGCACACGCGAAGATATGATACATATCTTCAGGTTTTTCAAGAAGATATGCAATAATAAACTATTGCGTGATAAAATCTTATACAAACACTGTAAGAAGGTTAATTGAATGTTAATTGTATTGATTAATTAACCTGTACTATACATAATTGTTATAAAAATGTCTTCTTTACCGAGAAGAATATCAACTACATGAATTGTAGGGAAACTGACATACAAATGATGACAACATTTTTATGTCTCTTTTACAGCGACACGGAAAAAAGAATTTCTTCGCTTGTCGGGAACGTTTTCCAGTGAAAACCCGTTTGGCTGGAATTCCCCGGCTAAGTTTGCAACCGGAGGCGTCGCGCGCTATGAACCATCGAGTTCCGTCGTGATAATGATAAATGAGAACGCAGTAGTTTACGATTTAATATCAATCCACCCGGCCGGCTGCTTATTATCGGCCATTAGGAAAGTTTTAATAACGCAATACGCCGCTGCCCGACCTGGGGGTGGAACCGTCGCGATTTATCACTTTCATCGCTTTATTACTGGCCTGTTACGCTTTACTTGTTGATCGTTCGCGACAACATCACGAATCACCAGGAAATTTGGAGATTTTTTTTTCCTATTTTCGGCGTTCCCTGTTCACTAAATTATGTCACCCGGTAGATAGATCGTTCAGGGTCACGATAAATAAATATCGAGTATCGAACGAGTACGAAAACAGGGTGAGTAGGACACAGAGCGAAGAGAAGAACTTTCGTTGTTTCATTCGACGACAATCAACAATGAAGAAATTGAAGAAATTACTATTACTATTATTATTACTATTATTGTTATTATTAACATGTAACGTTTAAGAAATTGCGGACTGGTTTGAGCGTGTACAAGTAATGGAATCGCCATGGATATAGATCTTTAAGGGAAATAAGTTTTTATCAAAAACGTTTACGCTCGCTGTATCGACAATCAGTAGTTGTTCATCTACATCTCTTTATACATTCAGTGACATGATAATTTACAACTTCTGAGAATTTACAATGCAACGGTGCCTCATTTATAATCGCGTATAATTACACGCAAGAATCATTCTTGAAACGAACAAGAAAACGTATAACCACAGCTTCATGAATCTTACAAACCCTGTCCCTCGCTTTATCATTTCGACTTTTAACCCTTCGTATGTTTCCAAGCATTGTCCTATTTGCATATTTAATTGTTGTTGTTAACTGTTGTTGAAACGTCAGGATTATCAAAAACTGTCAAAACATCCTCACGAAGCTGTAACCTTAGTGTAAATAATCAAAATGTTCGTACAAAGTTTATAGCCCTAAAAACTCTTTTCATATCAAACAAAGTATCTTTTTGATAATTTTGGTGTTTTCAAACTGACTTGCAATAGCATTGCAAAGACACACACGTTACTCTTCACTCTATAAAATTATTCCTCTTTTCACAATAAACAAAATCTTAGGCGTGAACGTGAAGATATTTAAGGGCTGAACACGTAGAGCAATTTAAAAATATTCCTATTGAGATTACATTGAGATATTCTGTGTGCTAGACTAGATTAGCCGTAGTGACACGCGTATGTGAATATGAGTGTATGGAAGTATGTGTGTGCACAGCGTCTCGAAAAACAGACGAATGCAACTGTTGCATTGGTAGCGCGGTAAAGAAGATGGTGAGACAAAGAAAGCGCTGAGACGCGTGCAAATGATATCCACGAAGATCCTGGCAATCGTTTATTAAATAAATCTAAAACTATTTTAATATAAATTCTAAGTGTAGCCTGAGTATTCCTTTACTTGTATTTCGGCAATTTTGATACACAGTTCTCAACAATTGCAAAAGAAAACTAATAAATTTGTAATATTAAAAGGTGGCCACCTGCGTCCTAATAAGGAAGAGAGTAGATTCAAAATACTTTTCACGCGCTCGACGATATTAAAGTCTTCAGGGACCGATCGATCTGCAGGTTACAGAATATTCCAAATATTTACGCGTGCGAGCAATGAAATTCGACATGGTTCGTATGAGAATGCATGCGTGTCCGGATCCCTAAATCTACGAAAGATCCCGGCTATTTTCGCATATATCCCACATGAAGGTGTTGGCAGCAGATCCATCCAAAGCGAAAAGCACGAGTCTCCGGAGATTCTATTTCGCTGCTGAGTCATGATCCCGCGTTTGTCGACGTGAAAAGGGGGACTGTGTCCTCTTGGGGACGCCCTTACACACCTCCAAAGGCTTAGGTATTGGGGTTGATCTTCGTATGGGTCGCTGTCACTCTTTGATCCTCCGCGCTGCTTCTGAAAGGTAGAGCAACTTAGGTGAAACAGGAAGACACAACAGTGCGCAAGTTTAAGTTGACTTATACATAACTATGTATATTTTTTGTTAGATCAAGTGTTTTAGTCATACGATGTGACGAAAGTGCATGAAATATAGAACATTAAAAAGCATGGAATAAGCAAAAGGATTGGCTACTGAATGACTTGTATCCTGCCACCGGAAGACAGCTCTATCGAACATTTTGTATTTTTAGAAGATCAGAAGGTCTCGTCCACATCGTGCAATTTCGTCAGCCTCATTGATCAATAGCAAACCCTCTTCACACAAATCTAAAACTTTCACTTGTCTGTCCAGCTAATTACAGATACATAAAACAACATCACAATTCCTGAATTCCTTTTCAGAAGCTAGACAGTCGATGCTGGAAATTAACTAACAGAGCCAGCAAGCAATTGATCCTCTGAGTACACTTGAGTCGACCAAAAAGAGAAGCATTTTCACTTCCACCTGCCTAAAAAGCGCTGATTGAGCATCTTTCATTGAGTGACAGGCGGCGGGCGCGAGGCTGCAGTCTGAAATCAACGCGACTCGCTGAAAGGCGCAATCAGCCGCAGTTGGAACAGCCGCGACGCGACAAGAGAAACACGTGTTTTTATCAGACTACGCGCAGGAAGAAAACACGACAACGAACCAGGTTGGCGATCGTGTCGAGTGAAAGTTTCAGATACACTTTAATGAAAGGCCGTTCGGTAGTTCCACTTTACGCGCGATATCCAGATGAAAAACGAAAGGAAAAGGCGATAATTATCGGTGCACGGGGATGGTAACGATGTTAACGCGACCCGTGACCCGCGACCCGCGACCAATTACCACCTGACATCGCTGCTTGAAAGCAATTTGCGTGCGGCGAGCAGGCTCTTCCGGCGACTCGCTCAAAGGAGCCCGGACCAGGCGAGAAAAAGCCACGTTTATAGCGGCTTACGTCGACAGTCGGCCTCCTCGGACGAGGAAGAATGGCCGAGTGAGTCGTAAAAGTGATTCATCACCTTTCGCGGCTACGGCTCGCGGAGTCGTTAGCGACGATCCTCCTCCTCTCTCGGTCGTCGTGACATCCTTCCTTCGGCAAGCCCAGAAGCTCGCCAGCTGAATTTCTCCGACGTGTTACACGTCGTGGTGGAAAGGCCCGCGTGGCGGAAAGATGAGCGTGGTCGTCGTGAAAAGTGTTCCATGGATGAAGGCGAAGATGAGTAGCGTTTAAGGGATGCTGCGGGCAAACATGCTATTATGATTCCCATTTTACGTAGTGGAAATTGTGATTAGGATTTGTGTCCGGACGATACTCGTCACAGGGCTAACTCTTTTACAGTGTCAATTATAACACGTCAGAGTTTCACATCTTAGATGATAATCAATGAAAAGTAAAATTATGTGTCTTTCCTACCTGGGATCAAAAATACTGAATACTACATTCTGAATTCTTTCTTATTTTGGCATACCGTGAAAGGATCAAAGAACGCTGCTTCTGGTATTTTAAATCTCATAGGTCTTCGTTGTGATGGTCTATCGGACACTGTTTAATAAGATAAAATAAAACAGAACTTTGGATACATAACTGCAAAGAGGTTCCTTTAAAAATGCATTAATTTCTTCAATTAAAAACGTCTAAAAATTATATCTCTTCGTTTCTCTTCGAAGCGAAGCAAATTTAAATATGATAAAGTCTTCTTCCAACGTGTTTCCAATTAGCAGCTTTCCCACAGTTGGAGAAATGCTCGGAGCCACGTTCAGACGACACCAGGGAAACCCTTTGCGAGGGGAGAGTTTCTGTAAACGTCCTTCGGACACTGATTACCGCTCGAAGTAACGGAAAGAAGGAGGTAACTGGGTTAAGGTCGACCAACATCCGTGACCTCGGCAATTACCATTCGACACCCTTCGTCACTGAAAGACAGTTTGCATACAACGAAAACGCTGGCGCATTGTTGGTAAAGGACCCTCGGACGCAAGCCAGAAATGTTTCCGAGGCTAATTGCTTTCGGACGACCCACCTATCCCTTCTTCCACTTGCTTCTTCAAGGACATTCGATATCTTCGTGCCACGTCTTATGCCTGCGACACAAAAGTGGATTAAAGTGTTTGCTGTTCAGACACGTAACGAGAAAAGAAATAGAGAAGAGAATTTATAAACTCGGAATAAAGATAGGATGTGGACTAAAAATAGCGTAAAAGATGATGTCTGGAAAAAGATGACGAATGGCGTTTTACTTTGTGGAATTAGTCCATGATAGAAGGAGGAAACGAGGTAAAGAGGTTAGCGCTGCGTTCGCTGACGTCTCGAGTGCCTCCACTGTACTTATGTTTTTATACGGCCACTCGAGAAAGCCTTAATTATTCTGTCTAGAAACTGTATATTGTTACACTTAATTCGCTGAAATTGTATACGGCTGTGTAGAAATTAGTACGTATAATTTCCACTATATTTTTTATTATTTTCATACTTTTTTCTACGAGACCTAATTTCTACCAAGACGTATCAACGACGTATAAAAATCGTAGACTGGCAACTTTGTAAGTGAATCATTTTCGTGGCGAGGTGATTTTGGAAAATCGTTGCTGCTCCAGGTGGTAAGTGCAAAGGGATGTCCTGGAGGCACGCAGGTCCGGCGAGAGCGGGACAGAGAGAAAAGAGGAAGAAAAGAGCTGACGGGAACGCGAGCTGGCAAGATTAATGGATTCGTATTGTCGGCATTTTTTCAAGCGTTTTAGGACTACTTTTGAGTGCAGGAGAGCGTCTCATTTTTCAAAAAGTCCGTGCCGTCTGTGGGCCCGATAGAAAAATCGCAATCGATTCGGTGCGCGTTAATGGTTCCGAATTAAGCGTGTTCCTGGTCTCTTCGCGTTGCTAGCCACGAACTATCGCCAAGCAGTCTCTCATAGGCTGCGTTACGTAAGAATGAGCATCGATAGTCGTCTTGTAAATACCTCGTCGAGACACGCTGAGGTGGTTCGTTTCTCATGACGCAACACACACTGTGACATTTTAACGCTTGATAGAGTTCTTGCACTTAGCGTGTACAGAGGATGCAGAAGCACTGGAAACGAAGCTTTTTGCATCTGGTTTGAAGTTTGGAAACTCGTAGTTAGGTTAAGCTCAGCGGGTATCGAAGCGAGTTTTTGTTCAGCTGAGAATTATAGAATTAGTAAGAAATTAATAAATGTATGGGTCCTCTATAATCGTGTGATCCCAGGCTAAGGTATATCACTTGAGTCAGCTGAGCTTCAATAACTCAAAATTCCATCGTGAACTTTGCACAAAATAATCAAAATCATTGTACATTAGGAGACACTTAGTCTGTAAAGAATAAGAAAATATTGCATATGAAAAAATGAATCAGATAACCTTCTCTTACATTATACTATGTATTTACAAAATAAACATTTTAATAGCTACTTTTGCTCACAATAAATGTAAAAATAGTATTCAAGCATTTGATAAAATTTGAAGAAATAGTAAAGAATGATAGAATACGTTTAGTAAAAAATTAATAAATGTATGGATCCTCTATAATTGTGTGATCCCAGGCTAAGGTATATCACTTGAATCAGCTGAGCTTCAATAACTCAAAATTCCATCGTGAACTTTGCACAAAATAATCAAAATCATTGTACATTAGGAGACACTTAGTCTGTAAAGAATAAGAAAATATTGCATATGAAAAAATGAATCAGATAACCTTCTCTTACATTATACTATGTATTACAAAATAAACATTTTAATAGCTACTTTTGCTCACAATAAATGTAAAAATAGTATTCAAGCATTTGATAAAATTTGAAGAAATAGTAAAGAATGATAGAATACGTTTAGTAAAAAATTAATAAATGTATGGATCCTCTATAATTGTGATTTCCCAGGCTAAGGTAAATCACTTGAATCAGCTGAGCTTCAATAACTCAAAATTCCATCGTGAACTTTGCGCAAAATAATCAAAATCATTGTACATTAGGAGAGACTTAGTCTGTAAAGAATAAGAAAATATTGCATATGAAAAAATGAGTCAGATAACCTGTTGTTATATCTTTATTATCACGCCGTTCTGAGCCAGAAAAACCTTCATTGCACATTCGTACATGGACTAGGGATAAAAACAAAAGAACATCTTAAACCTATCGATTAAATCTATCGATTGTATCTAGAACTATCTTCTAGTTATTTTTTCTTGCAACTAACGCATCTGTATATGAATGGCGAGCACGAACTCACGTTGTCATTTTCAACATAACCTTTTCTTACTTTATGCTACTTATTATGAAATAAACATTTTAACAGCTACCTATGTTCATAATAAATGTAAAAATAGTATTCAAGCATTTGATAAAATTTGCAGAAACAGTGAAGAAGACCTATAACTGTGTGATCCCAGGTTAACGTATATCACTTGAGTCAATTAAGCTTCAGTAATTCAAAATTCAATCATAAACTTTCAATAAAATAATCAAAATTATTATACATTAAGAGACACTTAGTTTATAAAGAATAAGAAAATATTGCATATGAAAAAATGAATCAGATAAGCTTCTCTTGCTTTATACTACGTATTACAAGATAAACATTTTAACAGCTACTTACGTTCATAATAAATATAAAAATAATATTGTAGCATTTGATAAAATTTGAAGAAACTAAAGAAGAAGTCAAAGAAGAAAGTCCAGCAACTTTTACGAGATTCTTAGGGACAACAAATTCTCTGTTTACCTGCCAAGGGCCTGAAGCCTAACCAATTTGCGGTATTTGTTGTTAATTTGAAGATTTACAGCAATCAGAAGCCGCACCTGAATAGGACGTCGAGCACGAACAACGTGGAAAAAGGTGGGAAACATGACGAAGGCGGAACAAGACGGAATTGGCGCCTTGGGACCTCCGATCCTCTTCCGACCGAAGATAGAAGTTGCAGCAGCTGATGAGCCGTAACCGATGAAGCACAATAACCCTCCGTAAGCAGTACCGCTATCTTTCATTCCGTCTTTCGTGGTCACGGTAGGTGCGCGATCTTTATCTACCACAGAGACCACGCTCGTGCAGCGGAAGTCCACGCCACGCGAATATAATTCAAGTTGGATATCGCAGCTGCACGATCCGATGAAATTTTTGATTTTTTTTTTTTTTCTGACGTATTACCGTTGATAATTTTTGGAATACAGTTTTATTTCTGTACAGTATTCGTCTATCTACATTGCACATTCGACTTCGCCAACACATTAAATATGATGTCCCATGCAATTTTTATTCTAACTTAACCTAAGTTTACTAATATTGTGGAGTAAGTTTACCAATATTTTTCATTCATCAGAATTCGTTATATTTTTCAAGTCATGAAAACGTACGATGGCAGAAATTAAAGTTGAGATTCGAAAAATGTTGTCTCACACTGCTATTATTGTTAGCCTAGGTTAGTCGTATATTCAGTTGTCCGGAAGTGTCTTTCCTTCGCAAGCGTGTTTTTTACAACACAAACGTGGAACCAAGTCTGTGAAATGTTTATCTCAACAGAACAAAATGCATCGTACGTAGTTCGACAAAATAATGTAAAAAACATTGTGCGCTGATACGTCGCTGACGATATGCATTTTATCTTCTTAATATTATTTTTATCCGCAGGAATATATTTTATCTTCTTGATGCGCGGAGCTGCAAAAACAGACGCTAAGTTCGGTGAAACGTAATTTTTCTTCGAATCTTCGAACGTAAGAAAACACCGCTGGGATCTATACACCGAGAAAGCTGACAAATGAATCAAGAAGTTCGAAACTTGCTGTCTGGAGAGCAGATCGTTGCATCGTCCGGAAGACGTCGAAATTTCTTTGACCCATTTTATCCTTTCGTTTCCGAACGTCTGCAGAGTTTACCACCCACGGCATGTCTGCTCATACGAATACCTTTCTCCGGCTGAAAAAATTCGATTCGCACAGTAATAAATCAAAGGTTGCAACCCTTTGGGTACGACAACCGACTGCCGGTTATATCCTACAATCCACGGCTACCGTCTCTTCTCTAAGAGTACAGCTGGCTACTGATTATGCCACAAAAAGGCTTCGTTCCAGTTGATTACTATTGTCATTATTTACGAGTTATAAATTATTCAAATTTTCACGCCCCTAGGAAGAAAGTCCATTTGCTTATCTCAACCCTTTTACCATAATTTCTTTGCTTTCTCATCTTCCGGCTTCTTCACTTTTAAACTTTATCTGTCCTTCGAATCTCACTTGCACCAACTTTCTCCGATTGCGTTTGATGTATCCAAGCAACGGTACGCTTGAAATGTAATATAATTTAGAGTTGAAAGTAAAATCAGTAAACTGCGGATTTTTATACAAATTTATATTCATAGAAACATGAATTTGTGTTGGATAGATTATCGTGGTCGCTATCGTTCACTGTCGATTTTGGAAACGATCCATTCTCCAAATTGCAGAAACTTTGCATCTTTTATTTCTCCTTCATTTTCTTTTACTTCTGCTCCCTCGAAAAACTTACATTTTGGAGGAATTCCCAATCAGGTTTTATTCCTTTAACTATATTCATATAACAACATGGTTTTATTCCTTTAACTATATTCATACAACAACATGGGTTTATTCCTTTAACTATATTCATACAACAACATGGTTTTATTCCTTTAACTATATTCATACAACAACATGGGTTTATTCCTTTAACTATATTCATGAAACAACATGGTTTTATTCCTTTAACTATATTCATGAAACAACATGGGTTTATTTCTTTAACTATGTTCATGAAGCAACATGGTTTTATTCCTTTAACTATATTCATGAAACAACATGGTTTTATTTCTTTAACTATATTCATAGAACAACATGGGTTTATTTCTTTAACTATGTTCATACAACAACATGGTTTTATTCCTTTAACTATATTCATAGAACAACATGGGTTTATTCCTTTAACTATATGCATAAAACAATATGGGTTTATTTCTTTAACTATGTTCATAAAACAACATGGTTTTATTCCTTTAACTATGTTCATGAAGCAACATGGTTTTATTCCTTTAACTATATTCATAGAACAACATGGGTTTATTTCTTTAACTATATTCATAAAACAACATGGTTAAAGGAATAAAACCTGAATGAGAATTGCTCGAAAAATGTAAGTTTTCCAAGGAGCAGAAATAAAAGAAATTGACGAAAAAGAGAAGATGCAAAGTTTCTGCAATTTCGAAAATAGATCGTTTCCAAGATCGACAGTGAACGAAAGCGACCACGATGATCCATCCACTCTTCCTGCGAAGCTGGACGAGACTCTTTAAAGTTTCCTTGAGAAAGTTTGATGAGTCTATCGAACGCTATTATTCCATACCCCCTTCCTAGCACCCTTCTTCCGCGTTCTTTAATCATTCAGAGCGAATCAATCACCTATCCAGAGAAGCTCAGGAACGCTCGAATCACCCTCCATCGTCCGTGAAACTTCGTCGTCCCGAGTCCTCCCTGGAACGACGTTATCAAACGAGGCCATTTCCGTGGGCCCAGCGAATATCTGGAAAGATAAGAGAAAGTAAAAGAAATTAGGTTTTCCAAATGCTATTTATTTTCTCAGAATTTATATTATTGATGAATTTTTAATTTTTATATTTGTTAACTACTGTGCATGTATATGATAGATAAAATCTCCTATTATTTTTTATATGAAGATAGTTCTAAAATTCAATACGTTGCTAATCAGTTCCATATTACAAAAATTGTCATTTTATTTGGCTTTGGAGTTAAAGAGATGTTTCATCGAATCTTTAAAAATGTTGTTAGTCATAATTGTTCAAATATCAAGGATCTTTGGATCTAATAGGTTATTTCGTTTTCAATTACGTCACATCAAAATCTGCCAATTTAATCATAAATTAGTATGAAAATCAAGTAAACAAGGCAAATGTGCTTATAATATTTATCTCTTCAGCTCGTATCTCGAATTCCTGGCTTCTCTATAGCCACAGGGCTGCAAGATTCAGCCACAAAACCGCAGTCGCCCCCCCCCCCTCATGCGGCAAAATGTTTCTCTCCCGTGATCTTCATTTAACGATATTATGAAAAATTACTAATTATTAAAAATATAAAACAATATGCACTATCAATTTTTATTATTTTTATTATTCAAAGCATATAATGGCAAAATAATAATAAATTAACGATGTAAGACAAAATTCTTTCCCTTTGTATCGTTTATCTTATTGGTGGTCACGGGTGACGACGATGGCGCCCTGGTAACAGCTGATGGCGACATATCATAACAAGGCTTCGTTTCTTTCAACAAACCATTCGCATTCGTTGTTTCGTCGCAAGCAAAACGTGCAGAATATATTGTTGAAACGTGTAGAAGATGTTAGTAAACAGTATTTGCTCGTTCTATATATAACAGTACAGTATGTTCACAATTCTAACCTCAATTATATGATTATAAAGCAGCATTTACGATTATTTTCTATGGTGTGTTTATAATAATATTCGTAGATTACCCCTCGAATATATGGATGCAAACACAGTACATCGTTAGATGCAAGATTTGTTCTCATTTTTTTTTTTTTTATTGATGTTCCAATAAAAATGTTTAATCGTTCAATGGGGCACTTTTTATTTCGAAGTGTCTTCTATTTATCGGATATATTGAAAATGCCCTAACTGTCAGTTTTGTAAGAAGCTCACGCGCTCCGGTCACCGATGACCACCGTGGCGCCACAGGAGAAACTGTGATGGGCCATATATGGCCCACGTTGCAGTCAAAGTGATTAAAGGAGAATGTTTTCGATATAAGTCGACGTTTTCCCCATATTTAATCAAGGAACTCGTTTCAGCTGAGCCACTAAGCCTCGTTGCAAATTCTATTTCGAGGCAATAACGGTACGCAAGAGGCTCGTATAAATGCGCATTTTATTAAGGGACCACGTGAATAAGGGTTTCACCGAGCCTCCATCCCTGTTGTAGGACGTATTCGATTTCGACCCCTTCGACAACTCAGCTTCGCGAACCATGTTCACGAGCTTTGTCTATCCATCTCGTTTTCTTCCTGTTTTACGAAGCTTCTCTCTCTCTCTCTCTCTCTGCTTCTCTGTCTTTCAGTCGATTCCGTTCGAAGAGAACCAATCAGCGATCCCTCGAAGCCCTCTTACACCCTGCAACCCGCAGCCACGCCTGCCAATATAGGGTAGATACCCTCGTCAGATCGACCCTTATCCTTTTTACCCGCCTTCCTTCTTCTCTCTCTGCCGCCGTTGTTGCTGGACCCGATTCATTCGGCAAAATGGATCCTTCCTCTGTTCTTTCCAATGGTATTCCTCGATGCATTGCTCGTTTACAGAATCCTTTCAGATTTCTCTTCGAGAAATTAATCGAGACATTTTCTTATTTAATTTTATAATATTCAATTTCTTCATGTGGAAGGTAGATTCATTCCGTGGAATGGTTTCTTCTACTGATGTTTTTTGATACATTGCCCGTTTAGAGGATCCTTTGAAATTTCTTTGTGAGAATTAAATCAATGAGTTTCTTCATGCAACTTAATAAAATTGCAGTTATCAATATGTTGTTATATTTAAAAAATTGATCAATAACATAAATTTGTCAGTGAGTTTCTTCATGCAACTTAATAACATTGCAGTTATCAATATGTTCCTATATTTAATTATTGATCAATAATATAAATTTGTCAATGAGTTTCTTCATCCAACTTAATAAAATTGCAGTTATCAATAATGTGTTATATTTAAAAATTCATCAATAACATAAATTTGTCAATGGGTTTCTTCATCCAACTTAATAACATTGCAGTTATCGATATGTTCCTATATTTAATTATTGATCAATAATATAAATTTGTCAATGAGTTTCTTCATCCAACTTAATAAAATTGCAGTTATCAATAATGTGTTATATTTAAAAATTCATCAATAACATAAATTTGTCAATGGGTTTCTTCATCCAACTTAATAACATTGCAGTTATCGATATGTTCCTATATTTAATTATTGATCAATAATATAAATTTGTCAATGAGTTTCTTCATCCAACTTAATAAAATTGCAGTTATCAATAATGTGTTATATTTAAAAATTCATCAATAACATAAATTTGTCAATGGGTTTCTTCATCCAACTTAATAACATTGCAGTTATCGATATGTTCCTATATTTAATTATTGATCAATAATATAAATTTGTCAATGAGTTTCTTCATCCAACTTAATAAAATTGCAGTTATCAATAATGTGTTATATTTAAAAATTCATCAATAACATAAATTTGTCAATGGGTTTCTTCATGCAACTTAATAAAATTGCAGTTATCGATATGTTCCTATATTTAATTATTGATCAATAATATAAATCAATGAGTTTCTTCATCCAACTTAATAAAATTGCAGTTATCAATATGTTCCTATATTTAAAAATTCATCAATAACATAAATTTGTCAATGGGTTTCTTCATAATTGCAGTTATCAATATGTTGCTATATTTAAAAATTGATCAATAACATAAATTTTTCAATGAATTTCTTCATCTAATTCAATAAAATTGCAGTTATCAATATGTTGCTATATTTAAAAATTGATCAATAATATAAAATTGTCTCGGTTTGCAAAATGGACCCTCCTTCTTTTTTCCATCGATCTCTTTCGATGTATTGCTCGTTTACGAAATTTTTCGAAATTATTTATCGAGAAATCAATCGACAATTTTCTTGCTATTTTCTTTAATTTGTTATTTAATAACATAGTTGTCAACATCCTTTTGTATGATTAGTCGCGAATATAAATAAATTAGATTTATTCGTGTGTGGAAAATTCGTGAATTTTTTTAATTACTTTGTTGCCATTTCGCGAATACATCGGACACGAAGGAAACGTACAATTCATCATTGATGCAACTACAGTTACGAGTTACTGAATATTCGAACATGCTCTGAGAACATACCGTTATGATTAATATCAAACACCGCCATACTCCAATGTTCCCCGACATGGAGTCTAAGCTATAATTTTCCTGATGACCTCGTGTCCTTCCACACGTACGATCCTTTTCTAAAAGTCATTGTGCGAAATTGGACTTGGAATCTAGGCCCAATACGTATTACGTTCGAAGTTTAATCAACGACAGAATTGCAGTTTCGTGCGAAATGACTGAAAGCCAATTTTTAAATTAACGTTCCAAGTAAACTTGAGCCTCAGATGAAAATTAATCTGAAACCAGAGGCCACAATCGTCTGATATATAACGTGGAGCTCCTTCAAATTCCAAACTAAGAAACATATTTGTACAAAATTGGATTTGCTGGAATGAATTGTTAAAATGGAAACCACATTGGTAACATTGTTTCAGTCCACTGAGCTTTAATATCTTGAAAATCTACCTTGATGTTTACACAGAATAATCTTATTATATATTATACAATTCAAATACAAATTAATTTATTAAACTTATTGTATATTATATGACACTACTAGTTTTTAATATTTTCCCAAGACATTTCCATATTTTTGATAATTTAGCTATAGCTAACTTGAATTTAACTATAGCTGACTCAACTAACGTTACTTTCTTCAAAAATTGCACTTCAATCAATCTGTGCACTGTGAACTCTTTTTACAAATTGTATCAATGTTTTCCCAAAACATTTCCTCACTTTCACTCATTTTTCTTAAATATCTAAAACATATAATATTCTCTCATTCGTTTTCTATTATATTGAAAATAATAAAATATATCTCATAATATACAACAACTCTAATTATTCCATGTGAAGCTCAAAATCTAATTTCTAAGGTATTAAACTATAGCTAACTCAACTAATGCTATTTTCTTCAAAAATTGCACTTGAATCAATCTGTGTACTGCGAACTCTGTTTACAAATTGTATCAATGTTTTCCCAAGACATTTCCCCACTTTCAATCATTTTTCTTAAATATCTAAAACATATAATATTCTCTCATTCATCCCTTAATATATTAAACATAACAAAATATATCTCATAATATACAACAAACCTAATTATTCCATGCAAAGTTCAAAATCTAATTTCAAGGTATTGAACTATAGCCAGCTAACGCTACTTTGTTCCAAAATTGCACTTCACATGAAAATGTGCATTGTGAACTCTTTTTACAAATTGTATCAATGTTTTCCCAAGACATTTCCCCACTTTCAATTATTTTTCTCAAGTGTCTAAAATATATAATATTCTCTCATTCATCCCTTAATATATTAAACATAACAAAATATATCTCATAATATACAACAAACCTAATTATTCCATGCAAAGTTCAAAATCTAATTTCAAGGTATTGAACTATAGCCAACTAACGCTACTTTGTTCCAAAATTACACTTCACATCAATCTGTGCACTGTGAACTCTTTTTACAAATTGTATCAATGTTTTCCCAAGACATTTCCCCACTTTCAATCATTTTTCTCAAGTGTCTAAAATATATAATATTCTCTCATTCATCCCTTAATATATTAA
The DNA here is from genome assembly GCF_011952255.1 of Bombus vosnesenskii. Lineage (NCBI taxonomy): Eukaryota > Metazoa > Arthropoda > Insecta > Hymenoptera > Apidae > Bombus > Bombus vosnesenskii. The sequence goes on from NW_022884342.1 coordinate 237,117, forward strand.
ACATAACAAAATACATTTCATAATATACAACAAACCTAATTATTCCATGCAAAGCTCAAAATCTAATTTCAAGGTATTGAACTATAAGTTGACTCAACTAACGCTACTTTGTTCCAAAATTACACTTCACATCAATCTGTGCATTGTGAACTCGTTTTACAAATTGTATCAACGTTTCACGAGGTCTCAGAGGTGAAGTTCGATGAAGATCGTTCGCAGCAATTTCAAGGATCGTACAATAGTTCTGATTTTATCCTAACGCATGGACAAAAAACGTGACGATAACAGGGGACCTCATCGATATCTAGCGATCGGTCGATCGAAGTACCAGATGAAACGTAAGAGTTATAATAATCCGTGATAGCAACGGTGGCGATGTCGAGGAGCGGAGGAGCGGTCGTGCTGTCACAAAGGCATGCGCCACCCACCTCGACCTGGACGCTCACATCGTTAATCAACTGCACCGGGACCCTTAACTTTCGAGGCACCGATCCACAGGTATGGCTTCGCCTCTGCTGAACCCGACTGAGTTGCGCGAACGTGCTTTCAAATAGACCAATGAGACTCTGTTGTCTCAGAAATCTCGTCTCTTTTGTCAGCAAAGACCTTGCTGGTGAGTCTCGTGTTCCATCTTTTCCAAGGAGATCCTCTTGTTTCTAATTTTTCACTGGTCACCTAGAAGCAGAATCATCGTTATGTTAGTCTCTTTCAATGAATATGAATATTTTGTAAGAAGAATTTTATAGAAACTGGGCATGTACAATGTACTCTTTAGTGAGCTAGTTGACTATCAAATTTGTATTTATTTTGTTAATAAAGAAAAAGGTAAGAGATATTTAAATTAATTCAAGGAATAGTTAGTCTCTTTCAATGAATATGAATATTTTGTAAGAAGAATTTTATAGAAAATGGGCATGTACAATGTACTTTTTAGTGTGCTAGTTGATTATCAAATTTGTATTTATTTTCTTAATAAAGAAAAAAGTAAGAGATATTTAAATTAATTCAAGGAATATTCAGTTTCTCAAAAAGTGAGATTTTCAATGTAATTTGTTCATAGATTCTTTGTTTCAGAAAGCTTGTTAATTATTAAATTAATAATTTCCCAGATGTAAATTATACTTCTTCTAAAGATAAATTTCGATGTTCGCCTGAATTAGACGTCGCTTAGTTAAAAAATAATAAACCTGACACTTATTACACCAAAGGTCAGGATCGCGAAAGAGATTCTGAAAATGCATTATTCATTTGTTGTTGTATCAAGCGTACACCATCTTGTACGGTTTCCTACAACGTTAATAGCTTGTAAAATATCACGCTTTGTAATCTTACGTGACTCACTTTACACTTCCATTACACCTTCAGATCATAGTCGTAGCATTAAACCGATATAAAACACGGCGAAACATAGCTACTTGATTAAGCATGAAATATTAACAGTAATTCTTATCATCTTACTATTATTCCTAGCTATTAAGTAACATACACTAAATGTACATATTATTAATCTAATCCCTATAAAAACTTCCAAAAATTCTACTAGCAATAAGAATTCCTGGAAGCATCAGAAAAAGGAAAAAAAACGATTCGCACTTCCATCACCATTATTCCTTCCTATTATGTAGCATACACTAAATGTACATCTTATCAATCTAATGCTCGTATAAAATTCCAAAAATTCTACTAGCAATAAGAACGTCACAATCAATGGAAGCATCACAAAAAGGAAAAAGAACAATTCACACTTCCATCAAGCTTGTAAAATATCACGCTTTGTAATCTTACGTGACTCACTTTACACTTCCATTACACCTTCAGATCATAGTCGTAGCATTAAACCGATATAAAACACGGCGAAACATAGCTACTTGATTAAGCATGAAATATTAACAGTAATTCTTATCATCTTACTATTATTCCTAGCTATTAAGTAACATACACTAAATGTACATATTATTAATCTAATCCCTATAAAAACTTCCAAAAATTCTACTAGCAATAAGAATTCCTGGAAGCATCAGAAAAAGGAAAAAAAACGATTCGCACTTCCATCACCATTATTCCTTCCTATTATGTAGCATACACTAAATGTACATCTTATCAATCTAATGCTCGTATAAAATTCCAAAAATTCTACTAGCAATAAGAACGTCACAATCAATGGAAGCATCACAAAAAGGAAAAAGAACAATTCACACTTCCATCAATATTACTATTATCCATCACTATTATTCCTAGCTATTACATACCACACTAAATATACACCTTATCAATCTAATCCCTACAAAAACTTTCAAATCTATTAGCAATAAGCACGTCGCAATCCCTGGAAGTATCACAAAAAAGAAAAAAAAACAATTCACACTTTTATCAATATTACTATTATCCATTACTATTATTCCTAGCTATTATAAAACATACACTAAATGTACATCTTATCCACCTAATGCTCCTACATATCACACATAATGCTACATATCACACTAAATATACACCTTATCAATCTAATCCCTACAAAAACTTTCAAATCTATTAGCAATAAGAACGTCGCAATGCCTGGAAACATCACAAAAAGGAAAAAAAAACAATTAACACTTCCATCAATATTATTCCTACCTAATACGTAACATACACTAAATGTACATTTTATCAATCTAATGCTCGTATAAAATTCCAAAAATTCTGCCAGCAATAAGAACGTCACAATCCCTGGAAGCATCACAAAAAGGAAAAAAGAACAATTTACACTTCCATTACTATTACTATTATCCATCACTATTATTCCTACCTATTACGTAACATACACTAAATGTACATCTTATCAATCTAATGCTCGTGTAAAATTCCAAAAATTCTACCAGCAATAAGAACGTCACAATCCCTGGAAGCATCACAAAAAGGAAAAAAGTACAATTTACACTTCCATTACTATTACTATTATCCATCACTATTATTCGTAGCTATTATATAACATACACTAAATATACACCTTATCAATCTAATCCCTACAAAAACTACAAATCTATTAGCAATAAGAACGTCGCAATCCCTGGAAGCATCACAAAAAGGAAAAAAAAACAATTCACACTTCCATCAATATTACTATTATCCATCACTATTCCTACCTATTATACGTAGCATACACTAAATGTACATCTTATCAATCTAATCCTCATAAAAAAATTATAAAAATTCTAGCAGCAATAAGAACCACGCAATCCCTGGGAGCATGACAAAAAGGGAAAAAGAAAACGATTCGCACTTCCATCAGCCAAGTTTGACCCATGACAAGGGAACAAGGGGACAGCGCGACATCTCGGTTGAGGAGAAAGTTCCCGAATCTATTATTGGTATCTAGAAAAGGCTTTTACGAAGGGTCATACGATACGCGGAGAAAGAAGTTGCCAGCCCTAGTTGGCGATGCGCGCCGTGTCGGGGGTGAAAGGGAGGTTGAGGGGTTCCGAGAAAGAGGCGGAGGACAAGGGTTTCCTTTTCTACGCTGGCACCCCTCTATGATATTTCCGAATAGCCGGCATCTTCGTATGTGGGGGGACAGCAGCCCTTCAAGGGTGGTAGAAGATTGGGGGATCAGCGAGAGGGGTAGAAACGAAGCCACCCCACCTCTGTCTGTGCTACCCTCTTTCTTTCCCCTGCAAAGCTTCGAGGTTGGCGTTGCTGCAGGAATCCGACGTAACAGCAACGAACCACGAAGAGAAACGGAGAAAGGGTGGGGAAGAAAGAGACGGAGAGAGAAACAGGGAGAAGGAGAGCCATGCCGGCGGTGCTGCTAGTCAAACCAAAACTCGGCATGATTAATGATCGCGAGAGAGGCACAGCGCTGCTTCAAACAACAAACTTTTCCCAAGGAACGCCGAAGAATATAAGAAAAAATATATAAGAAAGAGGGAACTCTCTTTCTTCGCATCCACCCTTCAGACCAACTAATACCCTCCTAGAGCTCTTTCTCTCCCTCTATTTCGCCTCGCTTCCCCACGACCGTTCGCCTTCGCTCTGACAGCCTTTCATTTCTTTTCTTCCTTCTTTATTTCTTTCTGCCGGTGCTCCGCCACCGCTCTTTTCCTCTTCTTTCGCCTCTCTTGTTCTCCGCGGTCCGACTTCGCGCGATCAACACCTCCGTATGCTTCCTCTCGCGTCCAGGTTGCTGCTCGTTCACGCGACGGATAACGCTCCATGCCCTGGTCAACGTACCTCCAACTTTGTGCAATTTTTTATACACGTCCTTGAGACAATAACGGAAACGGTGACGGGAAAGGATGTTCTTTGACGATAATTATGCCGTGTAGTTGTGAATCCTGGTGAGAAATTTGCGACACAAATGACACGGTGTTCCTGGAACGATAGGCTCACAGTTAGTACAGAGAAGCTGATCTTCTATTTTCTGAATATAAATAAAGTTCTGTGTCATCCGTTCATTGTCATTACCTTGCTATAACTTTCCTTATTATTCAGATAAATTAGATTTTACTCTGTTACAAGACAAATGAAATTAACAGGACCTCGACTAACAGAGTTTGACTTGCTGTCTAATTAAATGAATTCCAATTACTTCAAGCCTGTTACATACATAAACAACCACAAGCAATGGAGAGAGTAATTTCTATCACACAAAATGTGTGTCTCCCGCTACATAAACAGAATTCCGCTATATTATAAATCTCAAATTTCAGTCTCCTCTGAGATGCTTCCTTTGTAAACTGTCGAGTGCAATCGCGTAACCACGGAATACCGATTTCAGAAGGCGTGTAGTCGCAGCTGGCAGGAAAATTGGATCGTCCAAGTGGACGGCGTCTCGGTAAAACGGGCAACGGAGCGTCACCGGTGCGGCTGTTCCGTGCTTCACGGCGCGACCTGGCGTCCGCTCGAGGGTAGAACCTTCAGGACGAATTTGCTCGGTCATCGTCGGACGGCTGAACGCGGACGGCGAGCTCGGCCCGTGTAACAGTAACTTTCTCTCTCCTGTTTGTGGCCGCGGCTCGTTCTTCCGTATTTACGTACACTCTCGACCACGTGCACGGACACCGGTCGAATAATAAACACTTATTAGCTGGCTACCATTTGCGGCCGATTCACCTGATGAGCGGCATTCTCCAATGTTATCCGACATTGTGTCGCGAATCAATTGGCGGCACGGAGCCCTTTCGCAGCGTCCAATCGAAGAAGAAGAGGCGCAGGATAAACGGAGCCGACGCGTCGAAAGGAGGCAGCACGAATATGCGTAGATTGGGACGCGAAGAAGTGCATCGAGTGCACAAGTTGCTCGTTTCCTTCCATTCTGCCACTTTCTAATATTCCTGCAAAGGATTTGGTATTTGTACATTTTGGAAAAATTGGGAATTTCGTACGTAGACAGTTTCCATGGTGTTCGAAATACCTTCGAGCATGTTCCACGCTTTCAACATTTGGTGTCTCGCTGAAGGATCGCGAGGACCAAATGGCAGGGTATTAATCGCGTTACGTCGGTACCATTTCCAGCCGATTCACCTGATGAGGCTCATTCTTGACCGATAATCGCCGCGAACGGACGAGATCCGTGTAAACCTTGTACTCACTCTGCAGCCTCTTCCTCCTCCTCTTCTTCTTCTTCTTCTTCTTCTTCTTCTTGCACGGTGGATCGGTGTATACGAAGGAGCTACGAGGCGCGCACACGCCTCACGATGACTAATGACAGACATCGTAAGTCACTCACAAATTGAATTAAACGCGACTGTAAAACCGTGACGCGGCGCAAACAATCAGCGGCTATTCATTGCCGGAAATCGGGTGCCATGTCCGCAAAACTATGTCTGTCCTTCTGTCCGATTCTATCGCCTTGTCTTTTAATTATTCGTTGCAATCTTGTTACAATATAACGCCTGAACTGTGTCGATTCTGTCCTCGATTTTAATTGACGAATGTACGTGGCAATTTCGATGAGAAACTTTCCATGAAACCTGCAACAAAATTTCCTTCAGGTATCTCAGACGCTAACGCATGCAGCAAGAAGGCACCAAGAGTACTTGGATCAAATTTATTACCAGTACGAAGTTCAGTTTACGGTACAGTTGGAGATGCGAGTGAGTGTGGGTCCTGTGGAACGATGAGGCTGTTGGAAATCGAGCGAAACGATTTTTTTCCTGGTTCACGCGCGATGGATTCTGGTAACGCTGTACAAGCAGGATGTTCCGCTCGGTCTTCTTGATCGATCATATATTAGAAGGTACGAAGTGTTTCAGTACACCTACAATGCAGCAGAGGAGAGACGATCCATCGTCAATGAACGTCGGAATTACACGGCTAAATGAGATTCTAGCGGCGGTATCAAAGTGGCAGCAGGTGGTCAGGGCCACGGCCATTTTTTCCCGCTGGATACGCTTTGCTGGCTGCCTCGCAGCCCACGGCCATTTCTATCTCTCTCCTGTCTTGCAAAATCCTGAAACGATAAATAAGCGAGTAAGCAGCTTCGACTTCCTTCGTCACGCGTTGCATTTGCATTTCCTGCACAACTTTTTCTTCAATTTCCCTGGCAAACTGGTTCGCATGTATTTCAAATTTGCTTTACTTAGAAGAAATCGCGCGAAGTTCTATCAAAAGTTCTCTGGAGCAGATTTTAAATGCATGGGAACTAGTTTGCTAGGAAAATTGATGAAAAAGTTATGCAGGAAGTGTAAATACTACATATCATAAAGGAAATTAAAGCTGGTTAGTCCTTTACATATTTCTACTTAAAAGAAATTGGACAATGTTCTATCACAAGTTTCCTAAAGCAAATTTCAAATACATAGGAACTAGTTTGCTAGGAAAATTGTGCAGGAAATGTAAATGCTACACATCATGAAGAAAATCAAAGCTGGTTAGTCGTTTACATATTTCTAATTAAAAGAAGTTGGACAATGTTCTATCAAAAGTTTCCCAAAGCAAAAATTGTGCAGGAAGTACAAATGCTACACATCATAAAGGAAATCAAAGCTGTTTAGCTCTTTACATATTTCTACTTAAAAGAAATTGGACAATGTTCTATTACAAGTTTCCTAAAACAAATTTCAAATACATAGGAACTAGTTTGCTAGGAAAATTGAAGAAGAAGTTGTGCAGGAAGTGCAAATGCTACACATCATAAAGAAAATCAAAGCTGGTTAGTCCTTTACATATTTCTACTTAAAAGAAATTGGACAATGTTCTATTACAAGTTTCCTAAAGCAAATTTCAAATACATAGGAACTAGTTTGAAGGAAAATTGAAGAAGAAGTTGTGCAGAAGAAGTGCAAATGCTACACATCATAAAGAAAATCAAAGCTGGTTAGTCCTTTACATATTTCTACTTAAAAGAAATTGTACAATGTTCTATTACAAGTTTCCTAAAGCAAATTCCAAATACATAGGAACTAGTTTGCTAGGAAAATTGTGCAGGAAATGTAAATGCTACACATCATGAAGAAAATCGAAGTTGGTTAGTCCTTTACATATTTCTACTTAAAAGAAATTGGACAATGTTCTATCAAAAGTTTCCTAAAGCAAAAAGTGTGCAGGAAATGCAAATGCTACACATCATGAAGAAAATCAAAGCTGGTTAGTCCTTTACATATTTCTACTTAAAAGAAATTGGACAATGTTCTATTAAAAGTTTTCTAGATCAAGTAAATTCGATGAGGCGATTAGCGAGATGTAATTTAAGTTTTTTGTAACTTTTGGAGGTTTCAGGTAAATCGGCATTGGGCCGTGTTCGACGCCATTTTACACGAAATCCTCCGTTCGAAGGATCGCTAATTATCTTCCACCGTGGCTTACCAACGGTACGCTTCTAAGCCAGTGGGCTGGGCGTCCTCCTGGTTCAGCTGGCTAGAAATGGTCACGTAAGACGCTGGAACCATCTTGGCTATTCCATTTTTTCTCCTTTTTTCGGCTCGCTTAGAACCCACAATTAATTATATTTCCGAAGATTTTTCTGACCTCGAGTTGATGGATTTTACAAAGGAAGAGAATGAAACTCGCTGCTGAGGATTCTTCTCTTCCTAGAACTTCACGTGTTTACGTTTATTCGCTCGTTTCCAACGTTTACTTTTTCTCATATTTCAAGCTACTTATTTCGCATGAAATGAATTTTTTTCCAAGCTCCTCTTCCATGAAGCTTTTTCAAGATTACTTTAATGTTGCACAATTTATTTCACGAATACAGAGACGAAGAAGAAGAAGATCGTAATTGAGACTGCGATCAACGACGCAAGACAAATAATTGTTCATAAATCAGCGGAATTTCATGAGATGCGCGGCAGCATGTAGCGAACGCATTAAATATTTATGCACTCGTCAGGAATCTAGCGAATTTCCTAAGTGGTTCTCTCTGGACAATCATTAATCGTTGTGCACGATCGTGGAACACTCGATGACATTATTCTTACGGAGTTTCAGCAAATATTCCGTTGCTGCAAAAACAAATCCAACAAGCAAGGTGAGTAATGTACAAACGAACAGACCGAAAAGATTCGTTGGCAAACGTTACGTTCCACCAATGTGCAACGTTTCATTGCAAGCTTCCGCTGCAACATATTTCTCCTATGAAATATCCCGTAAATTCCAGCGAAGAATTTTACAAATCTCAAACTTCACACGAATCTGTTTACCCTGTATTCGCAATTCGATGCACTCCACTTCATTCTGATTAAATAGATGCTAGAAACCAGTCCCAGTAGTCGAGTAAAGTAACACGAAATCACGCTGAGTAAACTACGTGGATCAGATGCGTGAAAAAATGGCAGACTACTATTAACCTTACGGTATCCACGTCACCGATACCCATCGCTATTAACAGACTTATCAATATTAATATTAAGCAGCTTATTAATATTAACGAGCACGAGCCGGCGAATCGGCGAGTTGGCCGCAGGAGGACTCGAAGAATTATCGAGAAATTGCATCCCAGTAGAACAAGACAGTCCGGGACAGAACGAAATAGATAGGCTGCTCTAAGGGGCCAAGCCAGTCATCATTAATATTATAGTGCAGCGGCGCTCATCGCATCAGATCTATGCCGACCTCTTTCTGTCCATGTCTGATCCACGTAGATCCACGCAGAGTTCCGAAGGCCAAACGCATCAAAGGGCCCACGGCCACCACCTTCCTTCTTTCGTTTCTTCCAGCGATGCTTGTGGTGGTCGCGGAACGTGCGCCACTACAGTTCCACGTCACTGCCAGACCTTGCGTTCATTATATAGTCTTGATCCTAACCTTAAATTGATGACTATCTGTCCACCTGAAAATACGAGATATCAGTACATCCGGTCCGAACTGATAGTCTTGAAGACCTGATGGTCTAGAAGACCAGTCTTGCTCGACTCTCGTACGCGGCTTCGTGCATAATAATTAAGAATTACGGGGAATAATTAAGAGGAAGACTGGCGAGGGACCAGTTGTGAGATGCGACAGGATAGTGGACCACCTCCGGGCAACGTGCTGCTTTATATTTATTAAGCGATGTCTCCGCGACGAGGGAAGAGATTGGAAGCGCCGAACAGATCGTGCGCCCCTTCGAGATCCATTTCGTGATGGAAGCTTGATTTGCATAACTATATTGGGTGCGAGATTGTACAGTCTTTAGGTTGTTCTGCAACGATAGAAGATAGTATAGGAGATTTTACGATTGAGGATCGAAGAATCGTATAGTAGAATAGTAGAATATAGTAAACCTCTGTTTCTACGAACTCTATTTGCTTGAATGAAATTTTAGTTAGCGCTCAATTATACCTACTATTGTTAATTGAATCCATTTATCTTACTTGTGTGTATGAAACGAAGAGCGACGTGTAGTGGAAAGAATCAACGAGCTTCTGTTACATGAACTCTAATTATATGTGTAAAGTACTTGTCTCGCAAAAGGTTTATGTAAACTTGAATCTGCGCTAATGCGTGTTGAAAATACAACTAAGATCGCCTCCTAGCCATCTGTAAATACGTATAACAAAAATTAGATCACTTTCCTATACGAAATCCTCATGAAAAATAGCTTCATCTTCAACATTCACATACCAAAGTCAATTAATCCACGTAAGCGAAAACCTTCACTTTTTTAACGGCTAAAGAGTCCAACAAAGAAAAGGAAATATCTAAAGCGGTGAATCACAAAAGATACCAACGTCCTGAGCCATAAAGTTAGACGTTCCAGGCAGACAAGTTCTGATCAGAGTGACAACTGATGCGGAATTAGCATGATTTGTATCGAACGTGCCTCTGCATAGCTCCTCCCTCTTCAGTGCCTCTTTCTGCCGGCGTGCGGCGACGTTTCCAGCTGTCGGAGGATCCATCGTGATCGAGGACGTGCCATCAGTCACCAGCGACGAATCCGACGAGGGTTGCGCTGTTTGCGCCAACTCTCTGTTCAGTTAACCCCGTTCGTTTGCTCCGTTAACCACTCGACGTGACGACGCCTAAGCGATTTCGTACTGCACCACGAAACGATTTCTTGAACGTTTGCATAGTGATGGAAGTGACGATTTTATTATCGAGGCGCCATCAGTCTGCATGATTTTATGACAGTCGATCGTTTCTGTACATTTTGTTATTTAAAATTGATCTACAGTTGCAGTTGGCATTTCTTGCAACTTTTTCTTTGGACTATTCTTCCTCTAACTCGTTTCCTGTGCCTTTTAAAACTCATAGAAATACCTCCAGATGTAAATATGAGTGGTATCTTCGTGGAAGGAAGATTGGAAAAGTAGGTGGAACTTGTAGGTATTTGTTTTGTGATGCTTGATAACATTGTTCACATTTAGCGTTTTCTTCTGCCTGGACAATTGGAATAGTAAATTAATAAAAAACAGTAATAAAATGAAGTTGACAGTTGAAGGAATTCTGACACATCTAAATTAAGGAAGAGAAAGTAATGTTTTATTTTATTTTTACTTCACTTCGCTTAGTGTTCTTCTAACTTGTTTCCTGTGCCTTTTAAAATTCATAGAAATATCACCAGATGTAAATATGAGTGGTATCTTCGTGGAAGGAAGGTTGGAAAAGTAGGTGGAACTTGTAGGTATTTGTTTTGTGATGCTTGATAACATTGTTCGCATTTAGCGTTTTCTTCTGCCTGGACAATTGGAATAGTAAATTAATAAGAAACAGTAATAAAATGAAGTTGACAATTGAAGGAATTCTAACACATCTAAATTAAGGAAGAGAAAGTAATGTTTTATTTTATTTTCACTTCACTTCGCTTAGTGTTCTTCTAACTTGTTTCCTGTGCCTTTTAAAACTCATAGAAATACCACCAGATGTAAATATGAGTGGTATCTTCGTGGAAGGAAGATTGGAAAAGTAGATGGAACTTGTAGGTATTTATTTTGTGATTCTTGATAACATTGTTCACATTTAGCGTTTTCTTCCGCCTGGACAATTGGAATAGTAAATTAATAAGAAACAGTAATAAAATGAAGTTGACAATTGAAGGAATTCTGACACATCTAAATTAAGGAAGAGAAAGTAATGTTTTATTTTATTTTCACTTCACTTCGCTTAGTGTTCTTCTAACTTGTTTCCTGTGCCTTTTAAAACTCATAGAAATACCACCAGATGTAAATATGAGTGGTATCCTCGTGGAAGGAAGATTGGAAAAGTAGGTGGAACTTGTAGGTATTTGTTTTGTGATGCTTGATAACATTGTTCACATTTAGCGTTTTCTTCTGCCTGGACAATTGAAATAGTAAATTAATAAAAAACAGTAATAAAATGAAGTTGACAATTGAAGAAATTGTAAAAGTAATGTTTTATTTTATTCTCACTTCACTTCGCTTAGTGTTGTACGTGACCATGGTTAAGGGTATTTAGTGTGGCATTCAGAAGATTGAGCTTTTTGTCAAGATAAACAATCTAAATACAATAGTGTATAGAAAGATTGTAGTGCTGACAGTGATCAATGATTGGCTACGAACAAACAAAAGGTGACTGCAACATTAGCCTTAAGATTTATTGCGATCAACTTAATCCACTGGATATTCAATTAAACTCCTTCCCGTTGTCATTAAAAGCAATAAATTACCGAAACCAATCGGTTTTCAGAAATAGATTCTACAGAGAGCCATTATAGAAAAAATGACAAGACTTTTTTCTCTTATTAAAGCTACGCGATGTGGACAACGCTGTTTCATCAACTGCGCGATGGTAAACAACGAAACGTCCTTTCGAGAATTACTTAATAGGAAGAGAATGTATGAATGGACTAAACGCGGACGATTTGCAACTAATAAAACGGTTGAACCGCAGTATTTTTAATGCAGCGCGGTACAATCCTGCCGGCTAATGAGTAACTGGTGTCAAGCTGGAATGTTAATCGGCTAGAATTCATCAATCATTTGCACGAAGAAAATGTGGAACGACGTAATTTACGAAAACTAATCAGATACGTACGCATTATAACAAGAAAACGAACAGATATAAATCATAATTAGACCGTTGCAAAAAGTCTGGACTCGATATCGTTTCCATCGTACCTTTTTTTCAGTCTCTCTTTTAATCTTCTCTTTTCTAACCCTTCTGTGAAGAAAGCGGCAATTATTACACACGTTGATGGGCCATAATTTGTGAAACTATATTACCTTTGACATTGTTCCCAGTCGCAGTTCAAAAAGCAGCTATTTCGGTTTTTGATTAGAACTTTTCAACAACGTTGAAATAAAACGCCAACATGACAAATCCATTTTCGTTAATTGCTTCATTTCAAACAATTTATTACACTCGCAGCTATAAATTTCCTGAAAGTAAGCGATATATCTGTGAAATTTACCATAACGTTAATAATACAAGTTAAGTAAACAATCTACCAAAGAAACATTTTTGGAACATTCAATAGGATGCAAAAGTACTGTATGTAATTCCACAATCAATTAAAAGGACAATTGTGGTAATCGAATCGATTATTAATCGAATAGATCGATTATCGAATAGAATCGATTATTAAATTTTAAAATTGCTTGTCATATTTTTCTGCGATTTTCTATGTTATAAAAACATAATACTTCTTGACAATTAATAAAACTAATTATTTTAGAGCATCGTCCAAAGCTATCCTTTAAAAGATCAATCTCTCCTCGATATTTCCAGAATGACATCAACGATCTTTCACATATTCCCAGAAGCAGCAAAAAGAGAAGAAACTCCCTGATATCGAGGTAACGCGAACAATAGCATCACGTAATATCCAGCAGCAACGTTTCATGGAAGAAACATCAAGCTCGTAACGGCGAAAGCGCAAGGTGTCGCTAGGTTCTCGGCAAATGATTGACAAGCATGGAACTCGGCCGAAGCAAAGGACGCGGCAGAATGAAAAGTAGCAAAGCTATTCCTGCGGTTGGTGTTTCCTCCGGCTGCTCTCGACGCCAGACTCGCCAACCAGCCAACCAGCACCCTCTCCCGCGTGTCAGGCATATCATCAATCTTGTTATGTTTTCTCGCGTACTCGGATGTGGATTTAGACTCGAGACTCCGCCAAGATCTCTAGAATCGTAGGTGAACGCGCCCATCGCGAACCGTTTGTCTTCATTCGACCAAACTGATCAAAACCTGACTGCTGCTCTCTACCGGCGCGACCCATCCGCCGGATGTCGCGAGTGCACCCATTCCAACAAAAATTCCACGAGGAACGCTGCAATTTCTTTTTTGTGAGTGGATCGATGAGAGTTTTGAGTTTTTCAGCGATGTTTTCGTCGTGCTATCACCTTAGTGCGATTGTGGTTAAGAGAAATTGCTCTCCAAGTGGAAAAAGTATTTTTGGAATAGTGGTGTATTTTATTCTTTTTATACGCGAAGCGGTGGAAGTATTGGCTTAAACATGTGTAAAGGTAATTTACATATACATATACGATAATTTTGTAAATGTTCGCTTGATTATTTTACTCACAGTTAATCTCTGTCATTGTTATTCAAGAGACTGAGCTGACTGAATTTTATTCGGGGCTCTTCAGAATTCCAAGGCTGCATTTAATTGGTCATGGTACGATTGTATTTCAGAGCTGTAATACCAATTACAGCGCGATTTCAATTTCATTTCTTCTCCATTCTGATCGACTAAAGCTACGTACATAACTACGATGCAATAACTTCACGCTTCTTTCACTCGGAGATATCAAACGGAATTACAAGTGCAACGTTATTCAATTTACCACGTTCATTCGTAATTAATATAAATAATGCTACTCCGAATGCCAGTCATTTTCCTAGTTATTCCTCCTTCAGAATATCTCTTGCTTAAGATTGAATCGCGTTGCCCCATAATTGGATCAATCATACAGGACATCCCATAAAATATCAAAGTAAATTTCCCCTATCGAATATAAAAAATCTACTTTCAATTTACAATCATTGCTCATACACAATATACGACCAAATAATTTAGCTTCCATAATTTTGGCTTCATAACCTCAATCTAAAATCATGTCCTTAAGATAAGATTCACCTACCATAAAACACCTTGTACCATGTCACCATGCGTTAAACTTAATTTCCACTGATGACGTAATCGCAGCAGACGATCAAATGTGAATCAGGTCATGCTGTTCCCAAACGCTTATTCTGTGATATATCGCATGGAAGCGCAGTTGAATCTCGAGCGCAGGTGCCGCTCGAAAAAGCGCTCGAATAATAAACCTACCGAATGAGAAGCGCGCGAATGCCGTAACGTTCTTGTAAATCGAGTCTAATGGAGAAACGCGCGCATCGAGTTGATGAACGTCCGGTTAGCAGTAACGCGGTTTTTACCGTTTATCCGACACCGTTGGCTCGCGACCATTTTTTTGCAATTTCATATAACTGACGACGTTTTGATGGGGAACAATGTTTACAGGTGAGTTAATGACCTCGAAGTCGAGCTGCTGATTCTAATGAAGAAATTCATGTCGGACCGTTGAGAGAGGCGCTAGCACGCTCTTGTGAAACGAGAGAGTTCTTCTGCCGGCTAAGGACACTTTGATGATGTTTGCGTATTAACTAATGATCCTCTCCACCTATGTGCATTCCCTGATGAAGGAAATTATGGTTGAAATTGATGCGCGCGCCGCTGTTAACGAGCCGCGTGCGTCGCGTGTTGCCATCTTTGGTTTAGGTAAGTGCAGCTGTTCGATGTTTTCCGAAACACGAAATTCGTAAGATTCTTAATACGAATATTTTGTGAATAATATTATGTAATTATGTAGGTCGACGTTACATACGTTCCGAGTTATAATTCAAGTAATTTGAATTTCTTTGGCGATGATTTAAATCTGAATTGGCGAAGATTAATAAAAGAGAAGAATAAAGGTTAATAAAATTTGAAAAGTAATATGCAACAGATTAAGATCCGAGGAATAAGAAAAAATTATATAATTCCTCGAGAATGACGCTAAGGAATAAATAAGTTGCAGGAAGTTAACCGCCATTATAAACATTTCCTCGTTAATCATAACGACCGGTGCATTGAAACATGCTTCATCGACCTTTGAGCAGGTTTTCTATTAGTCGTGCTCGAGTTTTTCCACGGCTAGCAATTCGCTCTGAATTGCAGATTTTCCATTTTCTTAATTGCAACGCGCGCTGTCACCCCTTTTTTCTTCCTATCGTCCAGGCAATCTGTAATGTGTCAGGATTACATACCGCGATTAGGTACTCACATATCGCAAATACATTAATACACTTTATCGATGGCTTACCTTGATCATTTTTTTACAATGCAAACGGTTTAAACAAGATTTATTTAAAATATAGTCGCATCCCGTCAGCGCAACGTTAAGTATGTGAATTAATCATCATAAATTATTATTTTATAAGAATAAATTAATTTTTCTGTAGGTTTAAGTAAAAGCGTAAATAACTTTGATCTTCACCTTACTTGATTGAGATACGATTACCTGATCACGAGATACTAAAAGTCATCTAACTTACTACAATCTTCTTAATAGTTATCGAATTGCGAATTTTATAAATGGGCTGTGGATTTTTATGCAAATTCATATTTTTATGAACACAACTGAAAAATAGAATCTATATCGTTACTCTGAATAATTCATATATTTTTATAATTCTTGAATTTCGATAAATACACAGCCAATTTATAAAAATACTATTTTACAAGGATATTTGATTGTAATCATAAGTAGCAAAAATGTAAGAAACTTCCATTATCATTATGTCGTTCTCGATTGAAACAAGGTCAATCAGGAATATTATTGTACAAATAGAATTAATAATCAGAAATATAAAAAAATTATTGAGCTTGTAACTTGATCTTCAGCGATGATCCGCCACGCAATGTATTACATTTGATCTAATTTTACAATTCCGCTGTTCAGCTCGTTTACACGTTATCGATGGTATCACAAACATTGACTAACATTAGAAATAAAAACGAGTCGAGTTGCTCAATAATATCTACTCTCTAACAAGTTTCCATTCCATCGCATTCCAAGTACAATTTCACACAAAGGAAATCACTGGTCATTTAGAAAAATGTGCAGCGCGTTTGCCGCCATGAAACATTCTTTTTCCATCTGAATCGTTACGAAATCTTTGGATTTTTTCCCCCTTTACCTTCGCTCGGTTGTTACGAGCTCGCGCGCCTATGGATAGTGGGCAGGCTACTCGACCGGTAATTACGGCCGTGTATGCACTTCATTAGCACTTACGAACGGTTGCGTAACGACCGGCATGTCATTTTAATGTGAGCACGATCAAAGATTAATGGACGCGTCGCAGCCGTTACCGAAGGATGCAAGAAAACGCGCGCGCGAACGCTACGGCTTCTCTTATGGTCGACCGTGAATAAAAGGATAGGATCTCGAATTGAAAAAGATGAAACGACGGGCCGACTCTTACGCCGTGAACGAATCATTTTCTTTGTCGCTCTTCTGGAAAACGCAATCGGCTTAAATTCGACGTTTTTGTCGGATTGAATCTGGACAACGAGGATTCTTTAGACATTTAAAAATATCAGATAAATTGCATAGTTGTGTGGACTATGTTTGTAATGGATGAACATTTATAGAATCGCTTACTTAATATTATTACAGATTCTTTGAAAATATGCCTTTCTGTATTCGGTATTCTTTATCTATCTAGAAGCTGTAATGCATCTGAATTCTCAAGAAAGTACATATTTCAACCTCAATTTAAGAATACTATAATCTTCATTGTACAGACAATTAATATACGAATAATAGATTCAATTCATCCTTATTATTCTCCTATTACAAAACGCATATTCAAAGCCTAATTTTAGCTGAATCTTTGTTATACAAATAGTTATCATTGAACAAATAAAAAATGAATTCCCAACCGACTTCTCTAGATCTTCAGCATTCTTTGCAACATTACACAATTACCGAATTAATTGTAGAAAGTAAGAAACGTTTAACAGGCTAACAAACCACGAAAATAGCGAACTTTCTAAATGCATCGAAACATACAATATTTCATTCATATTAAAAATAATCGACTCCCACAATATGTAATGAAACTTTGAACCCGCTTGTACGACCGTTGGTACAAGAATGTGCACGCTATAATGCAATGTGTGCATCGTGGCGTCAAGTCGGGTCGCCAATTGTAGAGCGCGGTTCATCGTCTACTAGCCTTTCTCTCTCAGTGTATTGTGTGTAGTCGTGGAATCGCGACGAGTTGCTATTAATAACGGTCATTAATTCTTGATCGCCTCTAACAGATTTTTTTTTTACATGGTAGAATCAGTTCGCATAGTTGAAGAACGCGTGGTTGAAAAACGATCGCGAGCAACGAACATGATGTAAGTCTTGTTAGACTACCAGCGTTATTTGCGAGTAATTGCATACCGGGATTAATGAAGACGTTCTCGCTTATGGCAACTGCGTTCTTGCCCCTCGCGATCTTCCGAACGAAGATCGTTCAACGAGAGGAAACGCTTGCAATTCGAAGTATTCCGCGTAACTGTGACTTTAATGATAAAATTCTTCGATCAAGGGAACGAAATATGCTAGAGAAATCGTGTTACAGTAAGTTGATTGGAGACGTTTATACTACGCAATACGAATTGTTGGAAATTTGCCACAGTAAATTGATTTTTATCGTATTTTTAGAGTACTGTTTGCGCCGTTGTTTACATTGAAGATTAGTTTTAAGATTCTTAAAATAGTTATTGGTTCTAATCCAGTTTGATCTATTTAACTAGTCATCTCGACATTCTAGTTGCGATACGCTCTCTTGTATGCACTTGAGTGACTTTCGGTTTCGTTAATCAATTTCTTATAACCGATTGATGTTTTGAACCTTTTTCTGTTTCAAGAATTTCGTATGAACTCGTAAATTGTGCAATAAAAAATACATTAAATGAAGAAACGGTCGAAAAATTATAAGAGATGATGATTAAAAGTACTCCAAAGATCTATCTAAAACAATAAATTTCATACGTTTTTAAGTAAGTGAAATTGAAATGTCCTCGACATAATTTTTCGACGTCGATATACAATAATTGGATAATTGCATTGAGATGTACACGCAAAAAGTGTGACCGTTGTTTCGAGACCGCTGTAGCTCTGTATGCACCACACAAACCTCTCTAGAACCGAATTTGTCGCCTCTTATCAAACAAATTCGGATCTACAGGGTAGATGTAGAGCATTAACTGGGCCTTCTCATATCGGCACATAAATCTTACGACACATGTTCTCTTTCCTTATAAGCTCCTTTACGATTTTTAGTAATGCACGTGCCGCTTTTAACTTCTTCGTTGGCCCAGTATGTGATCGAAGGTGTTCAACTGTCGTCTGTTGCAGTTCAGCTCGTTCACCTGAAAATATTTTGAGATCAGTATGCTGAAATTTATCATTGAATTTAACAAACTTAAAAGCATAGTGTCTACAAGCAGTTTTTATCTAATACATGCGTTTCGATACGAATTATTCTGTTGCTGTTCCAAGAAGCGAGATGCCTCTGAAAGGATTCGATGAACAGTTAAAAACTGGCGCTCTCACTAGCCAGGATCGAGAGTTGAAGCGCGAAGTCACTCGAGAATAGACCTGTTATGTCAAGTCACCGTTACAACGAACAGGGAAGCATCTATTTCTGCTAAACGTATCGCGAAACGAATATTCTCACAAAGGAAACCTGGCTCGATTGCAATTTTCAGAAAAATTATCAATCAAAGTAAAAAAAAAAACTAAACGATATTTAATATAAAAATTTCTAACGGGAAGCTAACTTTAGCATTTCAAAGGATTTCGATTTCTAATCCAAGCAAATGTTTACAATTCTACATTCAAAAATTCTATGTTTCACCTAAAAATTCATCATACTTTCTTTTAAACTAACCTAAACTAAAACTCAACCCTTGAATGCGCCGCAAAGTTGTAACCCTAAGTTCAGCAAACAACGCTCAACAGTTAGTTAACAAAGAGTAATATTATTATTTCCATGTTCTCGAAGAAACTTTCTAAACATAGATCGAGTCGATGCATTCAAAGTAAGCCACGAATCATCGAAGCCAGAAACGTAATGGCGGCGCCGGTTCGTTCTCTACTCGAAGGTTTCGATACGCCGTTAAAGATAAATCCTGTTATGTCACTTGGCACACTTCTCGGACGTATATCATAGCAGGTTATCTTAGCGACAATAATCATATTACACCTGCACTACCGATAGTGATTGATGCTCGTCCCTGAGTTCGAAAGCACCTGAGCGTTAACGGCTCGCGGATGACACAGCTGAATGCAGGCAAGGCCGTGTTCTCCTTCGTCCTCTTTCTCCTCCCATTCCTTAGCGGTACAGCTCCTTTTATTTGAGCACGCGTGTCGATGTACCTTGCGTTTCCAGGTTACTTGGTCATCGCTGTTGTGTTTACCTGAAAATCAACGCGGGAACCTCGTTAGATTCGTTGTCTCTTCGTCCAACTTCGTTATACGGATAACAACAAAATGTGGATTGATCTTTTAAATGGATTTTGTTATTAGAATGTTGGTAATGAAAGGAAGAGGAGACAGAGGTATAAGAAGATTGAGTTCGGGAAGCGTTTTAGGACAAATTCACCAAAGTACGCTGCATTGCAAATACATGCATGTCAAGAGAACACTTTGAAGGTGTATTTAATGTGTAATTTAAGAAATATTTAAGAGATTGAAAATGTTAATGTTGTGAGTAAACTGCGTTTATGACAGATTTAAGGATGCAAAAATATATGTATGTATATAACATGGAGAAATATATAAAATATCCAAAGTATAGTCTATTATCTACGTAAATATTTGCAGGTTAATTAGAAGAGTTATTCCATTCGAATTGTACAAATATAGAAGATTAATTTGCAGGATTAGGTGTGTTTCGTAGATTGTCAAAATATTTAACCTAACGAGGTTATTTCGCCTGGAAAATTGAAATCGATAGGTTTGCGAGATTCTTCGAGGGTTAGTCCTCTCAAAACCTAGTCTTCCCTTTACGAATTGGGATTAACTGGAATTAAGGCAGGTCGAGTCAAAAACCTGGCGTTAAAGTAGACGTTTTATTTGTATGTTTAAGATCTAACGATTTTCAAAACTTCCAATTACAAAGAAGAAGCTCCTTAATCTTCGAAGACTTCCGAATATTATGCCAATTTACGATTGCTAATACACCGTTCGAGCCGTTCGAGTGAGAGGTTATATTTTAACAAGCTTGTCAGAAACTTTAATCCCTCGAAAGACGACTTTGACGATGACATCCGAAACGATTCCTTGGACGCATACATATTTCTCGCCAGACGTTGATTTGTTCCCATGGGAAGGTTGTAATCTCTCCATGGGGATCAATAAGTCAACACGAATATATACCTAAAGAAGCTCGATCACTTTTGTCTAGGCTTCTGATTACCTAAAAAAACATTCGGAATTTTTCAAATTGAGAAACGTATATTGCGATTACATAACCTATAATATTATCCCAAATAATAACTTTCCAGAATATTTAATACTCCTTTAAACTAGCCGAATAAGATATACATGACAATCTTGAAAATTTACTCCTAATAGTTGCATAAATAACTGGAAAGACATATTTATAATTTTTAGGCGAATAATTTTTTAGCTAAAACTGAGTAAACCATATTTCAATTCCACAATCCATAGAATCAACACTATTTCTTCATGGAATTTTAATAATATTCAGCACTTCTTAAGTCTAACCAAAAAAGATATAGATATGTAGCGGTACATGAGCTAGAGGACAATTCGCTGTTGTTTTGCCTCGCAGTATCAATATCGTTAAAATATACAGAATGTAATAATAAACCAACTCCGGGCAAAGCAATGTCGTCGCCACGTGTAACCGTCTAACAAAGGCGAATGGAAATGTATCCCCTCGACCAGTATAAACAAACATGATCGTAAGATGATCTGTTTTTCGGTCTCAGTCTCGATTTTATTAGCGATTAGCACACAGTCTTTAGCGAACATTATTGTAACGACCCGTAGCGACTCTGTATTTATAATTATTTTAAAATATATTTGATAAATTATGTTAAAATATATTTTAAAATATATTTGATAAATTATTTTAAAATATATTTAAAAATATATTTAATATATATTTAAAATATATTTTAAAATATATTTTGAAATATATATATAAACATCGAGTAATCTCGTCATTAAACTATCACACGACCAACCATCCTCCCCAGATATATGGGTCTATTGAATAATACCAAAACTACGAACTATTTAAAAAAAAATAATGATAATAATAAATACAATGAGAATCGTCGAATTTTCGAAGCGTAGAGGGCGTACTCCTGCAGGAAAAGCTCAGCATTCGATAGGTGGAGCGTCGTCGAGTTTCACGATGTCTCCCTCTATCGATTCACCCCCTGGCACGCCATTACTGGCTACGCGGACCGATGTCGGCGACGCTATTATCGTTGCCCCCGCCCCTCCACCGTATTCGCATAATTATCGGTATTAGAACTGTTGCGCAACGGCCGTTGAAAGCTTTCTCGTTGGACTTAACATACGATCGCATAATGGAACTCATGTGAACGACATACACACGCCAATTTCAATACCCTAGAAAATACGATTCGCGGCATGTTGCACGAGCAAATGGGGAGCAGATAATAAGAAAATATGTTACGCATGAAGTACAAATACAGGAAGATTTACATTCCTTGTTGATCAGTTAATAATTACCAGACTGTGGATTTTTAAGTGTATATGGAAAGGCATATAGGGCGCAAACATATATAAAATATGAGAAGTATAATAATATTATAATATTTCATAAATGAGATAAATCACTGCTTAGATACCATTTCTTGAATTATTTTCATGAAAATATAAATTTCCATAAATATTATCAACACAGTCTAATAATTTGATTTGGAATAGGAAGTTTAATGTTTAGTTAGTTTAAATAATAATGAGTCACATAGGTGGATATCAATTTTCGGAAATTTCAATCTACTTGAAACTATTAATTGGTAATAGTAAAAGACAGAGGAATAAATGATAATTGTGTGAGGATTGGAATTTAAGTTTAAAAATGTTATTTATATACCTGTGATACGAAGATTTTTGTAGCAGAATGTAGCAGAAATTAGATGAAGTTTGTAATTTGATGGTGAGTGAAGTCACTCCTGAAATAGAGTACAGAGTTAATTTACATTGTCGTTCCCTTTCATTTATATTTACGTACCTGCCGATTGCACAGCGTAATCCAACATCTGCAGAAAATGTTTTGATTCCAACGGTGATGGTCACTTTCAGTATCTAAAATGAACGATTCGAATACATTCAGAATTTCTCTTATACCTGAATTTGCAATTCACTGAATTGAAGGCGTATAAGTTAGAATAAACTCTATTTGAAATGTTGCACAAAGAACATAAATGATATATAGAGTACCGTATAAGTGACGATAAAAGCAGTCGAGTCAGCATCAATCAACCCTTTCACCGCTCGAGCCCCTCTTCAGACAATCGACATCCGCACCCTGCCGCCGCTGAAATATAAACCGACCGTCAAACTTTTACCTCATCAGCGCGTTTTTTAAACGGAAACTTTCACTTTCACACGACGAACGTTTCAACACTGAGAAATGATCGAGAAAATACTATCTTGCGATAAGAGTACAAGTAAAATGAAATGTAGTACGTCACAAACTCTAATCCAAGAAATGTCTACATCTCTAAACAAACATTGCCAAAGTTCTAGAGAACAATATATATTACAATACAAACTACGAAACATAACCACCACATCATAGTGACACACAATGCCAACCGTCAAAAATATAAATTCACATAAACAGTATATAACATTATTGAACGATTTATCACCGGCTTCTGAAAATGCACAAAAGCAATTATCAGGAAAAATTGAAAGAGCAATTCTACCACGATACACCACGATCCACTATATGCCATAGATCCGACAAATCTTCTTCTGAACTTCTCGAGTCCTAACGATGTTCTTCGACAACGCAGCCGTGTTTTCCTGACGATCGATGCACCATCGTGTCGCGGTCAAAGTAGAGTAGATAAGGCCCGGGCAGTTAAGTCGATCCTCCTCAACGTGAGGAATATAAAGAGGAACACCGGCTGGTCTGATGGCTGGACGGGACGTGATGGCTGAACCGACGAATAAACCAATAAACGGCGCAACCATCTGCTTGCCAGCCGGCACATCTCTGTCTCTGTTTCCGTCCCTTTCTCTCTCTCGTTCCACGGCCTTTCGTCCTCTCCATTCTTCTCCCCTCGATGCTTCTCTCTTCCTCACCGTCTCTCCCCCTCGCTCTGTCTCTCTCTCTCTCATACACTGTTCTTGTTCCCCCTTGCTCCCCAAGCAGCGTCGTCACTGGCAGCAGCACCATTTTATGCGATCCTGAAATGAAATCCATGCGAGAGGGCTCAGCATTCGTAGGGAACTCCCGCAGCTTTTATTCCACGACAATGAACGAAGCCATCCAGTTTCCACCGTCTCTTTCTTCCCTTCTTTCACTCTCTCTCTTTTTTCTCTCCCTCACTTTCTCTTCTCTCTCTCTCTTTCGGTTGGTGAAACGCGATTTTCAGTCCGTGTCGGAATTTCCAGCGATAACGCGGGCCCCATGGTTCCTCAAGGGAACCCTCCCTATGGTTTCTATCCACATCCCTGTAGTTTCTCCCTTTCTGGGGTAGCGCAGAGGCAAGTTGCACTGGGTTTGCGAAAATGAAAGTACGGGCCGTAAGATGTTTGAATGGCTGGATAGACAATCGATCGTGAGACTGTTTCCTATCGATGACACAGCGAGATGAAAGTTTGTGTAACTGCGATATGATAGTGTTTGACGAGGTTTCTCTGTGTTGGAATTGATCTTTGCTGAGTTTACATGCTAAATCTTTTGGAAAAGCAGCTTTACATGTTATAAGTAGGATTTTTATGCATTTGTGGAATGCAAATGCACATAACCTAAAAGTATGTATGAAATGTGTAAAATACAGGTTTCTAGCTGGCTTTACCTAGCTTCCATCTTTTTGCTTATATTCGTAAAAATATGAATTTGCATAATTATCCGCATACTTATCGCAGTATTTATGCGCTGGATTAAACAAGGGATTATGTTACTATATAAAACGTAATTCTAAGTTACGTTTATCTTTGCCCCTTAGTTAGTGGATGATCATGGTTGACGGTGTTTTTCAATGTCGTAACTGGTTTTTATTTTTCAGTGGATTGTTTGAACGATCTGTTTCACGCGTTATACGAGTACCGGAATAAACGAGAAATTATTATATGGGATATAATTGTGGGTCACGTTTATCTTTTTGTGTTAGCTTAAACGTATCTTTAATTTGACACGATAGTAATACTACACGATATTTAATACGATCTTGGAAAGGATACGCGGCAACCAGATCGTAGATCTTTCAGCGGTAAGCTGACCGAGACTATACATTATTCATGATAATTAAACGTAACGAGACTAGGCCGACTCGTAGAATAATGCATGTATCAGGAACAAAGCAGACAACTTGTACATATTATAATAACATCTGTACTGAATATCTAATAATAAGAAAACATAACCAGATTTCAGATCTATAACTAAAACTAACAACTCTACTTCCATTTCCTCGACAATTAAATTGAAGTTTAATAATATATGTATCGTTACAATTGCTGTACAAAAGGTAAAGGGATAAAAAGAAAGAAATAATACCTTGTAAGAGTAAAATTCAGTAAAAGTTAAATTTCGAGCATTTGGAACCGTGTAGCTGGCCAACGAATCGAAGGTCAATCGGCCGCCATTATTCCCTGCCTATTAACTGCTAAGGTCCACGATACCTGCTTCCAGTCAGGACAAGAAAAAAGTTGAACAATAGTATACACCGAGCATCCCTGTTACACTGCCGCAATAAAACTACGCTGCATTCGTAAAACCGGACGCCGAATTCTCGGAAAATTTTCAGGGGCCCGTTAATTTTGCCATTTAACGTAGTGTCCAACGCTGGTCTAAAAATATCTTTCACGGAAAGCAATAAACGCGAAGATTTATTAGTGAAAAATATTTAGACGTTGTTGCTTTATGGTACTAATTTCAAACTTCGCATTGTGAAAGTTGCAAAGCAAACGTTTGAGTAATTTTTTTGAAAGATAGTACGACTCTTTGAAAGATAATAGAAAAGGTTAGGTTGTGTAAAAGTTGGAAAGAAAATTTTGGAGGAACTTGAGTAGAAAGTGTATGTACCTCATTGTTAACATTCTACGTTTTAAGAAAAATGATTATTTCAAGTTTAAAATGTTGTAAGAGACTTTACTTTATAATAATTTTAGAATAATTCCCATAAAAATGCACGCTTCATTGTTAAGTAACAGTCGAAATTCAAAAAATAGTTATGACGCAATGTTGCTCAAACTTTGTATCGCCCTATATAACCTACGACTTCTTTAAATTTACAATTCCGCTGGTAGAACGTATTTATGGCTCGCAATGCACCAATCCAGAATCGATGATAACTTTTTTATCGAGGATCGAGTACAAAAAAGTGACGGATACTCGGAGTCCGGGTAAATTAACGTGCAGTTTGTAGCAGCGCGTATCGGTGTCAGTGGTGGGAATCGACTTGTGCCCATATGGCGAACTATAAAAGACTAACAAGAACTCGTTGCGAGTCCCATGGTCGAATTGCGGCGCATGACGTCACTTCTCGCGGAAACGTGTTAATTTATTGCAGCGATGCTTTAATTTCTTCACTGCAGCCGTCCGTCGTGAAATTGCGCGGAAACAGCGGGAAAGCTTTGCGGGAAAACATTGCATTAAAATTCAGTTCCGTCTTCATTGGGCGCAACACTGGTTCTTAAGAAAAAATTACTAAATTCTTATGTTTCTATTCTTGTCAAAGTCCAATTCATTATCAAGCTTCGAGATTTTTCGTTTGTGCAAAAATCTTCAAATATTGTACTCTGCTGATGCTTTGAAACTATGAAATTACCGAGTATGTTTAAAAAAAGAAAGAATATTACCAAGTTCTTAGGTTTCCAGTTCTATCAAATTTCAAAACACTAAAGACCAGTTCGCTGTCTGAGTGCAAAATTCTTTCTATTCACGAGTCATTGGTTATTCTAATTTATTTCCATATAAGTATCACAAGCAGAAGACTTCGTATCTGAATAAAAAATAAATCTAAATGTCGAACTGGTTTCTCCATTTCATTCATTTTTCATCGACACTTTTATCGCGAAATCGACAAGTCGTCACGCGAACGTTGGGGCAAGCGGATCGTTAAATGTTTTAACGGTAGGACGAGCAGCTGTACATTTCAATGAATTCACCGACCACGGTTTAACTTTCGTTGAATGTGCATCGCGCCTACGCTCATTTCCATTTCATCGGAATAAAAACAGGACTCTGACGAGATGTGGTAGCGAACGGTTGTCAGTGGCGGCCTCGCGCGTAGTTCTGTTAAAATATTGAAACGGTTATTGGCTCGTATTTCAGACATGATTGCTGGCCGAAAATTGGATCGGTTATTCCAATAACCTATTTGCATGTGAATTTCGAAATTGCTTGAATTATATCCGATTTTCTTTTCATATTTCTATCAAGCGATAAATTCTACATTTGGTAGTAACAGAAATAATATGAACTAAGAGTATAGAATAGAAATAATATATAGTAAGAGTATAGTATTAGAAATAATATATAGCCTTGAAAAATCTTGTAATCTTGTAACAAATGGATAGTGGAAATAATTTCAAAATGAAAATAAACTTTTCTATAGGAAATGATAGGATATTTGAAACGATAAATTTAAATTTAGTAAGCACGTAGTTATGAATAGAATTACAGAGTGTTGGAATGACGTGTTCAACAGAGAAACAGGTTGAAAGATTGTGAATGGTTCCTTGAATGTGCAAAAATCACGGTGCTTTATATTTCCGAGGACATCGATCATCCAACAGTTTGTCATGTCATGCCATTTTTTGTTCATTCAGGTGCCGATTCACCGGACCTGCCGATATGTTTTAACTAATAACACATTCGACGAACGGCGCCTACGGTGTAGATCGATTTCACAGTGTCAGTAAACCGATTTCAAAGTGAAATTGAGATAAAGATGCTTGAAGAATCGATTGAAATATCAACTATCCCTCGGATTCTGTTTATTTCATTTTCATAATCTGATCCTCAAGTTATTTTCGTTAAGGCTAAGTTAGTTTCTAACTTTTAATAGCTTCTATTACTCTTCTTCAAATAAACTGACACTGTAAGAATCAGGTCACAATGTCCAGAGAAGAATCATCGAGAACTGTGAAATAATGAAGCCAGGACGAAGATGGACCATAACGTGGAACGTGCCGACGAGTTTAGGGATCGGTGGACTAGACGTGGAATGTGGACCGAGCCGAGTCCTTGATTGGAGTTATAGCCGGTTTGCCCTTGTGCTTACGCATCTACCGAATATTGTCGTTTTCTTGAACAGACTCGAAAACGGCTCATTAAATACAGTCACGTAGGGTGTTGCAAATGTTTTTTGTAGTTGGAAACTCGTTCTAAGAGAAATCATTATGGACGTCATAAAGAAGATATAAGACAAAAATAAAACTATCAAGGCTATACTATTTAAATCAGATATACTTATCATTCCTCTATTTGGAAGATTATGACCGGAAGATGGTTTTATTATATTTTGCGAATTTTGAAGTACTCTGCTATTGCATGGGTCACAGTTACATTCTGCAAACATGGCCAGCCATTGTTCGGAGACTCACAGCGCCACGGAAGATTAACTCACACATTATCTTGAAAAATATCACGGATAAGTTCGGTCGTATTCGGGTCGAGCGAAGATCGACTATGATACTGGCGATAATGAAAATAACTTTGTGTCTTCCTGAAGTCGAATGTGAAGAACAGATTGGTAGTAATTGCAGTAACTGTAAACACAATAACTTGTTATTTTTTACTTCAAAGCTTCTCTCGCGTTCTATATATTTATATACAAGTAAGCGTTGAAAGTAATCGAACACGTGGATGGATTAAGAAACAAAAAAATGTATCATTGATCGATATATTGGGTTGGGAACTAAGTGATTGCGGATTTTGTCAATAGATGGTATTGACACATTCTTTTGTTTTGTTAACCTGTTCAAAGCACCTAATCTATTGTACGTCTGACTAGATGACATCGTTAGTATCCTTCGTATTCAACAATAAGCTGAAAAATTGACACATCGAGTTTCGTACAAATATTTTAAAAACAACGTCTATCTCTGTTACAAATAACATAAAAATAACGCTACAGAAAATGAATAGTGTTTCCTGAGCAACGAACTAAGTAACTGAGTAACTTGTAAAAGAATGGCCACTGTAAACCGCGAAATTATCGGGGGAAAAGTGAGAAAGAGGTATCGCGCAGGGGGTAGTGGATCGATCGGGTCGGCGTATAATTCCGCGGTCACCTTTTCGTTGGTTGCGAAACGAACCGAAACCGAAGTGTGCCGCGGTTGAGGAGCAGATCGATCAGCGTCCCGCCAGATTCCGAGATGTTGGCCGAAGCTCATGAAATCCACCACCGTCGGCGCCACTGAGCCGACTTTTCGCCTGTTCCAAATAGAAACGTAACGACCAACCGGTCCCCGATCCGACGACGACGAGATTTGACTCACCGGACGATTCATCTTTCGCAAAGATTTACAAGGATCTCGGTTTATCTGGTATTCTTTGTGTCACAAGGTAGAACTTTATCGTAGAATAAATCGCGAATGCACGAGGTTGTATAAAAAATTAAATGAGCAATAGCAGAAGACTTGGATATTTGATCTAAAGAATATATATATTTAGTGTACAAGAACATTCACATTGGAGGTGATATTTTTTATGATTCGACTGAATTATACTTTATTGTAATTAATTGATAGGCTACAAAGTCTTAGCTAATTAATTAGCTAACGGTAATTGATTGCTAGACTATAAAAACAAATTTATAATTAGATTTGAATGTATTTCAATTAGATAAATGTTAAACACTCGTTACTGTAGATGATTATTCACAACAATGGAACTATATTAGTTGCAATGAATGATATTGATTTGGTGTTACAACAAATCGAATTTCAGTAGAGAAAATACTGTACAGTTTATGATATGTTAAATTTTGTAAAAACAGGTTGTAACGATAAAATATGATAATTACATACTTCCGTAATAACTTAAAGTAAATTCTACCTGAACCTGTAAATTATAAAATAAATTCTATTTTGATAACAACGAAAGCATCAGAAAAAATGTAATTCTTTAGAGTAAATAAGCAGCCGCTATCTAGCCCAATAGGATTAAGATTTAAATGCAAGAAGTATCGATCATTGATCATATAAATTAGAGATCGTATACTCACTGGAACGAAAAACATCGGCCCTTTGATAATAGTTTCCAATACATAACTAAAACTTTGCTAGACGTTCCGTCAGAATTTCCACTATGCCTGGTCTCGTCTGAAGTGAAATGGTAGCAATGGATTTTCCGCGAGTCTGCGCTCTGAGGGTTGAAAACACATGCATTAACATCGACGTAATTATTGTGACCTCTTAAGGTATCTTCGTACTCTTCTATTTCTACCAACTGAACATGCATATCATCGCCAAAAGATCTGCATACAGACAAAAAAACCAGAAGCAGCAAGTCATATTCGTTTCTTCGACGTATCTTCATCCTTGACAATTCCAACATCAAAACCACTATTCACTTCAAAATCGAAAACAAAAAATCAATTTACCAGCGTAGAACAATTTCTTCGTCCACCCAATGACATCCATTTTGTATCTTATCAGCACACAAGCTCAGAGGACACCCTTAAACGTCACACCACATCATTCTCTTCTCTTGCCTTAATTACACCATGGAATATTAATCACATCGACAAAATCGTTAAATACAGATTTTTCATTACTATCAATCAACGATTTGGTTATTTAAAATGACATTTTAAGGAAACGTTTGAACACGATGCAAGCACAACGCGACATTTGTAGACGATCACGGGTCACGCACAAGCGCCATGGGACGTGGATTCGGCGAGTTTGCGTGGTAGACAGCTGGATCGACGCTGGGCGTCGCCATCGTGGGGTTGAAACGAACAGTATACAGCGGGGTGGCGTTGCTTCAGGACTTGAGAGGGGGAAGTCCGGCATAGTTACACCAGCACACAGTGGCGTGTCCGATCGGCTCCACGGAGACTTGCAGACTGTTTCATGATCCGGCCTCGTCCCTCCTCGGGCCAGGAACAGTCATTAACATAAATTGTCTTCGGTGACAGTTATATCCACCACTCTTCGCACAGTCTCTACCGAAATAATATTAAGCCGCGGAACTTCTGCCCTCTGGAGAGGATTCATAATCAATTCGATTTTCTCAAATCTCCGTACGAATAGAACTGGACCGTGTTCTGGTTAAAACATGTAACTAAGTTGTCATGTATTTTATTATTTTATGCTTCTATCGCGGAATATTATGGAGTTATGACATGAATGTAATTAAGTACTTGTAATGTTAATAACTGAAGCTTATAAGAATAAAATATTGCGAATGATATTTACATGAATAATTTTATAATAATTTTATAATTTAATGAATAATTTTCTTGTAAATATGAAGCCTGTTGGAAAGTAAGTAAGCACGTTGTGCATTCATTTGTGGTACCGAGAAGCTAGTGATGAAATATTATGAAACTAATGTTAAGCTTGCATCAATTGCATTTAATCAATTCTATGGTTATATCATTATCGGACTTGGAATTCTCGTTGCTTTGATAACATGGCGTTCGAAATTGTTTGCCATGATTCTTGGTTGTATCGTGTTCTTTATGTTAGCTATTAAACGATGCTATCGAAGATGCTTTCAGTGGCCTTCTTTGTGTCCCGTAATCAACGCGTGTCAAGAGCTTCTTGAAAGCGATAAGATTCCCTCTTGGTAGACAAAAAAAAAAAGGTCGACGAACAAAATTTGTGCAGTGATCTTGATGCGCTGACCGGTCTGGATCGAGACCTTCCTTTCGCGATTATGCGTCGATTATGCGTCAAGAATGGCTATAGGTTGTTACAGTTATAATTTAATTATTTGAAAGAAAACATAGAAATATTCAAGAGGAATTAAGATCTGCGAATAAATATTATTTCTATTTATGGAGATGAAGTGTTTGTAATGAAATCATAACAGATATGATAAATCGAACTGTAGAAGACCGTAAATGCAATGCAGTGTAAAATAAAAATTATATTTTGAGGTTATTTATATATCGAACAATTGTATGGTGTAGATTGCGGCATCTTGATCCTATTTATATTCCGCATTCCTTATAGCAGTAACTCGTTCGTGATAGTGACCATGACCTTGAGTTTGTCGACGTTTTCTGATGGATAGCCTTCGAAGATTGCATAGTCACGAATAGTATTCCAGTCATTGATCACTGTTGCGAGATATTCCGCTGCGATAGCGGATATTGCTCACCGTGTTTTGATTTAAAGTCTGCGAGCCTTCAGATTTCTATTTTAAAGCCACTTTTAGAATTATGTCATTTTATCTGAATGTGTAATGTAATTTTGGATCAACATTTCTCCTTTCCATTGATCTATTATGCATGGTAATAACACTTCGCTCCTTTCATCCTTAATTTTTCTCTATTCTGGTATTAATACTAAAGAGCGTTCAGAGTAAAAATATATTTCAGAGTAAAGAAATTATTAGTTAATAAAAACAATTGGAATTTCCTTAACAATTGGAATTACGCTATTGAACAGAAATACTGTTTACTTTACCAATGTGGGTAATATAAAAATTAGCTCTTTAACGATTGTATAATTGTAAACTATATTAACGATCGTCAAAAAATCAGAAATGTTGCTACGTCGCAGACAAACAATGGTAGAAAAACAAAAGACATGCGACTTTACCGATCGTAGATGATATTGCATGGTCCGTGATCATTGACGGGAAAGACGTGACGTTAAATGGAACTTCGTGCCTCAAGCTGAAATACCGACCTGGAAAATATCTGGGTGTTTCTTACGCCCTCTGCGATTTTATACGGAGAACACAAGAAATAGAAACAAATGACTGACTCGTTCAACCACAGACGAACCTGCCTTAGGCATGGTTGCACTCGTATAGTCATTATCATGTCTATTCTTATCCTAGTTAATGGCTAAAGTCGAACTGCGATAATGTTGACGGTCGGTACCTATCTATCGATACAGAAATTGAATATTACAGAATGATAATTTATTATACACATACATAAATTATACGTACATATACGTAAAATATTCTTCATAAAAGTGTTGTATATAATATAATATTTTTATAGTATTAATAGTTTACTAGTAATAATTGCAGATTTTCCGGATGATGATTTTCTGAGTGATGAAAGTTATATTATATTATTAAAAATAATGAATATTTTCATTACAAAAAATACATTGATCGATGAGCGCGTTCTGTTTGGTCTAAATAAATATGTATATACCTTTATTGTGAATTATTATTAATAGACGATATAGTTTTTAATTGAACGAAAATAACAATTGTTACCGACGGGTTTTATTTCAAAATACAGTTCCTCTGGTTCGTCATAGTGTTGCATCTAAAAACGTGCGCTGTGATCTTCGCTAACTGGAAATTCGTCTATGTATTTGTAATGTCATAAATGACATATTATGATATAATATCATGTGTACCGAAACAATCTAAATTTGTAAATTCTTTCGTAAATATTGACATAAAAATTAAATCGCTGTCGTACTTAGAATTTACATTTATATACATCTACGTATTTCGCGTAATAAGGGGTTTGTTTAATTAATTAGAATAGATCAAAAAGTTTAGTTGGTTTGACGTAAACTTGAATCACAGACAAGTATACTTAGTGCGTGAATTTTAACATTCCTTCGCCAATGTGGTGAGCCCAGGTGGCCGTAGGTCACGCGTAGCCGACTCCACCCTTCGAGTAGTAGGCTTA
Organism: Bombus vosnesenskii; assembly: GCF_011952255.1. Taxonomy (NCBI): domain Eukaryota; kingdom Metazoa; phylum Arthropoda; class Insecta; order Hymenoptera; family Apidae; genus Bombus; species Bombus vosnesenskii. The sequence continues at coordinate 270,550 of NW_022884342.1, forward strand.
ACCAGAAAGGCCCACCTCTCGTCAACATCGCCCCCCACTTTCTCTTGACATAATTTGATTCATGATGGCTGTACGACGACCAGTGCGCCATCTTATAACGTGTCTCTGAATTGTTGAACATTTCTATCGCTTGGTACTGTAGATCACGAAGAAACATAGATCTACCATCGGCTACGAAACACACATACTGTGCTTACAAAATGGTTATCGTTGCTTTCTCGTAGATGGCAGAATTTTCACTTCGTCTAAGTTTCAGCTTTTATATAATTTAGCATTTCTTTCAATGAGTTATAACGTTAAAGTCATCACTTAATTTCTCTAAGAATATTAAATATTTCTTATTAAATAATTATTCTCATTAAATAAGTTGCTGCTCTTCGTATCGTAAGATTCTTTTCACTTATTGAATTTTCAACTTCGATAACTCAAATTTAATAGTAGAAAAACTGAATTCAATGTTAAATGCTATTATAGGCAACTTTTTAATATGATATAACTTATAATTAAATTTGTAGGATATCAATTTTATCAGTAGACATAACGAAAGTTTTATCGTGAACTTTGTGTCAACCACATTTTTAACATTTCATACGGCGTGCTTCTCGTCGTACGTCCAAGCATTACGCAATCTCATAACAACGCTCGTCGGCCTAAACGCGCGAGCACGTGTCACATCACGTTTTCAGTCTTCCTGACACCAGAGCAGTTTTGTTGGCTGAAGTCTTACCTTCGTGCTCCCATGGGGCCAGTATTCTAGAACATGTAACTGACACTGGTCAGAGGAAAGGCATGGTTCCTTCCTCATTGAAACTGACGCTGACTGAATCCGCACAACACAGCAACGTCTGCCCTTTCCTTTGAATTCCATCAGAACAAACTTAGAACCAACCTAGTTGCGATTTAAAAACATCTCGATATCTTGTCTAAAATATTTTATTCCTATTTTTTGATGTCTATTTGGCCCTCAGACGACGATGGCAGAAATAATTTTCACCCATACGGATATTTCATCTTTATTACTTTCTTTTAGGTTGGCAATTAAGTGATTGCGGATTTTGTCATTAGGTGGTATTGACAAAATCGGCAATTACTTAGTTGCCAACCTATAATATGTAACATAAGTTACATTTGCATATCACAATTTTCTGAAATAGTACGAACGATTTTACTTTCTAAGTTAATGTAATTATCGCAATGGCGTAAAAGGCCTTCTTAACCTATGATTACGATCAGATCTAGGACTAAGATTAAGATTAAAAATTCCATTACTTGATCAGGTATACCAACTGAAAACCATAAATTTGGTTTATAGTTCAGGAAGCCAATCGTAAGCATAATTCACAAGAGTGAAACGATACTCGAAGCCAACGAGTTAAAATATTCACTACGCATTAAAATGCAAACTTTATTTATTCACATGAGCGTTAAACACGAATCGAGGAATCCTAGATTAAAAGGATCAAGGTCTTGAAACGCAGAGCGTAGAAATTCAGAAGAAGACACGTAATATTTCGCAATGTAAGAGTGGCTGCCAGGCGACACTGTGTCCCGAAACGAAAACCAAGGCACAGGCATAGTTATAAGAAATGAAAATCGATTAATCCGCAGACAAGTTCTCCCACAGTTTCTCAACGAGTAGAAGTAGAAGGTTCAGGTTCGCTGCCAAGATTCCGGTGACTGGAACACAACGACAAGAAGAAGCGGCATGACAGGCCTGGTCGGAAAGACGCGACAGCTCCGACCCAGACCACGACAATAGCAGTCGGCGTTGACACTTCGATAACTCGTGAATCAATATAGGAAAGAGAGGAAGGCTTTCTTAGAAAAATGACGATAGAATGGACGCAGTTGTTCGCGGCCCCCGCGCTCTTCCCCCTCCTCTTTCTTCCACGCGTTCCGAAGCTGCTGCCAAATCTCAGCCCGTCACCGGCCCGCGTGATTGATATCTACTTCGTCTCGTACGCGGCCCTTCCCTTTATTCCCTCCGATTCCCACCGCAGTCCCGAGGAGAAAACTATTCCCGTTCGCGCTTTTGTTTTAAAACGAAAGCCCCAACTCGATTTCACTCGGTTAAGGGTAGCTCCTGTCTCTTTTCTGAATCGTAGTTCTCGAGACTTCAAATCGATTGAATATCGATTCCTCGATTTTACAATTTGAGGTTCTGCAAGTTGCATTCGGAGATTCGAAGTAAGGTTAAGTCGCATGAAATTTTTATGCATCGATCTATCTTGTCTTTTCTCGATTTAATCTGTTTACTAAGAAGGAAGGGGTAACTCTTTATTTCCATAATAACTCCTTTACGATATATTTTTTTAAATTCTGTCTCTCCACTTATTTATTTATTTATTCGACGATAGTTTGCAAATTGTGATTTATCGATTGAATATCGATTCTTGGATTTTACAATTTGTGGTTCTGCAAGTTGCATTCGGAGATTCGAAGTAAGGTTAAGTCGCATGAAATTTTCTATCTTGTCTTTTCTCCATTTAATCTATTTACTAAGGAGAAATAAATTTCAAAATAAAATACGTGTTTTAGATAGCAAGTTATCTACGACAAGAGTCTGATCTAAAAATCAGAAAGAACATGGAGATCATTTACGAAAACCTCATAATTTTTCAAACTCTTCAACGCGTTCTCTTATGCTCCGATGTAAATACTATCGTTCCATCGTATCCAATCATTTCACAATCCACAAACCGGTAACTCTTTTCTCGGGTCAGTAGCTTTAGTTATGTTAAGAAACATCGACCAGACCGCGGTTTCAACGTTCCATCCTCATCATCGGTACGAACGCAATCCTCGGGACGACGTCGACAGGTTAGGCGATGGAGTGCTAGTCGAGTTCCGCGGCCGTCACGTCGCAGTGACGAGTGCCCTCCCTCTGCATCCCCCGACACTCTGGCAGGCCATCGAACGGGCCAACAACCTAACGTCAGGCAACGCCACCTACAACCACCCTCGGAGGCAGAGGGCCCTCCAGGTTCTCCAGAACCGCGGGCTCACTCCCCCCTTTCACTCTTTGCTTCTCTTCTCTTCTCTTCTCTGCTCTGCTCTACTCTTCGTCCGCTGTTCGTTCCTTCAGCCACGGCCGACTAGTAGTCGAGGAATTCGAGTTGCTATAAATCTCCCTTGACGGGCGCGATGCCAGAACGCAGTGGGGGGAGGGGGAAACGTGGGTTACGGAGGGCTACGAGCGTGGAGGAACGGGTGCCGATAGGATGGGCAGACGTAAAGGGAAGGGAACGCGCTTCAGCCGCACCAGGAATTGTAATAGTTTTGCTCGCCAGGGTTAACGCAGCTTACAAATCTACCCCGCGATGGGTAGAAAGAACTCGAAGGTCGCCACTTTTCGCAACTCCTCCCTTTCCTTGTAATCCTCTGTCCGCTGATCGCTTTTGTTAAGCTCCGGTCACCTGTGTCCATGCGAACGTGTTTCTATGAGTTTTGAGGGCAGAGGTTTGGATGAGATCGAATTAGATGGTTATGGTATCTTTTGTGATAGTTTTAATAAAGCATTGATTAATATGCTATAGTAATTCTATCGAAAATTGCATGGTATAAGAGTAGCATATGATTGCTTCAGTGTAAACTGTGGCAAAAGAAACTCGTCAAATAATTTTCCAGTATATTTTCTACCATTGTTATACTTCTTTTGGTTCTTACCTTAACTCTTAATTTCCTGACTTCTGCCATCCGCGTGTTTATATTTTTATTAATTCAATTAGAGGTTAGTTTATTTACCTGTAGAATGTTCAATATCGATGTATCTTCCCCATGTAAATACATATTTTTATTATTACCAACTTCTTACATTACACTTCTGTCATTTGCGTGTTTACATTTTTATTAATTGAATTAGAGCTTAGTTTATTCACCTGTAAGATGTTCAATATTGATGTATTTTCCCCATGTAAATACATATTTCTATTATTACCAACTTCTTACATTATACTTCTGTCATTTGCGTGTTTACATTTTTATTAATTCAATTAGAGCTTAGTTTACTCATCCGTAGAGTGTTCAATATCGATGTATCTTCCCCATGTAAATACATATTTTTATTATTACCAATTTTTTACATTATACTTCTGCCATTCGCGTATTTACATTTTTATTAATTCAATTAGTTTAGTTTACTCATCCGTAGAGTTTTCAATATCGATATATTGTGTTGGCAACTAAGTGATTCCGCATTTTGTCGTTAGGTGGTATTGACAAAATGTGCAATCACTTAGTTGCCAACTTAAAAGAAAGTAATAAACATGAAATCCGTATGAGTGAAAATTGATTCAATCTTCGTCGTCTGAGGGCCAAATAGTCAGCTTTATATACCAACAGAAGGCTTTTTACAGCATTGCAATAATTACATTAACTTAAAAGGTAAAATCGTTCGTATTATTTGAGAAAATTGTGACATGTAAGTGTAATTTATGTTACATATTATAGGTTGGCAACTAAGTGATTACGGGTTTTGTCAATACCACCTAATGACAAACTCTGCAATCACTTAGTTGCCAACACAATATTCTTCCCATATAAATACATATTTTCATTAATACCTATTTCTTACATATTTCAGTATATAAATTCAACAATGTGTGTTGTGTATCGATCTTTGTTTCCTGGTAGTCGTCTAGTTCTTCATAGTAGTACACCATTAAGTAAAAAACGCGAACGAGCTACAATCCAATGGGGCTATAAGTCGCTGGCGATGAGGGTAAAATAGCAGCGAAAAGTTTGCAGGTGTCGAGCGAGTCGTCGCGGCACGTAAGCCAACAGACAGGTCCCGAGTTCATCAAGTAAGTTGAATTGAAGAAGGACTTGTTTTCTTTGGCTGCGATCTGGTCTTCCGATAAGGCGGTCGTGATTCGACCGCCGCTCTATCTCCTAATGACCCCGCGGTGAATTGCGGCCATCTTTAATTTGCCGATGTTACGTCGATAAAGTTTCCTTTCGGCGATGGAAGCCTGCATTTCTCTGTTGCTTGTAAAACAACGATAGGAACATCGTTGACACGACAATTTCTCTTCTCTCGTTTATCTAATCTTATTGCAGTCCCCAAATTTTTCACATTCCAATCTCGTTTTAGTTTCAACGTAGAAAACAACTTACCGTACAAATTCCATATTTTCTTCCAATTTAAGAAACTTTTTATTGATAGAAAAATCAAAAAGAAACAACAAAATTGTACCTTTGCTACTGCTAAAAAATGGTAATTTCTTTTCAGATGCTGCCGTATCTTTCAAATAAACATTTATGGAACGATCGAAGGAAACAGGGAATAATTTTCTTTAGAAAATGCAGTCTAACCTTACCCTTCTTTCAACATTAGTTTCGCCAATAGTAAATTATGCGAGAAAGTTTGCAAAGCGTCGGAAAATCGGCACTTTTGATTTACGGTCCAAACGCTTTTGCTCGATTTTTGCGACAAGGCCGTGGAAATACATAGAAACAGATAGCAGTACAAAAGGAAGGGTTGTCATTTGCATTTGCCACGAGTGACCCTTTTCAGGCTCTCAACGTCCATCCATGGAAAACGGAAATCAATTTGACCCGCTGCGGACCGCTTGCCAAGATTCCGTACACAACTTTACACTTTACGAAGTCTTGGAAATATTTCAAAATTTTCCAACTAAAACAGGGAAATGTTCTTCGATCATAACCTTGAAGATATAACAAAAACAACAACATAAGAGTACAAATACTTTTACGGACGATAACATATCCATCCTCTTAATATTAAATAATATTAAAATATTGAAAACCATGGAAATATCGGAGATATTAAGGTATTGTTCACAATCGCTAACAATTCTATTTTAATTAATTATTTCATTTAATAAATATTTGTCATAACCGCAGTATATTAAAATATGTATTTTTAGTCACCGGACATCAAACTGAGAAGACGAAGAAAAATGTGCTTATCGCGCTTCTTCTTTCCTGAGATCTCCGAACCAGACGTTCTAACTATTAACACTTCTTGCGCAATAGTAACGACGGCCTTCGTTTCCCATTAAGAAGCACGGCAATAAACAGGAGAAAAAGTGTTGGTTAAGACAGGAAGGTAGAGAATTGATAGATCGAGAGGGGTCCAGAGGCGGTAAAACGCGGTTGTAAATCGGATTCGCAGCGGGACCGTTATCCGAACCGATGTTACTGAACGGTACTTTTCTCCAAAACGGAGTACCGTCGTTGTATAACCGCGGCCTCGGGCATAAATCAATTAAATTATAAATTACTATACAGAAGTTGAGCAAAACGACCACCTGTTGAGGACAGCAGCAGAGAGAGAGAGAGAGAGAGGGAGGGAGGGAGAGAGACAGAGAGAAGGTAGAAGCGAAAAGGGGGCAAGTAAGGGGGTGGGGGTGGTGAGGCCAGCTATCTCGTAAATTCTCCACTCCTGTCCCGCTGCTGTATCCATGTGTAGAAGTGTTTACTCCTTACTTCCTTTCTTCTTTCATCGTGATCTCCTTCTAGGAAGTTATTTACGAGCAGCCTATTGTTGCCACCTGTGTTACGAATGGTACGCTAATTGGACTGTTGCGTTTACCACCTTTGTTTCATTTGCGTACGACGAGTGGCGCCTTTAAATCAACTTAAACATAGCGTTTTTGTCGATTTAAAATTGAGTGACAGGTTAATTCCATGAATGGATACTAATGATTCGTTGATCGATGAACATTGTAATCTATTAGGGTAATATATGGCATTGTAATCTATTAGGGTAATATATGGCTTTAAATGTAGCTTTTTCAGTGATTGACAGTGTACGAATGTTGACCGAGAACTTTACAGAGACAACTGTCTGTGACAATCATCTTTCATCGAATCACTTCCCTGTCAAAGAGTTGCTACATTACAAGAGACTCGTAACGTAACTCGCTTCATCTTCCAGGATATTAAATTTCAATTTATTTCACGCGTTACGCGTGGCAGAAATTAATCAAGCAGAAGGAAAAGAAGTAGTTTTCTAGAAGAAATGAAACGAACCGGTAAGAAAGTTTGCTGGAAAATATTTTCACATGTAAATACGTACACGTAAATTCTCTTTTGCCAACAGAGTTCAAATTTCCAACTCTCAAGAAGGTCGTTTATGTTTAAGCTTTGACGCGGATTTGCTAGATAAGCGTATAATTGGGAATGCGAAGAAAGTAGTAGGTAGGGACATTGAGAGCTGCCAGGGATGATTAATTCTCGGCAGGAAAGCGCCAGACCCTTTGGAACTCGCTTGTAGCGCCCGCTCCACCCCGTCTTCTCTACCATTCCAACAACCCCAACCACCGTCACTTCGAACCTCCTCTTCGCTCCTCGCGTACACCCGACAACCCATACCCTCTTCAACCCTCTGAGCTGCTCTTACCACCAAGCAGACTTTCTCGTTTCGTTTGTTCTCCGGCCGTGTCATTCGTTATTACATCGTAGAAACTCGCGGATATTTGGAATTCCGAGTGACGTCTAAAGGCCGCCCTCGTTGCTTTAACCGGTAACCCGGCTTCTTACCGCTTGCGCGGCTTCTTTGTCTGTCTTGACTTCTTTTTTCTTGCCCTGCCGCACCAATTTCCCATTATTGTTAGTCCTTCCGTCATTTTAACACGGAGGTTTTCAAATGATTCTTTTAGGACAAGGACGTGGCTCGCTATAAGTTTGATAGTGGATTGATAGCTGGGTTATTGTTGGATTCATGTGTTTCTTTAATGAATTTTTCTAATTAGCAATAGAGAGATAAAATCGTTTACTATGAGTTAATCAAAGGATCTTGAAGATTTTATTGGTAGTCTGAATATTTAAGAATTTACAGTAAACGGTAATTCACTAGTTAAATAATAAACCAGAAGTTGACTTTTATTGTTTTAATATTTAACGTTTCATTAGGTAAATAATGGAGTGTCAATCTAATATTTAACGTTCACTAGTTAAATAATGGGAATTCAGAAGTCAAAATAATCTGTGTATTTTCAAACGCAATGGGCTGCCGAAGGTCCATAAAATTTTATAGCTGGAGTTTATCATCTTCCACGATAATCCGGAAGAATATTCCTTTATTTCGTATAAATTTCTTCTTCATCGAATAACAGTTTATCGAATAGCAGAAAAAACCAATTTGCATGCCATTAGATAACGTCATTGCCAACTTCAGGTACATGTGGAACAATTAAAAAATTTGAAAATTTGAAATCTGAAAAGTAAAAAATTCAAAAATTTGGAAGTTATTGAAAAATAAATTTTGAAACGTTTAGACTAAAATTTCAAACTTTCGCTCATTCAAGCAACCGAACACACAATTAACCCTTTAAATGCTCCGTTATCCGACGTTAAGCGTGAGCCCTGGACGGCCCACTCTTTACGAAGAAGCACACCATGGGCTGCGTATATTTCACGAGAGAACCCAATTGAGCAGACTGAATTTTCATTGCAAAATATATCGATTGTGACTAAAATAAATTATGTAGTGACCTGAAAAGCCTTAATAACCATTTATTTCATTAAGCAATAGTAACATGAACAATATTGAAGTTTGAAATTATATCTTTTAAATTGAAAATTTAATAATTTCATATTGTATGGTAAATCTAAAAACAGAGTTCGATACCTAAGCCAATGTTACATTTTTCGCATTGGTCTCTTTTCTTTCTTTTATTGGTCATACGTCTCCTTTATCACGCCACTTTAACGCCACTTTTAGCCTAAAAATGTTACGGTAAAAATGTTAGGTTATGTGAGAACGCATATATACGTTCATAGCGCTCAAAAGGTTAAAGTGCAAAACCGCACTCTTGTATTAGGTTGGCAACTAAGTGATTGCGGATTTTGTCAATACCACCTAATGACAAAATCCGCAATCACTTAGTTGCCAAGCCAATATCAGTGCACGAAGCTTCCGCCATACGTCTCCTTGTGGAATAGAATGGCGATGATCGTATATTCTGGTTTTCCCAGCAGCGTGTTGGTAAAATTTTTCCCCGGGTATCTGGACGAGTAGAGAACGCGAGCGAATCCGGCGTGGGGCCGTGGACGGGGCAGGTTTCTGCCGTGGCCTGCTTCTCCATCAACGAAGCGGGTCCGTGCGTCTCGCGGGGAGTGCTCGCGATATCGCAGCTATTTGCATAAGGCTATCGTCTTTCCTTTGTTGCGGGTTCGCCTCCCACATACGTGGCGAGGCTGTCACTCAGCTCTCGGGCCTCTTTCCACGGCGCGGCCTTCAGTCACATCAGCCGCGGATCAGGGGCTTCTCTCTATCTATCTTGTCGTCTTCTCTTCGCTCTCTTCGTCTTTCCTGCTTTCTTTCGTTCCCCGCTGCCCTGCGCCCTTCTTACTGTTCCGCTCGTCCTCGTTCGTTCGATTTCAAACCTCCCTACGGCAGCAGAAGACCGTACACCCTGTCTTCGCTACCTTGCCTGCATTCCTGCATACAATTACACGGGGCTGTGCTTATGCATTTCGTGCGTAACGTTCGCTGTAGCCGGACTCCAGCGAAGCGAAATAGTCGCTGCGTCGATTTTTGGCTCGAGTTACGCGTTCCGTTCGAAGTATAGCAGATGGAGACGATACGGTGAGATTGAGAAGTCTGTCATTGATTTAGGTTTACATCTACCAATGTTCGTAACAATCTGTTTGTATTGGTAGGACAGGGAGATTCGTTTAGCTCAGGACAAGTTAACACTTTTACTGCCACGCCAAAATCACATGTTATATACCGGCTCTTGCTTAAATTCAGCATCTAACTTACCTACAAAGTATCTGTGAGAATACCCTGAAGATAATTTTAAGGCCATCAAATCAGGTTTGCGTGTCAATATCTATTTCTTATATTATGTATACGATGTTTTAAGCGACATCTAAACGAATTGAAGATAACTTTGCAATGACGTCGTATGCAGCGTTAGTAACGTTTCAAAATCTTCAGTAGCAATAGAAATAATTGAATTCTGAAATCACATGTTTCGCTGAGGACGCCACGGGGGAATTTTTATTATTCAAAGCATATAATGGCAAAATAATAATAAATTGATGATGTAAGACAACGTTCTCCCCCAATGGACCGTTTATCTTATTGGTGGTCACGGGTGACCACCGTGGCGCCTTGGTAACAGTTGAAAGCGACATATTATAACAAGACTTCGTTTATTTCAACAAACCATTCGCATTCGTTGTTTCGTCGCAAGCAAAACGTGCAGAATATATTGTTGAACGTGTAGAGATATTAGTAAACAGCATTTGCTCGTTCTATATATAACAGTAAGGTATGTTCACATTTCTAACCTCAATTATATGATTATAAAGCAGCATTTACGATTATTTTCTATGGTGTGTTTTTAAAGGAATGATTTCCTTTATAGGAATGATTTTTTAGTTTAGTTATAAGGCGAGTGAAGTTGAAAAATAATGTTATCCTAGTTCAGGTTGCCAGGAAAGCCTCCCATAGGACAGGTAATTTAAAACACACGGAAAGTCGACTCCTGTGCAGATGTTTTTTATGAGTATCATAGGCTGTAAAAGATTACGTTTAAAGTGGTCATGGAAAATCGTGTTTTTCGAGCGTTTCACCGTGTTTCCAGCTACTTCTCTACTTTCTAACGTTCCGTCCGTGAATGCGAAAGTCCTGAAGCTAAAAATTAATCACAGGACGTTGTCCAATTAATTACGCACTTTTTATCATCATCGAGTAAATTGTTTCATCGTCAAAGAAATTTCAACGTTTTATCAGAAACATAACAACGAGAAAGTTACTAGCCATTTCATCAACTTTCCATTAAAAATCATCAATGATTTTTTCTATTAATTAAATCTTAAGACTTTATGGTCTGAGTCACATATAACGCTTTAATTCCAATTATATGGTGTACAAATATAGAATTATTTTTATTCCACTTGATATTTAGCACAAATTCTATGATTCTTAGCTTTTTTTATTATTTCCTACTATTTTATTATAAATCTCGTATTCCGTTTGGCATCGTACGTACTCTACAATTTAAAATACTAAATTAAATTACAATTTGTTTCTATTTCTCCAACGTGTAAACGTAACGAGTATACGCGCTGATATTTGTGAATTTAGTTCATCTCAAGGAGAAAAGCAGAACATTCAAAAGTTGCGAAAGAAGCAAAGTATATTAATTGCAATATGGTTGGGTATCAGTGGACCGGATTGATATAAAAATTTTGTAATAAACGCAACCGGTAGCCACGGGTGGTTGCGTCGTCGCGTACATGTCGATGACTATCTCACGGACCGATGACGAACTGGGTAACTCGGTCAAACCCACCGGCTCCGCGGGGATTTACATACAAATTGAAGTGGCGCGCGAGAGAAGCATCGATCGCGCGCCAATGCGAATATGGTAATCGGCTGAAGCTGCAACGTTAGCCATCGATGAGTTCGGGAAACGTGCCCGGCAAATTGAATTAGGTGGGTCCCTTGTGTCACGAGACTCGTCGCGTCTTCCACATTGGTTCCCTTCCCGTTTGACCCGACGCGTCACGATCTTCCTTTCGATAGAAAATATCCTTCGTTCTTATGCGAAATGAGAGAAGGAATTGTTATAAATACAATTAGGAATACAAAGCACGGATTAATAATGCAGAAGGTATGGGAGTATAATAAAGTTCGATATGTTCATAGTAAATTGGAAAGTTTTATTAACGTTAGGTGTGATGAAACTTTCGAAGTATCCGAATATCACTATTTTTCTGAGTCTGTTAGATATCCGTTTCCGAAGGTTAGAAGTTGATGATGTCATAGATGCAACGGTTAGATTATTCTGAGGATAGAATTACACAGGTTAGAAATTTCATATCAAATATGTCTTTTTATAATTTATATATTTGTTCGAATGTTAATGCCATTTGAAAGATATTTGGCAAGAGGAGAAACATTTTTACGTATATTTCAGTATTTTTTTATATATTAGTTTGAATGTTAATGTCATTTGAAAGATATTTGGCAAGAGGAGAAACATTTTTACGTATATTTCAGTATTTTTTTAATGTATTTTTATGTATTTTTTATGTATTCATTTTATGAATTATTTCCTCCTGCGTTCTTTGCCATATTTTCAAATTGTATTTTCCTTTGGCCAGAAGAAGTTTTAAATGTAGAAAGAACGCGAAGGAATTGCTATCGTGTGCTATTCGTAATTTTTCATTCAGAATATTAACATCAAATAATCGTTGGTTAAAATGAAAGCAGTAGGATTGTATAAGCATTATTTACAGATAATACAATATGTACTACATTCTACATAAACAATATGAATATGTAGTGGTATATGAGTCGACGGAAGATTCGAATCGGGAGAGGCTTACAGTGTTGTGACCTGAAGTGGCAACGTTGTTTTGGCTCGCTAGGCTTAAAGGTAAACAAACTCCGAGCAAAACATCGTCTTCGTTACTTGTAATCGACACCGGAGATACGTTTACAATTTCTGTAATACCACCGATCGATACGAATAGACGAACGTACTCTCTAGGACGATCATCGTAACGAGTTTATATACAGTCGACTAGCGAGCGTAGAGTCGAACAGTAGCATTGAACGAGTTATGATTACGATCGGCACACACTATCTCGGTACTTGTATTTAAAATGATTTTAACATACACTGACTATTACAATTTTTTCACTCGTCTCTTTATTAAATTAACACGTATAATAAACCACCTCATTAGATAAAACGTTTTGCGTATTTTTGTTCAACTGACCTCTAGATGTCACGTTTAAAATTATTAATCTTTTGAGTGCTCACAATTATCGAAAAATCTAAAAGACCTGCATGCGCCATCTCTGTACTTGTATTTAAAACGATTTTAATATACACTGATTATTACGATTTTAAATTAACACGTATAATAAACCGCCTCATTAGATAAAACGTTTTGCGTATTTTCGTTCAATCCAAAGATTGATCTCTAAACGTTTAAAATTATCAATCTTTTGAGTGCTCACAATTGTCAAAAAACCTAAAAATCTAACATACCGGACGAAGAATACACAAGCAATTTTAACCACACAAATCAATAATTCTTCTTTAGACTTATAGTATATTTCAATGTTAGAAACAAGCACAAAAACATCGAAAACACCTTCATAACTCTATATATATCTCACAATCTCACCTATCGAACTGAACGATTCTTTATCTCTGAACCTGCATCGAATCTACCGGAAGCCTCGGTCCTTCGACCCTTCGATCCAATGCATCGACTATCGCTTGCGAATTTTTTCAAAAGCGGGACTCGATCCGCGATACCGGGGCGTCAAGACAAGTATCTGCGGACGTTATGGCTGGACAGGCGATCAAAAGCTTGTCCGGAAGGGGGCGCACATCTCATCGGCTGGCAAAAAGCACAAAAGGAGAAACTGGAGGTTCGAGAGCAGGATAAGCGGGTGTTCCCCGTAGCGTGCTGATACTCCACCGGTGGATCGGCGCAGATCGTCGAGTTTCGTTGGCCAGAGGAAGAGTTGCGCCTGGTGTCCGTCCGAGTCTCTGCATCTGTGGAGTGGAATGGACTCGGCGGAATGGGACGAGGACGGAGGCCGCATTAATAAAACATTAAGGTTTTGTAGACGATGTATCGATGTAGTGTTTATATTATCTTCTTTGATGTCGACATGTGAATTGGACAGATTTGTTATTCAGACTCCGTACATAAAAGTGGTGAAGTCTTGCTCCGCTCCGTTTGTGGACAGGGGACGCGGCCACGGACGGACAAACGGACGAACAAACGCGACGCGGACGGACGGACGGACAGACGGACGGGCTCTGCCTCCTTCGTCTCTGACTCTTTCTCTCTTCATGGTCCCTGCGTCGCCTGTCACTCAACCGATCGACCGCTGATGGAAGGAGAAAGGGCCGCGGGATCGAGGGCCGCCTTTCTGACTCGCCGCGGAAAAACTCACGCTGCCGATCGAGTTATCGAACTTTTCCAAACGCGGATCATCTTGCCGGTGTCTTAGCGGGAGCCTGTTAATGGCTTTCCGGCCACATCGTGCCGCTTTCGAGAATTGCGATACTTTTTCGCCATAGACGTCTGCCTTTCGCATCACAATCCTCTCGTTCGTCTGCTTCGATTTATGGCCCGCTGTTTCTATGACGAGTTGTCACGTAGTTATAATCATTTTACGACAACATTACAAGATTTTACCATTAACGCGTTCGGAATAAAATCTTATTCACGGCTTGTGCTTTGTTCTGTGTATTTTTGTACAATAACTCAGATATATTTTTATTATTTCACATGCTTCTATTATTTTTTTAATCTGTGGCAGCACTCGACACCAAATACCACCGGACGACACCAACTAGCGTCGAACGACGACAGCGCAGTGGTTAGCGCCTTAGATTACTAACGTTCGGGACGCGGGATCAAATCCCGGCGACCGTAGTTCGATTTTTATTTCACGATACAAAAATGAGAAGAAAAGCAGCAGTACCCCAGCAGCGACATCTTTACACCAGCAGCAGAACCTATCTCGGCTTCTATACACTAGCAACTGCAACTATCCAATCATAACACCTCAAATCGACTACTATAGTTACATACATCAATATAAATCCTAATTCGACTTAAAGCGTGACACGTGTGTGACGTTGAACATGTTGATCAAAGATGCCCTGATGGATACTCCAGTTTATCAAAACTATAGAAAGAAACCCGAGCTCCACGAATATAACGATCGCACGAAAGATGTCCATTTCTTGATACAAACTCGGTAACATCGAACAACGACTGTAACAGAATAATAACTCAAGTTCATTGCACGAGGCTATAGAAGGGCTAACGATTGGCGCTCGTCTGAAACAAACACCGGGCATTCCCTGTGGTTGCACGCGCGACGAGCACGTCTCCGCTTTATTCCCAAGGAACGTGCGGTATCGATACTCGTCCCTCTCGAGAGCTCTCCCGTCGTGTCCCCTACTCTGAACTCGGCACCGTGATCCCGAACCTTGACTCTTCATTAATCACCGCGCGGTATCAATGACTGACTGAGTGACTGACGCCAGCCCAGAGGTATTATATACCTACGGCGTTCCGCGCCAAACGCTTCACGCTTTCTGCTACGAGTTTTCCCGGAGACGAGGCTCGCTTACCCACCAAGAAAATCCTACCTCGAAATCTTGCGAATTTTCTACCGTTTCATGTAAACTGCTTTGCTTCTAGCGTTTAACGAACGCGAGGATTTCTTCAGGTTTTTACTAGCAAACATGGCGGCGAACAGCGTTTACGAACAGGATATCTGTAAGACGTTGTGACACATTTTATGGTGTTATAATTGCGGTATTTTTTAAAATGCTATTTGTCATAATTAATGGTTAGGAGAAATAATTTGAGGACTATTTGTGACAGAATCTAGACACTTGTTTATTATTAGATGTATTTTATTCTTTATAATCGTTTTATGAGATTAAATTGATTTGCAAAAGCCAACATACGATGATAAAACTGTTCTTTGTAATTATCAAATCTTGGAGAATTATACTGTTACTTGACAAACCCTCTGTCATTGAATTCCTTCATCGCCCTATTATGCCAAAATTCATACTCTGTTATTATCATATTTATGAGTAGCAGTATCACGAACATGTCTTGAAACAGTGAAAATCCGCTATTACCCGTTCCTCGACTAGACGAAGAGTGTAACGAACTCGTTAGACGAAGTTTCAATGTCGATAATCATCGACTATCAAATTACCAAAGTCCTTTACGACTTTCGATTGAACCATCAAAATGAGAGGTTGGTAGAAATGAAAATTCTACGTTTGCCAACGAACACTCTAGTTAATGACTATCATGGATTCATGGCTGTCCGCGTAAGACCGGCCACGGATCCAGCGGAACGGAAGGGATCGATAATTCGACGGCGCCATGCTCGTTTTATCCTTCGATCCGTGCGGTCTATCGTTACAATCTGGACAAGGAAAGTCACGATCGTCGAGTAGGCGAAACGTGCAGCCTGAGGAACCGGTGGTGGATCGAAACTTGCGCTGTCATCGTCGGTAGCATGGTCAAATCGTAGGATAAACAGAAAGAGAGAGAGAGAGATAGAAAGAGAGAGAGAGAGAGAGAGAAGCACTGCTCGAAGCATAGATCGTGACTTGCGTTCAGTCCTCTTGTCTCTTGTTGTCTCCTTGTTACCCGACTCCTGTCCGTTTCGGTAGTTTTTGAGGGTGTGAGGCTGCTTTATCACGCGCGACCTCCCGCTGTTGTCACGCGATCTTATCGCGCTACTCGAGCGGATTCGACCGCTCACGATCGCCGATCTCCACCAGTTTCTCGATCCTTGCCCTTCGAATTACGTCACTGTCGCACACAAGTGGTGCTCGTAGGTAGAAAATATTTTTTATCCAATTTATTGGACGAATGGTGGATATTGGACAAATAAAAGGAACAAGGCAGGTAGCCGAAAACGAAATTATTTTTCACCACCGATCGGATACGCCCGATTACTGTCATCGATACGATCTCTTATTAAAGAAGGCAATTATTCGGCTCGTTTCAATGTTAACGGGCAAACTATTATTTTCTGATGCCGTGAAATATAATCAGCCAGCCTTGTTACCGATAATTGCGGATAATTCACGAGCTCTCGGTAGATGGAACCGTTGTTCCGTACGATTGAAATGGAAACTCGTGAAACGTGTGGCCAATTAGAGAACGATCCATCTACACATACCGAACGTTATTATAGTCGAAGAAAAATGCGCGTGTACACGCGTGCACTGGGCCCGATAACCTTTGGGCTGGGCATCGCTCGATCTTTCGACTCGAATGTTATCGCGGCCTGGAATTTCAGCAACGGCTGGCCTCGTCCTATCGCCCGTAATTGTAAACATAATAATTATCGTTTTACGAGCTCGCCGTAATTAACACAATTTTTATGCGTTGCGTCGTGTTATTCCACCGATTAAAAGTAATTCAGGATTGCGTTATCGGACAGTTAAGTCGTTTGGTATCTCGTAATGCGCAACAATTATTGTTGCACTCGGAAAGTAGTTTTTTTCCTTAAGCGATTTTAATATTTTTCGTTAACCAAAATGTGCACAGTTCACGAGTAAATATGGCCGAAATTATTTATGTATTGGACCTTGAACGATTTCTTGCTTCTGTAATTATAGGTTATGATGGCTCTTAGAAGCCATAATTAGTAATGGTTTCGTGAATTTAATGTATCGGAATTATCAGGTAATGAATAACGATCGTATGTTTCTGTACGTCATATCATTTAATAATTACAATTTAAATTATATAATTATGCGACCTTACACGTACGGTGCTCTAGGTTACGTAGATGTATTAAGTAGGTATTTTTAGTTAGACTATTACGTATATTACATGGAATGAAGTAACATTTGAGTTGACGCTACACGAACGTAATACTTGAGCTTAATTTAAAGTGGAGAACGCATCCTTCGCACCTGACGAGTAAATAGGCTTCTTCTTCTTCTTCTTCTTCTTCTTCTTATTCGCTTCGTTGACCACTGTTTCTTTTCATCCTCGATTTCTACGGAGTCGGCGACGCGTGTTTACCGAACGACGCGGTCGACTTGAAGAAAGTAAAACGACGAACGTCGAAAAGACACGCGTTCCGCGTCTTCCATTCACGACGGATTCTTTTCCCTTAAAGAGCGCGAAAAACCGAACTCTGCATTCATAGGTACGGAACGTGTTGTGTACGACACGCGGCGTGAACAACAAAAAAAAAAAAATAATAATAATAATAATAACGAAACAAATAAAATACAATATTAACACTGGACCAAGTCATTAGCAACAGGCTCACTCTCAATAGAATAATAGCAATAATGTCAATAATTTCAATAATCATTGTAATAATATTAATAATAATAATAATAATTACTATTATAATCCTCACTATCTTTTTCTTTAAATATTCCTATATAAAGTACCAGGCGATAACGAAAGATTCTGCAACATAGGAAATATGCTTCGATTCGTTCTTCGAACAACTTGTATCCTGCATCTGTGCCAGATATCACAAACAATTACGTTCCACGAAGCACGGATACATCATTTTTTGTCGCTTATCGACTGCAAAAGAACTGGAGGAATCGGCTCGTTCGTTAACGCCTCGTACGATAATAACGTCGTTCAATATTGTGTTGCCATATATTCAATAGCTATGTACAATTCAACATTATAGCCTACACTTACATCTCTCTTTCCGCCTTGTTCGTTTTCACCTTACATTTCTAATCTTTTTCTCTCTCGCTCTCGCTCTCTCTCACTCACTCTCTTGCTCTCTCTCTCTCTCTCTCTAAATATCGATAATATATACTTTTTTAGATCCCTGTATTCTTCCGAATTTGCTTCGCATAAAGTTACGCAGTTCACGACATCTTACTAAGCACGGAGCGACTGCTAGCTGTTTATCTTATTTTTTTTCTCGTTTAATTATAGCTTTTCTTTTTTCCATGTCTTCGTATCACAAGATAAACCAATTAACGCGAGCGCGCGAACGCGCGCGCACCACGACCGCGAACACATTATCTAAATTCATTTATACACCTGCCGTTTTGTTCGATTAAGTAGAGGAATCTTTCTATTCCACTTCCTCTTTCTTTTCACTCTCTTCCTTAATGGACAATTGCTCGTTTTTCGTCGGTTCGTCCGTTTTACTGTACAAACTCCGCTTCATTCGCTCGTATTGCACGCGGCGTCGCGTCGCTATGCGCAGTTGCGACCGCGCAGGCAAACGGCAAACGCATGCGCGGACACGAACGTGTTTATCTCACATATGTACGTGTGAACAGCTGATTTGGAAATCTCTGTTACCTCTAGACGAAAAGTTGTACATTCTTTAATTCTTGTACAATTTCCAACAATATTGTATCGTATGTATAATGCACCGAACATTTGCAACTATTATAAAGAACGACGCGACGCGAGAATTCTGCGAGTGCAACGAGACTCGACTTCGTACGGTTCCGTATCGAAATTGTGTTGCTCTGGTTGAATCGCACGCGTACTACGCCTAAAGTTATCGTCGTAAAAAAGAACAGTTCATATTGTAATTCGTTCTGAAACGACGATCGTTAGCTGCCATAGAAAAACACGGACCGCGGTATTTACAGAGAGCTTGCTTATCTTCGGCTGCTCACCGATTTCTTCTTAATGTTCTATCGAAAATTCAAAACCCATCGAGTGTTACCTTCGACAACTTGGCTGTGTTCGATGAAGACATAGGAAATAAAGAAATATATATTTAAAAAAAACACGGCAGAAAAGAGAAAAATAAGAGGAACATGGAATATCGTGTGAAACAAGTGACTTGGTGTATTAGATGTGTACATTTAGAATGTTGTAAATTGTAGAGGAAAGCAGTGATACTTTTCCGATCGATTTGGCTTAACGAACTGCGGTATAGCAAACGAGGTTCGCGGTGGCGCGATACAACAGCTTGTTCTTAACTATCGGCTGTTCTTACTCGCTATAAAGTTAACATGCGCTTTGTCGCATCGATTTGGCGACTTATCTCGTGTCGACCGAGCGGACTTCGAAAATTGTCAGCAGCCTCTATCGAAAAACGGCAGAGAATAGACTCGAGTATTAATAGGCACCTTACGTACTATGAAGTAGAGACTTTAACGTGCACATAGAAACTGCGCGGTACGCCGATGGAGACTGCGTGGTCCGCGAATCTCCATCGACGAACGCGCCCTCGCAGAGAGACAGATTTCGAGAACGAGCGAAAGAACAGAAAGAGAAGAGAGGAAGTGGAAGAAGAAACGAGAAGTTAAGTAAGTACATCAGCGCATCCTCTGTTTTCCTTTCTTTTTCTTTTTTAGTTTCTCCTTCGTATTCGGAATATAGGGAACGATGTGCATAGGTTGGATACAGGGGCCAAGGGGTGGGGAGGAGGGGGGTTTGGATAGATCCAGAGGTGCGGAACAGTGCGCAGCCAGACAAGATAATTAATTAATTAGTCGCTCAATTAATTAATTTCTTAGACCGCTAATTTCTAAGCCTTAAAAACTACTGATGCGGTTTTATCTCACCCGCTGAGGTGGCTCCTCGTCCGCGTTCAGCATCGGTACGTTTGTAATCCAGCCGCGGCGAGAGCCCCTCGGAGCGCGTCCAGTCCATTTAATCGGGCGCACGGCGTGCTTTGCAGAAAATTTTTGGCTTCCCTTCAACTTCAAATAGTTGTATTGTGACGGAGTATCTTATGGATGGACACAGGCACAGACCGACGGACCGTCAAATTCCAATCGATCGTGTATGGAAAAGGTAGCATAAAATACGGTAAAACCACGATGAATTTCAGGAAGTTTCGTTTCTTAAAGTTTGAACACGTCGGGTCGAGGTTCCTCGTGATAAAAACTCTAAAACCCTTTCTCGTCTGAACGCAACGCGTGTAGTACTCGAATACCAGCAAAAAGACGATGAGAGAAGACGACGGAAAGGCCGGGTAGGGGAAGAAGAGGGAGAGGGATAAGAATAAAAAGAACGAGAGGAGTAGAAATTCTGCTTGACGAGTGACAATCCGTCGAGGCATCGGTGGCCTGTGTCAGACCTCGTCGGGTCTCACCACGTGTCCTACTGGAAGTGAAGTGTCCCGGGCCGCCAGGTCACGCGAGACTTGCTATAGTCTTTGGTGACGGCGACCGAGCCGAGAACAGGAAAAAAGCCTTTTAGAAGTTCTGCTCGCCGTACATCCCGGGGAACCGGACAGCGTGTGCTCCGAGCTCGGCGGGCGAGAACTCGTCCTATGTGGCCAAATGAGCGAACTGGCCTGGGTGGGGCGCGAACTGGTAAGGGTGGCCATACGGCGACATGTGGTACGGAACAATGTTCATGCTCGCCATCTTATGCTCCTTTTTCCACTTCATCCGCCGATTCTGGAACCAGATCTTGATTTGACGTTCCGTCAGGCAAAGGGCATGCGCGATCTCGATGCGACGCCGCCTCGTCAGGTAGCGGTTGAAGTGGAACTCCTTCTCCAGCTCCAGCGTTTGGTACCTGGTGTACGACGTCCTCTGTCGTTTCACCTCGCCATTCGCGTTCACCGTGCCTGCCAAACAAATATATCAATCTGTTATTACATGATCCTTATATGTAGCTAGTGATTTTGTGGAAATTTGAGGATCTTCCTAAATAAACAAGGGTCTTCCTAAATAAAGAAGGGTCCTCCAAGCTATTTTCAAGGCTGAGCTTCGATTATGTTACCTACGATCAGTGATCATTGGGTGGAACGACCATGAGCGGCAATCAACTGACACCACTTTCGATCGACTTAGCTTAAACAGGTTGCATAGAATTATCAGCTAAAGGCAATCTTCTAGGCATGTTTCTATCAAATTGACCTATCGAATTGAGAATGTGTCATAACACAAGTCGAGGAGAAGGCGACAAGATCCGCGATCATCCAATGTATCGAAGCGTTACGCACGAACGATGCAGAAAGAAGGGACAGGGGCAAGAGGATGAAACGCGTACGATGCATAATAGCTGGGCTGAACGCGTGTAACGCTTCACGACTTGGTTAATTATTTCAACGAGTCGCGGCTAATACATGGACCGTGGCTACCGGATCGCGAACTGGTCACTTGGCAGCTGTTTTACCTATTTGCTCAGCACGCCCGAGCCATAAATAATTTTGCAACGCTGTTATTACGATACTCCGCCTATTACACCTATCCTCTGTGCGTTGCAAAAGACTCGGTAATGAATAGCTCGGGCAACGAGCATCAGGAGAAATCTCGAGGTCGCCTTTAAATACCAATAACCTGTTACTTCTGCTTTTCCAGCCACGCAATCAGCGGCTCGCGGCTACGCTCGCCGATTTACTGCTAACATTTTAATATCCCAATTACAATAACGCTCGATACTCTCATTATGAAATCGGTGAATCATGTGTCGTTGATCGCGTAATCTTATCGATTCAGGAAGCCTGATCGATGCAATTTGCAGCTCACGATTCCTGTCGTTTAATATACATCTGGTCGTTAGATTTCTGTCTGATAAGGTTGATTTACAAGGTGACCGAGGAGAACTAGAACCGATGCAAGATAATAGAATTCACTTACAAGCTGCTGCAATTTCTACCTGTTCTCTTTTTATTAAAAGCCATATCGATGGTTTTGGATCAGCGAATCGAGCAGGTGCTAAGCGGATCGAAACTGGAACCCCATTCCCTCGCGATCATCGTAGATCCATGTGAATGCGGATATTAAAGAATCGGCTCATTTACAGCGATAATGAGCGGGCTATTAATAGCACTGTGCAAGGGAGAGCTCGGCTCTCTCAGGGACGGCGATGTAGCTAGACTATTGCATGGTGACGTGCGCGAAAAGCAGGCTTTCCAAGCGGTGGGAAAGCGCGTGAAATGTGGTGTCCTAAGAGGATCTTAATTTACGTGAAACGATCGTAAAAAATTCCAGGTCGATGTTGATCGTTTAAAAATTTTCTACGATCTTTTCTAAGCCTAAATAAAAATTGAAAGATTAATTGAAAATTGAAGCCGACCACCTCGCAAAACCTGTGACTTTCATCGGGCAGAATTCTCGCAGAAAATAAATGCTGTTCGCGTGGAAACTCGTTGGCGGGGAAATCAGCTTGCTTTTGGAGATTCCAGAGGAAGGTTTCCAGTGACGCACCTCCTGTCCAGCGAAGCTTAATGACCGCACCTTTCGAGCCGCGTGTTATCACTTTCCTCCCGATGTAGCACGTCGTCGAGCTGACTTTTTAATAAATAGTGGCCCGACTGGAGAGAACCCGCATATCGTTTATCCAGCGCGCACCTAGCCGTTTTGTAACGGCCAAACGGAATTCCTTTTTCTGGCTGGCTCATTATTATACGACAGTCGAACGCGCGAACTATAAAGCCGGCACGCGTACCGACGTCACCGAACGGGGCACCGAGGGACACTCAGCGTGCTCCTCCCGTAGATCCTCGCTGTGGATCCTTTGCGGTGATTAATTGCCAGCCATGTCCCGCTGACGTCGATACGCCCTATGGCGCTGCGTGGAGACAATCCGCTTGGCCATCCGCACGCTCGAAATATCCTCACGCGAGTAGTTCGATACTGTGTCATGTTAACTCCACGGTCATTGGTATGTTAGTTTGTATTATAAAATGGCAATAGTTTCAGGGCAGCAGAATTGGTAAGAGTTTAATTCGTTTGGGTAAAATGTAAGTGGAACAGATTCAAATGAACAGGTTTTTAGGGTACGTTTTTGGTCAGAATTTTTAATTAGGATTGAGAAACTGGAGAAATTTTTGGGAAAAGGGTTTAGTGAAATTTGACAGTTTTTAAATATTAGCAAGTCTAAATTATTAATTATATGCAAATTTCAAGTTATACGGGGTGGTTGGTAACTGGCGGTACAAGCGCAAAGGGGGTGATTCTAGGCGAAAAAAGAAGTCGAAAATATAGAATAAACATTTTTCGTTTGAAGCTTTGTTTTCGAGAAAATCCACTTTGAATATTCGGTCGGTACGCCTGCACTTTATCGCGTCTCGTTATAACGCATCTCACTGTGGATCGTTGTCTCGATGGAAAAATTAAAAACAAAATTCTTATTCTATATTTTCGACTTTTTTTCGCGTAGAATCACCCCCTCCCCCTTCCGCTGGTACCATCAGTTACCAACCACCCTGTATACAAAATGGCAATAGTTTGAGGGCAGCAGAATTGGGAAGAATTTAACAAGTTTGGGTAAAATGTAAATAAAATAGATTCAAATGAAGAGGTTTTTAGAGTACGTTTTTGGTCAGAATTTTTAATTAGAATTGAGAAACTGCAGAAATTTTTGGAAGAAAAGCTTAGGGGATTACATAAATTGTTTTGACAGTTTTTAAATATTAGCAAATCTAAATTGTTAATTATATGCAAATTTTAAATTATATTCAAAATGACAATAGTTTGAGGGCAGCAGAATTGGAAGATTTAATAAGTTTGGGTAAAATGTAAATAAAATAGATTCAAATGAAGAGGTTTTTAGAGTACGTTTTTGGTCAGAATTTTTAATTAGAATTGAGAAACAAATTTTAAATTGTTTTGACAGTTTTTAAATATTAGCAAATCTAAATTGTTAATTATATGCAAATTTTAAATTATATTCAAAATGACAATAGTTTGAGGGCAGCAGAATTGGTAAGAGTTTAATAAGTTTGGGTAAAATGTAAATAAAATAGATTCAAATGAAGAGGTTTTTAGAGTACGTTTTTGGTCAGAATTTTTAATTAGAATTGAGAAACTGGAGAAATTTTTGGAAAAAGGGTTTAGGGAAGTAGGTAAATTGCTTTGACAGTTTTTAAATATTAGCAAATCTAAATTGTTAATTATATGCAAATTTTAAATTATATTCAAAGTGGCAAACGTTCAGATCAAGTAGACAGTGGATGTATTTTTCAGTCATTCAGTGATGCTTCAAAATTATTAAAAGTAATATTCTTCTAATGGTTGCTACATAAATTTTACAAAAATTCAAATATTCAACTAGAAAATAGATCATTTGTCTCCTTCCCAATTAATCAGAATAAAGGAAATATATGCAGAATAAATGTGAAGAAAAAATAAATAAATAACTATGAATAATAAATATGATAAACATAAATACGCGAGATGGACTTGGAAGTAAGAAGAAGCAACAGCCAAAAAGCGGAGGCGGCGATTAGCTAAAGAAGAGAAATATTCTTCCAATGGTTGCTAGATAAATTTCATAAAAATTCCAATTCCCAATTAATCAGAATAAAAGAAATGTGTGGAGAATAAATGTGAAGAAAAAATAAGATAACAAAAATAATAATAAATAATAATAAAAATAATAAAGATAAAAATAAAATAATAAATGTGAAGTAAAATAAATAACTATGAATAATAAATATGATAAACATAAAGAAGAAGCAACAGCCAGAAGACGGGGGCGGAGATTACTGATGGTGACGATGCACGGGAGATTTGGAAATTAAATGCGGGGGTGGAGTTGTACCGATCGGATGGTAGCGTTGAAAGCGATTGCAAATTGAAAGTAGTTGATTCGACGCCGAAGATTCGAAAGCCGATAATCACCGCATTCAGAATCTGTTACAAGCATAGTGATTAGTTGTTATTTCTGGTGTATCAATCTACTTGCAAATCAGCCTATATGTCATAAAATCGTTGAATATATGTTGGCATCTATTGTTCAATGTTATTTCAAAAAATATTCTTATCCGATCTCTAACATTAAAGCGAATGAATAACAACAAAAGAATTCTCTACCTGATGTATCTTAAAGAAATAACCTTGAACAAGTCAAATTCCGCGCTCTCTAATCCCTAATCTAACAATGCTGTTAAATGCTATTCAATGAATACGAACTTTCCCTTCATGTCCTTGTACCACATTGTCTCTGTTAAACAACGAAACGAACGCGACATATCATCCACTGTGTCCTCTAACTCGGTCGCATTCTCTGAATAATTTTACACCCAATCGCATCTTCTTACTTTTTACGAATTTTTAAATGCACGAAACGATCACTGTCGATATCCATAATTTTCCATCTTTTAATCGTGCGTTGGTGTTTCTAAAAATATCACAAATTTCTTAGTTTATCACGAAATTTGAAGAATACAATAAGGTTAGGTATCCCACACAACAAACAATATCGGCCAATATAAACAGTCGGTAACGTCTATAAAAACGTCGGTAAAAAAGCGCGATTGAAAAGTAACGTGGAAAAAAGAACGTGGTTGTGTCGATCGAATAATAAAATCACGGTTCATCGCGTGCGGCATAAACGCGTATCAAACTATTAGCCAGAGAACAAGCTGTGCCTAGGCTCTGTCATCGAGAAGGACACCGGTCGGATGCTTTTTCTAAATCCTCCGCCACCGATGATTAATGACTCGTCCGCGCGTTTCGTCCACGTCGCATCGGGCCAATGCTGTGAAAGAATGCCACGACCAAGGATTTGCAACAACAGAGCCCTCTCGCAATAACTCTGACGCGAGCGTGCACACGCGTACGAGCCCGAAAGAGAGAGAGAGAGAGAAGAGAGAGAGGGAGAGTAAGGACCGCCTTTTGAATAATCCGTGAATGCGTCCGCGGATTCGTATTCGGCCACGGGTTCGTTCAACCGGCGGAACAAAGAGAGCTGGATAATGATCCATTATCAGTCGGTGATAAAGATACGGCGGCGAACTGGCGCGATCCACCGTGACTGGAATACACGGGGCTAAAACTTTCTTTCTTTTCCCGCACGACGCGATGATTAATCGCTAGCCGCGTCTTGTCAACGTCGATGCACCGGCCTGTGTGACGGAAGAATGCGGGTCCCGGTGAAAGTCGAGCCTCGTTTCGTTTGTTTCGGACTCGCGATCGACCGTCCTTCCTTCCTTTTGGAACAAGCAAAACTGTTGTAATATTGTCTGCCGGACAGTAATCTATTTTTTTTCAGTCCTTTTAGTGCTCTTTCACACGCTTTGAACAAGAAAATTTGGTTAGAACGCATGAACGATTGAACGCATTCTTCTGTTTTATGTGCAAATTTGAATTACCTGATTGGCAATGTACACGCTATTCTTTAAATTCCAGTGTATGAATGATAGAGGATTTTCGTAATTTCTATACAGATATAAAGATGATTTTATTGTTATTAAATAGGTTTTAGCCATGTACAGCTATATGAATACGCCGGATACACTGAGATAACTAACACGTAGCGAACGCCAAAACAAAAGAGCGTCGTTAGAAGTCATGCCAACCTTGCATGTAGGAAGTGATCATACCAACCTAATATTTTCCTCGACATTTATGCGACAAATTGTAAATTTCTATTTATTCCTTGAAACTTCCTCCCATTCGCTGTATATATTGAGATATGTATAATTGTATGTGCTAGACTAGGTTAGCTGCGTAGTAGTAATACTCGTATGTGAATATCAGTGTGTGGAAGTATATGTATGCGTCTCCAAAACAAAGGAATGTAAACTGTTCAGTCGGTCAACAGTCGGATATGGAAGAAAGTGCAGAGACGCGTGCATAAGTGTGCATCGATGAATATCTTTGAAATCGTTTATCAAATAAGTATATAACTATTGTAATATAAATTCTAAGTGTAAATTTAGCGTTCCTATACCATTATTTCGGCGATTAAGATCCAAAATTCTCAACCGTATAGATCAGCTTTTATCGCTCTTTGATTTACCTCGGACGAGGAGATTTGAATTGAACAATCGTGTCCTTTTGACAGATGTTTTATTTACGTAGAATTTGAAACGTTTATAGCACAGCGATCTTCCATTCCGATTCAAATTCTATATACGAATTGTGTAAAACGTGCATTTACTATTCGAAATCTTGCTCCATTTGTCATATATAGCCGACTGTCGGTCCTCGAGAGACACTTGGTCCACGCGAACGTAAACACGTAAATCATTTTATTCCACGACAAGCAAGACAAAGAAGGCGAGCGAAAAAGCACGAGACTAGCTTTTCCTCGTAACATTATCTCGAACACCGAAAATAACCGGCGAAATTAAGCTGGTCGCTGGATCACACGACGATAATTGAACGGGTGTGGGCGTGAGACACGACATCTCCGATCGGGTTTCCCTAGCGAAAGAATAAATCTGTTCGCTGGGCGGACGAAGAATCGCGATCAGTTCAACGAACGGAAAGGCGGCAAGCAATTAACGACACGCGTGCCTGTTGTTTTTCTTTTCCTTCTAGGTGAGCAAGGTATCACGGTAATTAGAGAAAAACTGGCTGGCGCGAATCGCCGTGGAACAACGTTTTATTAAGCGTTTGTTACGAGAGCGTGTTACTATTAATGGAGGCCAGATCGGATCTCTCGAACGCGAATGAATCGGCGAAAAAATCTCCGCTAACTACTGGCAATCAATCTTTCTCTGCAATTGCCTTCGCTCTGAATAGTGCATTAAGCGTTTTACTTCTTTGCATTCGCGCTGTATTATTAAAATTCTCTTTCTTTCTTTCTCTCTTTTCCCTTCTTCCTTTCTCTCTTTCTTCCGAACGAAAGTGTGTTTCTGGTCAGATCCTATGTGTTAAATATTTGAGGTGTAAGTGTTAGTAGTTGTTGAGATAAGTTCTGCTGCTGGTGTAGATGTCGCTGCTGGGCTACTGCTGCTTTTTGTCTCATTTTTGTATCCTAACGTTCGTAACCTCAGGCGATAACCACTGCGCTGTCGTCGTTCGACACTAGTTGGTGTCGAATTCCGCTACATATTAATTAACGGTTTTTTCAGTTTTATCGAAATTCAAATATAAAATATTATACGCATTTTTTTCCCTTTCTCAATAAAATTAAGGATAGGGGCTTGTACAACTTTAATTATGTTTGTATCGTTTCTATCGTTACCCATCGAGCATGTTATGACAAAATATACGGACCGTCAACGATGTGTGTCTTACCACTCGCAGCAGCTGCAAGCGTTCGCTTTTGTGTTACGCTAGACGTCCGGATAGCTCAACATAAACAAAAGAAAAGGGGAGGAAGCAGCGATGAAACGTGCTAGTGCAAGAAGAGGATCGTAATTCTCACCAATTTGCAATGGGTGTTGGTAATTATAGGAATTGCAGCTGTTAGCATAATACCACATTGATAGCAAATATCAAGAGTTACAAACGATCATGTTTTTATGTTCCTTTTTTAAATTTCTTAGATTCTCCAATCAAGAGGAAGAATATATGAAAATAAAATACAATTAAAGGTGTTATTCACAATCGTCTAGCAAAGACTAGATCACTGCTAGTTAGATGGAATTAACTAAACTGAAGATTCATATTTCTACAAATATAAATAAAAAATGGAAGCTGGAGAATCATGATAACTCAAAGTGCTACATTTTAGATGTCTTATTACAATATGTTCGTGCATTGTGTACATTTTGCAGCTTGAAATTTCTTCCTGGAAGATGCACACAAGAAGACACACAAATACATCAATGAATCAAACTCGATTGAAACTTCTTGGAAAATAAAAAAACACCACCGTTCCAGCCCACCAAACTGTCTACAAACTCTGAAAGATTTACTCCCTGGAAAAGCAAGAAGCAGCGTCTAGCCTAATAATAATTCCCGAAGAAAATCGGGAGTTTGCTCCATCGAGCGTCACCGAGGGAGTCTCACTGCGTAAAAATGTTTGACGTGGCCATAGGGGAGAAGAGCGAAATAACGACAGGGTGAACGAGTCGCATAGCTGTCGGTGCTGTTAAGACACCAAGGCAACCGGTGTGGTGTAGAATGAAAGACTGCGCGCTAAGCGCAGGCTCGTGTCGTGTCAGGCATCTCGGTGTCACCTCGTGTCGTCTAGCGTTTTCGTGGCTCGCTCTTAATAGAACGGGCCTCGCGGCGCGTGTATTCGCACTGAGCCGAGCCTGTGTACCGAACGTGTCACCGGCTGCCAGCATCGGGACTGTTCCTGACCGGACTGACTGACAGATCGGCTGGTTCAGCCTGACTAACGCGTGACCGGGATAACCTCGCCAGACCCCGTTCTCCTTCGGCTCTGCTGTCCTTTCTGTGTCTCTCGTGACAGCGTGATCAGGGGTGGCATGGCCAGTTTCACGTATAAACAAGATCCTCCGTAGATGAGGATTTTTAGTGTGCAGTATCAGGGGCTGGACTGGTCTAAGGCTATCGTGGACGACACTATCATTAAGTGGAAATCCTGGAAATTGTTTCAAGATATATCATAGGCTTAAAAATTAAAAAATACAATAGGTATTCAAGTGATTATTTAAATTCTCTTAGTTTTTAATTAAAGTAAATTTCAAATAAGACACTCGAAAGCAGCCGCTGCTAAGGAAATTGAAATAGAATTGCCAGTTGATAGATTTTCTGATAATGAAGATTCTACCCTGTTGAACAATCTGAATTTTCCACTGTATTTTATCAACCCTGGAACATCGGTGTCATTCTACAGAAAACGTGCTGCATGCGGATTGCTTGCATTTTAACTAAAAAATAAAACATAAATAAAAAATAAAAAATAGAAGCGTTGAAATAGAATTCCCAGTGCAGAGGGTCAAAGGATGAAAATTTTGTCGCCATAATAAACAATATTGTTGATAGGAAGAAATTTGCATGATACCGAAAACATATTGCAAAATTAAAAATATACCAACATCTCGCAGATTTCAAATATAAAATTTACACTAACAGGGTAATTAATTATCGACACGATCAAACTGAACTGTAAACGATTAAACAATTAACCGGTTAAATAATAAAGAAGAATAATAATAAGAAGAATAAAAAAAAATCATTCAAAACCTTATAATTATTTTCTTATTAAAAAATGCAAACCAAAATTCACTGTAAACCACCTACTGCCATCGGTACCACGTCCATCGTTGCGAAAAGCCAAGCAACGTCGTTTGATCAAACGTACGGACATCTAGCGTGATTCAGATATCCGCATAAAGGAAGGCGGGATTATCTCGGTGGACGTGCAATTAATCGCGTTGGCCGCGGCAGCACTATCGGTGAGGAGGCGAGCAACTGGTGAGCCGCACAAGTAGAATTGCTCGATTAAGCGAGCCGAACAGCATCAGAATCTGAAACGGCCGCGTGTCGCATTCCAACAACCGTCGCGAGCTCTACGCGCAAGCATGATAGAGCTTCTCTGGTCGACAGCGGACTCGACGAATGTATATTTAGAATACTCACCACCGTTAACCCTCGCCGCCACATGCATCTAAACGATTATCTGATAGGAATAGCGAGTAGCGGCGGTTTATCGTCCGTTTCGATCTGACTGATCGATCGTGGAATTCCAAGGAAAGCAATAAAACCATCGACGTTTCGCGACCTAATGATAACGAGCAGCTCAGTTTACCCGATGCTTGGAAACCGTAGAAGTTTATGGGTCGTGCGAGTGGAAGCTTTATTGTTAGTCGAGCCTCGGTGTTTCGTTGACCAACCTCTTCTGTCGTTCGTGAAATTTACAATTTTCGATATGAATCTGCAGTATAATATTCACATCTACAATATTCTTGAGAATATTCGGAACAGTATACGAGAAAAGAAGTTGTGAAATTTTTACATTTTTTCTTTTTTTTATTCGCAAGAATTTTACAATCAATTCTCATCGAGAGTTGTAAGTAAATTATTATGGAGTGGTACTATGTCGTGTTTAATAAGTTTTTGAATTGAATCTAATGCTTAAAACTAAAGGGTAATGTCTTTTTAGCCTGCGGATCCGATCCGTCGGGATTTTTACGTTTGAAATTGTATTATCGAGTTGGCAACTAAGTGACTGCGGATATTGTCATTAGGTGGTATTTACAAAATCCGCAATCACTTAGTTGCTAACCTAAAAGAAAGCAATAAATATGAAATATCCGTACGAGTGAAAATTGATTCAGTGTTCGTCGTCTGAGAGCCAAATAGTCAGCTTTGTACACCAATGGAAGGCTTTTTACACCATTGCAATAGTTACATTAACTTAAAAAGTAAAATCGTTCGTATTATTTGAGAAACTTGTGATATGTAAACGTAGCTTATGTTACGTATTATAGGTTGGCAGCTAAGTGATTGCGGATTTTGTCACTAGGTGGTATTGGAAGAGCGAGACATAGTCGAATAGCGAGCGTAAAGTTGAACAGTAGCATTGAGCGAGCGACGATTACGATGATTACCGGCACGCACTGACTATTACAATTTTTTCACTCGTCTCTTTATTAAATTAACGCTTATACTAAACCACCTCATTAGGTAAAATGTTCTGCGTATTTCTGTTTAATTGACCTCCAGATGTTATGTTTAAAATTATTAATCTTTTGTACGATTATTTCTCCCACGCCCTCTTTATCTATCTCGTTACAATTACGCGTTTCTAGAACGATAGGAAAAACAATTATGAGAACGAGTGACAAGAGCAAATAGAAGAAGTTGTCGATTCGAAAACTACAGCGTGTATCAAAAATCGTGGACGATTTCTCGTGCGAAAGTCGAAAATGTATTGTATTGGGTTGGCAACTAAGTGGTTGCGGATTTTATCAATGCCACCTAATGACAAAATCCGCAGTCACTTAGTTGCCAACCCAGTAGTACTGTAATGAGGCCTGAAAATTTTTAGTAAAGTTTGGAACAAATCTGGAAATCAGTTGAGAAAGATAATGAGAACACTTTTTATATGTTTTATGTGTTATACGTACATGTATATGATAAAGTAATGGGAATATCTCTTATATGTCTATGTATATGACATATAAGGGGTGTCCCCATTATTTTATCTAACCGCTGTACGAGATATTTGGTGCAAGTATACAATTGTCAGAAATCACAGGAATATTTAAACAGTTAATTATAAATTGTATTAATAGGCCGGAATGGATTATTCTTAACACTTATGACATATAATCGTATTGTCCGAAAAAATCTTCGATGATTGCATCGTTCTATAAACCGTTTATTTTTTATTGAATTTTTATTATTCATATACTTAGTCGCTTTTTATTAACTTTCCATTGGTGGACAAATTAGCGATGCAAACATGTAGCCATGTGCAACGCTGCATTTTATATAAATAGAGCTCAAAGTAACAAAGCAGGTCTTATGGTTAACATGCAAAACGACCATTCTTGACGCACGAACATTCTCTGTGAAAGCGCGACCGCGAATGCTGCGCATTCCGAAAACGTAGACAAAAAATCCAGCGCTCGTTGAGCTACGCGATGCAAGAGATGCTTTGCATTTCATTAAACGAAAACCTCCGTGTGGAATGTACGGAAAGAACGTCGTGGAATTCGGCCTTCGGCCAGAGAATCAGCTTTCGTTGTAAGAGAGAGAGAGAGAGAGAGAGAGAAAAAAGAAGAAAAAATTAGAACTTCGAAGAAGGCGCGAGTGATAAGGTGCGAACATCGCGCCGCGATTGCTTCTATTTTCTCAAAATGGCCGTTGCAAACTGAAGAACTCTATAGAGTGTACGTTGCATGATAGGAACTGGCGTGGCTAACAACGATGATAGCGATAACGATGGAAATGCGGAGAGCAACATGTAGCCGATCGAAGTAACAGTATGATTTGCTATGATCGCGACTCAGCACTTCTATGTGTTTAAGGAAAATTTAGCTGCAGCTAAATGTAGCTATTTATGTTTAAAAATAATCATACGATGGATGACGCGAGCGCCAATATGGCGCCCTTTTTCAAAGAAGAATTCGGAGAAAGAAGAAAAGAAATTAGTCGAAATACACTGTAGGTTATAAACATTGGAATATTTATTAATCACTGCTTTTATTTCCTAGTTATCTTCTTATAAATCTATTATTTCGTTAGCGTCATATTTTCTTAACGCTCGTGGCCTGCGCTGTATGTCAACTATTGAGGTTAGGTTTGCGAATATTCGAATTGCGAAAATTTAGCTGTAGCTAAATGTAGCTATTTATGTTTAAAAATAATCATACGATGGATGACGCGAGCGCCAATATGGCGCCCTTTTTCAAAGAAGAATTCGGAGAAAGAAGAAAAGAAATTAGTCGAAATACACTGCAGGTTATAAACATTGGAATATTTATTAATCACTGCTTTTATTTCCTAGTGATCTTCTTATAAATCTATTATTTCGTTCGCGTCATATTTTCTTAACGCTCGTGGCCTGCGCTGTATGTCAAATATTGAGGTTAGGTTTGCGAATATTCCCTAAAGCAGCGTTTCGAATGGACGTTGAGAGCGATCGGACAGAGCAACGGCTGTTTATCAAGGAAAATCAGGCCTGAACGCGGCGAACGCCAGAACAACAAGTATTTATAACTACGAACAGGAATCTGAGTCCGGAGAAATTATAAATCATCAATCCTCGACCGAAGAGATTAACCGAACGAGAAAGAGAAGAGGAAGAAGAGGAAGAAAAAGAAGAAGAGGCTGAAGTACCGCGTGGCACGACGACAAAGACGATGTAAATCTAAAATCTACTCGGGCCCGACATCGTGGCCCGATCCACTGAAACACATCCAGCACCGTTCAAATCCCAGCTCCCCATTGACACGGCCGACAAAAGAAGAGTGTAGGTTCATAAATAACCCGGCCAGTTTATCGTGCCTATTATGCAATTACGATTGCATCTTTCAAGCCTAGGTGGTCCACGGCCTCAAGATCTCAGGGCCGAGTCAACGAGATAATGCCTCTTAAAAAGTTGTCGTTGTTTCGACTCTTGGATACTGGGGCTAACTGTTTCGCGTGCCTTTTATTTTTCGTCTTCTTTTTTATTTCCCTTTTGGTCCGTTCTGTTGCCAGGTTTCAAAACAGGAATTTCTATTTTCCATTTAGTATACGTGGAAATCTTAGGAGAAGGAAAGCGCGGTATTTTTAGTCGAAATCCGATTTCCCGTTTCTCAACCTTGAAGTATTTACTTTTCTCTCGCGGCGCTTCCAAGACAGTTCTTAGCTGAGAAACGAAAGCCCCGAAGAGATCATTCGTCGAGAAGATAGTCAGGAATATTTCATTATGAAAGTATGGCTGACATCGTGATCGATAAAGAAATCGTTGTGTAATTGATAATTACAAAACGTGCATGGAGGGAAATGGAACAGATGGTAGACTATGACTAACTTGTGAAAAAAAGCTAACCCTCCGCTGGTGTTCGTTTCTTGCAGCACGTGTCTGATGTCTTCGAGCCAACCTCGAACCGCCGTTCGTGGCTAATGAAAATATTGCAAAACAGAGAACTGATGTTTTCTCGAGCTTCTAATATCTTGTTGTTTAATCCTTCAGTTCACACGATCCAGTTCAGAAACAACTTCAAACAGCCTGAAGAAGAAAATAATAAGCGAAATTACCAAAGAACATAATCCTAATGTTTTCATAGTTTTTCAAGTTTTCTCGAACTTCCAATATCTTGTTGTTTAATCTTGTAGTTCATATGATCTAGTTCAAAAACAACATCAAACAGACTGAAGGACAAAATCATGAGAGAAATTACCGAAGAACATAAATATAATCTTTTAACAGTTCTTCAACTTTTCTTGAGCTTCCAATATCTTGTTGTTTAATTCTTCAGTTCACACAATCCAGTTTAAAAACAACTTCAAACAGCCAGAACAAAAAAATCATAAGCGAAATTACCAAAGAACATCCTAATATTTTCACAGTTTTTCAACTTTTCTTGAGCTTCCAATATCTTGTTGTTTAATCTTGTAGTTCACATGATCCAGTTCAAAAACAACATCAAACAACCTGAAGAAGAAAATCATAAGCGAAATTACCAAAGAACATAATCCTAATTCTTTCACAGTTCAAAAACAACATCAAACAGACTGAAGGACAAAATCATGAGAGAAATTACCGAAGAACATAAATATAATCTTTTAACAGTTCTTCATGAATCCAGACCTGAAGAAGAAAATCATAAGCGAAATTATCAAAGAACATAATCCTAATTCTTTCACAGTTCAAAAACAACATCAAACAGACTGAAGAACAAAATCATAAAAGAAATTACCGAAGAACATAAATATAATCTTTTAACAGTTCTTCAACTTTTCTTGAGCTTCCAATATCTCGTTGTTTAATTCTCCAGTTCACATAATCCAATTCAAAAACAACTTCAAACAGCCAGAACAAAAAAATCATAAGCGAAATTACCAAAGAGCATAATCATAATCTTTTAACAGTTCTTCAACTTTTCTTGAGCTTCCAACATCTCGTTGTTTAATCTATCAGTTCATATGATGCAATTCAAAAACAACTTCAAACAACCTGAAGAAGAAAATCATAAGCGAAATTATCAAAGAACATCCTAATGTTTTCACAATTTTTCAACTTTTCTTGAGCTTCCAATATCTTGTTGTTTAATCTTGTAATTCACACGATCCAGTTCAGAAACAACTTCAAACAGCCAGAACAATAAGATCATAAGCGAAATTATCAAAGAACATCCTAATCTTTTCACAGTTCTTCAACCTTTCTCGAACTTCCAACATCTCGTTGTTTAATCCTTCAGTTCACACGATCCAGTTCAGAAACAACTTCAAACAGCCAGAAGAAAAAAATCATAAGCGAATTTACCGAAGAACATGATCATAATCTTCTAATAATTCTTCAACTTCTACCTCACGTAACCAAGTTCAGGAACAATATCTCAATAAGGTGATCATAATCAAAATTAATAAACCATACACGTAATTGTACCACCGTTGTTCCACGTTAGCGTAAAGCTTCATCCTGCGAAGAACCGTTCTTTCTTTCGAAGCTTCCCCCAATCGCATAACCAATCTCTGCAATGAAGATCACGTTGTTTCCAAGAAACCTCACATTTCCTAGCGCAAGAACTATTCGAGTAAAGGGTTCCTCGCATGGAGTCAGTTACCTCGTGAACGATAGGGATCAGGTCGGACCACATCGACGACTGGCTCTTAGCCAGTCGCGACCATCGCAACAGAGGTATCGCGAAAACGCTAGACTCGGCCCGGGTCGGTGCGCGCGATTTAAATTTATCTAGGCGTGTTTTGCGTCATTCAGACCCTATCCCGGTTGATTTGTGACCTTTCGGTGCTTTCGCAGCTGGCGGCCGATGGCCAGCCAAAGATCGCAAAATCAATGACCTGTCGACATTCCGCGACGTGGAAAACGCCGTGTCCTGCTCGACGCTCGCCTCCATCCGCTCTGGTCGTTACGCGATCCACCTGTTACCGCACGTCCGACAGCACAGCGCTAGGATCTGTCGACTGTGTTAAATCCGCGTTGGAAAGCCGGATCTATTTCCACTGATAAACAACGTACGCGTTCGAATAGCCACTCGTCCCGCGAACATTCCGGCCAAGCAATCATTTTCAAAGCTCTGTATTTATGAGCCATGGCGAGCTTCTTCTGAATCGACGGAATGACTCGAGAGAACAGTAGGCGAGGAAAGGGACACACTTTGGACGTTACGAGCCCATCCATTTTTCGGATTGTCGAGGAACGTGGATCACGTGGGTGGAATGGGTTGGTCAGACAGCGGCAAAGTGTGGGCTGAACGACGACTGACGATATTGTGATCTGATCTGTATCATTGTTTTGAGGTGTTAATGGCTGGCCTCCGTGAAAGTTGTGACATCTTGTGGACGCTTCTATAATTAAAACCATCGTCGCTTTCGCGCAACAACACGGCCCTAGGCGCGTATTAACGTGTATTAACTTTTCCCAAGACATTCTGTCCACCCTACAGAGTTCAGTAGGTGGCGCTGCCACTCTGTCAGGCAAATTTGATCTCAGTCTTTGCCGTTCTCCTCGTACACCTGACGAACATCACACACCCATAACCCATAATCCCGTTGCATTATAATAAACCTACGCTACCTCTTCAACTCGCCTTTATACAACAGCAACATGTTTCGAGGTCAAATACTTTTCAACATCCACTGTCCGTTAAATCTAATATCGCTCTGTACCTCTGAAAGAACGCAACGAAGAAGCGGTCTAATCAAATTAGGTGATTCTGGTTCCGCGTTGGCCGTGTGAAGCGGACAGTTATAAATAGATTGAAAAACTATTGCTTTTCAATCCGCGTGGCACGGCGAGAGGTTTCCCTGAGAGAAGAGCGTGTCGGTGAAAGGGAGGAGGGGGGCGACGCGGGTAAAACGAACGAAAGAACAGCAAAGGGGGTTGAAGAAGGAAACGATGCTCGATCCCTCGACGAACAGGGAGAGAAAGAGAGGGAGAACGACGGGTTCTCTCTGCCGGTGAAGCTTTTATGCCGAAGTTTGCGAGCCGGCCGCCTCGTGGATCATTTGTTATCTTCCACGAGAAAGCTCCCCGACGCAAATAGGTTTGTTTCTGGCCGCTTTAAACGCTTCACAATAATCCACACGAACCCAAATTCAATTAACGCCTCTCGTCGTTGCCGACGCCAGCCCCCACCGTTTCTGCACTTTGTAGCCGTTGACAGGCAACGAAAGTCGCACTTGGCTCTCCTTCTTTCGTCTCTTTTATGCGAGCTCGCGGACCGACGGAATATTGACGTACGTGCCTGGAATGCTCGATGACCTTGAACCGTTCGCAGCTCCTGCGCGACACGAGACAGCGACTGTATAACTTGCAGAAGAAACTGTACTTTACTATCGAACCCTGTGGTTCTTATTTTGCTAATTCCACACTTTTTTGTGGCCCGTGCAAGTGGTGGAAAAAATTTCGAAAATTCCAACCATCGGAAGACAGATACGCGCGAGCCCCTCGGCGAGCCTTAATTGGCCTAACATTTTCAACGGAAGACAGTTGGCTGCCGGGCCGGATGTCACGCACAAGTTCACGAAATTTGCTATTTGTTGAAAATAGTCGAGCAGCAAGGACCCAGCGATCGTCGATTGCTCGACCACAGCAATTCGTCTCGAATTATCGTACGATTGCTCGTAAGCGCGTGTCTGATCCCCGTAATCCTTGTGCAGTCCTTGGGAACAGAGCACGATAAATCATAGCTGATCCAAAATTAGACGGTGTGCTTTCAGTGGGTCACTCAGACCCACGAAATCCACGGCAACACGTTAGCCATGTTCGAGTGCGTGGACGCAGGGGAGCGAATTGGCAAACTGTCCTGCGGCCGAGGGGTCACTTTTGTGCTACGGGAGGCACTGAAAGAGGAGACACGGGACGCCTGGAAGATGGACCCGCGTGGGACATCTGTGTGTGCGTAGAGGGAAGACGACGAAGACGATGGAACGGGATTGAGGAAGAATGGTGTACAGTGGATACGCGTCTCCATCCATCAGGCAACGGTTCGATCGTTGGGAACACGCGACTCCAAGCTACGGACAACCTCCGAATGCATTATCTGGCGTTCACAGTGCGCGGCTATCCCCGATGCTTTTTCGATAATAAGAGCGTTTAGGCCTCTTTATGCGTTCGTGGAATAACGTATGGCTCGCCACGCCACCGATACTCATGTCACTGTCCTTGCCTTTCAATGTTCCGTGCTCTCTACGTGCCCTGCCTTATACGCTCTCACCGAGCCACAAACGTCCTTGGTATTCTGCATGGACTACGGGCGGAAATATAACTTTGGAATTTACTGCACTAGGAATGCGCCTAGGAATCTCGAAAGCTTTCGGTATTGCAGTCGGTTAAAAGAAAGGTGTCGAGTAATTCAATCGTTTTCATGCATCTTCACGTCAATTTTCTACGTCTACTGATATGCGTACAGTATTGTCCGATTGAGTTAAATAAGTAGATTAATTAAGCGATAACAATTAATTTTTAAACGTGAAACAAAGGATTAATTTAAAAAGAGAAATGAAAAAAGATGGTAATTTAGAAAAAAATGGATTTTGGTATATGTGTGTATACAGGGCGGTTGGTAATCGGAAAGGGGGTGATTCTAGGCGAAAAAAGAAGTCGAAAATATAGAATAAACATTTTTCGTTCGAGGCTTTGTTTTCGAGAAAATCGACTTTGAATTTTGGGTCGGTACGCCTGCGCTTTATCGCGTCTCGTTACAACGTATCTCACTGTAGATCGTTGTTTCGATGGAAAAATTAAAAAGAAATTCTTATTCTATATTTTCGACTTCTTTTTTCGCTTCTTTTGGTTTTTTGTTTCCGCCGATTGAAAACTGCAGCCCGTGAAATAGGCTTAGAAATCTGGTATAATTTTTTGTCTTTAAAAAAATTTTTTCTATTCGTTAAATATACAGAGTGATTATACAAAGCTGATTCTAGGCGAAAAAAGAAGTCGAAAATATAGAATAACAATTTTTCGTTCGAGGCTTTGTTTTCGAGAAAATCGACTTTGAATTTTCGCTCGGTACGCCTGCACCTTATCGCGTCTCGTTACAACGTATCTCACTGTAGATCGTTGTCTCGATGGAAAAAATAAAATTAAAAAAAAAAATGTCACCCCCTTTCCGCTTGGACCACCAGTTACCAACCACCCTGTATATGATTGAGTTGTTATTTATATGACGAGATATTAAAACCGTCATGTATATTTAAAATAATTAATAAATAAATTCGCTAAAGACAGTGTGTAAATAGTAAATAATATCGCGAACTCTTATGGTCGCGTTTATTTATACTAGTCGGGGCAGCGACATTGTTTTGCCCGGAGTTTATTTATTATTTTACGTTAGGATACATTACGCGTATCCTAACGATATTGATACTCCGAGGTCAAAACATGATTCGGATTGTCCTCTGGCTCACGTGCCGCTGCATGATCTCATTCTTCGTTTAATATTTACAACAAGAAACCATACAATGCATATGAAGGTTTGTCAAACTTAAGATCAGATCGAGTCTGAAATGTCGCAAAAGAGTGGGCTGAAAAACGCAGCAAGTCGAGATCTGATCAGATTCACTGCAACGTTTACTGCATCTTGTCAATTCTCCATACTTATATTCGTTAATTTAATCTGAAGAACTCTAATGTTCTTAGTAACGGTGCCATCTAGTGTTGCAATAAAACATACATTCATTATTCGCCTAGAAACGTCATTAAGATTCTCATCGAGCATCGACATCGCCATCTAACAGTGTAACCAATCAAGTAACCGCAACTATAGATCGTAGGCAATGGTACACGATGCCAAGCAGATTTTAAAAAATTAATTGGCAATGATCCTTCGAACATTGGTCCGTGACACACTGTACGAAGGCACGCGCGCGCATTCACACACATACATATAGGAAACGGTACACACAAACGACCGAGACAGCGTTGCTGCCGCGGCAAAATTAATGACTTACCTTCAACGGGAACAATACAGTCAGCTGCGACTCTTTACGTGTCTGCGAGTAGCGCGCAGGCCGCCGCGATGCTAGAGGCTCTCGCCTAAGGTCGAACAAAAACACACAAACGAAGGCAAAGAGAGGGACGCGTGTGTATCCGTGGATCGATTTATTTCCAGACGCGAGAATGCGAACGATATCATTTTCGTAGCAGTTTTTCGTTCGGGACACGCGTAATCCGATCGAGGCCTGTGTCTCTCTTGGCGCGCTGCGAATATTTCACGCGCAATTTGCCACGGTCTCGCTGGATTATCGCGTTGTATACCTCCCCGTCTTCTCACTACCCTCTCTTCCTCCTTCGTGCTACATTGTTGCCAGTTTCTACACTTCCTATCCTACAATTTTAGGATGTTTGCTCATATTTTCGGCCACCGGACGCATCTTGCCTCGCGGCCAAAGCGAAACGCGTCTTATTTCAATTTCAGGCTTCAATTTCAATTCCAGAATACCAGCGGACTCGCGTTTGTTTGAAACACACTCACAGGCTAACTTTAGAGTAACCTGAAATGAACTATCCTGGTATTAGTAGGTAATTCTTCCAATGTTGAGTTAAAATGGCTGGATGGACTGAATTATATACGCCGTGAAACTTGAAATAAAATTCTTTTGCACGAAGTTTATGTACTTTTAATTAGCCATCGATTAATGTGTACTTTTTTTTATGGCGAGTTTTAAAACAGGAACATAATTCGCAATGGCAAATTCGTATTTTCGCTAATACGTTACAGAAATGAAATCTAACCTCACATTTGTTTCACTCATTAGTCGAGTACTTTACTCTGGATATATTACATATTTTCGAATATTCAACGATTTTTGCGATCCAGTCATTAACCTAAACAGTTATATTCTTCGTATAGCGTATTCATACAACGCACCAACTCAATAGCAAAGAGTAATAGATAGGTTATGTTCATGAGTAATTACAAGGTATTCAACGATTTTTGTGATCCAGTCGTTAACCTAAACAGTTATATTCCTCAGCGTATTCATACAACGTACCAACTCAATAGCAAAGAGTAATAAGATAGGTTATGTTGTTGAGTAATTACAAGGACTAAAATCATCTTTCAAGGAATATTTCCGCAGAATTCGTAAGAAGTCGTAAGCGACATCTGCTTCTTATTTTCCATGCAAAGCGCACGCGTTAGAAGTAGATATCATCGGAAACGCATCTTTCTTCCGAGGGCCTGGAGTTACCGCTCCTGTCCTCTATGAATCATGCAGTACCGATGTTTTAGGTCAGCTTGTTCCTCTTAGGAGGCTGTCGGTTTTGATCGGCCATGGCGTTCCTCCTGGTTACCCTAGTCGGGTGGTGCACGAGCCTCTAAGGCCGACTTGTAGTAGTACATAAGCCTCGCGCGAGCATTTATTTATGGTGCCGGATAGCTAGGGTGTACGTGGAACCGCCTCTACACAACCATAATGCTCTTCTCGAGCATCGCCTATCGAATGAAGCCGTTCCCCGTTCAATTCCGATTCCCTTCGTTTTATATAGCGAAATCTCGTTGCTGAAGGTAAACTTGATGATACTCTGCTAGCTTCAATTAATAGTATTTTCAACAATGAAGGTCATTTTAAATAGTTTAAGCATCAAATAATATAAATGAAAAAGTTTTCTCTAAAATTTTATGGAATTACTTTTCTACTTGGTGAATTAATGCAACATACACAGAAAAGTAATTTTCTATGAATTCAAATTATCCCAAAATTTACAGTTGATGTAACTTAGTACTAAGATGTTTATTGCATTGAACAATAATATATCAATTATCTGAGTGCGTTAAATATCTTTAGCTAATTTCAACTCCTTAAAAAATGTTTTTTATATTTAAACATTCATATTCAATTTTATATTCAATTAAAATGATTAAAATCAATTCTATATTAAATTAAATATTATAATCAAACATATATATAATATATAATAATAAAAGTAATGTAGATATGTATAAGAGTTCTTAAAACATTTATCTTCAACCTTTTGATAAGTGTACACATTGTATTCTAACATTTACAGTTGATGTAACTTAATACTAAGACGTTTATTGCATTGAACAATAATATATCAATTATCTGAGTGCGTTAAATATCTTTAGCTAATTTCAACTACTCAAAAAATGTTTTTTATATTTAAACATATATACAATATTCATATTCAATTTTGTATCCAATTAAAATGATTAAAATCAATTCTATATTAAATTAAATATTATAATCAAACATATATATAATATATAATAATAAAAGTAATGTAGATATGTATAAGAGTTCTTAAAACATTTATCTTCAACCTTTTGATAAGTGTACACATTGTATTCTAACATTTACAGTTGATGTAACTTAATACTAAGACGTTTATTGCATTGAACAATAATATATCAATTATCTGAGTGCGTTAAATATCTTTAGCTAATTTCAACTACTCAAAAAATGTTTTTTATATTTAAACATATATACAATATTCATATTCAATTTTGTATCCAATTAAAATGATTAAAATCAATTCTATATTAAATTAAATATTATAATCAAACATATATATAATATATAATAATAAAAGTAATGTAGATATGTATAAGAGTTCTTAAAACATTTATCTTCAACCTTTTGATAAGTGAACAAATTGTATTCTAACATTTACAGTTGATGTAACTTAGTACTAAGACGTTTATTGCATTGAACAATAATATATCAATTATCTGAGTGCGTT
This sequence comes from Bombus vosnesenskii, assembly GCF_011952255.1. Lineage (NCBI taxonomy): Eukaryota > Metazoa > Arthropoda > Insecta > Hymenoptera > Apidae > Bombus > Bombus vosnesenskii. The sequence goes on from NW_022884342.1 coordinate 313,944, forward strand.
AAATATCTTTAGCTAATTTCAATTCCTTAAAAAATGTTTATTATTATATTTATTATTATATTTATTATATTATATTATATTATATATATTATATATATATTATATTATATTATATTATATTATATTATATTATATTATATTATGCTTACATATATTATATTGGTATTATATTATATTATATTATATATATTATATATATTATATTATATATATTATATTATATTATATATATTATATTAATTATTATATTTATATTTATTATTATATTTAAACATATATACAATATTCATATTCAATTTTGTATCCAATTAAAATGATTAAAATCAATTCTACATTAAATTAAATATTATATTCAAACATATATATGATATATAATAATAAAAATTGATTGAATAATAAAGATAATGTAGATATGTATAAGAGTTCTTAAAACATTTATCTTTGACCTTTTAATAAGCGAACAAATTGTAGCGACACATCGCTTTCAGAAAACAAAAACAAAAAAGGGAAAGAAAAATCTCCAAGCTGCTTTTTAGTGAAGTAGCTGCCGCTTTCCCGAGGGCGATGTTTGAAAATCTTATCCAAATGGAAAGGACCCTCCAAAGAATTCACAGTAGTATGTAAACCTCACGCAAGCATTTATTTATGGTCTCGGGTCACCGGCTGTGCGCGGGGGCCGCCTCTACGCCGCACTTTACAGAACATATTTTACACCGAGCCATCAGCCATGGAATAAAGCTGTTTCCTACTTAATTCCGCCTTCCACTTTGATCCATGGGATGCGAAAGCGCCTCTGCAAACGCTTGTTAATTGACGCTATACCATGTGATAATTGGTGAACACAAGTTATCTGACATCATACGGTGCACTTTGTCTCGTGCGAACAACTGGGCCCTTTCGAACGAATCTGAGCTTGTTCAGGATGTGTAATCAACGATTTTCTTTGATAAGAACGTCTCTATTGTGTCATCGAGTCTATCTTATAAAATAAGATATTTTCTCTTTAAACGTTGAAACTAATATGTCACAGTTTCACAAGCCAAATTGATTGACAGTTTATACGACTTTTACAGAATTATTTATACACCTTAAAATTAAGTTAAAATTAGCTCAGATAATTAACACATTACTGTTCAATGCAATAAACGTCTTAGTACTAAGTTACATCAACTGTAAGTTTTGGGATAATTTGAATTCATAGAAAATTACTTTTCTGTGGATAGGCAAGTACTTGTTATAGAAGTATAGAACTGAACTTCCATTTTCAGAAGGTAAATTTCTGCCATAAGTTCATTTATTGTGAGAAGTTGACATACGTTGGCACATTCAATTCTGGTTTCCTTCGTTTAATACAGTGAAATCTCTTTGCTGAAGGTAAGCTTGCTGATACTTTGGTGGTAGCTTCAATTAATGGTATTCTCAACACTGAAGGTCATTTTAAATAGTTTAAGTATCAAATAATATAAACTAAAAAGTTTATGATATTGGGTTGTCAACTAAATAATTGCAGATTTTGTCATTACCACCTAGTGACAAAATCCGCAATCACTTAGTTGCCAACCTATAATATGTAACATAAGTTACATTCACATATCACAATTTTCTCAAATAATACGAAATTTTACCTTTTAAGTTAATGTAATTAATACAATGATGCAAAAATCCTCCTATTGGTGTACAAAGCTGGCTATTTGGCCCTCACACGACGAACACTGAATCAATTTTCACTCGTACGAGTTTCACGTTTATTACTTTCTTTTAGGTTGGCAACTAAGTGATTGCGGATTTTGTCATTAACACCTAACGACAAGACCCGCAACCACTTAGTTGCCAAGCCAATAGTGGACTCTAAAGCGAAGAGAAAATCATCTTTTAAACATAACCTCGTCTCTCTGCTTCTCGGTTCATGGAATTGGACCTCTGAGCAGTTCATATTCTGCAATTACTTCCAAGTTATCTGTACGATACCGACACAAATGTGGAGTATATGAACTAAAAGTCACAAAACTATAGAAAATAATAATTCGCATAAAACAAATATGTGTACCAAGTTTCAGTATACAACGATAAAACATCATGGCGGTTAAATGTGTCAAACGGCGGACATGACAGTTCTTACTGATCAGAATTACCCAATTTGCAGAAAACCATTAAGAATCATATGAAATCCCAGTGCGATCTGTCTGACCACCCTATCTCCATGAATCTTTCTTTGGCCAAATAAATATAAATAAGAATCGGTAAGGAAGAAAGCACGTATCAACGTATTTACCAACATTCCCTTGGAAAATGGCGTCTACCGTGTCCACGGTAATCCCCGTTCCCTTGCAGCCAGTCGATCAGAGTATTCGCGGTACGCACCAGCCGAAAATAGTTGCTAGGGGTGTAAAAGGGGCAACGATGTAAGCTGAGCGTGATTCCGCGTGCGGATTGAAATATCCGAAGGGATAATTAAGCTGGCGAATGGCGCATGGTTGAACGTATGAATAAATAAATTGAATGGCTCACGCAAGCCCCGTAAGCGTCGAATTATGCAAAGCCTTTTTGCCCTGCAACGTTTCTTTCTCGTTAAATCGATCAGCCTGTGGCGATCCACGGATGGAAAATGTATGTGTTCGCTAAATTGTTACACGGGACGTAATGTGCCGTGTCATAGAACGTAGGTGCTAACGAATCTCTGCATCTTACTCTTAACCACTAGACCCGTTAATGGACACGATTTGCGCGCGTTACCGTTTCACCGTTCGGTGATTAGCGTTCTGGGGCCATTTTCAAAGCGATTGCCTCTGCAGCGACTATTCTCTCGGTGTTCCAACGTGCGGTCATTAAATCGCTAGAACCATCCTGCTTCTTCGTTCTTCCAGGAAAAGATCTCCTGCACAGATCGGTGCGATGTTTGGCAGTTTTGCAATTAGAATGTCAAAAGAAAGACTTGGCGATTGCGGGAAACCGTTGAAGCGACTAACGGAATGGCTGAAGCGCAATGTGGCTGGAAATGTAAAAGTAGACTCGTCGACGTGTTTGTTAGTTGGCATGCAGAATTCGGTGTTCATGGACGTCTTCATATGCACGACCTACTGCTCGCTAACCGTGAATGTCACCGTGACCAATCTTTCTTCAGCGAGCGAGCAGCTGACTTGTGCATTCTTTTTTATCACGCATCAAAGTAGGTGCCATACTCTGTTCCCCTACTGGCCTCGGTAGCTTTAATTTTCTCTTTTTCTCTCCTTCTTAATACGCGTTTCTTATCACGTTTTTTTTTCCTCTTTTTTTTTTTCAACCGACAGAAAGTTGCATTACAGTTACTACAGGTGTTACGAGAGTTTTATCGTCACGGTTATCGCGGTTTTTCGACTAATTGTCTCGTAGCATTCGCGGGCCTGATTTCCAAGCAAACGCACGTTTTCCTTTCTAGCGTTTCGGGCTTCAACGGAGGGAAGAATTCACATCGCCTTTGAAACTTATTCCGCTGGTTTCAATAGCCAAGTTTTTTACTACGCTGTGTCGTCAATTTCAACAGCGAACGTCATTAGACGACTGGCCTGAAACAAAGCCTCTAACTTTCGATTTTCCATGTCAATTCTCCGTCTTTTTCTAATCGCTTTTAATCGTTGTTTATGTTTCTTGAAATAAATAGACTGAGATGTTTGCGGACGATCGTCGAATTTCCTGCAGCCAGGTAAAATAAAAAGTTACGAAACTTGGTTAAATAGCGTCGAACACTTTGGATCTGATATATCACCATCGAGAAGCTGCTAGTTTCTCAACATAATCTTCAGAATTTACAATGATAAAAACGTTAGGTGATTATAATTTTTAAATGATTTGCAACCTCGTCCAATTATTACCATTTTTCTTCGTCACTCTGAAATAGCTGTGCATGTGATTACGTTCAAATTGCAACACCTTTGTGCCGTACTTGTATCAATGGTAATTAGCGATTGTATTAATTATAAGATAACACCGTTACATCGAATAAACATTTATCTATCAGATGTTACACACGTAACGTTCATAGAAATACGTTTCATGCACGTGTTCTCTTGTGCCTTGAACTTTTCTGCGACGTGTCATTTACGTAAATATTTCTCATCATAGCGCACGCATCTTCCTTTATTTTGTGATCGATGCTCCAACCGATTCTCCCATATCTTTCACTGTGAACCAATCGCAAGAACGGAAACAATTCGTTCGTTTTGAAAACCGTGTGGAAATAGACAAAATATTCGATATAAAAAAGCAAAAATATACAGCTGTCTGGCACTAAGATTATTTCTATTCGGATGTTAGAAATAGATCGATGGATGCAATTATTATAGTTAAATTATCGTGTAATATCCTACTCTAACCTCTTAACCTACAACTACCGTAGTACGATGATCGGGCTAAACGTAAATATTACGTAAATCGTAGGTTAAGAGGTTAAGATGGCGTTCTGAATTAGATGTTCTAAAACAGCGTCTTTTTGTGATTTTTTTTTTAGAAGGGAAAGAAAGAAACGAAGTTATTGAATTTTGGCTGTGGTTTTATATACAGGGTGGTTGGTAACTGGTGGTCCAAGCGGAAAGGGGGTGACATTTTTTTTTTTAATTTTTCCATCGAGACAACGATCAACAGTGAGATCCGTTATAACGAGATGCGATGAAGTGCAGGCGTACCGAGCGAGAATTCAAAGTGGATTTTCTCGAAAACAAAGCCTCGAACGGAAAATTTTTATTCTATATTTTCGACTTCTTTTTTCGCGTAGAATCACCCCCTTTCCGCTTGTACCGCCAGTTACCAACCATCCTGTATATTTGACGAATACAAAAAATTTTTTTAAAGACAAAAAATTGTAACAGATTTTTAAGGGCTGCAGTTTTCAATCGGCAGAAACAAAAAACCAAAAAAAATTCTTTTCGATGAACTAAAAAAGTTCGTCAAAAAGTTTCTTCAAATAATTGTAGCACCTTAAATTTTATTTTTTAGATTTTTTTATAAAACACATTTTTCCTTTAAACCCGCCAACATTTCTAATTTCACATTATTTTCTGTCATTTTTTAGTTCATCGAAGCCCATGCAATAGGCTTAGAAATATGTCATAATTTTTTTTTACTTAAAAAAAATTTTTTTGTATCCCTTAAATATATATAAAACCATAGCTAAAAATTCAACAACTTCGTTTCTTTCTTTCCCTTCTAAAAAAAAAATCACAAAAAGACGCTGTTTTAAAATCACAAAAATTCGGGACATTCCCTTAATCAAAGACAAGCACATAATATTGGTAAACATGCTACGAGAAAATGATGCAAAAGCAGTAATTCCTTTTCGATAATCGATCAACAATGACAAGGAAATATATTTCTCACTGTTCAAACGGCACTCAACATCCCTTGACAAATAATCCACGATTTTAGCTATGGCAATTTCGCTCAAGATTTCCTCTAGAAACTTGGCCCATCGATCAATAATAAGGAGCAATGGTAATAAGAGCGACGTTAATTTTACGAGTTTCGGAGATTGATCAAGCAACGAGAACACGTGCCGCGCGAAGGAAACCACGAAGTCGCGCAAATTGTTCGAGAGTTCAATCGCATCGAAGAACGTGTTCGACCATACGTTTTAAAACGATGATGTAAATGCGCAGAACCGTTGATCTCGTGTGATTTATTTGCAAAGGAGCGCGCGGCCAGCGAGCAGACGTCTATTACAGTTGATCGGCCGTAAATCAGGCGTCGCGACGCCCAATCTTCCAGAATAATTCTCAGATTGTTTTAACTTCGACTAATCGTTTAGCATAAACAATCGGCGCGGTACAGAATTTTGTCGAATTTTTATCGAGCGTTTGATATCTTTGCACCAACGCGTTTCAGAAAATAAGCAAATGACTAAAATCCTTAGAAATGGTGTTATAATACCGAAGAGGCATATTTAAATGCATACAGTCGTATTTCAGTGTTCACAGTATACTTTACTGTTCTTTTCCCTCTGAAATAAAACCCTTAGAATATACAAATTTCGAAACGTGAACTTGCTAATTTTAAAATGTGGAAAAATATTCTAAATAGCATTTTAAAGTATACGTACTATTCTATATGTGGCGACACTCGACCACGGAACTTTCTAATGGCTTCGCGACACACAGCGCTGTATCTTCGAAGCGTAAGGTCGACACGCCTAATGTTCCATCGATATCCCTACGGTTCTTTCGCCGAATATTCGGAAGATCGCGTAACGCGGCAACCGTCGCGGACACCTAATAAACGCGTGCGTAGTGGGGATACGGAGGGGCAACAAAGAAAAGAATCCGTTTGGTTTCGAACCAGATTCATTCTGCCTCGAGCTGCGAAGTGCGAAAGGTTAGCGTCATAGCGAAGCAAACAACGCTATTAGAGATACGTGATTATTGACTCTTGATACTTAATCGTTAATTGTTGTGAAGTGCAATAGTAATTAATTGGTAGTAGTTGTAGTAGCAGTGCTCTACTGCTAGGGTACTGCTGCTTTTTTTTCTTAATTTTGTATCGTGGAAAAAAATCAAACTACCGTCGCCGTGATTTGAACCCGGGTCCCGAACGTTTGTAACCTAAGGCGCTAATCACTGCGCTACCGTCGTCCGACACTAGTTAGTGTCGAGTGGTGGTATTTATAATCTTTAATCGTTATCTGTTGTTGATAGTTAATCGTTAATTGTCGATCGTAAACTGTTGATTGTTAACAGTTTAATAAACTCTTTTGTTGAACATCAAGAGTATTTCTTGTGGGCACCTCATATAATTGTTTAAAAATTCGCTAACATCTGTCACAAAATTAGAGACACCTTAATACCAGTGCTCTGACAAATGCAAACTCGAAAAACCTGAAGAAGGGGAGTCACGATCGATTAAAAGACCAGAGGTAAAGACTTATTCTCTGATTCACATAAATAATCCAGGCAGTCGTGGTGTTTACCAGGTACAATTATACGACTATGTTACGCCTTGAGGACACGCTAAATTGTTCTCGATACCCGGGTCGATACAGACCGGGTGCATCCGTAAGGATCATTGTGGCCGGTTGTTGCAGTGCTCGTGTCGTATCAAAGCCCAAGACGCACGAACAGACGCCATTCAAGAGCAGGCCATAAATTTCCTGCGGAGTGAAACACTGTTTTTTTACAATCACTCGTTTGGCCTGGATCGACGAATGCCCCGTTTCATACGAGCCTCGAATTCCTGCCGACCTTTTTATCTGTCTCGTTTAAATAGCTAGTAATACGTAGACAATTTGTCGGCCAGAGAGAACAAGGATGATATCTGATTCAGACACTGCAGCTTTCTAATTGACTTCCAGTTAAATTTATAATAATTCCAAACTAAATCGAAGAGTTAAGGACGTCTGAGCTAGTGTCAACCAATTTTTCCTGTGGTTTTCGAAAGTGTAAAATAGTGGAATAATAAAACGATCAATTTCTGACATTAGATTGCAATCGGTCAAATACAGGTTAGGAAATTTAATGTATAAAATATTCTGAAATTTCATTAGCATCGTAATAACGTGCAATTGGCATGATGACGTTGGTAAGAAATCAATCTTGCAAACATACATTTAGAAAAAGAAATAGTGTACAACATGAATAATGGCCTTAAACGTCTAATTAGCCAATACCACCAATACAATTAATAAATATAATGAATAATTGACTGTTCAAATACTTTGCTAATTGTTACGCAGTATAGATACATTTGCAATAAACATATTGCGATTCCTCTATACAGTTTCAAACTAGTTTCAAACTTGATCAACGTATTCACAATAACCAAATCTCACAATAGTTCTAATGAAATTTCCAAATGTATAACATGCATAATATATTTAGAAAATGTGTGTGCAAGTGTTGGAATATGTTTGTAAGTCTGTGTATAGAAACTTGTACTCAATGGGCCGTATGAAGATGTTTGGAAGCAATCGGTAGAAAAAGACATCAGGAGGTTTACGCGTCGGTTTTCCAGCGACTTTTGTCGCGGGAAAACCACGGAACGCGTGTAACGTGGCGGCAGGCCAGCTAGAGCCATTCAGCGGCAGCTCGTAAATTTTCAGGAGCGGGAATCCTCCTTCGGGGAGGGGTTTGCCGGGGCCGAAAGAGAGCGACTGCAGGAGCATAAGGATCAAGGATCCCCGTGGTGAGCGGGCCACGCAGCAACAGGCGGCCCACTTCGCTCCCGGCACACATCCATTACCCCATCGGCTCATCCCGTTTGCGCTAGCTGCTTGCATTGAAAATTTATGTCCTAATAAGTGATTTGTACCGTGCTTCGAGTCTTTGGCCGTGCTGGATCTAAATTGGACAACCTGCCAGCATCCACCTTCTACCGAGGTGAACGCGTGCTTCAGCCATTATACGATTATGGCTTTGAATTTTTTCAGATGGCTGCTGTTCATCCTTGTAGTTTGGTCGCTTCATAATTGCTGTTTGTATTTGTCTAAATCGCTAGATTTTAAATATAAATTGTGTTGAGAGTGTCTTTCTTTCGCAAACGTGTTTTTTACAATGCAGCTTCATACAAACGTGAAAGCAAGTCTGTGAAACGTCGCGGTGTTTATCTCAACAGAACGAAATGGGTCGTACGTAATTCGACAAAATAATATAGAAGCAAAAACGTTGTGCGTCTATTATTTCCTCATAAAACGAGAGAAACTTCTCCGACAACCTAATATTTTTGTCCATTTAGGTTCTTAAGGTCTGAGATTGTATTTAGTGGCGAGCTATGTTTTTATTGAGATATGTGTGATTTCGTGTGTTACGCTAGATTAGCCGCGTAGTAGTGATACACATATATGAGTACGAGTGTGTGAAGTATGTGCGTGCGCAGCGTATGGTAAAACAGAAGAATGCAACTGTTGCGTACGCATGGTGATAAAAAAGATGGCGAGACAAAGAGAGTGCTGAGACGCGCGCAAATGTGTATCGACGAATATCTTGTAAATCACATATTAAACAAATCTGAAACTATTTTGATATCAATTCTGAGTGTAATGTAAGTGTTCCCATACATTTATTTCGGCGATTAAAATCCACAATTCTCAGTAGTTATGAATCTTAGAAAGAAGTATTTAAAAAGTTGGAGCAAAGTTAGTTCCTTCTATCGCTGTGTCACTTAGTTGCCGACCCAATATTCGTTTTATCGTGTTAGAAATTTTGTTCGTCTTTGTTTATATGAAAAATCTCAAATTTTAAAATTACTATTGAGATATGTGTAATTTCGTGTGCTAGACTAGATTAGTCACGTAGTAGTGACACACATATATGCTCGTAAGAACAGAAAAATGCAACTGTTTCGTTGGTAGCACGGAAAAGAAGATGGCGAGACAAAGAGAGCGCAAATATCTATCCACGAATATCTTGTAAATCGCATATTAAACAAATCTGGAACTATTTTCATATCAATTCCAAGTACAATGTAAGTATTCTCATACATTTATTTCGCCCATTAAGATTCACAATTCTCCACAGGTTTCGCGAAAGAAAACAAGATAAGCGAAAGGTGTTGGGGTAACTTAAATTATTTAAATTAGAGTTGGATATTGAAATTGGAAACGCCTGATAGAACGACATTTCAGAAAATCGATTGGAAGAAAATACACCGAATGTCTTCGTTCGGGAATCATTCGACTCGTCTCATCCAGGATTCGACCGGATACGGGCCATTAAACATCCGCTATATCGCGGTTCCCATAAAAACTCCATGAAGTAGCAATCCTGACGGTGTAAATTAAGTATTGTTAACCGGTCATCTCGCAAGGAAGAATATGATGGCCGCCGCGTGAATGTCCGAGTGCGTGTGTAACGTTAACACGGAACTAGCTGTATATTTGACAGGGTATTGCTTATGCATGCTGATTGATTAATGCATACTAATGAAAAAAAGTTTTTGTTGTTACTAAGATGAAATATGCGACGCGACTGGGAAAACCAGTTCTAGTCTAGCGTTCCCGTGTTAGTTTCGCCTGTTAGGCATGGTATAATCGTGAATGCGCACATACGTCTGCGCGTTCTCATCATCATGCGTGGCCGATACCGTCTGCCTCGACCATCCTTCGATCTCTACGGGCTTGTTAATTTCCTATTAGAAATCAGGTGGAAAAAGACGATCGTTCGACCAGCTCGTAGGCGAGCTTTAATTCGAGATTAAACAGTGCGTCGAAGATTACCATAATAAAAGCAGGTAGATTCATTTTGCCAAGGATCTTGAGAAAAATTCTTCCATTATTCTCATACTTAATCACCAGCTAAATGATAAACTGAAATAGATCTACCCTTTTAACTAGTCACACCATCTTCTACCTTTCACTAGCTAAATAATAGAAACCAAATAGACTACTATAACAAGGAGGTAACTGCATTTTCAAGTAATTTCAGTAAATCAGCAAACATTAATTGAAAATCAAAACGTGCTAGGAATTCAAACTAGTAAACTTTTGCATTTTTCAACATGAAAATCTATGTATTTGTTCTCACCATAAATACGTTTGAAATATTGAAATTGCATCCTTGTTGTTGTAAACTCTTTAATGGATTTCTATTCTTGCGATAGTTAAGTGAAATAATAAATTAAAAGTCGACTAGAGAATAGAACGTTTAACCTATTCCTGTGTTGCTGCCTACCTTGACCCAAACACGACCAGGCCGAACGCCGATCAATCGCAAATGCTTCGGCTATTTATTGCAATCGACCAAACAAATATGACCCCAAAGAGCTGACTCGTAATAGCTTCTCGTATTATCCGCTTGTTATCCTTCGCTCGAATCGCGCCACCCTTTCCACAGCCGGTAACGAGTTCTAGCTACTCAAAACGCAACCGATGATCACCAGAACCAACACGTTAAGACGATCGGGACGGACTTGTTAAAGGGGGAAAGCAATCGCTGCTTGTTCTTGCCACCAGCCATTTTAACTGCTACCGATAGGCTCCTATGAAGTACAATAAACCTTTGCTCGTACCACTTTCTGTTCATAGTCTTCGTTTATAGTGAAACGATTGACTCGTGATTACGGGCTGCGAAGGTAGACGATTGCTAGATGGCAAATAAATGAAGAATGAAAAGATATGGAACGCCAGATCGACGCTGAAGTCACGTACAAGCATTTGTTTCCACACAAAAACCTCCATTGGAAAGGATTTTGTGTGCCATTCAATGATACTCAGAACGGTTACATGAATCTTTTATGAAAAATTACATGGCAGCCATAGAATGCCAATGGGAGTATTACGTGCTCATCCGTTTGTCTTTAATTGTCCTTATTATCATGCTATTTATTTATAAGGTCGGATGTGTTGAGGTTACCTGATACAGGAACGCGTGCATGAATTTGTAATATTGGCTTAGCAACTAAGCGATTGCGGATTTTGTCACTAGGTGGTATTGACAAATCCACAATCACTTAGTTGCCAACCTAATAGAAATATATAGCACAGTAAATACAGCTACAGTGTATGCTGATGCGGATCTTCACTGTAGCAGTGTCATGTTACAAATGAAGGCGATAGAGAGCACGTCGATACATTTACAGCAAAAAACGTTACCAAGAAAATTAACTTTGGTGTGTAACTCTAGCTGAAAGTTACAGCGATAACAATCTACTTATAGCTGTTTTGTTTTTAGGCCTCAAAACAACATTCACATTCAAGGGCACAACAATATGGACCTCTCCTTCTTCAACTTCTTTTACTTCAGATGAAGTAATTACTTCAACAGGATTAATACGGCAAATGGCGATAGATTTCCTCTCATGAAAACATTCTATTTTATTGCTGATTAATTATGGAAAAAGAAGCAGACAAAGTCGAAAAAGATTCGACTGGACTTTCATGAAAGCGGATGCACCATTCTTTAGAGAAACGGTTTCCTCGAACATCAGTTGATTTATTAAAAATGTCTAAAATCTAAGGAGTAAAATCTATTGGAAGGAAACATAGCTATTTCGATCGTGGCGTTTCTAATCAATATTAATCGATGCGCGTAATTTATTTGACATCCGAACGTCAAACCATATGGTTTATTTATGGAAAATTCTTCGGAAAAGTGATCATCGATAACTTTATTGCAAGGCTCTCCCGTATGTGTGAAAAGAAAATTTGAAAAAAGCTTTTTCTCAAACATCAAGAGAAATTGCAATAAAAGTGAAGAATTGTTACTTTGTTCTCGAGAAAGATTCTAAATATTTGAATGATTTCTACTCGTGGCTAGTATTTCGATTTACTAATCGACATTTTCCACTTTATCTATTATTCATAACATAGAAGCAAAAACTATTTATTGTAAAAACAAGAGTGTCCAGTTACCCAGGCATCTTATTTCTATAATCATGAGAAGCGAAGTTTACATGAAAGTTTTCCACGCGAAACTTTAATCTATGAGGCTTTCAGCGCCTGTTACAACAACTTTCCAATTACTCTTACAATTACAAACGTATTCTACCACTTCTACGCCGAATGAAAGACCTGGTTTGTGTCTTCTCCATCACACGGACATCGTTCTCCAATCAAATAATCCGAAACGTCCAAACAAACCTACTCGCGGCCGAACGATTACCGTCGGATAGACCAGAAGAAACATCCGGAGAGGACGTTTCTCTGTGTTTATTTATGAGAGAACGATCGGCTTGTAATTACGCGAACCCACCTTCCGCTTGCTTCTGCCAGCTTCTTGTGGAATCGTTAACCTCCAGGCAAAAATAATTGCGCGATCGTTCGATGGACGATAGCGGGTCGCGCGAGGCCGATTATCGTGCCGTTTAACGGCCAATCGACCGTTTCTAAATAGACGGCGAGTTCGAAGATGAGCCACCATCGTTCGCCACTGATTCGTTTCGTCGACGCAAGAGATCGTCGTGCACCGGTAGGCCGCGTTTCGCGATCGTTATCGCGAGTCTTAACGCTGCGTGCTTCGTGGACATTAACGCGGCCGCTACTTCGCTCTTCTCGTCGATTTTTCACCGTCCACCAGCTCACAATGAAGATTTCCGACTGGATTGCAACGAGATTTCGTGTTAATTGTGATTTTCATGTCTCGGCTCTGATTGATTTTTCAGCTGGTTGGAGGGGAACGTCGATGCAAGTGTGAGAAATTGGTTAGGTTAATTGGCACTGACTGTCTTCGCGTTCCATTCCATGAGAATAATCGTGCAGATTTCTATACATAGTTGTATTATACGCTAATAACGCTTAAGTCTTTCGAATACCCGTAATGATTCTTCCTTATTTTGAAGAATAATTCGCCGTTTGTGTCGTGAAACATGCAACTCTTTAAACTACAATCAAGATACATAATTTCGAATAAATTCCGATCGCGTATAATGGAAAGGATATTGAGAATTATACCGTTCTTGTATAAGATAATTATGCGTGGAATAAGCCAAGGATACCGGGAAGTAGGACTTTAATTGCGTGCATCATTTTCTCGGAATACTAATTACGTTCAGCATCTCCCAACTTTTAATTTGCCAACTTTTTGCACAGCCCAATAATAAAAAATACAATATCAAATGATGCCATCTTCTGCCCTCGGCTTCCAGGAAAAATGTTCCATCGAGTAAATTACCTGCCCTTGCAGGAATATTTACTTACTGGCCTTATGAAAGCCTATCGTTAATTCTGAATGTTATTATGATCAAAAATAAAATAACCAAGTATCAGAGCTCAATACTCGTCTGAAACCGGCAATTTTGGAAGTTTCGTTACAGAAAGTAAATTTCAACACCAACCACTTTCTTAACCACTAAAAATCGTCTTTCCCGACTAATAACTTTCTTACATCAAATTCGACGCGCTCAAATATACATTGTGCATCTATTAGCAGGGAAAATGGCGCCACATTGAAATTCCTCGATCTAAAATAATCGATGTTCCCCATCTTCGAAGATAATCGTGGCTTCTTCTCTCGAACGCGGAAAATTCGATCGCGGAAACATCTGACCCGTGGCACGTTTATTTCTTCAGATCACACGGTTCAACGTTTACATATCAGCGCGTGTTTCAAAGCGTCGCGACGCTCCAGCTAAGATGCCTTGTTGAATACGACCCTTGACGAATCAATTATTTCCTCCTGGATGCGGACACGCGAGATGTCTATTCTTACGCGTTCTTTCGACCTCTTTCGAAACAAACACTACGCCGTGACGAGGATGACGTCATCGTGTCGCTGCCACGGCTTCGAATCAGCGCAATTCCACGTGTTTTCGATCAGAAAAATTAGCCACATCTTCCCTTCAATTTCATGCGTGAAGAAATGCTGGTTAACTGTATCGACAATTATACGGATTATTTGATAAAGTGAATTTTATTTATGGCAAAGCGACGGTAGGCTTTCATGGCGATTTGAAAGCATGTGAAGTAGCATTCACAAAGGAATAACGTAAATATTAATGCGGGAACTGGTTCTGTGAAACAACCCTTACGAATATACGTCTGACTTGTGGAACGAGGATAATATTACGAATAACATCTTTTGACACGTGTTTTTGTTCAATGAGAAGAAAATATGTAATAATAAAGTACGAAGTCTTAGGTTTTTCCACACGAAAAAAAACGTAATTAAAGGTATCATTTTTCCTTTTTATTGCTAGAATATTTCTCTTTTAGTTTTTGCACTATTTTTGTTATTTATTATCACGATAAACTGAATACAACGATGTATCTGTATACAAACACGAAACCTAATCTGTCGGACGTTGTGACCTTTGCTTTTATAGAAGAATTTTGATTGTTTTGAAAGAAGCGAAGATTTTTTCCATGTTCCAAAAAATAGCCATTTCTTCATTTTATTAGTAGACTATTTTTCTTTAAATTTTTCAACTGTATTTATTATTTATTTATTTGTGAATGTTCATACAAATTACTATTTCCATTTCCAATTTCTTCTATCTTCTAAAAAATAGCCATTTCTTCATTTTATTACCAGACTATTTTTCTTTAAATTTTTCAACTGTATTATTTATTTATTTATTTGTGAATGTTCATACAAATTACTATTTCCATTTCCAATTTCTTCCATCTTCTAAAAAATAGCCATTTCTTCTTTTTATTACCAGACTATTTTTCTTTTAAACTTTCAACTGTATTTACTATTTATTTATTTGTGAATGTTCATACAAATTAGTATTTTTCTGAACTGATTAAAGAAGCTAAGATTTATTCCTGTTTTATATAAAAAAGCAGTCACAAATACCTTGAGTATTTTGTATATTCTTGCACCGCACTCGCGTCCTATATATATATTTTTTTTTTTTGCATATTTAATCCACGCACAGGCAAACATGCTGAATCTGTGATTTTGAAATCCGTACAACAACAACATCATTGTATCTTAAATATCGCCGTTAGCCGTTCGTAGATCTGGCAAATTCGAGTCAAACTGCTCTAAATTCAGAATCTCCGACAGAGTAAAGAAGCGAAGAAGAGAACGAACAACGGGTTCTTTGCTTTAAAAGATCGTTTACAGAAGAGACGGTCAGGTTAGGACTCACCTAGCGTAATTATCTCGAGCACAATTCACCCTTTGACGGCAGGACGTTCGTGTGACTTTTCGTGATTTACGATCATCCTGTGCTTCACCCGTTTATTCACAATTCTGTGAACGAAGCTGTTATTACGACAATGTCAGTGCAATTAAAGCAAGGTTAGGTTCGCTCAACAGACGTCCTTTCGTCGCCAAAAATTCCTGTCTCCACAGAGAGCGGTACCGTTCGCCGTGCGTCGCATTCGATAGCGAGACGAACTTCAGACGACTGTTGTACCGTCAATGGAGCCTCAAACACCACCTTTTTCAGTATAATAACCCCTCTCTATACAATACAATACTAGACACTTCTAAATATAGCCTCGTATATTAATTCGATTGAATTCAAGTACATCGCGATATTGCACGGCTCGCATCGACAATTCTATACGTTTCTGTCAAAGTGTTTCTACCAAATGAAAATTTCAAGCGGCTAGAATCGTCAGGTAAATACAAAGAGAAGCCTGTAGGTGGAGGAAACCCGTGACGTTGGCCGCTGAAAGTTCGTCCAGCCTGTAAAACATCCTCTAGCCGCAGTTGGGATAATCCGTGTCGGTAATCCTAGCCCCCCAGCGCAGCAGTCGCGCACTGGAAACCAGAAACGCACAGGCAACGCAGGGGAAAGAATGAAAGCGCGAAGGAGGCGTGAGCGCGAGGGAGAGGAAGTCGAGAGAGGCGCAGGAAAGGAGCTTTGGATTTCGTATCCCGTTTGGGAGGCCCGTCGAATGGGCTTCGGCCTTCGTTCGTGAGAGGCCGGACGCGCACAGCGAAAGACTAACAGAGAGGGAACGCGCAAGAGAACGGACCATGGAAACGGCGAAAGAAAGACACGGCGAGGCGACGAGACAGAGAGGGCCATCGAGAAAGAGAGCAAGACGACGAAGGAAAGGGCCCCCCGCGCCTCACAATGCAGCCTGATTTATGGCCCGGCCGCACATACATAGAGTTACACACGATATCATAATACCATTAATTCTTCGTCAAATTCCCCGCTGACTGAATCATACTGGCCACGCAGTAAATCACACGGGGCGACTAATGTGAACGCGACCAGCGCTCGCTGTCTTATCTCCTTTGAACCACGGGGGCAGGTGGATCCAGTCTCTTGGACTCCGCTGAATTACTCTTGTCCTGGCCTCGGACTAGCCCCCTCCTTGTCCTTCCTACTCTTTCCTTCTCTACCAGCTCTAACCCCCTTGGCGTCCTCGCGACGCGAAACCGACGCACTCTATTTGTCTCCTCTCGTTTCCGTATTTTTATAGTCGACGTCGGTTATCCACGGGAGAATCAGCGAGCTGATTTCACCAGGGACTACCACCACGGTAGCTGCAGTCACTTGTCGGGACACCGTTTACGTAATCGCGGTTTCACACAGATCTCGAGGTTCACGGCGCGAAGATACCTTCTGCGAGAGGACAGCGTGGGCAGTAGTGGGAACTGGTCACGGGTTTTCTTCCATTTGGATGATTTCGTTTTTCGCTTTTGCATTTCTCCATATTTGTTTTTGTTTGTTTGAAAGGGACGAGAGAAGGGAGAACGTTGGGCTGCCGCGCTCTTTCGCCATTTCTGGCGTCATTAATTTCGCTAGACTTTTAGAAAGAGTCCGCTGTCTTTGAAAGAAAATATAGCATTGAAATTCTCTCGAACAACAAGGTCTCAATTTTAGATACTCGAATCGAAATTCTGTGATAGGAAAGACGATGGAAGAGAAGCTTCAAGTGTTTGTGTTACGGTTTCATATTTCTTTCCTTCTGAATTTGATCCCTGAAACCATTTAACCATGCTCTCTTCTATTTATGATTGCTGTTACAAATTCCGGTTATCAAAATAAAGAACTTCTCCAAACACTCGAAATTCTTAGTAAGCTCTCAAAAACCCGTGTCACATTTTTCACAAGTACAAAATTCCTATCAAGCCTAGCAATTTTTTATTCGTCATTTAGAAGAAGACTCTGTAGTCGGATTTAACACGTTTCTCATTCATTGCCATCCTTAACGGAATCCAAGCTAATATCACGTTATACGCGTCTATCATTTTTCGGAATTTTGATTCGCTCGTCGCCTTTCCCTTCTTTTACGCCTGACACAATAGTCACGTAATTGGCAGCAAGTTTCGAAGAAGCGAGGCTATCCTATCGATTATTTTCTGCTATTCTTGCGCGTCGTTCGTCTTTACACGTCGGCCATTCGGCGATAACATTTACAAACTACACTTTGCCCCGACGCAAATTGCTCCAAATTGCCCTCCGATAAATTTTTTCCGCCGCGTGCCAACCCATTAGCCGCTCATAAAGCGATACGCATTTATTATCGAAAAAAGCAGCCAACTTCTATCTGTATTTACCTACTAAACGATCATCAAAAAATTTCACAGAGACGATAAAGAATATTTGAAATAGTTGCGACACCGGGACATCACGGCGCATGATATACGAACGAGGATCGCTATCAGCGACGAGTATCGAAATTTATAATCGCTCGGCTAATATATTTTATGCGTGATTTAACGACGATTTAAGGTGGCGACCGCCGCGAAGTAATCACACAGCCAACTAAGACCCGCATTCCTGTTATGACATACTGGCACAAATTTCCGTGTCGCCGAAAAACAAATCACCGACTGCTTACTTTTACCCAACCGCCACGTTTCTTTCGTAGATCTGCGGGATGACTTATCGCCGATCGGGTGCCAAGCCGACGCACGATTTACGGCCCAACGGAATCTCCATTTTCGCGTGGTTCCACGTCGTCCTTTTTTTGTCCGTCGTGCGTGTGCGTCCGGAGTAATTCGTTTATGGTGGTCCACACACTTCCCGTGTTCCAGGAAACACGAGAACTGTTCGACTTCCAGAAATTCGAAACTTTCTTTCGCCGATCGCAGTTAAGGAACTCGTGCACGCGTCGCCGGAAGCGAAAATTGGAGAATGACGAAAAAACGAGAGATATCTTATATCCTTTGCGATACTGACAATGTTATTTTATATTTCTCCTTCTTCGAATGGGATCTTGCTATATCGGTAAAAAGCAAGTCTAATTTATACGTCCACGTCAATAATCGTGTCCTACCAGGAAACGCAAAATAACCGTGTTTTAACGTTCTCTGCGCGAAACACAAACTATGCTTGTTTTGCAATAATTTCCTAACAACTTGACCGCGAGTATCTCTTCGGATCGAACAGTCTACTGTATTCGGGACCAATTCGCAGAGTAATTTGACCCAAGTTCGTCTACCGTCCGACCTTAACCCGCAATTAAATGCAATTAAATGCGATCGCAGCGATTGAGTTAAGAGGAAGAAGAATAAGAAGAAGAAAAGGTTCGAGACTTACTCTGTCCGATGTGCACCCTCTTCATCCACGAGTAGATCTTCGGTGGCTCGTTGCCGGTGGGGTTTGTCTTATTCGACGAGTTGTTGCCAGTGCTGGAGGTACTGGAGGTCGAGGATGCTGGCGAGGATGCGGATGACGCGGTGGTCAATGTGGAACTTCCCTCTGCTACAGGTCTGGAACTTCCGCTTGCGGGTGAGGCGGCGGATGCAGCGACCGACGACCTCGACGAACTTCCAGGCGGCGAGGTGAGGCCTGACGCGGCTTTGCTGGTGCCAGGTGCTACCAGAGGGGTCGGACTGTTCCTAGAGGTGGACGTGGTCAGATCCTGGGGCGACGCGACGCTGGTTGAGGACGTCGAGTCGGCGTACTTGCAGCTCGACGTGGACGGTGCCGATGGCGCGGACGCGGCCTGAAGAAGTGGCGTCGTCGGGTCTTGATGCAGCTGCTGCTGAGGATGGTGCTGTTGCGGATGATGTTGCGACTGCTGGTGCAAATTGTGTTGCTGCGAGGTTGTCGTTGCGCTCAATCGAGGCTGTGGCTGCAATTGCGTGTAGTCTATCATACCCGTAGGCGCTGTATGTTGCATTCCAGAGGCTGGTGTGGCGTACGGATGCTGAGGATAGTGTTGCTGAGGAGAGTAACACGGTGCAGGGTAGCTAGTCGCTGCTGCATTCGGATTGTAATAGTCTCCGCCTGCAGGCGACGCCGCCTGCATCGGTTCTCCAGGTGAATTAGCTGTGGCTCGTGGTTGCTGTTGCGTCTGCTGCCCCGCGTAGCAAGACGCCAGCGAATTGACGAACTGATAGGAACTCATGGTTCACGCGAGTAATGCACCCGTCGTTAACGTCACTGTTACCCGATTCGTTCCACACGTGTTACGATTCGATATTCCACGACAACAACACCACCGATCTAATCTGGATCTCCGAGTGGCGGCAAGATACGCGCACTGTCGTTAAATACGAGAGCCTGTCATCGCTGGTCGTTGATTTCACGACGACGACGACGACGAAGACGAGGACGATGACGGTGGGAACGGTAGCATGTCACACTTGCCGATAACAGAGGAACCTTGGATATTAGGTGCTATCACTTGGTTAGGAATAAAAACGAGCTCACCGTTCTCTTGTTCGTTTGGCGTGTTCACACCTATCGCGGCCCGTTACACGCGGATAAACACGTCCCTAAACGATTCGATAATGAACGAGGGGGATCGCGACGAATAGAAAGAGACGCAGTCGTGTACCGGCAGGCGGGCAGAGTCTAAACCGACCTGAGCCGTGTCGAGTTTACGAGGGCCACGTGGGCCTAGGCTATAAAACTGTCTTCTGCTTCTTTACGACCTCACGAGTCGCAATTACCTACAGAGAACTCGTCGAGGCAGCGTGCAGTAGCGCGTAACAGCCGGCTTATCGGGTCGCCCCATTGAAGACCAGACCCCATGCACTTCTTTATTTCTTTCTTCGTCGATGATTTATTCGCACGAATCACCGCGTGTCCTTTGAAACAGCGTATGCACGAAAATCCGCGATTGTGCCGGCGTTCGCGATACGACGTATTATCTCCAACGTAACCAACCGATGCGATGCGTCCGTATGACAGTAAGATCGACGAAAAAATGAGAACGTACACGGCGAACGAAGAAAACGCGATCGTCGTATGACGGAAGACGGAACCGTGGCGAATGACTCTCTGTCCGCGGTGAATCGTCGGTATGCCGGTGTACCGATATCACCGCATTAGGGGGTGAAGCGTTATTGCCGCGGCTCGGCGTTCACCGTTCCTGTTGCGTGCGCGGAGGGTGGTTGGTATCGTACTGAAGGCCTCGCTACGATCCAACGGAGGCCCGGTGTATGCGGTAGCTTGTCACGTGCCCGCGCTCTCTGCGTGTCAGAGGAGCGCCTCGACCAATCCCCGTCGTTCGTCAAACCTTGATTGGTCTCTCCGCCGGCGTAGGATTCTTCAACCCCGTTCCTTGCGTCTCCGTCGGGTCTGTGTGGTGCTGCTGCTGGCGCTGCTGCTGCTGCTTGCTCGTGTGGTGGTGTTGCCTGGCTGCTACCCGACGTGACAAGAGCCGACGAGAGGGGTGTGCGAGCAGGACAGGAAATCCGTGGGGTCACAGAGAGGGGATAGCACCGTCAGGGGGGCTAATGGAGAGATATTCGGGAGCCCCGAGGACCGATGGTGGGGCGAGGATCTCTCTGCTTCTTTCTCTCTCTTTCTGCTTCGCTGTCGTTTTCTCCTTTGCAATCTTCTAGCCGCAACGTCACCAAGAAGTAGTCTTCCGCTTGCCGTCTCTGCGAGGGGGCAACGCGCGCACGCGCCCCCTTCCGCGTACACCCTCGTGCCGTCGAAAGAAGGAAGAAGAGGTGGTTCCCCGCTAGATGCTACCGCCGCGTTCTGCTTGATCGCCGATCGCCTCGATCTTTTTGCAATTTCTCGTTTTTCGTTACGTTAGCGGTATCGCGCGATCATCGTCGTTTTTAATTGCTACCTTTAATTTCCTCCTGTGTCTTCGACCAAATCTTCAAGATTTAACGAGTTTGAACGACGACGGCCCTCGATAATTTCCGAGTTGAAAGGCTGCTGCTTCGACGGAATGTAGATTCTTCGTTTCTCTTAGACGAAATTTCTCGCGACCAAAGGTAGATCACTGCCATCGAGCCACTTTCGGCCGCATTTCGCGGGCCCCGTGCTTCAGAAGGAATACGCGTCGAGGAGCAAACGGGTCTCTAGCCGCGAACGAAAGAAGGGATGCGCATAAGTCAGCCGGCCGGCCGCGGCTGACAGTTTTATGAGAGTTTGATAGTCTCCGGCGCGGTGTTCTCTGATGGCAGAGGAGCCGGAACGTGTCCGTGGGAGAAACGAGGCTGCTCTCGCTGGTGGGAAAGAGAGGAGAGCGCTCGTGCGAGCAAGAGGGAAACACGCGCGCACTACGCACCGCACTCTTTATTGTCCCATAAATTCAAACCTGTTGCCCATAGCCGAATGAGAGAGACGGACCGAAGGAAGGAGCAACAGAGATGGAAAGGCAGGGTGACGGATAGAGAAAGATGGATAGAGAAGACGGAGAAGGAGAGAGGAAAGCGTGCACGAGGTTAGGAATCCTCTCCCAATCGCGCAATCCGATTGACGCCCCCGTTATCGCACGTACGGCGAACCCGGACGCAACTCGTAACTCACTGAACCGACTGAGCCGGTCGAGAGGAAAGCCTCGGAGTTGGCGGCTCGAAGCAAGCAGAAGCATGTGTGACGTAGTAGCCAGTTGGTCAAACGGGGGGCACCGCGGGGTGGCGACGTGTCGGTGGGGTTCCGGAGCGAAGGGGACGGCCGAGGAGGCGGAGCTCTCCTTGCTTCTCGCGGATAACTCTTCGTGCTCGACTTCGTCCAGTTTTCATGCATATTTTCCGCGTTCCTCGCGACTACGTTTCACGTAATTAAATTATCGTCTTCCTGTTTCCCCTTTGCTCCATCTATCTATTATTTTCATCTATTTTATCATCTGACTACTCGTTGTACAGTCGGTGTTGCATCTGAAACGATCCTGTTACATTCTCCTTATCTTTATAATTTCGAAATTTCGCCGCAACATTCTCGCAAAACCATCGCTACACGTTTCGACCATAGATAGATAATTTCGAAGCAGGAGAGAAGCGAGCGAAAACCACTAGTATGCCACTCGCTCGCCAGATGTGGCAAGTGCGTCCGTTCCTGTTGAATTGTCGCGCGCGCCCGCCCCCGGTCGCCCCACCCTTCTTCCGCGTCCCCCCACCACCGCATCGTCGCGCCCCACCATCGCCGACCAAACTAGCTATCTCTTCCTCTTTAAGTTCTCTCGCGGTTGTGTACGTGCACGCTACTATCCCCACCACCTTTTCAGTATTCGCCACTTCGGAGCCCGGTATTTGTCCTACACCTACCATCCTTCTAGTCCTCTCTTTCCACGTCGCGGTGGCGTGCCCTGAACGATCGCGCGCGCGCGCGCGTCAACCAACTCGTTCGCCGAAGAGGAAGAGAGAGGAAGACGGAGGTTGACAAGTGATCGCGGATCAGACACGGTTCATTCTCGCCGCAAAACACCGTCGAGTCGTTGGAAGCGCGATCATTGCCAGGACGTTTGCGGATTCGTCATCGCGCCGACGATGCCGCTTTGTTCTTGCAGACTTGGGGGTCCGTGTTTCCGGTGTTCCGCAGGCTCCTTTCCAATGAATTCTCGCAGCCAGAACCGGATACAGTTGCATCGTTGCAGTTTACCATTCGATCATAAAATTCGGATGAATATCGATTGGCGAGAATAAGTCGCGTCCGAAATTGTTCGTTTTTTGGACCAGTGGAGATGGATGTGTTATTTGCAGGTATTTTCTTCGAACAGAGATTTTCCATGCAGGCTTTATAATATTTTGAAGGAATTTAAAAGCGTAAAAATATACAGAAAGACATTTTTTATGATATTTAGTGGATGGGAGAAAATGTAATTTCTTTACATTGATAAAAATATGAAATTGTAGAAAATCCGCAATATGCTTGTAATTCAGCTTATTCTAAAATACTCTACTTAGAAGAAGTTATATTTTTTCGGGAATTACTTCAAAATATCTTATAAATCAATTATGTTTTAAATGCTTCCTCCGTCGCAATCGTTCGCCATTACGAATTATATTTGCCACATGTTCGATCGAATTTCGTGCCACGTTCGAATAGCCAAGTTGCAACAAGTAACAAATTATACTTCGATGAAAATTACGAACGTCCCATAGCATTCGGAGAATACTACGAAGAGTCGCGCTGATGTACGTTCTTCGGGACGTAGGCCGAGATAACGAAGTCATCACGTCAAGACGTCGATGTATTTCAGTCTGACGTAATGAAAGCCAAAGGCATAGGGGGAATCGGTTTGGAAAGAAGTCGACCACGGTCGGGGCATTTCGGTCTGATCCGCATTGCCTCGCGGCCGCGTGTCACTCTTTTGTCGTTTCAAAGCTGTCTCTCTCCCGCACGGCGTTCGTCCATTCTCCGCCTCTCTGTTTCTTCATTCGTCCCATTAGAAATTCTAATAAAGCCGTCTCAGGTGTAAAAAACGTATCGGGACCCCCATGAATCACGTGTCGCAAAGCAGAGCCGCCAGGACACGTGTATCTGTTATGCCTTCCTCTCCGCGACGCGAAAGGGGATGCTTTGCGCGGCGTTTTCTTCTCCTCTTCCTTCGCCAGCGGTAATATTTGCCGCTCGACCAACCAGAAGTACTTTGGGGAAGAAGTAATCATCGTCGTTGATAGCGGGTTTTAATCAACGAATTATCATGAAGTACATTTCTTATGACTTGTAAGTAGGAATGGGTTGAAGTGACTTGTAAACTACGGATGAGAATGGGTAGGTAAATCTGTGTAAAATATGTTCAACTCTAGTTTGGGTAATCATTTCTATATTTTTAAATCTCTTTTTACAATTTTCCTCATTCTTACCCAAAATTCATGATACATTCTTACCCAAAAGTTGTACAAAGTTGTACATGTTAATGATTGAAATTTATACAGTTCTGCTTCTCCACCGGGTCCAAATATTTCACATGTGCTATACAGTATTTAATATTACATTATATATTATATGTACAATTGTTCTCCTTTTCTCTTTTGAAACTCATATTTGTTGGATAACTACAGTACCGCTTGGCACAAGAGTACAAATACTTTACATATGCTACACAGTATTTAATTTTACATTATATATTATATGTACAATTGTTTTTCTTTTCTCTTTTGAAACTCATATTTGTTGGATAACTACAGTACCGCTTGGCACAAGAGTACAAATACTTTACATATGCTACACAATATTTAATGCTACATTATATATTATATGTACAATTGCTTTTCTTTTTACTTTTGAAACTCATATTTGTTGGATAACTACAGTACCGCTTGGCACAAGAGTACAAATACTTTACATATGCTACACAATATTTAATGCTACATTATATATTATATGTACAATTGCTTTTCTTTTTACTTTTGAAACTCATACTTGTTGGATAACTACAGTTCTGGTTGCTCACAATGGTTTAAATATTTTGCATATGCTACAGAATATTTAATGCTATATTACATATTATATTGTATACTCTATATTATATAATACATTATATGGTATATTATATAGTAATAGTATGCATTATATATTATGTAGTATATGTACAGTTGTTTCTTGTTTTTTTATTGATTCAGTTTGCATAGGATATATTAATTTCAATTCGCATGGACATATTGAACTTGGTGGCATCCTCAGTTATACGACACGCTAGAGACCAATGATACAATGATTCGTGCAAGTAAGTTTAGAAGGCAGTGGTTTAATGTAAGTAGATCTTGTCGTGGTTGTGCGCCTGTCACGATGCTCATATATTAAACCCCTGCGTGGACAGTTTCATGTGTTTGCATAAATAAGGGTTGCCAGGTCAATGGTTCTCTTTTTGTCGTTGGCGGGTCTGTGGGTTGATGCTTCTTGCACGGTAATAGAGATATGTAGTTGGAATATAACCTTTGAGATATTCCTTTCTATTGATTATTAACACTTAATATGATAGGTAATCTTAGATCGGTAAATACATCTGAAGGAATTTTGTCGATGAAGGTAGTCTAACCTCAAAATCTGCGTCAAATCGTGAGACATTTCAAAATGTAAAAAGATTCATAATTAATAAAAAGTCAATATATGACTCTGCTTGAATCGTTAGAAAGGAATTCTCCCTCTAACAACAATTAACAATTAACAATATAGATATATAACCTACAGTATATATAACTTAATATATGTACATAACCAACAGATAATAATAATAAACCAATATATATATTATTATTATTATATATATATATTGACCAATAATAGCCAATATATATAACTTACAGATAATAATAGTTAAAGTAAAATACGGTTGTATATTGTTTCATTCATAATGTCATTTTCTAATCAGGGTTTCGAGTCAGAAGAATTGTAACAACCCAATTATTTTCATAGAGCTACTTTCAGACATATCCCATCGTATCTTGTGAAAGTTCAATTTGATAAAATTGTCAAACATCAAAAAAAAAGGGGGGGGGGAATCTTATAAACTCAACTAGAAAAGGGAGGAAAGGAACAAGAGAGCTGATAAATTCCGCGCGGGTTACCCGGACAAGGTGGGGGGGGAAAAAAATATATTCAATTTCAGGTTCACAGCTAAGACGCGTTGCAGAAAAACCAATACGTATCCGCGTGCCGGCCATGATGGATTGCCGGAGCTATGGGAAACTATCTGTCAAGCACAATATCGACCCTCGCTCTCTTCGTCCAACCCCTAGAAACCGAAGGTTCACTCTCGCTGCCGGCGTCCGTCCCAGAGTTGTACTCTCTCTTTCCCCGCGATGTGGCCTCACCTATACATTTCTATACAAATCTTTACTCGGCCCCCCTTTTTCCTCTCTCTTTCTCTTTTCCTCCCCTCCTTTCTGGTCGAGAATCCGTGACCATTTCGCAAATGGCACGTCTCTCCTCCACTCTATGGAGCCTGCTGCGTTTGCATAAGAAAAGAGAGCGAGATGTATAGTTAAAGGCCGACGGGCTGTCGCGCACGAGGAATCCTCACGATAAAGGAAAACCGCGATCCCATTAAAATGCTTTATCGATCGCCATCGATGCCTGGCGATCGACCGATAACGACGACACGACTCGCGATTCACCGGCCTCGTTTGTCGAATCGCTTTCGTGCGGTTGCTGGTAGTCCACTGGCGAGAATCTTCGCTGGCGGTCTAAATTAATTCTAGGCAAATGTGATTTCCGTTTACTAGTTTCTGCTTGTATTAGACAAATTGCTCTATGTTTTTAATTTATGGTGCAAAGCATTACGAATGAAACTTGTCATTGTGTAAGAAACAATTCGTTTTAGTATAAAATAGGATATGTTGTGTAACTTCTATAATTAATAAATTAAGAAATTAACATGTAACAAATAGCTATATAACAGACTGGTGTAACTGTACGGTTTGTACAAAGCTAATGTGTCGTTTAAATATAAAGCTGAGTATTTAAACTTGCTAAATCTAAATTATTTAATTAACTGATAGGGACGTTAAACATTGCTCGCATGTACTGTTAATCTGCAATTATTGCAAAAACAGAATTTAGAAAAAAAGACTATAGATTTAGATAACAAACACTGAGATTTCGATGCGACTATTAAATAAAGCAAGAAAACAGGGACTGGTGATTGCATTTTTGCGGGATTCATAAAATTCCATTTATTCAAAGCCGCACTTCACTTTCCCCGGGCAACGATGACAATTAAATACTTGCGAAATTCGCAACCACACAAAGTTCCACGATTTTATTAATTAAGAATTTATTAATTAGAAATTACTTAGAAAACTGAAGCGCAAGATACACGTTTGTATACGCACAAAGAACGTTTTCGGCCATCTTGTTTCGTGTGAACAGCGCAGCTGCCGAGCGTATCCCCACTCTCCTTCATCCCTTAACTTTACGACTCCCCACGTTATTCTGTGCCTTCACTGGTAACCGAACATCGGTAAATTATTTTGAAATTATTTTTCATATTCTAAAGCGAGATCGTTTTCCTACCGATAATTTTAATCGTTGAAATCAGAATTACGTTCGAAGAAGAGCGAAACCATCGGTCAAATGGACTTTTTGCAAATGTCTCGGTTTCTGAAACCACGTTCAAAGGGTTATAATCAAAGTGAAAACGCCGAGTCAGTGTCATTAATCAGTCAAAATATAAAATTCGCGTCAAAATATTTTCGAAAGGACGATCGCGCTTCTCTTCGAAATGGAGATACTGTGTGTTGTAACCTGAACCGATCAACGACGACCGCGTACAGAGCGAAATGCGCCGTGAACGACCTCGCTTTCGGGATACCTGAGCCGCAGGATACTCGGCTGTTTAGCTCATTTGGCCATAAATCATAGTGGTTGCAGGGTCAGCTGGCCTGATCTTGTTCCGAAAACCACGTTCTTTGCTCACGATCCGTGTCAAAGTTCTAAACTTACGTTTACTAAACAGTTTTGCAAATTCAACAATAGACTGAATTTTCAAGCACTCGACGATTTCTCAACATTTCGTACGAAATTACTTTGGGTCCGAGCCAAGTTCTCGAGAAGATTATATCGAACAGTTTGAATCTACATTTGTTTATTGTCGTTGCATGCATGCGAGTAACAAATTACACGAATCCTCGCGAGTATCACATTGTTCTATTAACCCTCTGCATTACGACACATCAAATATAGTTAGCGAAATAACACTATACGTCAATTATTGTTAAGATAATTATACTTACGATTTTCCAATTCTCCTATCAATCGACTAGCGACTATCGAATAGGACTATATACACCGCTATAAGTGTTCATGATTTCAAAGGACGATCTTAGTTTCCTTAATCCTCTTCCTAAAAATAATCATTGTTGTCGTACCGTCTATGTTGTTGTTGTTGTTGTTGTCGTTGTTGTTGTTGTTGTTGTAGTTGTTGCTGATGACGATATTCGAAATATGCCTCGTGGAGCATGTCTTGCCTGGCAGCACCTAGATGAGCGGGCATCGCAACTTGTCCTGGCTGCATCATTGGTGCGGTGCTTGGTCCTGGGTACGCTGTGACCGGCAGCGCATCGATGAGCGAAGCATTGTGACTCGGCGAACTGCTGCCTTCTGAATTTCCTTCTGATGCGGAGTGAGCGGGTGGGTCGTCCCTGTTCGCCTCTTGTGATGCGGGTTGAGCGAGTTTACCATCCTTTTTCGCCTTCATTCGCCGATTTTGGAACCAGATCTTGATCTGGCGTTCAGTTAAAGAGAGAGCCTTAGATATCTCGATGCGACGTCTTCGAGTGAGGTAGCGGTTATAGTGGAATTCTTTTTCCAATTCCAACGTTTGAAATCGAGTATATGTTTGTCGGGTCCGCTTCTGTCCAACGTTGTTTCCATCGCCTGTAACGTAACCTTGATGTTCAGTATCATGTCAAATTTCCATAATTTAATGGGAGGAAAAGCTAATTATCTTCATAGAGTTCGACAGGCTCAAATTTGGTTTTATAATATTATAAAAAATTGTTTTTTATAATATTTCAATATTATAATATGACAACGTGAAAATGACAACGTGAATTTGTGCTCACCATCCTAATGCAGATACGTTAGTTATAAGAAATAGTAACTAGATGATAATCCTAGTTACAATCGATAGATTTAATCGATAGGCTTAAGATGCTTTCTTATTTTTATCCCTAGTTTTTGTAAACTCGTGCAATAAAGGTTTTTTCTGGCTCACAACTGTGTGATAGATTTATCCGTTCAATAAAATAATAACTATTGTGATCCTACCTCTGAGTATAGAAATAACAACAAATATAATATATTTAAATATCATAAAAAATTGTTTTCTATAATATCTCGATATTATAACATGATATTAATATAATATTATTGAAAATGACAACGTGAATTCGTGCTCGCCATCCTTATGCAGATCCGTTAGTTATAAGAAATAGTAACTAGATGATAATCCCAGTTACAATCGATAGATTTAATCGATAGGCTTAAGATGCTTTCTTATTTTTATCCCTAGTTTTTGTAAACTCGTGCAATAAAGGTTTTTTCTGGCTCACAACTGTGTGATAGATTTATCCGTTCAATAAAATAATAACTATTGTGATCCTACCTCTGAGTATAGAAATAACAACAAATATAATATATTTAAATATCATAAAAAATTGTTTTCTATAATATCTCGATATTATAACATGATATTAATATAATATTATTGAAAATGACAACGTGAATTCGTGCTCGCCATCCTTATGCAGATCCGTTAGTTATAAGAAATAGTAACTAGATGATAATCCCAGTTACAATCGATAGATTTAATCGATAGGCTTAAGATGCTTTCTTATTTTTATCCCTAGTTTTTGTAAACTCGTGCAATAAAGGTTTTTTCTGGCTCACAACTGTGTGATAGATTTATCCGTTCAATAAAATAATAACTATTGTGATCCTATCTCTGAATATAGAAATAACAACAAATATAATATAATATATATCGGGATGACGACAAGAATAGGGTTAGGGGCGTTTAACGAACTTTCGCTGGGATTAGTCATGGTTGTTATACAATAGTGGTAATGTTGAATATCACAGTCGTAGGTATTACAACGTTATCGAGTAATCGCGGTGATTATACAGGAATGACGGTGGCCTCAGTTTCGATAACGAATCCATTGCCAACAGGACGATGAATGCAATGTGATACACGATTCTGACGTCGCTCAAAGTGCAAGTAGTACTGCTCTGCATAATATCTCTCTATGTCCTCTCCCCACCTCCCCGATCAATCTTTGTTTTTAAAGAGAGCTATATGATTATTCCATACGTCTTTTAGATCCACGTCCCTCCCGCGACCGTGGCTACGTTCAGTCAACCGTTACGTTACTTCAAATCCAAGCCCACCGTCATTAACCTTGAGCACAACTATTTCTTAGTTTTATTACTTTAAGTGTATTTACAGTAAGTGTTTGGAGTAGGGTATTAGGCTTTTCTCGAATATTCAAAAAGGGAGGCCTCGATGTCTTTTCATCTTCAACATATACTATAATATAATATAATATATTCAAATATTATAAAATATTATAAAAAATTCTTTTTTATAATATTTCAGTAGACTCGTGAGTACCTTTGTAATTTTATTATAAAAAATGGTTATTTATAATATTTCAGTGGTCTCGTGACTACCCCTGTAATTTTATATTATAAAAAATTGTTTTTTATAATATTTCAGTGGTCTCGTGACTACCTTTGTAATTTTATAATGTTACAAAAAATTCTTTTTTATAGTATTTCAGTAAACGCGTGACTACCTTGTGTAATACTTAAATATTTTTACTATAAAAATTCCATGAAATTCGACAAATTTCGATCTACGAAGGCTACCGCCTACGGTATTTGGATATTTTTCATACAAAAAATAATATAAAAATTCTACAGAAATTGTCCTACATACTGTTAAAATAAGATCTCATCCATGGATATTCCACCTGCTGGAGCGCCTGCTCGTCCGCGAACTCGTTAATTTCGGCAGGGTTTCGCCTCTCAGTAACTTGACCATTTAGGTAAGCAGCGGATCTATGCTGTGCGACATAGTTCGTGCGCGAGTTTGATGCCATCATCATAGATGGGGTTACGCCACTGTTAGAATATTGTTGTACATGATAACCTTGGTGGTTCGGCAAGTATCCATTTTGAATTTCTTGCTGTCGAACTTGTGCTTGGGCATCCGGTAGAAAAGCGACAATAGGAGACATTCTGCCAGTCGAGGACGATGGTGTGTACGGAGCAGACTGACAGGGAATATTAGACACATTCTGCCCGCCTAGTGGTGCTCCCCGGTTTTTACCAGGGTTAACGCGATCTTGGGCGACTGTATCTTTCCCCTGGCGTAATAGCATCTCCAAAAGGCTGGTGGAGCCTGAACAATCCTGATCCGAATAATTTTGATTGTAATTTGGACCCGGGTATATTTGCTGTTGTTCTGTCGAGTACGAACTGCCGGGAAAGTTATTCTGTTCGTTGATAGGTGGCTGGTTAAGCCACAAGTTTGCGTCAGCGTCGGCGAAACGCGCTGTGTTCGACATAGTGTTTGAATTATTGAACTCAAAACAACACAAATATACCGATCAGGATTTTTCGTATGGACCTGATTGGAGCACTTAAGACAGGGCGACAGGTCTCATACGCCACGGACACAACTGACCGTCACAATGTTTGTTAGAATGTAAGATATTTTATATATATATATATACGCATTATCAAATGTTCACTAACGATCAACACAAAGCACTTTTTGTTGTATCAGGAAGTCAACTGGATGAGCAGGAACGAGGATACGTTCCTTCCGCACTGGGTGTACCATCACTTTGCAAAAGCAACAGACACTGAGAGGTCGACGGCAAGGCGACTTCCAATGAAATGAAACGATCTTGTCCCTGTGACGATTTTAACCGTTTACTGTACACGGGGGTTCTACGTGTGCCAAAAAGGGGCTCCCCGACAAACTTTCACCGGTTTATTACCGTACCACGTGGACGCAGGCGTATCCGGGTGGAGGTGGAAGGGACAGGGCCAAACAACCCTCGTACCGAACGTTGCACCTCCGTGGCTACCGCAGGGGAGCTCTGTTGCTTCGCCTCTATCAGCTGCCCTTTGATTCAAAGTTAAGGCCACCCCCGACGTACGTACTCGCTTTTCGATCTGTGCCACAATCCCCTCCCACTATTAACGCTATTCACACAAAACCCATATTGGCTCCCCTAGCACCCGACCTCGCACAATGTCTCTGCCATGTGTGCGCGTCCCTTGGACCGCGCGCACTCAGTCCTATCGTCATCGAGCAATCCCATCTCATGAGATATACAGAAAAAATTGAATAAACTGATAAGCCAGATTTGAATGGCTCTGTGAGGTTAAACACGAGCGAAAATCGCAAGAGGAAAGCACGACGGGTATGAGTTTGCCGATTTGTTTATTTTGATTTCATCTAACGGTTATGTGAACGGCTGACATAATTTAAAATTAAAACAGTTCTGTAACGACACGTGAGTCAGAGCACAATTTGCATTGTGTTGTTTTGCCTCGGAATATTAACACCGTTATGATATACAAACTGCGGGAAAAAAACCGCTACGGGCAACCGTTAAGCCAAGTCAAATCCGAAATTTTCTCTCGATCGGTAGAAATAAACAAACACGACCGTTAGAACGATCAGTAGTCAATCTTTAGCGAATTAATTTTTTCAATATTTTCATTCAACATTGTTGTCAATATAGAACGATCTATGGTTGACTTTGTATCACTTGTATTGTACGGTTATTACTGTACCATATATCTGTAAGTGTTTTAAAATAAATTTGATGACACAAACATCATAACTCGTCTCATTAGTACAAACACCGACTGGTTTAATCATCCTCTATAAATGTTTCAAGGTTAGAGATTACACCAACAGATCTCACAAAGGACGTAACCTGACCTACAAACACTCACCACACTAAAGAAATAAATCAATCAAATTCGAAGATGGTATCCCACTGGAGGTAGCCATCCACATGCTATATTGCTATATCACTAAGCTATAATATTTTACCAAATGTCCTACTGGACAAATTGTAAAATGTAAATGAATAAATAATAAAAAAAAAGTCAGAGATCTTAGTCTTGTAAATTGTTAAGTTGAGCAGGTTTTGCAAAAGCCAAAGGTAGGATTATTGAGACAGGCAACGTTTTAACACTTTTTGTGATTAAATACGACGAGGAATATTTGTAGAATTTTGTATAGAACGAAAAAGCATCAGTACATTTAGTTTCTAAAGCAAAGGAGAAGATAATTTTGCTAATTGAATTTTATAATCCTATCCTTGTCAAAAATACAATATCTGACTTATCCTGACTTTAACCTGTAGCCATGAAACGTACTATGAGATTCAGTAAAGTAAAAGAAAATACATGTTTAGTTTCTAAAGCAAAGGAGAAGATAATTTTGCTAATTGAATTTTATAATCCTATCCTTGTCAAAAATACAATATCTGACTTATCCTGACTTTAACCTGTAGCCATGAAACGTACTATGAGATTCAGTAAAGTAAAAGAAAATACATGTAGCTTCTATGAGATTCAGTAAAGTAAAAGAAAATACATGTTCAGCTTCTAAATCAAAGGAGAAGATAATTTTGCTAATTGAATTTTATAATCCTATCCTTGTCAAAAATACAATATCTGACTTATCCTGACTTTAACCTGTAGCCATGAAACGTACTATGAGATTCAGTAAAGTAAAAGAAAATACATGTTTAGCTTCTAAATCAAAGGAGAAGATAATTTTGCTAATTGAATTTTATAATCCTATCCTTGTCAAAAATACAATATCTGACTTATCCTGACTTTAACCTGTAGCCATGAAACGTACTATGAGATTCAGTAAAGTAAAAGAAAATACATGTTTAGCTTCTAAATCAAAGGAGAAGATAATTTTGCTAATTGAATTTTATAATCCTATCCTTGTCAAAAATACAATATCTGACTTATCCTGACTTTAACCTGTAGCCGTGAAACGTACTATGAGATTCAGTAAAGTAAAAGAAAATACATGTTTAGCTTCTAAATCAAAGGAGAAGGTAAT
Source organism: Bombus vosnesenskii (assembly GCF_011952255.1). Classification (NCBI taxonomy): domain Eukaryota; kingdom Metazoa; phylum Arthropoda; class Insecta; order Hymenoptera; family Apidae; genus Bombus; species Bombus vosnesenskii. Next base: position 348,001 of record NW_022884342.1, read on the forward strand.
TTTGCTAATTGAATTTTATAATCCTATCCTTGTCAAAAATACAATATCTGACTTATCCTGACTTTAACCTGTAGCCGTGAAACGTACTATGAGATTCAGTAAAGTAAAAGAAAATACATGTTTAGCTTCTAAAGCAAAGGAGAAGATAATTTTGCTAATTGAATTTTATAATCCTATCCTTGTCAAAAATACAATATCTGACTTATCCTGACTTTAACCTGTAGTCTTTATTTTATGAAGTAAAATACAAGAGGTTAGTTTGGGCGATGTGATATTGAAAGAAAGTGACTTTTAGGTTAGCTTAGATTTTTATTCAAATATCCATAGTTGGACTTTGGACATTTTTGAAGGGAGTTTTGCAATATTTCTAGAGAAAGAAAGGAGGAGACCAGAAATAGATATTTCGAGCTGGTAAACAAAGAGGGTAGCAAAGCTAGACGCAAGCAGTCTTGCGAGTGACGTCTCTCTCTAGAAGCCTGACCGGCGACGATTAATCAACCCTGCTGAACCCTCTCTCTCTCTCTCTCTCTTTCTTTCCCTCTTCTCTTTACTGTTATATACACGTGCATTTAACACGTCTCTTCTGCTCCGTTCACCTTCTGTATTTTCATTAATCCCACTTTCGTTCCGGTGCATTTTCGACCAGGGAAACAAGCAAAGGAAAGGTCGAGAAAAAGCTGAAGTATTATGAAAGTAGGTTCAGCTACTTCCATTGAACGCATCGACCATATCGGAATCTCACCTCTGCCCTTCTTTCTAAAATTACGATCAAAGCTGCGAATTTAACAGTTAGGTGAAGGCTTAGTATTTTTTTTCGTATATTCTATTATTAATGAAATCCTTAGACCAAGAGCTATTCAACTCTGTCTTCAAAATTATATTCATTTCTGAGGAATTTTAAAAAATAACTTGTCAATTAATGATATTATTACTGAAAATTCTCAACGCGAGAATTGATTGTAATTTTAATAAATAAATAAAAAAAAAAAGAAATTAGTGATATTAATGAAATAACAAATTGCGAATTGTAGGTTATACAGCTCTTCTCCACAATTTGACGATTTCACGTCACGTAGAATAACTCGATAGCTCGATATTTTATGAGATTTATTTTTTTAATTTCGTGTCTTTGTATCAAAATCACATAGAATGTAACGAAAGCGTAATAGGTAAACGATATGTAAAACCGAAAGCTCGTCCAAAACCGAAAGGTACGGACTAAATAATAATAAATCAAATAAATAAATAATATATTAAAATACAATATTACAATAATTGCAAAAGAATTTATTAATACCAACATATTAATAAAACACAAAATACTCCTAACTTGTAAAATTTGACTAACAATATTAATTTTTTTTTCTTTATTTTATTTATTAAAATTACAATCAATTCTCGCGTTGAGAACAATATTAATTCAATTGTTTTAAAGTGTCCTTAAAGTGATATTCCATTGAGCTTGCAACTTACAGACAAATAGTTTAATTAAAACAGTCACACTGATGTACCCTGAATTACAAAATCTCGTTTGATTCGAGCACCTTGCTAAAACCAGGCTAAAACCGGGATTAAGTGAGATACAACAGCGCAGCAGACGCTAATGATCAGCTTATGGTTAAAGGTCCCGCTTCGAAACAATTATCGTCTAGCGAAGATAATAGACGACCATGCGAACAAACTATAAATAGTAAAGTAACCCCGAAAGAAAGTGATTGATGTTCCGTTCGACGTGGTGACCAAATCAACGGGGAATCCGGCCATCTGATCAGGATGGACACGCGTCCGCACGAGTACAAGCAGACCTTTTGTGTATATAGACACGTTTTCACGCACACTAGCACGCAAATGATGCTGGGAGTGCTCGGATCGTGGCTCGCGTGCCCGACAGAGAAATGGCTACGATGATAATAAATAATAATCCGCAAAGGGCGATACTTGTGGGAAGGAACCGAGGGTCGAAAGAACGTTTCGCGAACCATAATTTTACCTACTGACTTAATTTTCCTCGCTCGCGGTAACCTTTGCCATCAGGCTCGTTGTTAATGAAAGCTTGAGCGACGCGTGAGGTATTGAGAGATTTTAGATAAAAGAAAAACGATGTTCTCGGTCGGTGAGACGCCATGGAAATCTCGTTCGTTGGTCAAGTTGGCAATTCGAGGCAGGATATTCCATAGGAATTTTGAAATTGATAAAATAGAGAAGAATTCTGGATTCTATTGAAGAATTCCTGCATCGAATTGCATTTTCCATCTTTGTGTTCCAAAATAATTACTTGAGGACTCTTGGAACGATGAAATAAATTATACGGATGATTTAAAATATATTGGGATGAAAATTAAAAAAGGAAGATTCTTAGGATTCAGAAATTATTTGACTTGAGCAATTATTTTGCAACACTAAAAATCACAAAGTGAAATTCTAAATAATCGTTAAAACTCGATTTAACTATAAGCAGATGCTTGACCAGCGTAGTACTGACCCACCTTAAGGTCCCTAACCCCAAGAGCAATTAAAACGTCAAAACTTTGAAATGATTTGTTACGCCGTGTAAAATGTTCACAGAGAACGTCTACAGTAAAAGTACGACCTTGCAGCAGGTCGAGTGCGGAACAGATTTTCGGAAAAATTCGAAGTTAAAGCTGGCGAGTGAAAGTTTTATTGGTCATTGTCATGAAATTTTTGGAAAGGTAATGTTCGTTTCGGGTGAACGTCACGTCCCTTGGTATACCTGGCTGGCACAAAAACAACGGCAACAGCTGGGAATAATTCTGTTTATGGTGTTGCATCCGTGCGGGCGACACTAGCGACGTAAAAATGAAGACACCGTGGCCACTTCTGGCTCGTTCTTCTTCCTCTTCGACGACAACAGGGGTGGGGATAACGCGTGGGGAGGCGCGTGTCTTCGAGCTGCTCGGTTGTTAAGGGACGCTGCTATTTATGAAGCGGACTCATAAAATATAAAGACAGCGCACTTTGGCTGCAATACGTCATCCCAGGTGTCGTTCAGGTAGTTTGCTTAATGCTATGTCTGGCCTGGTCCTGCTGTAAATAAGAACCTGTGCGCTTTTTTCCCTTCTTTCCTTTCTTCCTTCGCTTCGCCTTCCTTCCACGAGATTCTCCTTGCTTCACTGTCAATAGGGAGACATCCAGGTTTATCCGCGAATCTACTGTGCAATTAAGATTTCCGATCATGCGCTGTGCCTCGTCGAAAACGTTGTGACGATAATTACGCCGGTCCCAACGGTTCAAGGTATTAATTATATGTGAAAAAGCTTACGTACCTAACCTCTCGATCGAAGCATGTGACGTATCGACCATTCCCGAAACCCAATAATTCCGAATTTTTTATTTTACACCACCGAGATTCATAACGTGCACACCAATCATTAAAGAGGATTTTTGTTAAATTAAAGGGAATTCGGGATTTTTTCCGCTCGAGAATGATCGCCGATGATCTTGCAAACAGGCTCACGTGATTCGAATTCTCACTAAAATCTACGCTTGCGATAATACGTTTACGATATATATCGTAACGATTACTCGTTACTCGATACGTTTCTATTAGGTTAACAGTTAACACAATATTTATCCTTTCAATGCAGTCTTTGACGTAGAATATTGTACACTAAAACGTTCTATAATTTCACTTGCTCATTTAAATACTATTTATCCAATTACAATTTTTGAATTTCCATCGATAGGTTAATTCGAAGCACAAGTAAAAATTCATTCCTTGGAATCATTTTTCAGGAAATATTTCGTCCTAAACATCTCAAAAATCACCTAATTCACCCTTTCCCCGTTTCATTAAGTAGCAATAAGTTTCAAAGTCGGATTTCTCCAATAAACACATCGAAGGAAATATTGGGTTGGCAACTAAGTGATTGCGGGATTTGTCATTAGGTGATAATGACAAATCCCGCAATCACTTAGTTGCCAACCCAATATTACAATTAAGCAATTTCTAAATTACTTTCTATTAGATGATTAAATTAGTTATCTAAATTAAGTAATATTCACTTATTTATAATACTTACTTATAAATTATATTTATCTATAATAAGTATTAACTTATTATAAATAATCAGCCATGTCACTGCGCCACGCCAGAAAAATTACTGAAAATTCCCAACGCGAGAATTGATTGTAATTTTAACAAATAAATAAAAAAAAAAAAGACTTTCTATTAGAATTAAGAATTATTGGCAGGGTGTTTCGCTCAAGGACGATCGCTGATGTTCTTTTGCTTGCAAGATAATCGAAAATACGATACACATCACGTAGAAATGAAAATTAAAGCTTCGATAGAATATTCGTTTGCATTGCTAGGAAATTAACGGAGCAGAAGCATTGGATCGAGGTGCGTGCGCACATCTGTGCAATGGGACATGGGGCGAATCAGTTACTTTGAATAAGGATTCTCACTCGCACGACAAATTAAATTGGGGCTACGTATTGCGTGAAATGGCGCGGCATCTCCGAGGGTAACATATGTGTGCCCTCGTCCGCCTCGTGTACCTTCCTCGAAAGGGACGGAATTTCCACCGCTAGCAAGGGCGGCGTTTGTGACCATTTGGGAAAATTGGGAATATTGGGATCAAGCCAGACGGTCTCTATTATTGTTCGATTGATTTATATTTTGTTTGCGTTGCTGCACAACTAACGTTATAGTTCTGTTCGCCTGAAACTTCACTGTTTGCCACGTACAGTACGTTTCACCGAGATTCTCTTATTTAAAGAAGCTTAAAGGCTTGGCACAGATACCGCGTGAGCGAGGGTTAAAATACGCGGTAAAAATTGTTTAAAGTCAAATGACAGTGCTATTAGAATATGGAAGATGGTTGCACACGTATTAGAAAGTTCAAAATGGTGGTCTGCATGCAGCATGCCAAGGGTTTAATGGCAGCGAACTAGAGCAGGCGTTACGGGGCGGAGCGGGAAAACTGCTGAGCAATCGTTCAAAGGGCGGCCGATCTCTCGGTCAAAGAAACAGGAAACTGGAGCAAAATACGATACCCTTTGTCGCGTTCATTGTGCAGTTATACGTCTACTTTCATTTCAACAACCTATGTAAATGGATACATTTTTACAGCTGTGATTGTTAGAAAAAACGATGCTCAAAGTTCTTTTTAAATTTCTAATTTGTCCAAGCTTGAGAAGATCGAACTACAAACTTCGTATAAATAAAGCACCTACTGTGCATTAATCTGCATTAATCGAGCTTAGACTTCTTGTCGTAAACGATTTAGAGGATAATTCTCTTCAACGTTAAAATGTGAAAATTCATTCGTTTTTGTTGTTAAATAGGTTTTGGAGTTAGATATTTAATAGATTCACACAGATTCAGATTTTATATTCTGTATTTCACCACCATGCTCAGCCATATGAACACATCGGATACACTCAGATAATCATTGTATGGCTACTTATGGCTGTATCGGTACTTTTGTCTAAACCACCCCACAACCGAAATTCATTGTTTATTATGAACAACATACACATGTAATACTCATCTACTGGTCAATAAACGTTATAGAAAAAAAAGATACTCAGATAATTAACACGTGGCGGACGCCAAAAACAAAAGTGCACCGTTAGAAGTCATACCAACTTTGCATGTAAGAACTAGTGATCATACCAACCTAATATTTTTCTCAACAGTTTTCATATAGTTTTTTGTAACTGAAATGAAAGAACAAACGTAAACGAACTTCTATCGTATTAGAAAGTATCTGGTCTAATGATTTGAAAAAACGCAACAAGGCCTATGTTTTAAAATAATTTTTCTTGGAAAGAGTGCGGAAAAAGGTAGCATCAATTCGTCACGTTAAGATATGATTCCACTCCATCGTTGGCTCCCCAGGCTGCAGAACCGACGCGTTTAACAAGCTTTCCAGAATTTAATATCATCGAACGCAGGTATGAGGTCTGTTTATGGTGCGGCATACCTTTCTGCTGTACGAGAAATCCCAAACGGCTATTCGAAAGGTTATAATGAAAAGAGTAAATATTGCCACCTATTATACCTATTAGTTGATTTACTATTTTTTCGACTCTTAAGTACTTTTACCGTTTCCTGTCTCCAGGGACTTAAATTATTTTGAAATTTTGAAATTTCCGACGGTTTTGAAATTTAAATACTCCTAGTACGACCGTACTGTTTTGTCAACATAGAATTTTTCTAAAGGAGACTTTGTCATGAAGAATTTACGATGGGTAATACTAACCTAAACCTAAGTCGATGTCAATCTTCTCGTTGGGTACTATTTAGCCAGATACCTAAATGATTTTGCGATATTTTTTCGTACTTACTTTTTCGAAATTTCGTACATACGTATGGAATTTGGGCCTGTCCTTCGAATCCCTGGGATTTTTCATCTAACAAGTAAGCCCTGTTGTAAAGAACAATCTTTTTATACATTCTGTATTTTTTATTATGTATCATAAAGCGTCAGAGTTTATTACTTCATGCAGTAATTTTCTTCCAGCAGGACCATTCGGTAAATTTGTAAAAACCGTAAACGGCATTCCCTTGTTCCACACATATATACACAGTAATATATACACAGTATATATTTCATATATACACAGAGTTACTAAATAAATGAAATTAAAAATAAATAAAGCAAATGGCAAATCAATATCTTTTCAAAAATATCAATAAACCTCTAAAGTTGGGATGCTTCAACCGCAGTTTGTAACAACGTAATTCACTACAGCAAGTATTAACTTCATTGCCTGCAACCCTCCCGCCACCGACAACGATCTCCACTTACACTCCCGTCGGAAATCTCTACGTGCTGCAAGTAAATCATTTTCCTCGATAAATCGGTGAATTACATTGCAATATAACGTTATTGATCACGGAACATCAAGTGCCCCGCGGACTAGTATCCTGCGATATCTAAAGAGAGTCTATTCATCGGAAGAGAAGACAGTCGCACTGGAAAAAGCACGTCCCGAACGACGAACAGAGAGAGGGAGCGGGACGGGAGGAAAGACGAAGAAAGAGGAGACGAGTACGTCTTCACGGGATTCCGAGCAACGCTATCGATCCCGCATTCGTTTGTATAACGTGTTTACTTCTCACCGCGGATATCTTCTCTCATAGTCTCTCTCTCGGCGCTGTCTATTGAGACTGCGAGCGGTCCGAGGCACCCTCTTCCCGATCCAGCTCTCTCCCAGCAGGGGTGGATCGACGGCGAACGCGGAACTACCACGGGGAAGAGGGACCGCTGGAAATATCATTTATCACCGGCGGCACTGTCAATCCAAGGCGCATTGATACGATGATGGTCCAGCAACGCCACCACGGTGCCGCTGATCTTTCCCACTCTGAAAGATCCAACTGTTCGATATTGGAAATTAAAGCCGAGAGAAGAAACTTGGCGAAGATGGTTTTCGAGGGGATCGCGGATTTTAGTGGTAAGGGTGAAGGAAGTGGCGAGGGGTGGCTCGTATTATTCAGGTCCTTGAGGACTGTGGATTTGCTGGGTTAATGTAGAGATTGATACTGGGTTACTCGTGTACTTTGGTCTGAAGGGTTCCGGGGGCTGGAGGAATGAGAGTTTGAGGCAAAATTCGTGATTCCTCGTTAAGTATAAGTCGAATGGTTAAGCCAGCTTAGGAAAGATTTTGAGTATTACAATTTAAATATTCTGTAATTAGAGGTCTTAGCCCTTTGAGCGCTGCGTTGTCCGACGTTAAGCGTGCGCCATGGATGGCCCACTCTTTACGAAGAAGCACACCCTGGGCAGCGTATTTTTTACAAAAGAGCGTGAGTTGGGCGGATTGAATTTTCATTGCAAAATATATCGATTGTGACTAGAATAAATTACGTAGTGATCTGAAAAGCCTTGATAACAATTTATTTCATTAAGCAATAATAACATGAACAACATCAAAGTTTGAAATTATATTATTAAAAATTTTTTTTTTAATATTTATTAAAATTACAATCAATTCTCGCGTTGAGAATTTTCAGTAATTTTTTTGGCGTGGCGCAGTAACATGGCTAATTATTTATAATAAGTTAATACAATCTTTTAAATTGAAAATTTAATAATTTCGTATTGTATGGTAAATCTGAAAGCAGAGTTCGATACATAAGCCAATGTTACATTTTTTGCGTTGGTAACGCGAGTCAGTCCTGCCATTATGTTTAGTGCAAACAGCGCATCTTCGCGCGAAGAATGTCTATTATTTTCTTTAGTTACGCAGGATGCAGGGAAATGCCCCTCCGTTAATCGAAATGGAAGGTCGTCCGGACGAACTCTTCCTCCTTTAGCCCCCACTCTGCGTGGTGGGTATTTTTGCAAAATATCTTTGACGAGAAGCAGATGAAAATTTTCAAATGTTCCAGTTTTATTATTAGCACTTTTGTAAAGAATATATGCGATATATATAGCGAGGTGTAAGAGGTGGAAAAAATATTTTTTATACCATTTTGTGCTTTTTCGAACGCAGCGAAGTGAACTCAAGATCATATCGATTTTATCGACTGCGCTCATCAAGGCATTGTAGTCCGCTACACGCTTTGCTTTTCGCTTTGCTTCGCCAGTTTGATAATTAATTTTCTTTGTTTCAACGAAATCATCAGAATGTCAGGTGGATAACATCCATACGTCTTCTTTATCACGCCACTTTTTAGCCTAAAAATGTTATGGTAAAAATGTTAGGTTATGTGAGAACGCACGATGATGGTATCCCACTGGGGATAGCCACCCACATGTTATATTAGTATACCGCTATAATATTTTACCAAAGGTCCTACTGGACAAATTGTAAAATTTAAATAAATAAAAAAAAACTTTTAGGCTAAATTGAATGGTCATAGCGCTCAAAGGGCTAATATTTTAATTTCTACAATATGCATTCTCAAATTAGCTTCAAATTTATCAATATAATCACGAAAATCGAAGCTTGAAAAAGATTCCTATAACGAATGCAATATATTCATAAAAATTGTCTCGTGAATTACTGTGTGTCAGATTGTATATATCAAATTTTGCGATCCAAATTTTAAATTTTTCTTTGGTGAAAGAATATTTCACGTATAAATCGAAAGAATGAAGAATGAAATTAATATGAATACAATAGCGGGATTAATTTTATTCTTTTAATGCTACAACTTCAGAACCATTACGCAAACAAGGCGTAAATCAAACCGCGTGTTATCGTGCATTTATCAGCGCAACTACGTTAACAAGATACTCGCAGGTCTGCTTTATTAGAATAATGTGTTCACTTTTAACGTAAAATCGTTTACTAAGCGTAATGTGTGTGCAACTATTTAGATAGGATCCCTATCGAGGTTTCCGGACATCATCAAACTGGCACGCCAGGCTCAATATCACAAAGGCTTGCTTTTTAGTTCGGTTCTTGTACGGTACGTCCTTTTATCGCGCTATTCCCCTCCTCTCACCCATCTTTAATTAATGTACATTAATCTCGTTTGCGCAGAATTACCAGTAGCGGAATCGGCTGGGCGCAAATAAAATTAATGCGCATAATATGTATGAACGTAATTGATGTCGGCAAAGGTGTTACTCGTAATAAAGAAGACCGTGTAATAATTTCAATATTTTATATTGATCCGCCTGCACGCCATACCAAAGTGTGCACGCAAAAGTAGCAGTTGATTGCGAAATTCTTGCAAATTATTCGGTTGTAAGGTGAACACTTATAATCGGTGTATAAGAAAGACCTATAAGAAACCTTGTAAATAATCGTACGTGTTATGATTATTCATGTTCAGAAGTAACTACATGTGTAGAATGTCACTTTATAATGGATACAATTAGATATTGAAAAATTCCAGCGAATATTTCTGCAATTTAAAAACAAAATTCCACTCACAATCCTCGTTACAGCTTGAAATTTATTCGTCATTTTCCAATGCTACATAATAAATAAAATACCAAACGACGATTATTCGTGTGAACGATATGTTGTCTTTAGGTGGTATTGACAAATCTTCAATCACTTAGTTGCCAACCTAATAGATTGAGTGTAATACGTAGAAACGGACATAATACCACTAAATATTACATGAAATTTCAGGGAATATTTCTGCAATTTAAAAACAAAATTCCACTCACAATCCTCATTACAGCTTGAAATTTATTCGTCATTTTCCAATGCTAAATAATAAATAAAATACCAAACGACGATTATTCGTGTGAACGATATATTAGGTTGGCAACTAAGTGATTGCGGATTTCGTCTTTAGATGATATTGACAAATCCGCAATCACTTAGTTGCCAACCTAATAGATTGAATGTAATATGTAGAAACGGACATAATACCACTAAATATTACATGAAATTTCAGGGAATATTTCTGCAATTTAAAAACAAAATTCCGCTCACCATCCTCGTTACAGCTTGAAATTTATTCGTCATTTTCCAATGCTAAATAATAAATAAAATACCAAACGACGATTATTCGTGTGAACGATATGTTAGGTTGGCAACTAAGTGATTGCGGATTTCGTCTTTAGGTGGTATTGACAAATCCGCAATCACTTAGTTGCCAACCTAATAGATTGAATGTAATACGTAGAAACGGACATAAAACACGATACCACTAAATATTACATGAAATATCATATGCTTTCAGTGCATGCTGTTGCCAGCATAGAAGCGTTTGAAAATTTCCCATTGTCGCTTAGTGTACAGAAGAAAAAGAAGTACAAAATGTAAGAAATAAGAATATTTAGCAATCAAATATTCGTCGTGCGATCTTGGCGAATCGTATTTGATACATAGGGACAATCGTACGCATAGCAGGAAATTTTATCAGTTAACAACGAATCCTATGAAATATCGTACGACTGCAATGGATAGTTCTGCGATGCAGAAGCGTTTGAAATTCGCTCATCGTCCTCCCTTGAAGAGTATCGACGTTGTCGTTTGTGGTGGCACCCATTAAACTCCGGTCTCCGTGGTTGGAACTTTTTTTAAGTCGTTGCCGCCGCCGCTCGCAGCCGGCGTCTCCGCTCCAAGGAGCGTGGAACGACTTTAAAGCGCAATACAATATCGCGCCCGGTCGAAGTTAATGAGAGTTTCGCGTGTTGCGGAAGCGACCGGGTTCCTCTGTCGCCGGCAGAGACGACCGCGCTTCCACCCTCTCGCACGGCCGCGCGCGCCACCACGTGCCACTCCCAAATTTTACACGCACCTTAAATATCCTCTAGCGCAATTAGCGAACTGTGCCATGGGTCTCAACAAAAACTATTTCACTGTTTTTCATTCAACACGTACGACAGAGATAAGACGCTAAGAGTCTCCTCTTCGTATCTTTCTGAAAGATACTGAAAGGCAACGTGGACGCTGCGCATTGGTGTGAACGAGCAGTAAAATTTGTCTGCAACTATGAAATAAGCGTTTGTTGTTTTCGATTTGTATACTTGCACCTAATTTGTTATCGAAAATATTACATGCAGATGAATTGGCATGGTAGGATATTATATGGAAATAAATTCAGGTGGTAAAGTACAAAACCTCAAGGTTTTTTAACAGAGAGAACATGACAATATGTTAAAAGTCAGGGCCGATGCAAGGCAGTTTTTAAAATTACCCAATTAAAAGATACCGATTTTGATTAACTTTTTACAGAATGACGATACCATTATTTTACAGATGCAAAACATTATTTTAGTAGCGATGATTCGGTATAAAGGAGTGAGAAAAATCATGAAAGTGTAACTCTATAAAGTCCTCATATCCTGGAAACTGCTTTAGATAAAAATATCCAGGCGTTTTCAGAGAAAGGTACTTTTTAGAGAAATTAAACTACATCAATAGCTTTTTGCAAAAGTCACACATGATTACAGATTTTCTACTTTCATTGAATTTTTTGCCCCTTGAAAGTGAATTATGCATGCGAAAAAATATTACTTGGATTTGTTTAGAAAGCTGCCTACAAAAATATACAATATGTAACAGCATTTGTAAATAAATAATTCCTCGTTGTAAAAGTCTACTTCTAATATCGCAAGATCTAATGTTTATATACATGTGTCCTAACAGAAAATGTATATGTACTCAAAGATCCAACAAATTTGGTTTGGTCCGTGTTAATTAACATAAATACAAGGAATCCTGGTGTTCATAGAAATTGCTCATAATTAACCTCCATGTACTTTCCTATAGGGAAACATAATAATTGTATGAACAGTGGTATAAAATTGCGCAAATGCAAATTAAATTGATATTACCTTAAGCGCAAAAGAATTGTTTGAGAGGCATCATAAAAAAAGATGGAAATTCCAGACGAAGCTCGTGCAGGGAACACGAGGATACCAGGACGCTCGACCAACAAACCGGCAATGCATCGTTAGCCGGAATGGTTGGCAGATAAATGACGTGGTCGCCTCGCATCTGACGTGAATGAAGCCAGGATGGCTTACCTACGTGTCCGTCGGATCGTGCGTGTACCAACGGGACCCACGGTGATCGCAATGACTACCTAATGATACATTGAACCGCGTGTTGCCTGGTGCATGCCGGCAACTTTCCGCGGTTTTCGCTTCAAACGAGCTTTCCTACTTGGCGAAAGGACACGAATATACTAGGAAATTACAATTGTTTCAGAAGCAAAAGAAAAGAGTATTATACTATTCGATTGAAGAACTTTAGGGGGTACATAAATCAAAGTAATTTCTTATTTCAGATCAGTAGGAGATCATGAGAATATAATTTTTGAAAATTTTGTTTGCCCTCTCTGGCGTTTATGTCGACGTCATGCTCGCGTTGCGCGCTTATGTTCCTTTGCTCCTCCATGTTCACGCTGTACCGTGGTCATTTGAAAGACATCAGTGTAATGAAGTTTATTATGGTAGCATGTGTTACATTAGAGCATAACGTTATGGCGGCGTCGTATTTACGTTATTTCATAGACACAGCAAAAAATAGTACGGGACTTTATACTAAATTTTGATTATTCGTTCCTATTAAGTTTCTGCCATGTTTATATCAAACTCATTCCCATTTCAGTATTAATCCCTGGAAATTTATTTAATATTAGTTAGCAACTATTTAATGTTATATTAACGTAATTCAATATATTCATTTCATTACGAGCTATGTGTTCACTGTATGCAGTGAGAGCTGTTTAAATTATCACCGCTTTCGCGTAATATCGTGCAAACTATTTTGTACTTCGTTTCCAACCACTCTCGCTACTTATCGCAACAACTTTCACAATCGTCGTTTCAAGGAATAAACCAAGTCTGGCGAACGCGTATCGCAGTTCAAACGATACCACAATCGGTTGTTGACCGCGAAAATCCGCTCGCGGCGAGTGATACCAGACTGTGGAAAGAAACGAAGTACCGCGAAAAATCGCCGAATGACGTAAAACTGGGTGACCATGCTACCAGTTATCAAGGCCGGTATTTTAATGGTCAGTCACGGTTGATGTACTCGAAGAAGCTATTCTAGATGATTCTCTGACAGTATCGCTAACTCTTGTTTACTTGAATGAAACTTACCAACGTTGAATTTCATTTAATGCAATTGTTACGTGGTTTAACTTAATTCCTTCTAACTCTGTACTTGTACAGGATGTGGAAAAATATTTGATGGATATTTATGTACAGGGTGAATTGCAGACATCAAAACGATGGCAACGTTCATGTGCAAACACGTCCCTTGGAGGCTTATTTCTCAGCTTGTAAACAATTTTATTTTACTCTGAAAATATACACTGGTATCAATGAATCAGCAGGCAAACCTGTCCCTTTATCTCACTTACACTTCATATACTTTTACAATATGAAAAATTTCTCCACGTACTTGGAAGAATATACGTGGGTGGGCGGAAAAGTGGTAGAACAAAGATATCAGGAGGGAGAGGAAAAGAAGAAAAGGAAGAGGAGAAACGAAAGAAATAGAAAGAAATGGGAAATAGAAAAAAAGAGAAGGAAGAAAATGATGTAAGCAGGGGAAGAAAGAAAAAAGAGAAGCGAGAGACAGAGGAGAAATAAAAGAGGAAAAAGAAAGGGAAAGAGCATTCAGAAGAAAAGGAACAAGAGTAGGAGAAAGAGAAGAAAGACAAAGATAAGAAAAAAAGGAGGAGAGGGAAGAAATACAAGCAAACGAAAAGAAGAAAGGGAAGAAAGAGAAGCAAAGAAAGGACAGAAGAAAAAGAAAGCGGTGAAGGAAGAAAAGAAAAGGAAAGATAGAAAGAGGACTGTACAGTATGCAAATGCAACTAACCTCATTTTCTAGTTTCCCCAAACGAGATACCCGCAACATGTCGGTATTTTTCACATGGATCTGTAGAACGATGGTTCGATGACATACGAATCGTAGGGAAATGGCGCGGAGGCGAGACCTTGCACCATCATAATTTTCCATGGAACTGCGTTTTTACGCCGTGACGGAAATTAATCGGCCCGCATTAATTAATAGACAGTTAAATTCAACGGTCGCTGTAAAACCGGTAGCCGGCGCGGGGCTCAGGAAAAAGGAAAAAGTACGTAGCGATATCAACGGTTGCATCGCGAGTTCGTGCGGTGTCCGAGGAAGTAATTAGGCAGCTACTTTCAAACCCATTTATTATCACTCGGCTATCTCACCATAGTCGAGGAATATAATTATTCGAACGAAATTGTCGAACGAGTTATTAGCACAATCACCTACGTTCTTCGGGTTCTTAGAGATTGAAACGAATCGCAGGTCTGGTTACTTTGATATCTGCAAATAATGTTCCGTAAAGATTGATTTCTTGTCGTGTCATGATTTTTTACTGGTAATATAACGCGTTATAACAAGTTTTATCAAGATTCTACGCTGCTTACTTATATTTATTATACTTGCTGCCCCTTCTTAACCCTGTTGCAATTTTCAAATCTTCATGCTCCAGTTATTAAAAAAACAAGAAATCACGGTTACTCACTGATCTGCCACATTTTTCTCAGTAATTGTGTATCAATGGAAAAACGCAGTTGGATAGAAAATATAATTCCACCTGCAAACACACCATTGGTAAAAATGCTTAAGATGATTATATTAGCTTGAAAACTAAAAAGAATCGAATAATAATAAACGTAATAACCTGTTCTTAACCCTGTTGCAATTTTCAAATCTTCATGCTGCAGTTATTAAAAAAACTATAAATCACTGTTACTCACCATCTGCTATATTTTTCTCAAAAATTGTGTGATAGAAAAACGCAGTTGGATAGAAAATACAATTCCACCTGCAAACACACCATTGGTAAAAATGCTTAAGATGATTATATTAGCTTGAAAACTAAAAAGAATTGAGTAGTAATAAACGTAATAACCTGTTCTTAACCCTGTTGCAATTTTCAAATCTTCATGCTGCAGTTATTAAAAAAACTATAAATCACAGTTACTCACCATCTGCTATATTTTTCTCAGAAATTGTGTGATAGAAAAACGCAGTTGGATAAAAAATACAATTCCATCTGCAAACCATAGGTAAAAATGCTTGAGATGATTATATTAGCTTCAAAACTAATAAACGTAATTACCTGTTCTTAACCCTGTTGCAATTTTCAAACCTTCATGCTGCAGTTATTAAAAAAACTATAAATCACAGTTACTCACCATCTGCCATATTTTTCTCAGAAGTTGTGTGATAGAAAAACGCAGTTGGATAGAAAATACAATTCCACCTGCAAACACACCATAGATAAAAATGCTTGAGATGCTTATATGAAAACTAAAAAGAATTGAGTAATAATAAACGTGATAAAACATGAAGGAATTAATCTAATATGTAATATAGAAGACCTAATATAGAATTTATCTAATAAATAAAGTACATGCTTGCAATATAAAATTTATAATCCAGACCAAATACCAAAGTTTTCCAAATACCAATGAAACAATTCCAACAGCATTCCTAAATTAACAAAATGGCGATCTAAACGACCGCGACTATTATTGAATAACCGACGAATCATTTAGGGGAAGAAGGGATCAAGCTGCAGTAGATCACTTTCTACAATTATCGTGACGTGGACAACCGGTAGAAGAAGAATTAGAGTTTGGCTGTCGCGGTAAGGGGGACTTGGTGGTGGATAAAGAAGGTGGGGTTAGAGGCAAACGGGTCTCGGTTACGTCCAAATAGAAATTCAATTGATCTTGTCCGGTAGTGTCAGGCAATCCATCTTGTTCCTTCCGCCGCGTCCGAAGACGCGTCTTCTAGACCGCTTCCACGCAAGGTTTTCACGTTTCTCGTTCTGCCGTTCTCGGTACCGCGACTCCGTCCATCGCCGGGTTAGAAAAAAAAAACGGGACAGCTGTCCGGCCAACCGCCAAACTGCTCATTAATTACATTCCCGTGGCTCACTCACACGCGACCGCTGCTGTTTGTCTTTCCGTTCCATTTTATTCCTATGCTGGCCGAATAAAAATATCTGAATAAAAATCATCCTCACAGAGAATACGCACAGATTGTTTGTACTCACTTTAGCAGACTTCCGATCGACTTCTTTCAAATCGAACACCAACGCCAACTGCAACAGAAACTCGGTTTGATATTCGTTAATTCGATAATTATCTATCAATGAATAAAATGAAGAAAGAAATTCTTATTTGGTTAGAAAGAAACGTATTGATTTACTCTAAAATACTCTAAGTGTGGAAGGAATACTTTGATTTTGCAATATGTTATTTATAACTATATTAATAAATTAATTGTTTTGTTTTAAAGTAACGACGAAAGAGTTTCCTTGTTTATTTTTATCGACGCTTATTTTTTTTCTATCGGCAATTTTTCTTTCCTAATCCTATCAACTGTTCTTCCAATATTCCACACAAATGTTTCTTTACTGCATTTTATTCTCTATTATTTTTAATAACATTAGGTTAGGTTAGGTTAGGAAAGTTTCTTTCGTTTCACAAGATAATAATAGATGAACAACAATGTCTCTTTTATATTATTTTATTGAATTACGTATGATCTATTTCATTATATTTCTATTATTACGTTCGTACATAATTCAATAAACCAATATAAAACAAAAAACATGGTGCGTCTAGTATCTCCTTATAAAACGAAAGAAACTCCTAATAGAAACGTGTGACAAAATTCACATGTCAACTCTGACCATGCTATCTTGCAATCGACTCAATCTCAACATCCAACTGTACCAACATCAATCACGATTATATATACTTTTCCTTTGTAGAAGGAAAGAAGTCTTCTACACACAATTCCTATCATCTATAAGATACCCGATCTGCGTTTTAGCAAACATACAATGATCCCATGTAACCACCTAGCACCTCCGCAGACATCTTTCTCGAAGCAATGCCCGATGGCTGTGTCGATCGATGGAAAACAGTTGTTTCCGGCATAGCAATCGAACGTCAAGTAAATTGGCAAGCAGCGATCAACCATTTTCTCGAAGCATGATCGATTATGCCATGCATCGGCATAATAACGATTATTCTCGGATTACCGATTTTACGCCGGACGATCGAAACGAGATATCGCAGCGATAGGTCGGCCACGATATGCAAGTACAGCTACCGGCTC
Source organism: Bombus vosnesenskii (assembly GCF_011952255.1). Lineage (NCBI taxonomy): Eukaryota > Metazoa > Arthropoda > Insecta > Hymenoptera > Apidae > Bombus > Bombus vosnesenskii. The sequence goes on from NW_022884342.1 coordinate 365,524, forward strand.
CGCGTCGTTGATGCGCGTGCTTCCACGCTGTCGACTAATTGGTGGTACAACTTTATTACTCACCGTTAAATAATGACGGGCCATGCTAAGTGCGCCGGTTTAAAGACCATGAAAGGGAGCGTGAGTACGCTGATACAGGCGGCCGATAAACCTGCCGCAGCGCCACGCCGCGTCCGGCTTAGGACGCCATGCAAGTTGCCCCTCTCTAATAAGGCGATAAGGGTCGCGATTCCAGCGATTTCCGATGGCCCGCAGCCACCTCTTCCCGCCTCCAGTCAGACGCCTATCGAGGACGACCATATCCGGCTCCGCCACCACATGCGAATTTTCTTTCTTTCTTCGCGGTGAGATTAAAAGGTAACGCTCCAAGTGTGCCTCTCAAGTACCGCAAATACACGGCGCTCTATTGCAAATGTATTTTCCGCTCGTTATCGGTAATTGTCTACAAATAAAAAATAATACTCGTCAGTGAGTACTGTGACACCTGTGGACGCAAACCCGGCTTGCATCCGAATGAATTTTTTAAAAAATTCCACTATTATAATTAATATAAATATTATATTACTTCTCAGATGAATATTGTTTTGAATGACTTTAATGTTATTACTTCACGTCACTGTAGCGTTTCAAGTAGCAAGTCGAAGTACGATGAGAATAAATTGAAGTTGCCGTTCGATATTCACAATTAAAAGTTGAAGTGTTAAGGGTTAAGTTTCAGGTGAATATTAAACGCATTGGTTTGTTTGATAAAGAGACGAGTGATCAAATTGTTAATATTCAAGTGATTAATAGTTGTTAGATTGTTAATAGTTAATTATCTTAAAATCACTTTAAGCACAAATATAAAGATCGTAATCGTTACTCGCTCGATACTACCGTTTAACTCTACGTCCGCTATTCAACTGTGTGACTTTTTACAATGATCGTACTAGAGTGCACGTTCGTCTGTTTGTATCGATCGATGGTATTACAAAAAGTTGAAACGTAATTCCAGTCGACGGTTTCAAGTAACAGCGATAACGTTTAGCCAGGAGTTTGTTTACCTTTGAAACTACCAAACCAAAACAGTGTCGACACTGCAAGGCGTAGTAATATGAACCACTACAAATATTCCGTCGACTCGTGTGCTGCTACCAGTTCCGTTTAGCTGTCGATGGAGGCGATACATACAAAGGTATGTCTTGAAATTTTATTTTCTATCATTAGCGGGAAATGGAATTAGGGGATTTTGACGTTGAATATACACCGTGGCATTAGATTCACAGTTCCAGTGAAATGAGGAACGTTCTGTAGCTTAATAAAATAGGAAAATAAAGTCAAGAATAACGTAATTGTCTTGAACACCTCACTTTCGAGAAATTCGAGTTTGGAAACTTGTCAAGTATGCGTAAATTTACACAGCTCGCAGTTTGATAAAAATAGACAATCGATAGTTTCTCAATAAATTTAACTACTCGATTTTGCGTATTGCATTTCTGATTACACTCTGTTGTATTGTATCTGTTCTGTATCTATACAAAAATTGACAATTTTTAAGTGGTCTCAATGCAGTCTGCTTTCGACTGGTTCTACAATTTTATAAACGTGTCGACCCTCGTTTAGGGACGATGATCCCAGATGGATTAATAATACCAAAAATGTACTACATAACATGGAATTGCTTCTGTAAGAAAGTAATAAATCAATAAATATAAAAATATTCTATTATTAGATATTTTTTGAAGACCAATCATTTTCACTGGTTTTGGTAGATATAGCTTCGTGTCAACTATCGGTAGTGTTAACAATAAGCTTTGTACCTATGAAATTCGGAATGTTCCGAAGAAAATGATCCGATATCCAACCGATTTCGAAACCATTGCAATGTTGAGTCACGGGTCAAAGACACGAGGGTTCTCCGCACTGGAAAGTCCGTGCACGGCTAGAAAAAAGAGAGCAAAGCGTCTAGCAGCTACTTGCGGATAATTAATAATGTCGGGATCAAAAGTGTGCCCATTGAATGTTCGCTCATTCACAAATGATCTCTCTCCGCCCAGATGAATGCCGGACCAGATCGTTACAAGGGTATTCTACGGGCGTGCCTCGCACGGGTGTCTTCAGGTCAATACCGGCGGTTCGTTGAATACAATTATTAATGCCGTCATTAAGAGCATTTACCATTTTTAATGTGAACGATCGGAAAGAAATATAAATCATATCTGTCCGGCCGGCCAACGTGCCTGTACGAGCAGCCTCTCTTCTCCGATCTTTGGCTTCGCGCGATCCTGTTCCCAGCTTGCGTGCGCTCTTTGCCCCGTCCCTCCCTTTCTTTTCTCTTTTACCGTCTCCTTCCGTCGATGATTTGGTAAAGGGGAAAAATTGGTCCAGGATACGTGCAGCGGATTAAAAGGGCGTGATTTCTGATGAAATGGTGCATTTTATTTTTAGCGTAGTGGGTGTATAAGAATATCGCAATCGCGTGATATTTCAAAGCAGAAGCTAAGCTTAGAAAATGTCTAAACATATAGAAACGCCATCTGTAATATCTTAACACTAGAAATACCACACCAGTCAAATTCACTGATTTTACGATTTTATTTTTAAATTCTTATTTCGTGTTATATTTTTTCCCGCAGTGATGTAATGACTTTCGCAAACGATAACTAAAGGAATAGTATAATGAATTTTATCTCGTTTTTTATGTATTCAAACTGGAAATAATTTTGTATCAAGGCTACTCATAGCAGTCAAAATGGCCGGTACTTGTCAAAGTGTGAAAGTGTCCCGCAATCCGTTTATCGAACCCCAATTAACCAGTTTCCTCATTTCGTACAACTTGCCACTCGTTTTTGTCCGCATTTTGTCTGACTGAAATTTTCCAAACTTCAATGAACGTGTGATATTTTTGGAAAAAGATGAATTTACTTCTAATTGATTAAAATAGGAGGGACTTTCACGTAAAAAATTATCCCGTTTTCACCTCCCCCCTCCCCTCCCCTAGAAGCTAACGTTCCATTCTACCGAAATATTCGTATATTTTTCTAAATTTAGTTTTCCAAATACAAGAAATAGTTTAATGTTTCTTGCAACATGGCTTCCATTTCATGTTTAATAAAGCTCTCGGTGAGACCGGATCACAGGCGGTTATAAATTACGACGAAAGAGTTAACCATTTCACGGTAAGAGAACGGGGTCCACGGAAATTCGGTCGTTCTATCCTCGAAAATGTATTTTAATCGCGGTTAAAAGAGAGGCCGTGCACAGGGGCGAAACGCGTCTCGGTAAGAGACACGTGTCAACGCGATAAATCGTGCCGATGTCCGACATACGGTTTGCTTTGCACTGCAAATTCGGTACTACGTATATATAACGTGTACACGGGTATAGTGTAAACTACCCATAGGCGCCGTTATTAAGTTGTACAATAATTCGTTCTAGTTCATTCGCAGTTGTATCTTCAATCCCTGCGAATCTTTCTGTACTCGATACTAACCTTTTGCACTGCTACGTCGATTGTGACTCGACATTAGTTTTTATCTCACGAGCTTCCACTCTTTCTTTGCGAAACGTGCGAAATAAAAGAGCAGAATTGCATCCTGGAAATTGTTTCAAGATATATCATAGGCTTAACAATTAGAAAATACAAGGATAGTGTGAATGGAACTGGTGTTTGAGGTTAGGTTTCTTCCTTTATTTATTTAAAGTGTCTTATCTTTTGGTTAAAGTAAATTTCAAATAAAACACTTGAAAGCGTTGGGAACTGCTGCTAAATAGAAATAGAAATAAAATTCCCAGTGCAAATCGAATCTCATCGAAAATTGTTAATCAATTAATTTTGAAAATCGTTAACATACCATCGATGGTATTATCACAAGATGATATAATATTAAAACAAGATTTGCATGAGGTTAAGTTTTACATATCATGACAATTTAAAGGTTAGCAGCAGTTTCAGGGTTTCTAACGACCGATTATCTTCTGCTCGATACAGTCATTGATCAATTTAATTGATCCTATAGTTTCTGGAAGCTGACAGGGCGCATGTTCCGCGACAATGGATCAACACACGAAATCGTAAGCCTGACACAATGACACGAGCTCGCCGCTCATAGACGATGACTCTTCGACACAGTTCAGGGATGATCTCCGAGGCGAAGAGAAGAAGACTCGAGAAGCATCGCAGAAATTATATGGGCCGCATCCATTCTAACGTGTTTCTCTATTTTTCGACCACGCGTTTCTCTCTCTCTCTCTCCTTCTATCTTTGTCTCTCTCGTTCTTTGTGCCTCACGATCGTTCTTTCCTCGTTTTCGGTATGTCACCCTCCTTTCGATTCACTTTCGTCGTCCTTCTCTTTCTTTCCTCGCTTTCGCGCGACCGGGAACCACGTTACGCGCGGTTTGCATCCGCACCTTGGACGATTATTTGTTGCTTCCGTTCCCGAGGAACTATTTTCAACCGGTCGCCTCTGTACGACCGCTTTATGTGCAGAATTGAGCAATTAACCGAGATTAAAACAGGTACAAGCTAGGGATTTGCCAAGAGATAAATATGAAATAATAGATTTTTAGTAAAGTAACTAGAAAATGAGAACAGTGGAAAACATACAGTCTATACGAAATATCATCGTGTCTCGATATTTATGGCACGGTGATGTACATGTAGAATAGTGACGCAAAAAATAGAAAAGAAATTTGAAGAGTAAAGTGTTCTTTATCTTCTTTGAAATGGATACCACAATCCCTGCACAACGTAAAAATGAAGAACTATGTACTAATAAATCTAGTGATTTTGGCATTGTTGATCAAAACTTTTTATGTTTCCTATTTGCATTTTATTAAAAAGAGTAGTAATTTTCCAAAATAACGATCTCCAGATACAGAAACATTCCATGATTACCAGACACCAAAATTCTCTGAGATCACCGGACGATCCTCAAGAATCGAATCGATGAAACCCAATGGCGCTTGATGCGACTCCTCCCTCGATTTTGGTCTCGTTAACAACTTCCCGACCATCCACGTAATCTCAATCCGACCTTATAATTAATTATCGATGTGGTTCAGGGTAAGCAAGGAATCGTTCGGGTTCGCGGAATCGATAAGAGTGTATTTTCATGTCCATCCAAATGTCCCTATGTTTCACGACGTCTCAAGCGGCCGCATGCGTGGCGAATAAAGTATCTTCGAATGAAAAATCGGTACCGATGATCCAGGTAGGCGGTCGCAGGTTCTCCAACGAACGCGAACGTCAGGATCGTGGCTCGTTCGTTCGTAACCGCGTCTTGCCACGCTAGGGAGTTATGGCGCCGGCTGGTGGTACGCCTGCGGACCGCTCTCCTGGAGAGGGCGTTATCGGTCGGCTTAATCGAACGATTAATGACACAGTGCGCGTAAAAGTGGCTGAACGAAGCAACGCGAAAAGGAAACAGAGTGGGAATTAACCGGCATGAATGAACCGTGCGCCGCTTGTTAAGAGTTGGCCCTCGACTCGAGACTGCATTTCAATAAAACAACGCACACCGCTGACTGATTGACTAATTATCAAACCGGCCAGTGGACCCAACCGTCCAGATCAATACGCCTGTTAACCACAAGCTTACAGCCTGCCTTCTCCTTTCACAGATCCCCCAGATAATCCCAAGACACGGGGAATTCGGATTTTTATCGTGCTCGACGCGCGCTCCAACCGTAATTGTGACTTTTCGGTTAATTAACGCTCTGCGGTTGCGAGGGATTTTTCAAAGCGGAGCAACCAGATAGCAAAGGTGGCGATTGATCGTTGGTTATGCTTCGTTGATTCTAAAAACCCTCTTGTCCGCTTTCGATATTTGTCTAAGTTGAACCTCGATGGCCGCTCATTTTTTACATTGTCAACTCTATTTACTAGGAATTTTGACACGTTTAAACTTTGCTTTTCTCCTCTCTATCAATATCAAACAACCGTTACCTACAGCTTTCTCTGCCGCTCACAAAAGTCTCTATGTTCCTTATAAACCATTCTTTCGAAATCTTTTCCAAATGGTCTCCTCTTCCACACTCATTGACCTTTCTCGAAGGTTTTTTCTTTATTATTTAACTTGCACTTTACAATTTGTCCAGCTGGACATTTGGTAAATTTTTCTAGCTTAATTGTTAAATAAAACGTGGATGGCTAACTCCAGAAGGATACCATCATCTAGTGTGACTAGTTTTATCTAGTTTTATTTCATCATCTAGTTTTATTTCTTTAGCGAGGTCAGCGTGGTGTTTTCTTCTTAGTTTTCTTTCTGTAATTCTTCTGTCGAGTTTTGCTCGCTTTAGCAGTCAGATTTGCTCAAAAGTTTTTTTTTTATTTATTTTATTTACATTTTACAATTTGTCCAGTAGGACATGTGGTAAAATATTATAGCTTTGTGGTATAATAATATAACATGTGGATGGCTACCCCCAGTGGGATACCATCTTCGAATTTGATTGATTTATTTCTTTAGTGTGGTGAGTGTTTGTTTGTTAGGTTATGTTCTTTTCTCGAAAGTGAACACCCAGTACGAACGAACATGCCCGAATAGGCGAATCGGTAATCAACGAACATCGATTGCAATCGACCGTCGAGACGCGAGTCTCAGAACTAGTTCTCTAATCCTGCTGACCAGGTGTCGAGATATCGAAAGGTGATGGAACGGCTCGAGACGCGTTAAATATTGAACCAGTCACGAAGCACACGCGGCGTGGCCCGTAATGAGCCCATCCTCCATCCTGCTCCTTTCGAGGATGATACTCGCACGTTTCCACTCGGCGATCGGACGGTGCTCATTAGCGACGGATTAATAGGATCCAGACGAAGGAACGAGCGGACAAATGCACGGTAGCCGTGTCCACGACGACGCGAGTCATTCGTTTCGAATATTTTGCCACGGTGGACGCGCGTCTGCCGGACGCCGCATCTATCTCGACCCGCGATCGCCGCGACTCTGTCGTAAGGTCTTTATCGGACATCTGGATATTAAGTGAACGTGAGCGTTGCTTAATCAGTGTCCATGGAAATTCGAGGCGGCCCAATCCACTGCGCTGTTGCATCGTCGATTAATGATGCTGCGAGTGCACTCTCAACCAGAGTCGTCGATCCCTCGATTTTGGTATTGGGAACTGGTTAATTCGGACTTGGCCTGGTTGCTCGGAAATTAGGTTAGGTGAAAATAGTACTATGCTACATCTATTTCAATTATATCGCTTTAATCGCAAAATCACATTGCAATGATTTTATTCTTTATAATCGCCATAGCTGAGTGTAATTACAAATGATACAATTATGTATTACAAATCATACAATTATGAGCGTGTCAAATTGTAATTGATTTTATATATTATATTAAAAAATATATTGCATTGTACATTGCAAATTATCACCATAATTGTCGAATTATGTTATAGAATTTATTACAAATCATACAATTATGAGCGTGTCAAATTGTAATTGATTTTATATATTATATTAAAAAATATATTGCATTATACATTACCAATTATCACCATAATTGTCGAACTATGTTATAGAAATTATCACAAACTATACAATTTTTAATTATACAATTATGAGCGTGCCAAACTGTAATTGATTTTATATATTATATTTTATATACTATATTAAAAAATATATCGCGTTATACATTACAAATTATCACCATAATTATCGAATTATGTTACACAATTTATTACAATTTTCATAGAAAATTTCAAAATCATACAATTTTTAATTATACAATTAGAGAACGCGTCAAACTGTAATTGATTTTATAAATTTTGAAATTGTGTTCCACGCTATACTATATTAAAAAACATATCGCATTATACATTACAAATTACCACCAAAATTATCGAATTGTGTTATAGAATTAATTATTTGATAAATTCTTTACCTTCACAGTCTTTAATTTTTTAATTTCAAAACAAATTATAAAGCATCTCCTAAACTGATAGAAAGAGTTCTGATACAACTGATGCAATTCGTAGCACGTGTACGTAGTGGTATTTTTCCTCAGAAGTCTCCTTTGGAATATCCTGCACAGGATCGATTCTACGTGCGTAGAAGTAGATACGATTGACCAAGGTTGCCGTCAGGCCAGAGTCAGGTTTGACGCCAGCCGAGGCGATTTATCAGAATAATGCACACGCCATTACCTCGGTGTCCCCACCTTAAAACCAAGATCTTGATTTCGCGCGAAGCTTCGTGTAAGCCTTCGACTTTCTTCGAGCTTTCCTTATAAGTTGCAATCCACGCTTGTAACATTGTCCCAGTGGTGTGGAAGAGCAGAGGGAAAAATGTTGCTGCTGGACCAAACATCTTCTTCAAACTTTTTCGACATCTGTAACAGAGGAACATTTACTTTGTTCATTACATTTCTTTTTACTTTTTAACACAGTTACTTTTACTTTCATACTTTACTAAAGTATTAGGTCGCGCAATAAGTAGACGCTACGTCGAGTTCAAATTCTTTGTGGCAGGTTTCATGAATATAAAATAATACACGTCGAAGATGATTCATGTGAACTAACCTTAAAAAATCAAGTCGATTCTATAGAATCCATTCGAGAAGAAAAATCAACGAATAACGAGAATTCTTATTAAACTGCATATTAAAAAATGTTTGTAGACAAATCCAGTTTGGACGTGTCGTGTTCTATAAATTTCATAAGCCAAACACAGTAACAATTGTTACAAAGTATATTTAACATTTTTAAATATGTAGTTAATAAGAATGTTTGTTATTCGTTGATTGTGTTTTCTCAAATGGCTTCTGTAGAATCAACTTGATTTTTTAAGGTTAGTTCATGTAAACTTCGACGTGTATTGTTTTATATTTATGAAACACGCGATAAAGAATTTTATCGTAAACATCAAATGAATCGTAATTAGACACTTTATTGGATGGAAGAGAAGTCTGTTAGGATCTTTATTTATTAAAATTTCGAATATTCTAAAATCAAGAAAATGTGATTAAAAACATAGCTGAGAATGGTGAAATAAGAGAAAAACGAATGGCACGAAGTTATTGGCCGACCTAATAGTTAGATTCGTTGTGTAACTTCGATGAAATATAAAGTGAAACTTTTCACCGAGTTTTATGTTTCAACGATGGCTTTGGTCGCGTGCATTTGCAGCGGAAGTTTTGCGCGCGTCCCGTCGGTCTAAAGCGAGTAATCCGAGTTCGATGTACGCGCGAACGAAGCTAGGAGTTCGCGTTTTAGTTCCAATTAAAGCGGTCGAAGTGGCGGGCGAATTTACGACGAGTTGATTAATGGGCTGGCGAGGTATTTGTCACGTTGTTTACGAACAGCCGAAAGAATAAGTTGACTGGTATAACTGACCATGGATAGCCGGCCAGATTTATCGCGTTATTATCGATCCGTCCGTCCACGGAAATGGCAGAAAACTGTAATTGAAAGACACCGCTATTCGAGAACGCTGGAAAGCAATATCCGCGGTTGGCAACGCGAAACTAATCGGAATCAATCAAACTGTAATACCTGTTTGAATCGTGTAATTGCCGGACGATTTGCTTCGAAAGATTCATTGTCTAGACACGCACAAGCGATAACTTGCTAACTAATATTATTAACGAATTAACAAATTGTACATTATAGATAGACTGTTCAGAAATCATGTTATATACAAAGATACACAAATTTTTAGGTTATCCGGAAAGTGTCTTTCTTTCGCAAACGTCATTTTTACAACAGTGCAGCTTCGTACAAACGTGAAACCAAGTCTGTGAAATGTCGCAGTGTTTATATCAACAGAATGAAATGAACCGTACGTAATTCGACAAAATAATATAAACAAATTGTTGTTGCGTCTATTATTTCCTTATAAAAAAAAAAGAAACTTTTCGGACAACTTAATATTTAAGAGGTTAAGTATATTGGTGGTTTAAGAGGTTATTGTATAATTAGTGGTTTTATGAAGTAACAATTGCCTGGTGCAATATTTAAACGGTCAAGCGAAAATTAATTTAGTTTCTATTTCTTTAGTTACGTTCATAAAAATTCACATTTAATTTGCACACATCTGTTGTAGGATTTTATAACACGTCGAATAGAACGATCAACTGACCAGTAACGTAGCTAAAGAACTGATTACAGTTCTGTAAGAGAATTCATCGTCGACAACTTGTAACTTGTGACCCGTGAAATTGTAACGATAATATTATTAGGATTGTGAAAAGGATGATAGTAATCGTACAACTGTACTTGACAACTTGATGCAGCGTTAAGAAATACAAAATTGATTTATCCAAAATCGGGGAAATATAAAAGCGATAATTTAATTTCCATTGGTAAGGCGAAATAAAAATGGTATATAGTTAAAGCGTAATACAGAAAATTAACATAATTTTTAAGATATCGGTTCACCAAGAAATTCTCGTTGCAGCAGTTTGATAAATGGTCATAGAATAAGGGCAGATTCGAGAGACTAAAATATTCAAGAGGTTCCTCCGCAGCACGTATTTAAACTCTTTCAGCGGCCAAGGTATCGATAGGCAGAAGCCAGGCTACCCCGCGTGTGTCGCGACCTGAAAAGCTTCTCCTACCGTGACTTCCGAGATTTATCGTTTAAACGCGCACTTACGGCCCCCGATGGAGGGTATTGCATCACACACAAGCGACGATAAATCATGAAAATACGAGCCGATGACGGGATGCGAGGAAATAGCATTTAATAGATGCCGCGACGAGTTTTCCCAAAGCTAAATCCTTTTTCAGCTGCAAATTATTCGAAAAACATGCATCCTGCTCGAGGAAACAGAAAAGAAGAAGGAAATAAATCGAATCAATCTTCGTTGGTGTTTTCTCAACATTTTCACACACAACTGTGTCTTACGTTTACAAGTCCGTGAGAAATATCACGATCATTAAACGATACGTGGAATATGTAACAAAAAGGAAAGAGTACCGTGATCATCGAGCCGAAACAAGAGAATATAAATCAGAGAATATCGAGTTCATCGACGCATATATATGAAAAGAACTAGAAGACTAGAAGCACGTGCCGCGAAACGTTGAACCCTCTTTCGGTTTATCTGTCCGCTGTAGTAAAAAGGAGTCTCGTCTGTAGTCGATACTATGCTCGTCATTCATACGTACCAAGAATTAATCACTCGCTCTGAAACTCCTGTGTTATCGACGTCTTAACGCTGCTTCTTAATTCGATCGATTTTCGAGAAGGTTCGACGACAGTCGTCTCGCGAACTTTAGATTTAGTCGAATTTAGGTTAGGTTTAGTTCTTTCTTCTTTTTTACAGACCTGTCCTTTACAACGATGCATCTTTATACAAACATGAAACCTAACCTCTCAAACGTTGTGATCTTTATCTTGATAGAACACAATGAATCATAATTCGATAAAATAATATAAAACGGAAAATATTGTGCATCCATTGTTTCCTTATAAATAAACTTTTCGGACGACTTAATATATCAGTATGATGGACACTATGAAAATTTACAGATACCAAGCGATAGTTCAAAATGTTTCAAAGCAATATTTTTGCGATATTTCAAATCAAAATTTCAACTTCACAATATACATACATTTCACAGTAAACATTATGAGGCAGATGTTCATGAAGGGTTTCACTTTCCTCGCATGAAATAAACAGGTTTACGAAGCGAGGAGATCGCGAGACGCTCATTAGCAGATCTTATAACGATTTTCCTATTGGCTACCGTCTCTGGCGATCGCGGTGATTCATGGCTGGCAATTATCAAAGCACGAAACTCCCCCGACCGGCGGTATTAAGTGGACGAAACGGTGCGGCGAGTCGCGATACAATCGTAACGTGTAATTTAGCCATTAAGGCTGACCGTGGAAACCTAGTTCACGGCGGTCATCATCATTTCTATCATCCGTGCACCGCGCACGAGCAGCCGAACGAGCGAGTGAGTGAGCGAACCGCCTGATCTCGAGCCGTGGCGAGCAGCGACGACGCCGATGCATTAGCTATTTAATGCGAGCCTCTTTAGCCTTGGCTAATTGATGGCTGGATATTAGCGTAATTGTAATGAGGCGAAATTACGGCAATCACGCTCGGTCTACCGTCTCTTGCACGGTGGAGGGGCGGTGGAGGGGCGTCAGTCTCAGGCTTTCGGGAACATCTTCAAAGAAATTCGCCGACGTTTTTTCTCTGCTCCCTGCCCACCTCACCCTCCCACAACATCTTGTCTCTATCGTCGATCTAGCGTCTGGTATCCACGGTATGCGACGCGCAGCTTTTTGATAGATAACGGTACGGATTTTAGCGGATTCTCAAGGTTTCCTCGTGGCTATGCGAACGCTCGTTCTACCGGTTTCTAATTTTTCTCTGCGATTAAACACGCCGATTATGAGTTTGCATTTGGCGGAAGAACGGTTCTGGGTCAAAAGCAACTAGATTTGAGAAACTTGGGAAAGTTGGATAGGATTTGGGAAAGCTAGAAGCTTAAACGTCATTAATTCTCTAGAAGATTGTTACGTGAATGTGTTTAAGTTGATTGGGAATTATAAATTCGAATGTCAGAACCGGATGACAGTCTAGCCATGAGTAACGAGGCAAGATAGAGTCGTCGATTTCCCATGGATAACGTCGCATCTCTGTGCAACTATCATTCTCGACCGGTTGCGCGTCAAACGATCACGGTAATCTTCCGTCACGAGCGATTGATCCGCGTGAAAGAAACGTGTTATTTAAAGAGGAAAAAGAACGGAAAGAAAGACGGATAAATATAAACGTGTCGCCTGCGGTAGTCACGCCAGAGCACGAACGGCGTGGCCGCTTATTTAGACGAACGACTATAAAGCTGAACCTCATCGTTTCGAGTTGTCGGGTCGGTAATTCATCCACCCTCTAGCCGAACTTAGCCACGGGATAGACCAACAACGAGGCTTTGCGCAACGGGCTTAGGGGTTGAAGCGACGCTTAAACGACAGCCATCTGTCGGCCGAGCCGTGAAACTCCTGTCAACGGTGTGCACTATGTCCCGTGGCCGGTAAAGGACACTCGATCTTCTATGGTTTATGTATCGGTGGGTGGTTAACGATAACCCCGCAGAAATACCCAGATTATGATAACTATCAGAGGCACGCGGACAGCCATGAACACACGATACGCTTATCCGACAAGTGGTTCGCGGCTTAAATATCTTACGAACCGTTGCTCTTTTCTCCAGACAATTTTTTTCGTGATTCCTGCTTCGACCGCCATGATGGATTAGGTAGTGATCTTCGCTAAAAAAATTTAAATTCAAAGGCACGTAAATACCGTTCGTTGCTTGTATACATACGTACATAGAGTTTGAGAAAAACGTGGAATAAATAACGTATTCGCGAGAAAGATTTATACATTGGAAGGATTACCGACAACGAGTGTTCGATATTGGATAAAGGCGTAGACAGCTGAATCGACTAGACAAATGTACCGGTGTACGTCCGAGCAGGAGGATTCGCATGACAGCTATTTTTCCGGTGTTTTAAAAGCGTCAAGTAATGAACGTTCGTACGGAATCTCGGGAATTGGCAGCGATCTCGGGGCTTAATGGCGCGCAGCGCGCAGTTTCGCGGAAGGAAACCGTCCGGTATAGACTTTTGGCTCGGAACGATTGATATAATCGACAACCGTCCGACAAGAACGCTCGTTAGAGAGCCGCGAAACAGCGGATTTATTATAACGTCAGACAGCGCGCCGCTACCGAGCCGGCACCGATTTTTCATCCTGTAAACACGGCCTGATTATTTATGAACGTGCAAACGCACGCGGCACAATCGATTTCACGGAGGCAAATTAGCCCGGACTGCCGGCAGATACGGGCATTAAAATAATAACGCTCATCGCATTAATGGGTTATAATAATTAGGGAAATCCTTGCTCGCCGAGAGGATCGGTCCTCGTTGCGCCAACCGTTTCTCTTCTCTTCTATTCTCTTCTCTGCTTTACCCTCTTCTCTTTTTACCCTAATCCACCTCTCGTACCGTCTATGGCTGTCATATCTCTTGCTTTCTTGCCACGGAAATGGCTTCCTATCGCTGGTAAACCGTCGTCGTGAAATTTCCCTAGATTTGCGATTGAATCGCGATACTTTCTGCCCTACTGGCTGCTTCGCTAATGAAAGCCACGCTGGCGGAATTAATTGGGAAGAATCACGCGATCTCAATGACCAGTCGTCACATACGTAAACCTTGTCAGGTGTTTCGCGTGCTGAACGTTGCTGCGAGCCGGTGTCTGTGACCGTGGCTGATCTTCCGCGTTATCGACACGGGTTACCAACCTTGTGCCTATCGTTCTTTTGGCACAGGGACAAAGGAGTTGGGCAGAGATTGTATTTCGAAGCTCGAGAAGATCGTGTTACTCACAGTTTATTATTTATACTACTGCTAACACCTCAGGCGTATTATTCACGCGCAGTAATGTTTGAAATGTATAATAGTAGACGTTGATCCTTGCTACCTGCTGCTATAGAAATTCATAAAGTTGGTGCTGTTTTGTTGACTGACACTACAAACTTGGATGATCGATACTTGAGCTATAAATATGTAAAGGAAGACTCCAAAGAAAGCAAAATGGAAGATTACAGCAAAAGATACACTGTCAACTGTTTGAAAAACTCTACATCTTTGTTTATGTATGTCTTTATTTATTATTATATATATAATATACATTGTGTTTTCTATTTATTCATTATGATTTCTATTTATGTTCGTTGTAGCCTCTAGCTAAAGCTATAAGGTTAACTTTTTTGGTAATGTCATTTTGCTATAAATATATGAACGTTCTCATTATTATTCCATTGTATTGTAATACTAAGAGAGTAAGGATCTGTATCAGCATAAACTTAGACATTATACTTATACCTTTATTTATTTCAATATATTTTTCTATTACAAGTTCATCCACTCGTTCTTCAATCAGCTAACATCAACTGTAATCATTATGATATTTACGATACTAGTCGAATGCCATTACTTTTATTTTCTGGCTATATTATCATAAATCTCTTATTTCAGTTGTATCACACACTTTATATTTAAAGTGCTCAATCAAATAGTTCAATTTTTCTAATAATTGTTACTTGTTCAGGTTGAGTGGATGAATTTGTAACAGAAAAATATACTGAAATAAATAAAGGTATAAGTATAATGTACAAGTTTGACATTTAAGTTATGACATAAGTTAAGACATTATTAAAAAAGTTAACCTCACAGCTGTAGCTAAAGGCTACAAGGAACATAAATAGAAATCTATTTATTAGTGCTTTTGTTCCTAGTCCTTGCAACCCAAAACATAATGTACATTCAAGTGTACAATAATATGCACCTCTCTTTATTTAGAATATTTCTGTATAATAGCAATCTCCAGATTACAGATATACATAAACAAAGATACAGAGTTTTTCTTGAAGTAGTTACTGATAATATTTGGCTGGCATAATTATTGCTTTTGTATAACACAAAAAAAGAGAAGCAATCTTTTATCTACATATTTCATGAAGAGTCATTGAAATTGGTAAAAAAAAAGCACACAATATTTCTATGAAAATATCACCAGCTATTTCACTCTGATAGTTCTTACATCAAAGAGGAATACAAGTAGTGATCTCTTTCCAGATTCCTCTAGAATGTACTGCAATTAATCCAATGGATCGAAAAATTAGGAAGAATGGCGGCGCCGAAGGAAACCGGCTGGTGCAATTATCGCAGCGACCAAAGAAGCCGAAGAATCTCGGAAATGCTGAAAGCAGCCGGTCTTTCGCGTGCAACCGTAGGCAAGTTAAGAGCCACTTCGCCGCGATCTTGCAGGTTTAGAAAGTTCGAGCATTACCGAGCAAGATTAGGGTGAGAAAATTCGCCGAGCTCGCTCGCGGTTCGGCAACGCGGCAGCCGAGGGTGTTTTAATGGGCCTCGATTAGCGAAGCAAGGCGCCAGGGAGCCGTAGCCAACCGGTACAGAGAGAGAAAGAGCGCAGCGATCAATCGCTGGCGCGTTCATTTCCTTGTCGAAACGCCGTCGATACTCCCGGGACCGGAACAGCTACTTTCTCGAGCAGTTACGGAGTTCTAATCTTTTTACGCGGGCCCCCTCGAGCGTTCTCGAGCAGAAGCGCGAACTTTCTTACGGGAAAACAGAACGCGGCGTTTCTTACAGAAGCAATCTTTTATCTTTTTTCGAATACGTGCGAGAAGGTATGTAACCAGGCGATAAATTAGAAAAACAGGGTTTAAGAAAGCGATATAATTAAACGAGACGAGGATGAAATTAAAAAAAGCAGGAAGTAAATACATAATTTGAGAATGAAAAGATAAATCATGAATAGACAGAAATAAATGTGCAATGTAAACAAAGTGAAAGCGTGCATACAGTGGCTGGCGAACTATTATTTCGAATTATTTTCCGTAGAAGCTTTTTGAAATATCGTTATTACTTTAACGAGGTACAACTATCGTAATTATATCGGTAAAACTTGAAACGATACTGTAATATCGTAATTTAAATTAGAGGTCGGCTGAAATTAGAAAAAACCGTGTACGTCGTCTTTCTGTGGTTCGTTTACATTTAAGAGCGCCTATGTGACTAAAGTCGTCTAGTTCTTACATAGATATGAGAAAAACAACAAACAGCGTTAAAACAGAAGGATGGTTTCGTGTTTCAAGGAGGGACGAGGGAGGAGGAGAGGTTAGAGTGTCGAGTCGAAAAGTGTGTGTGTTGCGAGAGTCAGAGTTGATCGAGACATCGAAGAGTAGAGTCGAGAGAATTGATCGAGTTGCTAGAGAGAGAGAGAGGCCAAATAACCGTGAAGTTATTTGATATAGATACGAGTATCGCATTTAGTTTCAGTTAAACAAACATCGTTTTCTGTCCAATTTGTTTGTATATTTAATTCAATATTAATAAATTGCAAGTAATCGGGAAAAATGTATAATTTTCACGATATTACAATACATTTTATAATTCTCCGTCTAAATTGACGAATCTCTAGTCAGTCACTTTCGTACATAAAACAATTAGCAGATCGACATTTGAGTATACTGACGCAAACGGCGCGTTAAACACAATAGCGTGCAAGAAAAAGATTTGAAGACAATACGAGGCCTTATCCGTGACAAATTCTGATGAAGCATAAAGCACAGGAAAGCCATTAAACTTGACGCCTTTAACGATCATACGTGAGTCATCGTAAATCTTAGCCAACAGAGTCCCTGAACTAAATACACCATCGCTACTTAACGTTCCTTCAAACCTCACCTGCTTACTGCAATCATTGAACATCTCACACAGAGTGAACTGACCATCCAACCGGTTAACTTCTGTAACCGATCACTCACCCCTCTCTCTCTCTCTCTCTCTCTCTCCGCCTCTTCTCCTCCTCACATCGAAATAATCCATCCACAGCTCAATCTGAACCCTCATCCCTATAATTTGATCCAGGGCAAAAGCAAAGATCACGTTGGATAACGAACAATGATGGCTGGCGGGCTGAAGGAAGCGGCTCGCAATCCGATCAGGACCCAAGCGTGTCGTATCCTAGTTGGTGGAAATGGCCGCTTGAAATTCAGCATCGGTTGATCGCGGCTGGGAACGCGAGCCTCGTACCCGAGCGGTACACGCGGCAATTTGCGTGTTCGCGGATCCTCACACGTATTATTTCGCGGGACCCAGGGAAATGTGTAATTCAAATGAGTTACGAGCGGTATCGCACTCCTGGGAAGTAGGTGCTAAGCGGTCGGATATGCTGATAGAGCGGCAGTGATACGTACGACTGGAGGTGGGATCGCGATGGGGTTGAAAAGCGGCCGGTAAGAGAGAAACGGATATATAGAGAGACACGGAAGAGTAGAGACGAGAGTGTGTGAGGAGGGGACACGATACGGTTACAGCGGAGGGATAGGGCGCGACGAGAGCTCTGTTTGTAATAGTCTGTGATGGTACGCGGCGATGAGATGTGATCGCTTGGCGATGAGCTGTGGGCGACCTGATGGTCCCGCAGCGCTCTGCCATGCTCGCCTCAACTCCTGCACTCTCTCGACCAACCTCGTACCAGATCCAGTTACTGCCTACGCGGCTGTCCGGCGCAATCTCTTTTTTCCCCCTCCCTTCGATCTTTATCGCCGTGCAGGAATCCGCCGCGATTTTCCGCGCTGCCTCGAAAATTGCGGCCCGGGTCCTCACCTTCTCTGGTCCAGGAATACGCACATGGGGCACGCGTGGATCGATTTGATGGATGCCTGGCGAGTTTTTAATCTTCGCTAGGGGTGAGAGGGTGGCTCGGCTTGTTACCATGCTTTGTAATTGCTTGGAAGGTTAGGTTTGATGGGATGTATTGGAAACGAGGAGAGATCGAGGGGTTGGTCTGCACGTTCGGCGAAGGTTCCGACGAGGGAATTGCAGCGAAATGTTCCTACGATTTCTTTATCCGGGAGGGTACATTTTCTTGCGATACTGCGCTGTGACGGTTAATTTGGAATGAGATATTCGAAGCCAAATTAACAATTTTTTATTATTAAGGCAACATCACTTTGTAGTCTATGAATAATTTTCCATCTATGAATCGTAAACTGGTTTTTCAATGAAAATTACGGTTATTTTTGGTTTCAGAAAATGTTACCACGAAGACTTTCAATGCTTATTCATCTCAATATGTTTGTATTGAGATATGTGTAATTTTGTGTGTTGGACTACATTGGCCGCGTAGTAGTAGCACACGTATGTGAATATGAGTGTATGGAAGTATGTGTGTACACAGTTATAGCGTAACCGTTGCATTGATAGCGCGGTAAAGAAGATGGCGAGACAAATAGAGCGCTGAGATGCGTGCAAATGTGTATCCACGAAAATCCTGTACATCACATATTAAATAAATCTGAAACTATTTTCATATGAATTCTAAGTGTAATCTAAATGTTCCTTTACTTTTATTATTTACTTGTATTTATTTTAAATGGGTTAAAATCCACAATTCTCAACAGTTTGATTTTTAATAACAAGACGCATTCAACGCTGGAGCAACGACAGGAAACATTGGCCCAGGCGCTGCCACGGCTCTCATAGTGAAAGCAAGCAACCAGAAATCAACGAAGACCACGGAATCAAAGACTATACTTCGCTCGAAGGATCGTACCGTTCCAACGACCGTTCACCAGCCCGCAGGATCTCCACGGTCGTGATAAACGGTAGTTTGAGGCAGCGCGGCAAAGGAACGGCCGATGCAAAGTGATAACATAATCAGGTGATAATGTGGCAGTCATATCTCATCGCGAGAACCCGAGCGAGAAGTTAAAAGCAAGCGTAGACGAAGATAGAGGGAGAAAGAGCATGTTGGCGTAGGAGGGGACGGTGAAAGAAGATGGTAAGGGCTCTGCGGAAGGTGGAAAAGAGAACGGAAGGTGGTTCTCTCTCATTGGCTAGCTCGCTTCGCGTCTAGACCCTTCGAGAGGGTAGGAGGAACGCGACGAATGACAACACCATTCGAGGAGAGTGAGTTTTCGCGAACAGCCGCTGTTATCTTCTAAATAAGGGGTTGCCAGGACTGATTCGACGATGATAACGTTTGTCGAGATGCATTCTCATTATTCTGCCTGATACTGTCGAGAAGGTGAATTGATTAAATTGCAGAGCGAACGGCCGCCAAGCAAACGTAAACGCCGATTTTCGTTTGTTTTCATTAATCCTACGTTCCGATCCCCTTTCCTCCATTCGTGATTTTCAAATGGCGTGCCAATTAGATTCGCGTGGTCTCCTCCATTACCGTATCATCGTATTATAGTGTGTAGCAGATTAACAGCACCTTATAACACGTTCGTTGCGGATCCGCTTTTTATTTTCTACAATCTTGTAGGCTGACAGGTTATTTTCATACGATAACTATGTACCATACTGTAAATGTAAATCTGTCTATAATTTTATGATTGTTAGTTTGCATTCTACTACTGAAAACCACGTGTCATCTCTCTGTTCATAACCTACGAAATGGACATATTAATACAAATTGAAATTCCATGAGTTTCCAAAATATTATTCTTCCACATCAATTTGAACGTTTAACAAACATCTTAGTTTGCATTCTACTACTGAAAACCACGTGCCATCTCTCTGTTCATAACCTACAAAATGGACATATTAATACGAATTGAAATTCCATCATTTTCCAAAATATTATTCTTCCACATCAACTTGAACGTTTAACAAACATGTTAGTTTGCATTCTACTACTGAAAACCACGTGCCATCTCTCTGTTCATAACCTACAAAATGGACATATTAATACAAATTGAAATTCCATAATTTTCCAAAATATTATTCTTCCACATCAACTTGAACGTTTAACAATCATCTTAGTTTGTATTCTACTACTGAAAACCACATGCCATCTCCCTGTTCATAACCTACGAAATGGACATATTAATACAAATTGAAATTCCATCATTTTCCAAAATATTATTCTTCCACATCAACTTGAACGTTTAACAAACATGTTAGTTTGCATTCTACTACTGAAAACCACGTGCCATCTCTCTGTTCATAACCTACAAAATGGACATATTAATACAAATTGAAATTCCATCATTTTCCAAAATATTATTCTTCCATTTCAGTTTGAACATTTAACAAACATGTTAGTTTGCATTCTACTACTGAAAACCATGTGCCATCCCTCTGTTCATAACCTACGAAGTGGACATATTAATACAAATTGAAATTCCATCATTTTCCAAAATATTATTCTTCCATTTCAGTTTGAACGTTTAACAAACATGTTCTCTATAAAAGCAATTCAATGTTGCAAGGATCCAAGTCTTACGTGTTAACCGAAATCTTGCATCTGCAGATACTGCTTACTGACTTAGTGATTGAATTTTTCAAGAGTATCCTTCAAACTTGAAACTAGATCTTTTCCTTCCGAGAGCCTTCAATTTCTACCAACGAAACTCGCTGCACGGTAACGCGTTTAAATTCTCTTTTCATTCATTTTCCTCGGAAGGAAACTGAATCGAGTTGACCTGGTTCCGGCGTGAGTACAATCGCGTTAGAAACAAATGCAGGGGAGAGCAATACTCGTGAAGATGGGAATGTATCAAATGCGAGTTAGGGCCACGGCCAGCAGCCTGTGCCTCGCAAACCCACCTCTCTCTTTTCCTATCCTTCTCATTCTTACGGTTCCTCTCTACTCAACAGGCCTTCCCCGCTTTCCTTTCTCCCTCTCTCACTCTCCACTTATTATTTGTAGCCACAGCGTGGTGGTTTGCCGGCGCGCACCAGCATCCATTTAATCTCTCTCAGTGAGAAGCGTTTCTTTGATCAGCGCGCGACCGCATCTGCCTGGTAATATCTCAAGCTGGTCCTGCAACCGGCGTCCCGGGCGCGAGCTCCCCGTCTTGCCCGCACCGAGGCATTTGTTGCTGTCAACCGGCACCTCGGATAGTCTCTGTACCCGTTGACTGCGCGCTCTTCCCTTCCCCTTGCTCCTTCTTCCGCTGCCTCGTCCTCTTCTTTTTCTGCCGCGTTTCCACTCATCTTCGTCCTCGTCATAGTCTTCTTCTTCTTCCTTCACCGGACCCTTGGTCGCTGCCACGAGGCTTCGAAGGTTCGCGTGAGCCCAAGTCGCGTGCATATCGTCGTTCCACCACTTTCGACCAATGGAAATCCTGTATTTTTCGTCTTTGCATGCGTGCCAGGCTCTTTGTCTTTTTTTTAAAAAAAAAAAAAAGACCGCGTCTTATAAGCTTGCCGATGGTTGTCGTTGATTTTAGAAGACTTGATGTTACTACGAAGAACGTACGGATCGAAGAATCTCAAAGCTCGTGCGGCTATTTTTCACTGTACTTTTTTATAAAACACAACGAAATTCGACTTCGTACAATAAAAACGCCCCGCAGAAACGTATTAACTTGGAAGGAGAATCGCGAGGGCAGTAGACATTAATCAGGCGAAATATTTTGGCTTCTGGTATTTCGAGAGGGTTTCCATAATTAATACTAACCGATTCTACCTGTCTTCCGCAATTTTTATCTTATTTCTCATGTTTCGAGAAGCGTAACGACGCATCCTTAATTCGTTCGAGCTTCGTTTCTTAGATGTTGCCGTGTACGTTTCACTTTCCTTATTCCGTCCACTTTATCTTCCGCGGTAGAACGGTTCTTAAGAAGATAACAATCTTCCAGAAAATAGTAACAAATTGAACAATTCGTCGCGTATTTCCGTTCACTACCATCGAAACTTTCATTTTATAGATATCATCAAACTTTGCCGTTCAAGAAACACATTTCCCTCGCTTTCTGAACTATGAGATATGAGCCTCTTTAGAGAAACACGAATTATCTTAATTATATTTAACGTATGCGCATACGCATCGCAACACGGTAGAATTGTTTGAATCGTATAACTTTCAACATGTTGAAGAACTTGAACATTACATTTGATAATCCAACTTCTTATAGAACACCACTAATCTTTCATATGATACCTAAAATAAAATAAAATAATGTACATGCGCTATTAAATTATGGCAATTAGAAGCGAGTATATTAATATTAATTGAACAAATTTTCATTTCCACCAGTATAAAGTATATCGTCGTAGAGAATCTCGTCTTCTATGGTCGTCGAGCTGTCAATGTAATTGCACGATATATTTCACTGTTTATCACGCCACTGTTAACGACTGTTTCCAAATATAAATCTTCCAAAAACTCCTCACAACTGAACCTGGCGTAATTAAATTGCTAGAGTCTTTCTTTTACAGCGACGCATCTTTATACAAACACGAAACCTAATCTGTAAAACGTTGTGATCTTTATTTTGATAAAACAAAATCATAATTCGATAAAATAAAATAAAATGAAAAATGTTGTGCATCCATATTTACTTACAAAACAAAAGAAACTTTTCGGACGATCTAATACTTAGGTTAACTGAAATATTCATCTGACTCGAAAACCTAACCTCATCGAATTGACAACTTCGTACTCTGACAGTTGTCGACTTTCATCCAGATAAAAGGAGCTCGAGCTGCGATCAACAATCGTCTCTTTCTCCAAGCTTCCTTACGATCGCGAATTATTGCCAACGTTTGTCCACCTGATCCACAGGATATTCATCCAGGAACGTTTCACGATCGTAATCCGCTGGACGAGCACTCACGCTCGCTTTAAAAAATACTTGAGCGGCCGGTATTTGTCATTTAATTAACAGCTAGTGTATTTGCACGATCGTTAACAGCGACCTGGGGTCTGTCGTGAAAGAAGTCGGCTCACTCGCGAAGAAAACAGGAAACGAAATGGAGTGCTCCTGTGTTGGGACAACTGGCTGCAAGGATATATTATAGGTCGCCAGCGGGGCACACACGCTCGCGCGTAAAGATGCACGCATGTGCACACACATAGGACACTGTATATGCGTGTGTGTAAAAGTGGCTATGTGTATGGTAGTAATATGTAACGCACTTTGGAGTAATGCTACGTCAAAGCCAGCGCCACCGAAAATATGAGCCGGCTGCCGAGCGCCCCGCTAATGCTCGCCCATTTATTATGCTTACATTATTTCGAGATTATTAGTCTTCTCCTCCTCTTCTAAAAACCTTACGTAATGTTTTGACTCGCGACCCGCCGCCGCTACCGCGCTAATGTCGCTGCAAATAAGCGGCGCGGGCCTCGAAAATTTCGCTGGCCCGTTCGCGAGCTACCCCTAATTCCTCACTTTCCTGGTCGTCCTACATTCTCTCCCCGTTGTTTCTTTTTTTCCACGTTCGTCCTGATTACCGAGCGATAGCTAGCACGGAAATTTTGAGCCGCAAGGGTAGGTCGGTTCGTATTTTATAACCTCATGCCAGGTGAATTAAAGTAAAACAACCGAAAGGGTGCAGAGTTAGAGACATGTAGTTAGAGACATTAGAATGAGAATAATGTGAAGGTTTGTTATTATCCATTTTGATAGGTTAGGTTTTTCATAAAGCTTTGAACAATTTGTGTTTACGTTTTCTATTTGACTATACCCACAGAGTACATTTACAATGTTTGGTTTTTTCATTTATTTTAAGACATCCTATGTACGCTTTAGAATATTACTTTAAATAATAATGCGTGGCTTTTATTATTATTCATTTTGATAGGTTGGATTTTTTATAAAGCTTTGAACAATTTGTGTTTACGTTTTCTATTTGACTATACCCACAGAGTACATTTACAATGTTTGGTTTTTTCATTTATTTTAAGACATCCTATGTACGCTTTAGAATATTACTTTAAATAATAATGCGTGGCTTTTATTATTATTCATTTTGATAGGTTGGATTTTTTATAAAGCTTTGAACAATTTGTGTTTACGTTTTCTATTTGACTATACCCACAGAGTACATTTACAATGTTTGGTTTTTTCATTTATTTTAAGACATCCTATGTACGCCTTAGAATATTACTTTAAATAATAATGTGTGGCTTTTATTATTATCCATTTTGATAGGTTGGATTTTTTATAAAGCTTTGAACAATCTGTGTTTACGTTTTCTATTTGATTATACCCAGGGTACACTTAAAATGTTTTTTCATTTATTTTAAGACATTCTACTTACGCTTCAAAATATTAATTTCGTAATGTAATATTGAAAGGCTTGACATTGTGAGTTACGTTTCACGTTGATTCACGGTGCTCGTATCATATTTCAATTTTTCTAGTATTGAGATACGTGTAATGTCGTGTGCTACACTAGATTAGTCGCGAAGTAGTGACACACGCATGTGAGTATGAGTGTATGGAAGTATGTGTGTGCACAGCGTCTCGAAAAACAGAGGAATGCAACTGTTCCATTGGTAGCGCGGTAAAGAAGATGGCGAGACAAATAGAGCGCTGAGATGCGTGCAAATGTGTATCCACGAAAATCCTGTACATCACATATTAAATAAATCTGAAACTATTTTCACATAAATTCTAAGTGTAATCTAAATGTTCCTTTACTTTTATTTCGGCGATTAAGATTCACACTTCTCAATATCTAATATCTATGCGAAAATGAAAAACTATTAACCAGATTTAATAACTCACAGCGTCATTTGGTAGCTAAACATCTGTAAGGTCAACCAACGTTGAACTTCTCCACAAGTTGAAATTAAACTTATTACGAGCGAAGATACTACAACCAGATAATCAAAATCTACTCTCCTCGATATCATTCGAAGAATTCTAAATTCCTTTACTCCTTTGCCTCTTTCCCAATCGACGCAAGACGCCGTGCCTAGCTAGGGGTCGACCATGGAACAACGGGCGAGGAAATCCACGTACACAGGTGAACGAGCGCGCAACGTGAATTAGACAGCTGTCAAAGTCCCGCGGAGGAGAAGATCGAGTGGCCATATATGTGGTGCGCGAAAGGGCATCAAGAGAGCTTAGAGGAGAGGGTGGAAGGGAGGTGGTGGAGAGGGAGGGTTTGGCAGGCAGGCGAATGGATTTGGATGTGGAATGGAAGCAAGGCAATAGTAGGAGCGCTAGACAAAGACAGTGGTATGCCGGGGGAACAGGCGGAGAGCAACGGGAGATGCTGGAAAGGGGACAAAAGAGGGAGAGGGGGTGAGCACTGATAAATACCACGCCATTTCTCTTTGTGCTCCCCGGCGAGAGCACAAACACAGGGCGGCTCCCTTCGTTTCAACCTGAGCGAGAGTAGCTACCTAAACCTTCCTCTCTTCTTATTCCATCACTCTCTCTCTCTCTCTCTCTCTCTTTCTGTTCCTTATCCTTCCTCATCTCTTTTGTGCCCGACTTCGACTTTACCCTCCCGCTTTTCTCTCTCTCTTTCTCTTTCTTTCTCTTTCTCCTCTTACCCTTTCCCGGTGTATAGTCCCGTCTCTCGATCGTTTTACCATCATTCTGTTTATCTTTCGATATTTCCCAGGTTTCGGCTTTATCGCCACTTGCGGCGAGATTAGCTTAGCGAGCAAGGATTAACGACGTTCGATGAATCTGCAGCGTGTTTTACGTTGGACAAGCTTCGATTGATTCGAACAGTTGTGGACAATTGTGGTATCAGCGACGATCTTACTTAGAGACAACGAATAAAACGAGGCTGCAGTAAAATGAAATTTGTGTGTTTCTATTACAACTATTGGGTTGGCAACTAAGTGATTGCGGACTCTGTCAATACCATCTAATGACAAAATCCGCAATCAGTTAGTTGCCAATCCAATAGAAGGATATTTACGTGCAAATTTACATGAATACAAAAAATTAAAAATTACATGAATAATTAAATGAATATAAAAATTACATGCATGCAATTAAAGAAAAGAAATATTTTACTTCAGATATTTTCCACGTTCTTGCGTATCGTAGTCTGTATATCTTTGCACATTAACATTTTCCAAATAAATAGTCAAACACGTTCTAATTAAAGTTACAATTACTATACGTATTCGTAAAAGCGTGGAGATCCATAACAAGCTTCTTTGGACAAACGTAGATGTATTCTGCGCGAAAAATTTGACATCTGAAGGGAATACATAAATTATATCAGAATACTTTCAAACAGAGTGTTACGACTAACGCAATAAATAAAAAACCAACGTATACTATTTGTATTGATCAAGACGACGAAGTTTTGTAAAGAGAAGGGTTGAAACTCCTCGCGAGCAGATGATCGATGATCGACAGGATCGTTTGAAGGACAAAACAGATACGTTTAATCCCGGAGGCGAGTCATCTCGCGTGTTTCCGATGCTTCGCAGAGGGGAACAAGCGGTGAAGTAATTAAGAAGCCTTTTTTTCGATGGATTTTCTCCAGCGGCAGCTCGCACGAATGGCGGCCAATGCCCGATTTCTCCTCAGGGATTGGTTTTAAAATTAATGCTGTGTTTCTCCGTTTCGGCTCTTAATGGATTCTGGGAGGAGCTCAGCGAGAACCAATCGCCTTCTGCAGACAACCTGAACCGAAGTGAAAGCATGACACCCACGAAACGATGCCGGCCGCTTCTCGAGATTAGGTCGTATTCACGACTTTTTCCCTTTTCCCTACCTTCGTCCCACCACTGATCCGTTTGCTTACCTGGTCATCGACTAGGGTCCATCGGTCTCAGCGACGTTCTTAATGGTAACGTAGTATAAAAACTCGTTTGGCGGTGCCTGGTGGATGGTCGCGACACGCACTAACATAGGAAATCGATGAGATATCGAGACTGGAATTTTACATTGGCTTTCGAACGGTAAATTACATTGCGTAAGTTTCATCAGTTTTGAATTTCAGAAAGAAAATAATTGGAAAGAATAGTTGTTGTTTGATATCGAGTCTTCTAAGTCTTTTTAATCCACCGTTCTGGTTGGTTTATCGCTGAAAATAATTAAATTTCCTTAGAATAGGAACATGCTAGCGTAAGACATCGTAGCTTGAGTTCGTAAGAATCAATGGAGAAAATAAGGAAATTGTAAAATAATTTACCATTTGTCAAGAGTGTGCCTATACAAAATTCATAGAATCCTCGCATTAACTGATCTTCCACGTTCTCGTAGATGTACATATAAATACAGTTACACGTTCCAGCAACTTCATATTTCACATCGGTATTATGATCGGATCTTTTGCCAAGCATTAACACGATCGCCTCATCCCTTCTTCGATAAATTCATTCTCCTTAATATCAGTCAGCCATAACGAAAACCAGCAGATTTATCAATATCTTCGATATCCACCTACTCTGGCGTAAACCGCCCACGCACAAACCATCCGAATCACAGCCTATTCAATGTCAACCGGGACGAAGCAGACAAACGGAGGCTGTCCACACTTTTTGCCCCTGAAGCGCATGCAACATAACTGTTCCGCGTTTCCCGTACCATGAATAAGATAACGTTGGTGCGTATAGCGTTTTCATTCCACCAGGATATCGACGCAGTGCCTGTTGAATAATAATCGGCCAACTACGAACCGAGTTCCGTTAGGCTGAGCCGCGAAAAGAAGAAACCAACGATCCCACGACGCAATGATGGCCGCGTACAAAGGCCGCGAATCGCTGACGTAGCGGCCGTTTAGTAGGTACATTGAGGCGTGGGCGTAGAACGGACGGTGCGTAGGCTAGCCAGGATTAAGACGTCAGGCGCCCGCGGCGCTTGATTAATGCAGCGCATTCACGGCAACGAAAAGATCCTGCGCCCTTTGCGGGATCTCGCGCGAGCCTCCTCAACCTCCGTTGAGAAACCACGTTCGCCGTTTTTCTAGCGGACACGTAACGAATAGCGAAGCGAACGAGTCGACCACTGCACTGTAACACCGCGAACCTCTGCCGCGATCGTTTGACGACACTGCACCACTCCGAAAATTCGTCCAGGACCTTCCAGCTGTTTCATACATCAAACTAATCCTAATCGGTATTGTGAATAATATTGGAATTTAGAATGTTTGGGAGAATTAGGGATTTTTCAAGCTCCGGAGAGTACCTAGGGAATTTAATAACATTAGGTTGCCCAAGAAATTTCTTTCGTTTTATAAGGAAATAATAGACGCACAATGTCTTTTGCTTTTGTTGAGAATTGTGGATCTGAATTGCCGAAACAGAAGTAAAGAAACACTAAGGTTACACTTAGAATTTGTATTAAAATAGTTTTAGATTTATTTAATAAACGATTTCTAGGATTTCGTCGATATACTTTTGCACGCGTCTCAACACTTTCTTTGTCTCACCATATTCTATACTACACTGCCAGTGGACAGTTGCATTCATCTCTATTTTTCGAGACGCCGCGCACACACATACTTCCACACATTCATACTTACATACGTGTGTCACTACTACGCGGCCAATCTAGTCTAGCACACAAAATTATGCATATCTCAATAGTTTTATATTAGTTTATTGAATTATGCACGTAATAATAGAAATAGAACGAAAAGAAAATAGAACGATAAACTTTGTTCGAGAAATTGTTGTTCATCTATTATTACCTTACGAAATGAAAGAAACTTTTCGGATAACCTAACAAGTATATGGTGATAGCCTTAAGATTGCTGCATAGTAGAGTTTCGTTTGTTTGAACTTTATTAACTTGAAGGAAGATACTAGGAAAGATATTGGTGATTTTTAAAAGTTTCTGGATCGCACATAGTAGAACTTTCTTTATACGAAGCCTGTTCATTTGAAGCATTATAGAATTTAGTAATCCTTATCTCGGTAGAATTTCCATTTATGTGAGTTTCATATATTTCAACGAAATTTTACTTTCTGTTAGATTCAATGCACTGCTGGCGATTGAACGTAACTCGTATGAATATAAACTCCTACTATAGTTACGAAAAATCATAGATAGTTGAAAGCTTCAATGAACTCTTATTATATAAATTGCTTGTCCTGAGAATTGTAATATAAATGGAACTCTAAACTCTACTGTATATTCGATTCTGTATATTCTTGGAATATATGACATATTACTTATATTTAATGTATCACATTAAACTATTCGGTTTGAATCTTCTCTGAAAAATCTGACATTTCAGATGATCATCATTCATACACTGAACTATATACAGACGCAAGAGGAGTCGAGAAAGTGTTAATGTATTCAGCAAAACTTGAAACTTTCAACTCCTTAGTACCTTGAAACTTATTTGGAAACCTTGAAAGCGACGTTTCATTAAAACTGGTCATTGAAACTCGAAAGTAATTATCAGTGTCTGCCGAGAATCTGGTAGCTTCAAGGACGTTGAACGCAAGCACACAGTTAACCATGGGAAACAGGTATCGTCTCACTTGGTATTATTATACCTCGAGAACGAAAGGGGCGAAGGTTTCCTCGCACATATATGCGCACGCTATCCCTTTCATCCATTTCGCTGCAAGATCAAGGTAATCGATTAAATTGGCATGTTAATAGACGAAATTGTCTGAATATTACAAACACGCAATACAAACAGGTCTTTTTCCATCTGAAATTACCGATAATTTGGAGGTTAGGTTGGATTATTAAGCAATTACCAACGATGAAATAGCGAATATCGAGCCGCTGTTGACAAAGCCACGGCAAATCGGTTGTTCGTACATGCTTGGGATAACGAGCTCATTAACCAAAGATCACCCTCCTCCATCGAGAGCAGATCACCTGTCAGTATGGCGTCGATAACCGTCTGCACCTGCGAGGGCTTGATTGTAGCTAATGTAGAGGCACTCTTTCGCCTCGATTAATGACGCACAGGAAAATGACTTCCTCCACGATACCGCGAAACCGATTCAGCTACCACGTCGATTAACCATCGTGAAATATTGTAATTTCTTTGTCACCGTGTAAACAGGTGGAAAGGAATCGTTGAGTATCTTAAAATTTACATACTAAATATTCTGTTCTTCAATTTTTGTATTATAATCTTTTGTTTTCATAAGTAAAAGAATTTTTAGTATTTCAAGATTGAAAATTGAAAAATAGAATAGAATATAAGAAGAATATAAAAATAGAAAGAAAATTGAAGCTAGCAATATGACAGTATATCTCTATTGATAAAAAGTTTCTTCAAATTTAAAAGTTATTGATATGCATGATTTCTGGTTTCAATTTTATGCTAGTTATATTGCAAGTAACGCAAATAACACAGTAGGGGAGGACGAGTTAACTCGTCATTGGAATTCCTAACCTCTGGGGTATAATTATTTCTTTGTTTATCAATCTCTTACTTTTAATTGTATCGTTTCATTCTTATTGCGAGTAATTTATGTAGGTAATATTTACATTTGCAAGAACTAACATCCACCTAACTAAAATTAATTCGCCTTTGTCAAGTCTATTCAAGTCTATGATTATAGAAGTTTGCAGTTAAGTTTCTGCTCTGGAATTCTCTACCCTCGTTAATAAACTGACTCGTCGACAGACCAGGTAGCTCGTAATTTCGCATCTCGGGCATCTTACGATTTTCGAGGTCGAAAATTTCAAAGGAACGGTCAATCAACTTCCGTCTCTGGTTCTCGAAGATCGCTTCACAATTGAAACGTCAGGAAAACGAATGGCTACACGTCAGTTTGGATGGAAAAGCCATTAACGAACATGATCCTCGAAAAGGAACTGAACGCTGAAGGGGTTCTCGAACCCTTATTATCGTTACAACTAATTTTTCTTGACTCCTAAGAAAAATTCACTTCACTGCTCTACGGGAACGACCTTTCGCTCAATGCAATTCAAATTTTTCCAGATTTATCCTGTCATCTTCGTGTCTTTCTGTATCCTCGAACAAAGCTACCATCCAATATCCCCAGTACGAATCTCGAGCAAACAAAAAACCTTCCAGGTAAGTGACAATTTACACATCCAATAAATCCATAGCTTCTAGACCCATCTACTATTTTATCATCCCCTATTTGCAAACAGGATTTCCATCAAATATCCCGATTGTTTGAACTGCCAAACAATCGTCTGTCCATAACCTAGAAAAAGTAAACAGTGGAAGACGAAGAAGGAAAGGGATTGGCCGATTCGTGAGGGAAACGAAGCGACATCCGATGCCAGGGCTACGTGTGGAGACAGTGGATGGACAGGACGAGATCCGTTGCATAGGACACCCAATTGAAACGTCCCGGAACGAAGGATGGATGGCTGTCACTAGCGTGAGGGAGGTCTGACCGTGCGAGCACGGTTGCCATTTTGAATTCCCCTCGATTGCTGGGCCGAGTTTGAGGGATCGTAGGCGGAGATGAAGCTTTTACACCGTGGAACGAAGACGGGAGATGGAAGGCTGGTCGGGATGGATGCCGTTCAGAAGACGACCAGGTACCCAGGCCTGATACCTCGTACAAGGATACACCTTATTCCGAGCAGAGGATAAACGCGGTAAGAGAGAGGCGCGGCCCACGGCGTCATTTATCATTGCTGGAGCTCATTAAGGCCGAATCTGCCGCACGCTGATCGTCTGGGATTACACTTTCCTCTGGTCGGATCCCTCCGGCGCTTAACCCTCCATCCTTTCGGCTCTCTGTTCGCTTCCTTCCTTCTTGCTTTCACCATACTATCCTTCGTTCTTCCAATGGATACACGTTCGTTCGTTTGTGTGTTCCAGGGTGCTCTCGTTACGAGAGATTCTCCGCTGTACCCAGCACGATCTGCTCGCCTGTCGATGAGCTGATTGCTGTTTGGATACACACGGACGCTCCCTGTTGGCAAGGGAGTTTATACGTGCGTAAGAGAAATGGCGGTGGCTGGTCCGTTTGTTCAGAATGGATTTCCAGCCAGGATTCTCTCTGTTACGAGCTAACCTCTTCGCCAGGTATTGAGTCGTCAAATGTGCCGATTGCTTCTTCGTGAATCTTTTGTAATTGGGAGGTTAGTATTTCCAATTGACTACTGTCTTTAGTTTCGAGCTTTTCATTATGCGTCCTGTTCACTATAGTTTGATAGGAATCAGTCTAATTTATGCGTTCATCTGTACTTGGGTAATTACACACTTCGTTATATTCAAATGTTTACTAGTGTTAAGTGATTGCTCATCTGCATATATTCACTGTAATCACCACTTTCTCATACTATGTCGTTTTTCTTACTTCCAGCTCCGTCAGCCAACGCCATGTTTATTTGTTAACCTCATTTGCTACATGTTTTCAAATGGGATTCTTCAGCGATATTCTACGAGGACAGTGTAAGAAGCTTCTCAATTCTCAGAAAATAACTTCTCAAAATTAAACAATCTTATGGTCTTTTCTTGTACGTATTCATCGATCTCATTACAGTGGCGTTATCAGGCCAGAGGATGTTCCATTACCAAACGCGTGACGGTTGCCCAACAACTTTCTAACGTGCAATTCCAACAGAGGATAGCGAACACCAAATTCCGCATGCAGAACTGTTGCTCTCGCTGAGCCGCAAAGTACTCTTCGGCGAGTCTATTTGATCAGGTAGCATGCGATCGCTGCATCAACCCCGATCAATCTCGTTACAGCAGTTTCTTTCGCGAGACGACCACGAACAGTTTCACTCGAGAGCAGAATCACAAAGCGTGGCAACTTTAGCAGACGCCATTTACGCGCTCGTCGTTCTTTCCAGCTCCCGGCTCACATGCTGACCTCGCTCGGTTTTTCCGACCGGCCTCCGGGCGAAATCCGGCGAACGGTGCATTAACTCTCCAACCCGAGCAGCCTAATGACGCCACCGCGTCCCCATAGGGATCCTACGCTCGTGATTTCTTTCTCGCTGCTTTCTGTTACCAGTTCGGTCCTGGCTCATCTATCACGCCGCGAAAAAACTCGCTCCTTATATCGTGTCCTTCTCTCCTTTCTACCCGGCTCTACCCGTCCTTCTATTGTCTATTATCGCTTCCCTTGTTTCTTCTGCCTCCTCCGCTCTCTGCTTCCAGAGCGAGTTCATTTTTGAAGAAAATTGTACATAAGAATTGTACACAATTGTACATAAGAATCGTCGATATTATACTGAGATTAAAATTCATCTCTTAGGGAAGTTATAGTGCAAGGAGTCCATAAGTACTGTGTTCAAGGATTTGGCAAAGTGTTTTCGATTATGTGGAGATTTGCGAGTAGATTCTCGAGGACGATTATTGTATAACTCTCATATTCTGTGAAATCAGGTTTACGTTATCGGAAAGGTCGCTGAACCTGGTCTAATATCATTTAAACATAATACCATGGTCGTTTAGGAAAAGTCCGCACCCTCGTAAAACAGAAACTTCGCCGACATCTCTGAAGGCAAACGATCCGCAGTTCCAAACCCCTCCTCCATATCCATCAACACCAACAATCTCCTGCTCCATGGCAATCTTTCGACCTTTCAACGTTTCTCAAAATATTTCTCGAATCCTAACACAAGTGACAAATATGGTTAAAGGGTGAACGTATCGACCGGATGGCGAGATAGTTGGAAGCGGAAAGGGGAGTAAACGGGATGGTAAAAAGCAAAACGATCCATGAACCGGGCAACAAGACGGTGGCGGACACGACTAGGGGCGAAGACGCTAGAACGAGGCATTTGTCGCGAGTAGAGCAAACACTCGCAACTCCATCAACGTCCCCGAAGTTTCTTTCGGGTGTTGCCTCGGCTACGGTTGTATTCAACGGCACGGAGCGTCGGTGTTCTATCGCTTTTCGGTTTTTGCCTGTCACCCCTGCCCCTCCTAAGCGGCGCGACCGTGCGCTAGCAAACCACTCGTGGCTGCCCCCTCTGGCTGAGAAATGCCGCTACTTTTATTTTGCCGGTTCCCTACGTTAGCGATTTTTCCATCACCGCGGCGAGATATTTCACCGGCAATCTAAGAGTCGCAAATGGAGTCCACAATGAGGCAGAAATGGCTTGGCGCACTGATGGCCCCGGCATTTGTCTTCCCTCTGTTCCTTCCTTCTTTCCTCGTCCTCCTTCCTTTGCCCGGCTCGAGCACGCGTCTCTTTTCCCCCCTCTCGTTGCAACCTACGGTCAGATGACCAGTGCCTTATTCACGCTGCAATTGTTTTCCTTTAATCTTGGCTCGTTTCTTTTTTAATCGAACTACAGGCAAACGTTGATTACATTGGCATACACGGTGTGCGAAGAGTTGGCAGGTTAGAAGAGGATCCGAAGCTCGAGACGAGCCCCAATTAAAATATCCTGATCACCAAAGAGCAGAGGAAAGAATAAAAAGTACGCGATCTCGAGACTCTTCATCTTTTCCAGTTTAACCGACCATCAGCTCAAGTGAACACGCTTATTAACGACATCATTGCGGCCAGCTGCTGGTACAGGGCTATCTTTATGCAAAGAGCGCGTAAGCGTCGAGGAAAAGGGCAGAGGATCGTGGAACGCGGTCGTGCGAGTCAGCGCAGCCATCTCGAGGGCGCCACCGTCCCCGCCATCTTCTCCGCGCCGGGCAATAGCCGCGCAATTATAAGTCCATCAACGGCGAACGAAGCTCCGCGTTTTTCTGACGCCAGCCGCGAGTGTTGAAGAGAAGGAAGAACGACCGCGCAAGCAAGAGGACGCTTTCTACGGTGCTCGGATCGTGTGCGTGGCGCGTACAGCGCTTTGCTCGAAAGAGGCAGAGACCGGTAACGCGGGCATTTCGTGCATCAAAGTCGGTCTGATGCGATTTTAATCGCGGCTACCCCTCCCGCTTTTTCTCCGCCCGCCGCCAAAGGCCTGGACTCTCGGCCGGACCAACCCCTAGCCACCCGGTCCGGTGTAAAACCGATTAATTTCATTCCTCTGCCCCTCGATATCGAAGGAATCTAGCCGCCGGCTGACGACAACCGGCTCCGCGTAATTCATGCCTTCTTGCCATTGTCGCCCTTTCGAATCTAGTCCCCCTATATATTAGCAATTAAGCCTTGCAACGATCGAATTTCAGATCACGAGCGAAATGTTTCTCCGAGTGCAGATTTTTAACGTCAGAAGTATCGGTAACTCGAAATAGCGCGAGATGGATCGAATGACAGATAAGATAAGCTAAGAATATTGTTCCTTATCGGTAGGCGAGAGAATGTAATTATTGAACTTTAAAGTAACGTGTTATTAATGGATCGTTTAAACGGATATCAGATACCGATCGTCCGAGAGATTGTTAGTTATTATCTTTTATTTATTATTGCTCTTTTACCTATTTCGATTCTTATCTATCTACTCTATTAAATATAACAATATTTAATAATACGATAAATAACAATATAATAAAAGTGCAATAGCACTGCCTTGATTATTCTGTCTCTAAATACACCATAGCAACTTTTGGGTTTTTGCCTCCTTCCTGTGCTTATTGTCGTTCCTCCCCGTTTTGTATTGCCCTTTCTCTTTCTCTATTATTGCTTTTAGTTCACTTAAACCAGTCTCCAGTCTCGTTTGGTATGTTTTCTGTGTCCTTTGGTACTTCTTTCCTTTTACATAACCTGCATCTTTCTCCCTCTTCTTTCCAGTATTCCCTTGCTTTGGTCTGGTTTCCACATCTTGCTAATATTTTTCTGTCCTTCCACTTCATCCTCCCTTCTATGTATTTTGCTAACTCTTCTTCGGCCATTTTTCTGTAATGTATGTTATATTTGGATTCCTTTATCCTTTTCCCCCTCTCTTCTGCTTCCCGAGAGATTATTAGTTTTATTATCCATTCACTCTTGTTGTTTGGCTCTGCCCATCGATATCTGGTATTATACTTAGCCACAAACTTCCTTTCGTCTTCTACATTTTAATCCTAATTTTTCCCAGAAACCTTACATTTTCCAGATAAAAGTAGGACTTTAGTGTCCCTCCTCTATATTTCCTTCAACAATCTTATCTTCTAGCGAAAGTGTCGTAAAACTAGTTTTAGGCACATAACCTAACTTTTGTTAGAAAAATGTATGGTTCTAACTTCTGAAGCTTCAAATTTCTACATATTTGAGGTGTATGTGTATTGCACGTGATAATTGATAGATGTCGTTGATGGGGTACTGCTATTTTTCTTCTAATTTACCTAAGGCGCTAACCACTGCGCTGTCGTCGTCCGACACTACTTAGTGTCGAGTGGTGGTATTTGCTGTTGAGTGCCGCCACATATTATTCGATAATCGCAGTTAACGCGTTGACTGCCACGCGTGTTTTCAAAGAAATCTGCGTCAGGCGACGCGTGCAATCGATATTTTAGTAACGCGAGTCGCTCAAGCGGTGGTCTCGAGAATCATCTCTCGTTTCGTTTGTTCGCTACGTTAAAACCACTGGCTGTTGTCGAATATAACGAAGGGAAGTGCGGTACAGATTGTTCCGACCAAACGGTTTCTTACTCCACCGCAATTAGAAAAGCGACCGAATGCCACGGAAAACTTGGCACTCCGCTCCTTCTGCGAATTTCCGTTGCAGACGCTTCCACGGTTTACAAAATTGCAACGAGGAAGAATATGAATATTAGAATATTTGGACGATTGTTAGCTGCGAAATTATTAGAGTTGTCTGAAGATACAAAAAATCCTTGTCTTCGACGGAGCCAGCGCAATATCGCCGTTCGGAAAAATGATTCCGGGAGAAGCATCAGACGCGCGTGCAAACTACGTTGCGCGAATAAAAGACGTGGAATGGAGCGAACAAAGGCGCGAAGGAATTTGAAGAAAACAACGACTTACTGTCCAAATCGTGCCCACCGACCTCAGCTATGCGTAGAATGCTTGAAAGTTTCACGTTCTAAATAATTTTGTCAATAAACCATTTTCGTGTTACTTTTATAACAATTCCACAGTTTCATTATTGTGGAACATCTTTTCAAATGCCTACGACGATCCTCCGCAAGTAGTCGAATAAGCGACACTCGAATGTGGGTTACGCGGCCCGACCAGAAACTTTGCTGACACCCGAATACGGCAGCCGTCGTAGCAGTCGACGTGTTAAAAGATATACTTTCACTCATCCACCGAAATTCCTCAGACAGCAGCTAACGGTGCTTATCGACGGACGCAAAAAGGGTGAAGCTGGGGTACGAAGTAAACGCGGAAGGTCTGTATAAGTTTGTGGAAAGGACAGGCGGAGTGTCAGCGGCAGACTGAGACTATGGGCAGCCGACATAAATATGCATGTCTCCGCGGGCCCATGGTTCATGTGCCGGTGATCGTTATATCTCCATCTGACCGGAGACTGGAAGAGCCAGCCAGGGGGTTGGTGGTCCGGTAATACATTCAAAGTTGAATGTAGGGACTGTAGGGACAGAGAAAAGGGGGATGGAGGATCGTCCAGCCCTGTACGTGGGAGTAGGAGAGGGCAAAACGGGGTGGCGAAGTAGGTGGACGCAGAAGAGGCGAAGCAAGAGGGAGCCAGCTAGCGCGGCGAGGACGACGGAGGGGGAGGTTTCTCGTGTTTCATTTCCTGAGCTCCTATATAACTTTGTGCTCAACTCGACACCAGATTAATAACGGCCCCACCTATCCTATTCTATCCCAAGCCGAACAAGTTCGTGCTGTGTGTAGACTCTGTGTGCCGTGCGCTCGCGATGTCTACCTCATATCGTTTCTCTCTTCTCCCTCTTTCTTCTGCTTTCTCAACCCCTAAGCGTATTAGTTCCATCTCCGTCTGTTTTTCTGTATCTCTGTTTCTCTAGCCGGCGCACACCTTTTCGCGCGACGGATGCACGACATGCTTGAAAATTCTGTCCATGTTACAGATGCTGCACGAGAACGACGGCACGCCCTGACAAACCGATGCGCTGAAAACTTGGCAGCGGCTGACCGATGCAACTCGTACGCCGAACCGGGGTAATCGTATTTCATATCGCCATGGCCAACCTGTTATTTGTTCGTCGGCCTCCACCGACCGCTACGCACCGCGGGAGAATATGCAGCGTATTCCATCTATATTTTCTCTTTTTTTCTTTCTTCTCTCGTCCATTGAAAGGTGGCAAGCAAACAAGGATGAAGGAACAGCGTACAGAGTTGCGAGACGTACGTTACGTCAGTTGCGATTCCTTAGGTTCGACTTTCGGCAAGTAACAACGAGAGCGAGGAGATAGAGCCAGAAGATGGAAAAGGAATTAGGAACATTACTACAATCCATAGAAATTCAAAATAATTGATATTCACTAAATGTATCGTTATTGCAACAATTTTTCGGTTATCTTAGTTTAGGACTGTTGAGGTTATTCGATATATAAAGAGAGGAACGTGTGGATAAATTGTAAAGTAGAAAATATACTGTAATACGGAAGTGTAAGTACAAGTAGGAATATAATTTGAGCTGGTCCCGATCCGCACGCTAGTGTCACACGCTCAAGATGGCCACCCGCTCAGAAACAGTAATCAGATAGACGAAACATCCTGCATGTCATAGCTATGGGAATAATAACCAAACAGTAACGAAATAGCCGCCTCTGATATACATCCGACGATAACCCCTCCAAAGGGACTAAAACCTCGATATAAAAACCCTGCTAAATCAGCGCTCGAGACCTCATTCTGTTCTAACACTTTGAACCGTCACTCTGTTGGATTTATATAATAAAAATTCCATCATTTTATACGAAGTTCAATCTCTTCACCTTATTCGTGAAACGTACGAACTGCGACGCGAGATCACCGGCGATCTATCGGTTTCGTGATTTCTTGTGTCTCCGACGTAACACTAGCAGCGTTACCCTATAACTGAAAACTCCGAAGCTATCGTCGCCTGTCTACTGTCTATGGTCTGCCTGTTATTAAATATAGGTTAGGGGTTGATATTTAATGGATTCACACAGATTGAATTTTACTTTCTATATTTCACCACCTCGTACAAAACGTCTGAACACACCAGATACACTTAGATAATTAACACGTGGTCGACTACTAAGACAAAAGAGCGTCGTTAGGAGTCATACCAACTTAGCTTGTAGAACTAGCGACGATACCAACTTAACGTTTCTCAATACTGCCTTCGCCCCAGTCTATTGTTTATACGCTGTCAATGGCTTCAGTGCTCGAGAAAACTAAAAGGACCAGATGTACAGTTCTCTTAGAATCGGTGACCACTTCAACAAGGACCAATTATGTGAAAAATTATACCATATCCGAGATTTTCTCCGGAGTGTAATCACAGGATAAGCTTCTCATGCGATCACGTGCGCTGTTCCATCTAGCTAACCTAAACTTAGCCCAAACTTATAATCGGACTCGATTATTTTACGCCGGACGATTGTTATTATTTTGATCGTTGTTATCTTAAATTGCAACTGATAATCGGAATTTTGAGTGGCGATTCTCAATTGAACACACGTTTCACAGATTTTCTAACGCGTTCCACCCTCTAAATCTTGGACTGTGCGTCACAGTGCGCAACAAATCCGCGGCAGGTATTCTTTTTCCTCATGGTGGCAGATCACCGCCACTGATTCGGCTTCATGAGCATGATGGTCGCCTCGCGTGCCAAGATAAATGTACCGCAGACACGTTATTACCTATCGGTACGTGGCGCCGGCCCACTGAAACACGTCATATCGTAGGCAGATGTATGGAAGCGGTGTTCAAAGAATACTCATCTACCTGGAGTATGTATGCGAACCAGGATCGGGCGCGCTCGCGCGGACACGCGACGTGGCTAGGATATTCTGGTAATGCGTATTTGATTACGACCACCGGACACTCTCCGTTCCTGTTTACGTCGTGTTTGCCCGACTGCTTTAATAGAATTGGGCTTGATCGTGCCTGATGCTCGTCCTGTCAACTTTGCCCCGTCAACAGATAGTGTACTTGTTTATATATTGCCGCTGATACTTGATATTTTACGGAGTAGATCAATCTAGGATTTGTATAAATCGTTTAGATACTTTGTTCAACACTGAAACTACCACAGCAGTCAGATTGGTTGGTTTTATAATTTTATTTTAAAATTCCTACTTCGTGTTATATTTTTTCCGCAATGATAACTAAAAGAATAATATAATGAATTTTATTTTGTTTTTTAGGTATTCCAATTAAAAAACAGCGATTTCGATTAACTTTTTACAGAATGACGATGCCATTAACAGATGCAAGATATTTCTTTAATAGCGATGATTCATTAAAGGAGTGAGAAAAATCATGAAAGTTCGGTATAACTCCACAAAGTGCTCATA
This sequence comes from Bombus vosnesenskii, assembly GCF_011952255.1. Classification (NCBI taxonomy): domain Eukaryota; kingdom Metazoa; phylum Arthropoda; class Insecta; order Hymenoptera; family Apidae; genus Bombus; species Bombus vosnesenskii. Next base: position 405,964 of record NW_022884342.1, read on the forward strand.
TACTGGAAACTACTTTAGATTAAAAAAATCGAGGCGCTTTCAGAGAAATGTGCTTTTTGCAAAAGTCACACATGATTACAGATTTCCTACTTTCGTTGAATTTTTTGCCCCTTGAAAGCGAATTATGCATGCGAAAAAGTATTACTTGGATTTGTTTAAAAAGCTGCTTATAAAAAATATATATAGTATATAACAGCATTTGTAAATAAATAATTCCTCGTTGTAAAATTTAAGCGTAGCATTTGAATGTGCATCCAGGCCCCGCAAAAGGTCACGCCGGCCCTGATTTATATATTTCATGGTGAATATCTTTATATAAATTTGTAGTATAGTGGACGAAAAGCTTAAGAGATACCGGGCGGACTATAAACAATGTCGCGAGAAAGCCTAAGTGCCGACAGGACCAACAATGTATCTTTGATCCTTCGATCGAATAATTACGCGAAAATGGCCTGCGTAACCTTGGCCATGAGCGGTTGCGGAACATGTGTGTGGTGGGGCTAAGACAAAAGACAAAAGACAAAGAGATGCTAAGTGAAACAGACGAATTAACAGTCAGTGTTAGTTGAGAAGTCAGGGAGTGCGAATTGCGTTGTCGAGAGAGCGTGGTCCGCGTGAGAGAGAGCGTTGGAACCGTAGTGACGAGAGTTGCAAATCAACTATTTAGTTGTCTTAATTATAGTACGTCATTGTATTTAGTTCATGTTAAATAACTATCGTTTCCTGTTTAACCAACATCTGTTTAATCCATTATAAATAAACTAATTGTAGTAAAGGTTCTACAAATTATACAAATGTTTATATTACATTATTATATTCATAAGTATAAACTAATTGTAGTAAAGATCCTACAAATTATACAAATGTTTATATTACATTATTATATTCATAAGTATAAACTAATTGTAGTAAAGATCCTACAAATTATACAAATGTTTATATTACATTATTATATTCATAAGTATAAACTAATTGTAGTAAAGATCCTACAAATTATACAAATGTTTATATTACATTATTATATTCATAAGTATAAACCAATTGTAGTAAATGTCCTACAAATTATACAAATATTTATATTACATTATTATGTTCATAAGTTACACAAGTCAGTATGTGTTTTTGATAATATACATACACATTATTATTTACATATATACTAATTTACATATATATTATCATAAATATTATTTGACATAAATATATTTGATGGCAGCATATATGTACATATCTTCAAAGTGGAAGATGTTAATTAATCATTCAAAAATGTACGGCTATATGATTAATACTTGCCACTTTATATGACAACAAAGGGACCAGCTAATATATCACCAAGATCGCTGAAAAATTCATGTTATTTGAACCATAAACTACATGAAACATTAAATGTACCGACTTGTACGTAACTTATGAATATAATAATGTACGATCTTTACTACAATTAGTTTATTTACAATAAACAGATTAAACAGACGTTGATTAAACAGAAAACGATGGTTGTTTAACATGAACTAATCACAATAACGTATTATAATTAAGACAACTCTCAACTCACAATGACTGTTAATTCGTTTTTGTTCCTTAGCAACTCCTTGTCTTTTGTCTTAGCCTCGTGTCTTTTGTCTTACCCCCACCACGTACGTATTCAAACAAGCAGCCGCTTGTTTATAATTCGCTCGACACCCCCGGGCCTCTCGTCCACGATACTATGATAACATAATATAAAATTTGTATGATTTTAATACAATAATTTTAAGTATAAAACTTTGTTCGCATCGATAAGATTAAGCGATATCGTGACAAAGTAGCCTAGCGAAATGACGACTTAATACAATTAATATTGTTGAGAAAAGTTAAGTTGGTATCATCGCTAGTTCTACAAGCTAAGTTGGTATGACTCCTAACGACGCTCTTTTATCTTAGGAGTCGACCACTTGTTAATTATCTAAGTGTATCCGGTGTGTTTAGACGTTTTGTACGAGGTGGTGAAATATAGAAAGTAAAATTCAATCTGTGTGAATCTATTAAATATCAACCCAAACCTATATTTAATAACAAATATTATAAAATCTAGCAGAAAATCGAATGGAGAAATCGCAATAGCCATCGTCTATCAAAGAACCATCGAATCGACGTGCGCGAGGCATCATAGACGTCGCTGGGATCGAACGTGCCAGGACACAAGGGCGATAATGATGATGACGTCGGCGGTCATTACCTCGGAAGCGTACCGCCCATTTTGTTTCTTTCGCCACCGCGTTTTAAAAGAAGATAGCAACGAACGACGAACGAGTCTTGGGCTGGATCGGCCAAAGGGTACGTTATTCCCCCGTTCGAGATTGATCGCTCGAAATGAAATATTTAATTCACAGACCTGCTCCTATAGGCGCTGCTCGCCGCTGCCCAATGACAAACGCGTTACAAAATATTTTTAGATTACCAGGCCAGCCGATTTATGGCCATATTAACCGACGGTATTCCTCGCCGTCGTCGGCCTGCCGATATTAACACGTACGAAAGTGAATTACCGCGCATCAACATGCATTCTTAAACATATTCCCTTCGACGTGTAAAGTATGGCAGTCCATTAGTGGCTAAATCGTACGCTCGAATCCAAGCCAGTACCCCTTCTCTCGTGACATTACGTTTTATTCGTAGCCCGGTGTCCATTTGTGTACCCGATATCTTCGATTCTTCGTGAAAAGCAGCATGTTTTGTGCTCACAGTGAATCGATCGAATCGACGACCAGTGTATTTAAGGACCGAGTATTCGCGAAATCAGCTACACGTGAGACTGGCTCGCGGATCCAACACAGTAGCTGCCCGAAGACGGATGGCCGCCATTATTCCGGATATACTAACAGATGCCTGCGCTTATTAATTTAATTGGTCGCCGTTACAAGCAATGCGTAGCTAATTAAACTCGAATGAAAATAAATACACGACGACGTCGGAGAATTGCGAATTTAGGCGATCGTTGGCTTCGAAGTATGGGCCCGACAATGTTCTGTCGTGGATTTTATATTGGTTTTCAGAAGAATCGAAATATTCTACGTTGTAGAATTGCAGTTAAAAAACGAACGACTTCTTTCTTGATGAACTTTCTCGGTAGCCATTGGCGCTGTTAAAATCGCTGTGGTACAAAATTTCCAGGACCCTCTGATCCCCTGCTTCGTAGCCCGAGCGATATTAATTGGCCGATCATCGACAGCCCTGCCACCCCAAAGCCGAACGATTCGTCGAAAAAGCGAACGCAGCCAACGGCAGCGGTTCTCGGTTGCGCAAAACAGCTCATCAAACATCCATAACGACAGCTACAGGAAAACGGGGCAACCCTTTGCGCTCTCACCCTCTTGCCTGCTGCTTCTCTCTCGCGGCTTACCCCTACTCCGTGTGTACATACTCGACACGACGTTTTAGTTCTCGACAGTCGAACTCGGCCAAACCTCCGACAAGGGCTCCGCTAATGAATTTGGAAAGTGTAATCAGTAGCGTAGCTACTGGCAGGGGATGCTGGTAGCGGAGGAGAAAGGCAGGGGAGGGAGGGGATGACTTGAGGGTCGAGGAGCCGGCGAAATCGTCGGTGGAGAAACGAGGAACAAGGAGAAGCAGAGCCACGGCACCGTATCAGAACCGGAGGGAGGAAAGAGGGATGAAAGAGGGCGGATGTGACGCGGAATGATGGAGCGCGGACCGTGGAGAAAAATGAGAGTGGCGGAAAGGCGAGGGTGGAGGGACGCTGATGGATCGGCGCTCCTCCCTCCGTTGCACCCTCTCGCGGCTCTCTCACGCCCGACCGTCCCTGGGCTCCCACCCCCGTCAGCCACCCTCCACGTTCAGGTTCGCGCTCCCAGGGGTGGAAAAGCCCCGCAATATTACTCATAGTCGGTGGGCCTCGTCCTACCACGTCCTTCACCCTCTTCCTCTATTTTCCACCGTCTCTTTCTATTTTCCTCTCCTCCTGCTTCCGCGCTTTCATCTCTGTCCCCTTTTCTTTCTTCCTAGTCTTTCTTACGTTCTCTTCTCTTTTTCATGCTCTTTATAATTTCCTTGATTTTGCTAGATGTTTGATGTTTGTTTGTATATAATGACGGAGTGTTGTCTGTTTGAATTAGGATCAATGGAAATTGTACGCAATGCTGGTAATACTACGTTGACTGGTTATGTTACGTTAGCTCCGGGTGAGTGTTATCAGTACACCACATATACTGAGCGTTTTGGACGTTAGGACAATTGGATGCTCCATTACAGGTCTGCTCTACACGATTCATACGTAAGGAAATTATTATCTTGTTTTTATAGAACCAATAACTTTATTTGAAATATTTATTTGTTGTTGTGTATATTACTTTATACATTTCTTGAATTATTTACTAATATCATTTCTCTATTTTCCAGGTGTTCCATGTTATTGAATTCCCTCACAAATATAATAAGAATCGTATTTTGTTGGATCTTGACACTAAGGTAATTCTGAGAATTAATATTATCGTGCTAATATGTTGTACATTGTTTATTTTGAAATTGCTCGACATTTTTCTTATATATCACAATCTTATTATACACAGCGTGCCTGTAACCCATCCTGACAGCATCCTGAAGCAGGAGCTCCACGGAAATTATTTATTCATACTCGATCTTCCGCGACTAACCACGCTTGCCGCAACCCTCGTGGTGAAACGTGCAGGGGTCGGAGGTTTATCGAAACAGTTTCCAGTTGCTGCTCAATAATATCGAACATCGAACAGAAGCCACGATAACGTGAAAATTAGCACCTCGTCGTAGGAGCTTATACTTAACGCGTTCTTTGGATTCTTTTAGATCCAATTGTTAATCAATTTATTAAATTGGAGAAAATTCATACTACTTGAAAGATAAACAATTTCGTTGACACGAAAGTGAAATTAAAAGATAAAAATTCGGGTATCGTAAAATAAAATAGTAACTTTGAAATTATTATCGATCAATGTTTTAAATCAGAAAAATTCGACCTTGAATGTGAAGCACTTGACTCGTTACTACTCTCATTTTCCAATTTAACGTAACGTAATTGAACGAGATTGTTATCGATGAATCTACATTTTATCGGCATGTACATCGATTTGGTATACAAAATGGGTACTATTTGCATGCGACAAACACGAGGATACGTATAATCAGTCGGACGTTTCATGATGTTATGTTAAACAATTTTCTGGCAAAGCCAGTGCATTTAGTCTAAGATATATATTGACAAATGCGTGGATATTTCCGGTAAATATCGCATTTTCCACGAGGCTAAACAACCAGCATATGCACGTTGCAATTTCGTCGATGTATATACCAACGACTGAATCTGTTAGGCAAGGTCTCACCAACAAATCCGTATATTTATTTGTTGTGTCTGATGCAAAACCCATACGTTTTGCGTCCACCTTTTTTGATCCGATAAATTATAAGCTTGCGTTGCAGCGGATTCCTGTCAGCTCCGTGACACGTTTGCCAAACCGGTGATTGGTCAACGGGTATCGGTTGGAAATTACTCGTCACACTCGACGTCTGACCTTTTTCTCTCATAGCCACTAGATCCATCAAAGAAATCATATGAATTTTAATTTCTTCTCGAATTTCATATCCATTGGCGCACAAATTTTTCCTCCATCTAGCAGTGAAACTGATTAAATTTAAAAAAAAAAACAATTAAAAATGAAAGTAGATTTTATCTATTCTTCGTAAAATATTACATTTATGATAAAATAATTGAACTGTTGAACAACCAGAGTATCAGATATGTTCATTTACAATGTCAATATATTTGTCCAAAAAGTATCTTTCTTTTACAGACACATCTTTTATAACGATGTATCTTTATAGAAACGTGAAACACAATCTGTCGAACATTGTAACTATTTTGATAGAACTATTGAGATATGTATAATTTTATATGCTAGACTAGGTTAGCTGCGTAGTAGCGATACTTGTATGTGAATATCAGTGTGTGGAAGTATGTGTGTGCGTGGCGTCTCGAAAACAAAGGAATGTAAACTGTTCAGTTAACGGTCTGGTATCGAATAGGTATGACGCGTGCAAGTGAGTATTGATGAATATCTTTGAAATCGTTTATCAAATAAATATATAACTATTCTAATATAAATTCTAAGTGTAAATTTAGTGTTCCTCTACCATTATTTCGTCTATTCTCAACATTCTCAACAAGAACAAATTGGATCATACGTCATAATATAAAACCAAAAAAGGTTGTGCGTCCATTATTTCCTTATAAAACGAAAGAAACTTTTCGGACAACCTGATACATTTCTATATAACTTTCTTAATACTTTTCAAGATATTCTTTCAAGTGAAACCAGCCCATAAAGAGTCGTTTCAATGTTCGTCATAGGAATCCTAGTAACCCAACCTCACTGATTATGTCAATCCTAACCTAACCCTAATAACATTACAATTCACAGAGAAACTCCCATCAGCAAGAAACTCTGTAACATTAAACGCAGCTCTAAGATCCTCCAAAGTGCATACTCCATGGAGCACACAGCGGAACGACGATCGCTGTCACACGCGAAGCTGGGAAATCCTGTAAGCGGCTGGAACGCAAACAAGCGTTGGAGATTTCGTTGGACGATTCGAACACAGCAGCGACATTCACAAGCGATCCATCCGAGGTTGGCTTCAATACGAAAACTGTCGGCGTCAGAAGTGGGTTGGTGAGGGTTCGGGGAAGAGGAGAAGGAGGCTCGTCTGGCAGGTACTATCGGGCGGCAGCCGAGACTGAGCTTTTGCACGGTTAGCGCGATTCGGATGGCGGCGCCACGAACCGCCATTACTCAACTATTCACTCGGTAACGCAATCATACGTCACAAAGGCCTTTCATTTGCAAGCGCATTGTGGAAACCCGGCGATATTAATTGCCGCGGCTCGTTACCCTCTCCAGCCCTTCCCCCAGCGTGCTGCCACCGCCACCCCTCGTTCCAGCCACCCTCCGCCGAAAGCCCTCCGCCACCACGTGAACCAGGGCCACGGCTATTCCCCGTATTACGTATTCCGGTGCCATGCGGCGGCTCTGTCCTGCGTTGCCAGCCGACAACCCTCGCTTCCGACCTGCGTTTCAACCCCCAACCCCCCACACACCGCGGCACCACGCTCTTTCTAAAGCATTCTTGCGCCTGACAAATACGTCGTCCGAGGACAACGCGAGCGTAGAACGTGACTGCTGCCTTTCCGCTGCCGCGCTACGTTCGCGAATATTAATTTTTTGCCGCGATCTGCTAGGGGAACATGTCTAGCGGTGGATGAAGCAGGACAGGGGGAATGGAGGTTGTTGCTTTCTTGAAATTTTCACAGCACTTTAACCAAGGGTCGGACAGAATTATTGCTAGCTGTTTTATTCGAAGGCTATTGAGGCGAGTAGTGGAAAGGCTATGGACACAGTTTCATCGCGTTCTTTTTATTATCGTTTTGCATTAGGATTACATTAGTGACTTTTTGATGTGGTTATTGTTTACGATTTTAATGTTATTTTAATGTTATTGTATATCGTAGACGATTAATGTGAAGAATTCGTTTGAGGAAAATACTAGGATTATTTTGTAGAGGATTGGTCTGTGGTTTAAATGATGAGATAACTTGATGTTGAAGTCGTTAAATATATTTAAAAATAATTAATAAATGCAGAGAATGTTCGCTAAGATGCTCGGTAATTAATTAATTAATTCGCGGTAAGACTGTGTATTAATTGCTATTAACCCCTTAACCTACAACTACGGGCATAACCCGTAGTACAATGATCGGGCCAAACGTAAATATTGCGGGCATTCTCGAACGTAAATTGTAGGTTAAGGGGTTAAAATTGATCAAGACTGGGACTGAAAAGCTAGTTACCTTACGATGATTTAAATTCGTCTTTGTTTGACGCTTGCACGTAGCAGCGACATTGTTTTGCCACGAGTTTATTTATTATTTCATTATGTACAGCCTAACGATGTTGATACTCCGAGGCAAAACAACAACATGTTTTCGTTTTGTCAATCTTTTCTCCCGATAAATATTTTTATCTTTGTACACGTATCATTATGATTTTTTCTTTCACGCATGATCGCATGATGTATCCTATTTAGCGTACGAATCGTTAAAAATCAAACGTTTCATATGTAACAAGGTAATATTAATTCCGAAAGAAATGATCGTGGGAATTCGATGAATTATACGGCCAGTGACTAGTCGTAACTGAAATTCTACCCAGTTAGCTGCAAAACGATCAGTTACGTCACGAGCACCATCGAAGCACTCTCTTCTGGAAAACGTCGAAAACACAGGCGTAGAACCCAACCTAACCTCCACGCGAACGCGACCAGCCAGCGATTTCATCGTTGCGTCGCGTAGTTCTCCGCTGCGAGGCATAAAGCAATCACGCGCAGAGGATGCTATTTGCATGCAACGGTAGGTTGCAGCGGCCGGAACAATTTCGAAATTCGCGTCGAATTTTTCAATTGTCCCCCCATACCAGATCGATCCTTTTCCCGCGGAACGATATTTCTTTTTGTATTTTCTTTCTTCTTCTCGTGGCGACGCGAACGCCGTAACGTTTATTAGATCCTGTCGCGTTACGGACGTTCTTCATATCGTGTATTCTATTTCCGAGGCTGCCTGGTGTCCCGTGCTGACACCAGCAGTCTCGTTTATGCAAACTTCTCGCGCGCGTCGAGAGTTTCTGAAGCACACTCGCGTGTGCCAAATACAAGCAGCAAGGTTAGGACAATAGAGTGGATCGCGCGCAGCCTGCACCAGATACACGTTGGGCAAGAAGAATGTTGGAAGCGGTCGAGTGCACCCCTGACCGCCCCCTTTTTCGCCGCGTTAAAAACATTGTACCCTGTCGCGAATTATTGCGTACTTACCCGGCTTTAATTACATGTTCATGGTAATACAATGGCGTAAGAGGACTCTTTTGAATATTTTTTGTATACCAGTAGAATAGAAATTTACCCATGTGAAGAATATATGATTTATTTTTGCTGTACGAAGAATTAACAATCACGTGGAAACGTTAACGTGGATGTATAGTTGGACAGAAAATTAAAAGCATTGTCTTTATCGGTGTCTAAAGTACTGATTAACACTTTGACTGTCACGTGGGTCATATATGACCTACCACGGTTTCTCCTGTGACGTCACGGTCACTGGTGACCGTAGCGCTTCAAGTTCTTACAATTGTAAAAATTGTATGAAAATTGACAGTTGGGGCATTTTGAATATAACCGATAAATAGAAGATACTTTGAAATAAAAAGCGCCCCATTGAACGATTAAACATTTCTGTTAGAACATCAATAAAAAAAAATGAGAACAAACGTTGCATCTAAAATGTTAAGAAAAACTCAAATTGTCAAATATAATACTATAAATGTTACGTCTTCACTCAATTGCATTGCTTAACTTGTCACGTCTCCAGTTCACTTCCCTTTCAACGAACAAAAAAAATTTTTAACGTTCTGAGAACATCTTTACGCATAACATTACACTGTGAAATGGCATATTAATAACGACTTTATAAAAATTTTTTAAGCATAGAAAAATATGATTAAGTTGGAAGTAACGCAAAGAACGCAGCTGTAGTAGGATGCAGAACATTACATAAAATTATACAATCAGTGTAAGATACTTTATACCGCGATAGTTCTAAAGGAAATTTCCCAGAATTACGAAATCGAAGCGAGAAAGTGGCTGACGCAGTCGATAAATGTTTCCTGTAGAAATTATTGCCAAAGGAACTCTATTTCCTAACAAAATTACTTTAAACGATACGTATTATAATTCTACGTATAATTTACGTAAGTAACATTTCATTCACAAGCGTATGGCGAGTAATCAGTTTAGAAAAAGAGGAAGACGACTGGAATTTAAAATACAAAGCGAGCAAAGGATCGTTGCAAAGGGTTAAAAAGTACATAGTGACGAGATCGATTCCGTGCTCCAGCTCGTTTTCCATTTATCCGATCCCTCTATTGAGAGCGGTCTCAAAGGAACCGTGCGAGTGACAAATACAAACCCGAAGACATTCCTCCAATGGATGTCATTGATTAATCTTAGCGTATGGATTGCAAGACGGTGAAGTAGGCAGTCAGTCACAGGCACATATACAATATGGCCACGATTTTTCACGTCCACGCTCGGATACGCCGCTTTATCACGCGTGTCGCGAAAAAAACAAACATCGAAATTGGATTACGCTGCGGCGGACGATCGGGCTGCATTATTATACATTAGAAACGTCCGTTCGATACAACGCCGGTTATTTATAATTGATTTTTCTAGACGTCCATGTCCGATAGGTTCCGCTGGTAATTGATGTCTTCAATCTTCCCTCGAACGTAACGCGGTTCTAATCGCTGTTCGATGCACTACCGAGTGTGAAAAGAAGTTGACCGTGTAATTTGTATTTTACTGCGCCGCTCTTCTGCCTGTTTTCAATGAGCGTAATGGCTAAAATTGCCTTTTTTTCCATTAGATCGTTTTTTCCTTCTTTTTTTCCTTTTCTTTTTTTTCTTTTTAAGAAGCACACCGTATACGTTTGTTCAATTTACGCTGAAAGAACCGTGTAATTTGCTCATCGTAAAAGAATGACGTGTATTCCCATTAGAATGCAACGCTGGTAATTTAATGTTCCAGCGTGTTAGGACTGCAAGCAAGTAGTTGCATAATTCTCTTTGAACTTTCCAGGATTACTGTACTGATGAAAAAACTAAATACGATTCACACAGTGTAATCACGTCGTTATTATAATAAAACTTAGCGAAGCTGTTAAGAACAAGTAACAACGACTACACGAAGCATCGCGAATTAATAAACACGTTCTGTCTCTTCCAAACGAAATGACCAATCGCGTCAGAGAATCAACATTTTGGATTTTACATGCAACGACATCTTCCACCGCAGCCTCCAATTAATATGTAAAAATCCGAGCTCGTTCTTAGCGAGATGTTTCGTCGAGCGGACATGTTCTCGCGAGCTCGGTTATCTCGAGTACAGGGTCGAGACGTGTTCCGCTCATATTCCTGGCCCGTGTTCCCCAGCCCGTGTTCACCGCGTGTCGGAAACCCGTCCCCTTCCACAATCTTCGAGCCTATAAGCGTCACACGGGTCGCGTTTGAAAAATCGGCTCGGTCGCCGTGGAAAAACCGCACGCGTGTTTGCCCTGGTCGAATCGGCTCGAATTCGAAACACCGTCTCCGAGAGAGAGAGAGAGAAGGAAGAGCGGAAGACGAACACAAACGAGAGAAACGACAGCTGGCCTCCGTTCCAGCGGCTCAACGATCCGATGATTTCAGTGTGCGTGTCTTGGACACACTTTTCAGACGAGAAAAAAGCTGATCGCTGACGTTTGATGGATCGCGACTAGGACGCCCTGGACAGAGAGCTACTCTGTTTTTCCACGGTCGTCTCTTCCTGCTGCCGCCTCCCTACCTTATTCTCCGAGGCCTGCCAGATCTTTCTTACGTAGCAGTACAGCGAGAAGAACAAAGACATCAACGCTGATGGATGCGCGAGCGCACCGGCCACGATGCGTGCGCTGTGTATTGTCTTCTGTCTCCCCTAATCGGCTTTCATCCTTCCTCAAGATCAAAAGGGTTCCTAGTATTTTTCTGGAATGTGATTTTCGTGCAGGTTTCAGGGTGCTTCTTTTTTACTTTGCAAGGCTATGGGATATTGTGGAATATAAAGGGATAGCTATCGGAGTTGTGGGGTTAGGTTATCCGATAAGTTTCTCTCGTTTTATGAGGAAATAATATACGCACAATGTTTTTGGTTTTATTTTATTTCGTCGAATTACGTACAAGCCATTTTGTTCCGTTGAGATAAACAGCGCGACGTTTCACAGACTTGGTTTCACGTTTGTACGAAGGTGCACTGTTGTAAAAAACACGTTTGCGAAAAAAAGACACTCTCCGGATAACCTAAAAGGTTGTATATCTTTGTATGATTTCTCAACAGTCTATCTATAATGTACAATCTCTTAATTCGTTAATAATATTAGTTAGCAAATTATCGCTTGTGCGTGTCTAGACAATTTATAAAACATTTTACAAAATTGTACAACAGAAGTGCACAAATTAATTGCGAATTTTTATGAACGTAACTAAAGAAATAGAAACTAAATTCACGTTTGTTTCACCGTTTAGACCAGGCAATTGTTACTTCGCGAAACCACTAATTATACAATATTAGTACTTAACCTCTTAAATGTTAGGTTATCCGAAATGTTTCTTTCGTTTTACGAGGAAATAATAGACGCACAATGTTTTTGGATTTATATTATTTTGTCCAATTACGTACGATCGACTTTGTCCTGTTGAGATAAACACTCCTATTGTACTAATTTTAACGTTACGCACATGGATTTTTAATTGAATATTCACCACTTTCAAATGCTAAAATCGCCGTGAATGTTTAATTATAGAAGATTTCGATTTATATTCGGGCCTCGTTTTTCGATCTCGGAATGTTGTGTCAGGTGTGGAGAATTCTTCTCTTTCTTCCTCTTTCAAGCAGGCTCGGTAGAGGCGTTAAAAAATTACGTTTGTTGCGGCTCGTACGTCTTAAGTCGCAAGTAGCTGGCTGCGACACATAATTACTTTCCTTAGCCGTGCGCTCAGCCATCGTGGACAGTAATTAATAGTCCTTCCTGTCTCGCGAAAGACGCTCTTTGGTGTTTCACGCGGCCGAATCTCGAGAATGAACGTTTTCTTTTTTCTTTTGCCTGTTTACCGGCTGAATCGAGGTAAAAAGACGCACGAAACGAAAACAGGAGGGAAAGGCTTCGTGGAAATATCGGTGTTCTCACGCGATCTACTCGGTCCGAGTTAATCTACCGAATATTTTATATTTATAAAAGAGTTGTAATTATAGACGATGATTTGCGGATGTTTTGATCGATGTAATGAAATTTGCCAAGTTTTGGCAGCAGATCGCTCACATTTATCGCGTTACAATCCACAGCTTGAGAAAAATGAAAAATGATACGCCACTTGTTCTTTTAACTTTGTAGAAAACACGAGAAGCAAAAGTTCAGTTATATGAGCACGTATTTTTATAGTTATCTCTCCTATCATTTGTTTCTGTTCAGAATAAATTATATACGCCGGACAAGTGAAATGCGATACGCAGATAATTTAGACAAAATGCATAGACGTATTCATCTACAGCGGGACTGTAATATCAGAAGCTAATAAGAGCTGGTACAAGCGATAAATAGTGAAACGTTGTTAGTAGCATTCGATTAGATAAATTATTCGTACAAATTGCATTTTCAAGCATATTAAAATATAACGCGCATGGCGTATGTTCTTAAATTGTAAGAAATTTTCCAAATTCTTTAATATTTCTTTTACAGACACATCTTTTACTTCACACAAACATGAAACCTAACCTGTCAAACGTTGTGATCTTTATCTTGATAGAACAAAATGGACGACCTAATATTTGACACTAAAACTAGTGTAGGTAAGTCTAGTGTGGTCACCAGTCAAATTAACTGGTTTTACAATTTTATTTGAAAATTCCTACTTCATGTTATAGTGTAGTATAGTGATTTCCATCCTTAATTATTCAAACAAGTTCTTAACGTTGAATATTTTGTATACTTTATACTTGTACATCTTAATCTCCCAGAATTGTATAAACATTTAGAGAATATTTATCAACACCAGAACTACCACACCAGTCAAATTGATTGGTTTTACAATTTTTTAAACATGTGGACCCTCGTTTAGGGATGATAGTCCCAGGTGGATTAATAATATCAAAAATGTACCACATAACATGGGATTGCTTCTGTAAGAAAGTAATAAATCAATAAATATAAAAATATTCTATGATTATGTATTTTTTAAAGACCAGTCATTTTCACTGGTTTTGGTAGAAATAGCTTCGTGTTAACTATCGGTAGTTCTAATGTTAAATTCTGTAACTTGCTCATTTAAATACAACAAGCTTAATGTGTAAAAAAATAATGGAGCAGTGGCCGAGAGCTCGTTCGAAGCATGACAAATGAAATGGCGAAATAACTCAATCCCATGTCACGGCCACGGTAAGCATAATTTCGCGCGTTTCACGGGGCTGGCTCGTGAGCGGCCATTCTCCACTAGCAACTTCATTCGGCCGTGGCCCCCCCGAGCACGCTCTCCATCGCCACTGATAACACGAATTTACCAAGGCTGGTCGTTTTGCTCGCGCCAGCACCGAGAAAATCGCCTCTTTTCACATTACGCATATTATGTAGCGAAGGCGCAGCCCTTACCTGGCTATCCACGCGGCGGCAAGCCGGTCATCATCATTACGCGGCCGGGAATCGCGATATTATGCTTTATCTTTGGCAGCCAGTCCCCGGGTACGGTGGTTACACGAACACGGCCACGATTAAGTATGCAAAGATCGAATTTGAATAATGAGATCTTAATGATACCGTTCTCCATCGAAACTTTCTGCCTAATCTCCGCTACGAATCGATCGCGCGAGTGACACACTTGTGCTTCTATGTCCAAACGAATCAATTGTGTCAGCTTAAAGAAGAAAGAGTTATCCCTATCTGTTGAAGATGACAACGTGAGTTCGTGCTCGCCATCTATATGCAGATGCGTTAGTTATTAGAAATAGTAACTAGATGATAATCCTAGTTATAATCGATAGATTTAATCGATAGGCTTAAGATGCTTCTTTGTTTTTATCCCTAGCTTTTGTAAACTCGTGCAATAAAGGTTTCTTTGGCTCACAACGGTGTGATAGATTTATCCATTGAATAAAATAATAACTATTGTGATTCTACCTCTGAGTATAGAAATAACAACAATATCAATTGGAATGAGAATTTTTTCCTAACATAGCGAACCTGATGTCGTCTGTGGCGATTGAAGGATTTTGAAATGGTTTCAACGAAAGGTTCGTTCAAATTTGATTCTTCTGTCCATTCTCGTAAAAATGATTTGAGGAGAAGCGTAATTCTTATAGAGTACAGAATGTATTTGGCAAATTTCTTATTTTGCATAATTATGATTCATTATGATTCATAATTTTGTCAATAGGTGGCCTTAGCACATTCTTTGTTTTGTCAACATGTTCAGAGCACCTAAGCTGCATTGTTTTCTTGTTCTTTGGACTTCCATCTTTAATCTAGTAAAAAAATTGTATCGATTAATTATTTAATTTAATTTAATTCAATTTAATTAAGGAAATTCATTTGACGCAACGCATTAGCATCGGCGATCCGTTTCTGAAACGACTGATCACTGGCGACCAAAAGTGGATTGTTTATAACAACGTTAATCGGAAAAGATCGTGGCTAATGCAAGATGAACCAGCCCAGACGACACCAAAAGCTGAGATTCACCGAAAAAAGATTAGGCTGTCGGTTTGATGGGATTACAAAGGAATTCTGTACTTTGGACTTTTACCGAGAAACCAAACGATTAATTCAAACGTGTCACATCACACACGCAGCACACATCTTTGGTCGGTCGTCAAAGATTATCGGAACTAGGTTAGTATGTGTTGTCACATCCACCGTAAAAGTTGTTTGCTGGCAAAAATCAGAAGTTTCGTGAACATGGAATTATGACACTGCCTGAAAGATGGCAAAAGGTGATCTAGAAAAACGCACAACCCTAGTTGAATAAAGTTATACTTTTAAAGAAAAATTATAAATTTTCCTCCTTACTTAAAATACGCAATCATACTAAAATCGTACGTCTCCAAGAATTATCAGTTTTAATGTGTAAATTAGCATAAATTAATCGGAAAATAACACAAATACCGTATATAGTACTTGTTAAAAAGGTATGAATTTAAAACGTAGAATGTAGTATAAAATCAAAAATTGCTGTCTACAATTGTTTTACAGCCTATGACAAATACCGCGGATCAGATCCCTTCAAATCGACGTAACAAAAATACAAAACGACAAGCGAATTTCATTGAACCGTCTGTCAAAACCATTTGAAAGTCGTGCAACCGAAACGAGATGGGATCGTGGTACGAGCCACGAAAGCAATTAGCCACGTGATCCAGCTGACCAAATTCCCGGGAGATTCATCCTAATTACACAATTTGTTAACATGGCCGTTGTTAAAGCAGCACGAGAGGGTAGCTGGTGGTAGAATCGGCTGGAAATTAAAAAGCATTAATAACGCGGCCGGATTGGTCGAAGCTAGCTCGTCGAGAGTTTTCAACCAGAGGAAGCGACGTGGTCGTCGAACGAAGAAAGACGCGGACGAAGAAGAGCCGAGACTCGATTCACGATCCACGGGTGGGTGGATTCGACGTGGAGGGGCTCCGGATGAGCCGCGAGAAGGCGAGCAAGGAGCAAGGGGAGGTGTTCCTCGAGGCCTGCGGAGGGTGAAGCGAACTAGACGTAGCCGTTGGACGCTGTGCCGTGTAATTTATTTCCCTTCGCTTCCGTGTCGCGGCCGAACGAAACGTCGGATCGACGGGGGGTGGAACACGACCCGATGAACCTATCGTACGTTCGACCTCACCACTCCCCTTCGCCTGTGCTACCTTCCTCCTCCTGTGGCATCGCCCTTAGGAAACCGGTGAAAATTTCGAGAAAATCGACGCCTCATATAAATCACGTTTATCGGTCGCGGTGAAGCTCGCAAGACCGACCTTCTATGAATGGCTCAACAGATCGACTCGAAATCATTTTCACGCGCTGGTGACCCTTTGTCGTTCAGCTACCGGGTTTGAGTAGCTCGTGGTGCGAGCGTTCAGTTGTAGGAGATACATAAAATGGGTCATTATGAGGGTGGAGGTTTACGTGAAATTGTGAATTATGATTTGGTAGGTATATTAATATTCCATCATTTGTGGAAATACGGCACTTTTTCATTTTCAAACGCATCATTCTTGTAAATGTAATCAAATATCTTGGAATTGTTCATTTATGTGTAGTTATTGGAATTATATCATCGTTTGGTATTTCAGAGGGTTGAGGTTGACTGATAGAAGAGCGAGTGGATGAATTTGTAATAGAAAAATGTATTGAAATAAATGAAGGTATACTCACTCTTTTAGTGTTACAATACAATGGAATAATAGGATCTCGTTCATATATTTATAGCAAAAGGACATTACCAAAGAAGTTCAGATTTTTCATAAAGCTTTGAATAATCTGTGTTTAAGTTACATTTTCTATTTGGTTATACCCACAGAGTACACTTAAAATGCTTTTTCATTTATTTTAAGACATCCTATTTACGCTTTAGAATATTAATTTAAATAATGATGTGAGGGTTTGTTATTATCCATTTTGATAGGTTAGGTTTTTCATAAAGCTTTGAACAATCTGTGTTTATGTTTTCTATCTGATTATACCCACAGAGCACACTTAGAATGTTTTTTCATTTATTTTAAGACATGCTATTTACACTTTAGAATATTAATTTAAATAATGACATGTGGGTTTGTTATTATCCATTTTGCTAGTTAGATTTTTCATAAAGCTTTGAACAATCTGTGTTTACGTTTTCTATTTGTTTATACCCACAGGGTACACTTACTTAAAATGCTTTTTCATTTATTTTAAGACATCCTATTTACGCTTTAGAATATTAATTTAAATAATGATGTGAGGGTTTGTTATTATCCATTTTGATAGGTTAGGTTTTTCATAAAGCTTTGAACAATCTGTGTTTATGTTTTCTATCTGATTATACCCACAGAGCACACTTAGAATGTTTTTTCATTTATTTTAAGACATGCTATTTACACTTTAGAATATTAATTTAAATAATGACATGTGGGTTTGTTATTATCCATTTTGCTAGTTAGATTTTTCATAAAGCTTTGAACAATCTGTGTTTACGTTTTCTATTTGTTTATACCCACAGGGTACACTTAGAATGTTTGGCTTTTTCATTTATTTTAAGACATCCTATTTACGCTTTAGAATATTAATTTTAATAACAATGTGTGGGTTTGTTATTGTCTATTTTGATAGGTTGGTCCTACTCTTAGGATTCTTCACAAGGTTGACTGGTAGAAGAACGAGTGGATAAATTTGTAATAGAAAAATATATTGAAATATTAGTATAATGTACAAGTATATGCTGATGCAGATCCTTATTCTCTTAGTGTTACAATACAGTGGAGGAATAGAGAGCACGTTCATATATTTACAGCAAAAGGACATTGCCAAAGGAGTTAACCTTATACCTGTAGCTAAAGGCTACAAGGTACATAAATATAAATCTATTTTATTAATTGCTTTGTCCCTAGACCTTGTAACCCAAACATAATGTACATTCAAGGGTACAATAATATGCACCTCTTCTTGTTTAGAATATTTTCTTTCACTGAATTCTATTTTCTATGTAATAGCGGTGTCTAGGTCACGGACGTACACAAATAAAGATGTAGAGTTTTTCTTGAAGCAGTTACTTCAACACAAAGAATGTTTTTTTTATTTATCGAGATATGTATAATTTTATGTGTTAGACTAGATTAGCTGCGTGGTAATGATATCAATGTGTGAAAGTATGTGTGTGCGCGGCGTCTCGAAAACAAAGGAATGTGAACTGTTCAGTTAACAGTGCGGTATGGAAGAAGGTGAGACGCGTGCAAGTGTGTATCGATTAATATCTTTGGAATCGCTTATCAAATAGATATGTAACTATTCTAATATGAATTCTAAGTGTAAATTTAGTATTCCTTTACCATTATTTCGGCAATTAAAATCCAAAATCCTCAACATTATTAAACAGTTAAAGTATCTGTAGAATATATGAGGAAATCGCAAATTAATAACTATGAACGTTGTAATAGATTAGTATTATAGTAAAGAAATGGACGAAATATTTAAAAAATTGCGTTATAGATGCTACCATAAAATAAATAATTTAATACTTTACACTTTGGTAATAGGAATACACAACGCTTTATATGTCTACGAACAGCAACACCTTTATATGTGTGTAACGTCATTTAAGGGCTAACATCGCACAATGTCTTATCATTTTTATAAATTAATTTTTATAAATTTTTATAAATTAATAAACAAATAATAATTAATAAGATTTCAGGTACGATACGATAATCGTAATCAATTACTGCGTACACTAGCGGACAAGTTGGATAGATAGGGACAAAGAGGTTGAACATTTTTCGCCCTCGCAGGAATATGGCGAAAATTCGTACAGAGTCAGCAGCCCAAGAAATGCCTTTGATAAATCGCACTCGATATTTTTTTACTTTCCCCTCGTTCGTCTTGCAGAATGCGCTCTCGCCCCGTTTCCCGGCATCACACCCTTCTCTCCCGCCGACAGCTCCGATCGTCCCACTACGTTGCTGAGTTTCATGATTTCTTCGGCCATACTTCCGGTCGGCCTTCCCACGCTCCTCTATCCCAATCTCACGCTAATCGTAAAAAATTCCGCAACACTGAAATGTTCAATCGTGATACTTCGAATTTCCTCGACGAACGATTAAAAATTACGATAATCGATGTGACCTCTTCGGTAACATAATTGAAAAAGTTGACAGGATTTAAATTAGTTTGCTAGCATTTTGCCATTTTTACTTGCGAATTCTCTGCTTTCTACGCATCGTTCTATTTATTTTAGAAATAAATTCTATCGTATTTACAAAACTGACATGAACTAGATCGAAAATCAGTTTGAATTTCCTGGAACGACCCAGCCAACACATGAAAATTGGAATGCTACGTGCAGATATTTTAACCGAAGTATTTCATGAAGAATTTAACAACCATAACTTCAAGATTTGACAGTATCCGTGAAGAATTCTTTGTAAACCCAAGACGAGAGAAATTGGCGAATTTGAAGCGAAGAATTCTGGACAGTTGCGGCGGCGTAATGGCGGGATCTGAGGATTCCGGCCAGGCCAGGATAAAGGGAAAAGGAAACAGGAAGAGTACTCGCTGGTCGGGTTACTCTAAACCAGATATGCGCAACGATTTCACGAGAGTCGGCGAAAGAGGAAGAGGAAACTGAAAGGATCTCGGAGTCAGTGACCTTGACGGGATTTATGGCCGTCCTTTTCGCTATTCGTGACGCAGGAAACGAAGGTTGGGCTCGCGTACAAGAATCGTTCGGTCGCAGCGTGAAGTTGAAATCCTTTCCGAACTTAAAACTGTCCTTGATCCCCGAATCCTATAGAATCGTTAGCAAAATGCTATTGTCACGCGTCCTAAGAATCGGGTTAGAAGCTCGCCGTATTATTGTATTTGTGGGTATCCATTGTGCCAAGTTGGTTTCTTCTTCACGTTTCCCTCTAGTGGCAAAGCAAAGGCAATCATTGGTGTTTACCCTGAGAAATCTTAGAATCGATAGACCTTCAGATTGACAGTTCCACCATGCTAAAGAATAAATGGAGATTCGAGCAAAAGCGACAATAGCAAGGGTGTATAGAATATTTCCTTACTATTTCAGCTTCTATATGCTGTAACGGCATATGCTTCTTAGGATGTTTCGTTTCGAAGACACCTCACGCAGTTGTTTTGCCACAGAGAATTAACACTGTACGACGCACTTAATGCGATAAACAAACTCTGGACAAAGCACTTTTGTAAATAGACGACCATGTCCTTGTGACATCAACCGCATTTTAATCTACACCAGAGATAAGAAATCGCACATGTCACCACCTTATCATCATAACCTACAACGAGCCTATGACACACCTTAATTCACATCAGAAATAAGACATCGACCCCCGAGCTTCAGACTCTTTCGCACATCATCCCGAAACCAAAACTTATATAAACCGAGACTTGAGCCAGCTCGAGCAGTTCTTGTTCAGTCTTTCTTTGATTTAGTATCATTTTATCTCTGTAAAATCACTGTAATCGTTCTACTTACTGAGATATGTATAATTTCATGTGCTGGACTAGGTTAGGTGCGTAGTAGAGATACTTGTATGTGAGTATCAGTGTGTGCGTATGTAGTATGTGTGTGCGTGGCGTCTCGAAAACAGATGAACGTAAACAGTACAGTCGGTAAACAGTCGGGTATAGAAGAAAGTGCTGAGACACGTGCAAGTGTGTATCGATGTGATCTTTGAAATCGTCCACCAAATAAATATATTACTATTCTAATATTAATTCCAAATGTAAATTTAGTGTTGCTATAACATTATTTCGGCTATTAAGGTGCACAATTCTCAACAGTACTTACAATAAAGTTTTATAAAAGAAAGTTAATAATTGAGTTACGGCTCAACCTTCTTCTCTTTTATAATCGAAATCTCAAGTTTACGTGGTATCCTCCAGACACAGTCAGTCGCGCGAATCAATTTCAGTATCGAGTCAGTCAGTCAGTGGAGCGAATAAGTGTAACAAATCAGTCTAGCGAACGATTATAACAATTAGTATCAGCACGATCGTCGCCTGTCTACTGTTTATGGTCTGCCTGTTATTAAATATAGGCTTGGGGTTGATATTTAATAGATTCACACAGATTGAATTTTACTTTCTATATTTCACCACCTCGTACAAAACGTCTGAACACACCGGATACACTTAGATAATCAACACGTGGTCGACTCCTAAGACAAAAGAGCGTCGTTAGGAATCGTACCAACTTAGCTTGTAGAAACTAGCGACGATACCAACTTAACGTTTCTCAACACTGCCTTCGTCCTAATCTATTGTTTATACGCTGTCGACGGCTTCGGTGCTTGAGAAAACTAAAAAGACCGGATGCAGAGTTTTCCTAGAAGTGGTGACCACTTGAACAGTAAATATAGTTAATTAAATCAACTCGTCTTTTTATTACTTTAACCAACAACACGTCACACCGTCCACCACAATACAATGGATATATCGTGGCAAGCAGCGCATACCAGAATATCGACTACATAAATGGCCGATGCAAATCGAGGCAAAGGTTGCCAGGATATCACCGATTACTCAGCCCCGATCGCTCATTCCAGAACACGGAGCGCATTCCGCGTGGATACACAAACGATAGGCGTAACAAACGACGTCCTTACGGAACAACCTTTCACCGTTCAACGAGACCAATGGAGATACTCGGTGGCACGGCCCTCCCGCGTACATAGCCGGCAGATCAAAGCGCGGTGCATTGCGTCTCTGGAAAGCGAGGAAGCGGCTCTCATCATGCAATATTACGTTCTCCAGCGTTGAAATAATAATACATATATCGAACCTTTCACCGGGCAAGTGGAGCGATCGAGCTGACCGATTAAACGCGGCCGTTCGATGCATTTAAAAAGCAGCGCAATTAATGTTGGCCCGCAGGCTGTTAACGGTATACCATATGCATTTACGTACGTACAAACCGTGTAACATCTTTTTCTTACTTTTTTTCTTTACCTTTATCCTTATTTTTTAACTTTTTTCCCGTCATCTTGTTTCACAGTTCTCGCAACATGGCTCTCGATGCATCGCAATTCTGCCGGTGAAATTCGACGAAATGAGAATGATACTTTGATGAAGGGGTGGCGGCGGTGCAGGATGTCAGGTGGCGGCGCGTTGCCGGTTCTAATTAAAAAGCCGTGTTGGCATCAGCCAGCGGCCGGGACATAACCTCTTTTTCCCCGCGTATATTTTTTTCCCCCATTTTTGAAATGGCCGCGCCACGCTTACGTAATACCAACAAGCTGGCCGCATCTCCCACCGCCCCCGTCCCCGTGCCGACCCTTCGCCCTTGGTCCGCGGGCAAACGAGCTCTCGCGGTGTTAACGTGCACATGTTCGGTGCTTTCACAATAATTCTCTACCCCCGTAGCTCTCGCAATTCGGACACAATAAAAACTGCAGCGAGACAGTTTGGCGGGCAAGTGTGATGAAAGGGCTTTCGCGAAAATTTTTTTTCCCAACGCACTACGGCCACTCTGCCTATTTTTCTTCTTTTTGCCTGCCTTTTTTAGTGACTGTTTTTCTCGATATGTACTTTGTTTTTTTTTCCCTGTGGCTTTTCGTTTTTTGTTTTAATCGCTTCGAAGTACTTGAAAGCAGACGTGCTTGACACGCGCAGATACGCGGCCCGGATGATGGACGACGCTGGAACCGTGTCGATGACGAGCTGACGGACGTTTCTCAGCTGTCCTGGCTGCTGCTGGTTAAAATCGCCATTTTTCTAATCGTCTTCTGCAGATTTGATAGATATGGGCTGGTAAAATATGGCAGCAATGAAATTACTATTTTGAAATATTCTTTATTAAAAAAATTACATTACGTTTCTTATTCCGATATTACGTGATTTATTATATCATTAACAAGCATTATTTTACAATTACAAGTATAACATTCTATTAGGTTGTCCGGAAAGTTTCTTTAGCTTTATGAGGAAACAATAGACGCACGCTTTTTGGTTTTATTGAGATATGTATAATTTTATGTGCTAGGCTAGGTTAGCTGCGTAGTAGCGATGCTTGTATGTGAATATCAGTGTGTGGAAGTATGTGTGTGCGCGGCGTCTCAAAAAACAAAGGAATGTAAACTGTTCAGTCGGCTATGGAAGAAAGTGCTGAGACGCGTGCAAGTGCGTATCGATAAATATCTTTGCAATCGCTTATCAAATAGATATATAACTGTTCTAATATGAATTCCAAGTGTAAATTTAGTATTCCTATATCAATATTTCGGCTATTAAGATCCAAAATTCTCAAATTTACTAAACAGTTGAAGTATGTGTAGAACATATGAGGAAATCGCAACTAATAACTACGAACGTTGTAATAGATTATTATTATAGTAAAGAAATGGAAGAAAGTGTTGAGACGCGTGCAAGTGTGTATCGATAAATATCTTTGCAATCGCTTATCAAATAGATATATAACTGTTCTAATATAAATTCCAAGTGTAAATTTAGTATTCCTATACCAATATTTCGGCTATTAAGATCCAAAATTCTCAACATTATTAAACAGTTGAAGTATGTGTAGAACATATGAGGAAATCGCAACTAATAACTATGAACGTTGCAATAGATTATTATTATAGCAAAGAAATGGAAGTCAGTCGGCTATGGAAGGAAGTGCTGAGACGCGTGCAAGTGTGTATCGATAAATATCTTTGCAATCGCTTATCAAATAGATATATAACTGTTCTAATATGAATTCCAAGTGTAAATTTAGTATTCCTGTACCATTATTTCGGCAATTAGATGCAAAATTCTCAACAGGTTTATATTATTTTGTGGAAGGTGCACTGTTGCGAAAAC
The DNA here is from genome assembly GCF_011952255.1 of Bombus vosnesenskii. Taxonomy (NCBI): domain Eukaryota; kingdom Metazoa; phylum Arthropoda; class Insecta; order Hymenoptera; family Apidae; genus Bombus; species Bombus vosnesenskii. The sequence continues at coordinate 430,151 of NW_022884342.1, forward strand.
CACGTAAAACCTAATACCTGTATATATTTTAACCTGTTCTCAATCCCATAGATACATGAAAAATATGTTAGAAACTGGTGAAAAAAGCGAACATGTCCCAAGATGGACGACAAGATCGCACGCCATATCCCCGAGCGACGAATGACACATCCCCTGAAAGGCATGCTCTTCCAATCCGTTGTAGCGACCCCTTAAACCGAACTGAATTGAACGGAACACCACCCCTACCGGAGCTACAACAGCCCGAGCGCAGAGACCTACTCGTATTATCCACAGTGACAGGATGGCGGAGTTATTAATGGCCGCGACAGTGACAAATGACGAACTGTCGGCGCAAGCAAGACTGATATGGCGGGCTTCATTCCTCTCTTCTCTCCTTCGGCCTGTCTCCTTTCTCTCTCTGCCCAACAGCCTCTCCGTTATATTCCCTCGTGGTTCCCGTCTCCGTTCATCCCCTCGTCCTCCACTCGACCTTCTCTCCCGTGTTTCTCTACCACCCTGACCAAGCCTCTCTCGTCCAAGCTTCGTGTCCAAACATGGGACAAACACGATATACCCAAGCCGTTTCTTCGAGTGATATCAATGATCGAGGAATCTTCCACGGGGACTCTCCCCTCGCGATCATTGATATTAGGAGCTAGTGAAGCGTAGGGCTTGCGCGGGATTATAGGAATTCGAGGAACCGTTTGCTGGCGTCTGAAAGGTTCCCTCTGTCGTTTGTTCCATCAACGAGGAATTTCTTCTGATTCAAACGACGTTCGAGGGACCTTCCACCCTACCGATTCGTTCTATCGGTCTATTGGGTCGTTAACGCGTTCCGATTATTACGAAAATTACGTACGTCTTCGTGCGTGCTCCGTGTTTCGCCACTGGCCCGTTAAAAATGTCATGACATTCTTTCACGTACGTAGCCGCGTACGCGACGCCAAGTGGAATGCCGGTGCTGCGATAAACCGACAGAGGCGCGTGGTGGACAGTCATTTTTCTGGTTTACCTCTGGAAACATGTGCCGTGCTCGTTTATAACGAAACTAGAGTGGCGATCAAAGCCGATTCCAAAAAGTGGCTGGAAGAACAGGGGGAAAGAGCGGAGCGTGAACGAGCGTTCAACCGGCTACGAAATAAAACCGCGTTGCGTACAAAATCAAAATAAACATATTTACGAATTATCCATGGCAATAACTCATGCGCGGTTTGAATAGACGGCAGGGGGTCTCTTCTTTCTCGAACCCGTCTTCTCCCAACGCCTCACCCCCTCCGGCCGCTTAGCCTTCGAAACTCCTTCAGCCTCCTCTTCCTATCATTCGGTCGCTGCTTTGTATTCCACGTTGCTTGCTCGCTGCTCCCCTTTCCACCACCCTCCTAGCCGTCTCAAGCTTCACGATTCTCTCAGCCCCTTCTGTCGATCTTATACTCCTACTACCTTCCCCCCTTTGCGACCCCCTTTACCCTCTGGTGGATTCTTCTCGCCGAAAACCCTCTTCTCTTATCCTCCTCCACTCTCTTCTTCTTCTTCTTCTTCTTCTTCTTCGCCTTTCTCGTCGTTGTCGTCGTCGTCCTCGACTTCTTGCCGAGGCTTCATTCTAAGGCGACTTGATCCACCCCTTTCCACCCCCCGGCCGAGCCATACCAACTTCTTTGATCCCCGCCGACCGCTCAACTTCGAAGGATCACCGGCAAGATTTTCGAAAGAATTCATAACTTTGCCCGGCGACTTAGCCGAGAAGAGATTCGCTGGCTCCGGGGACGGCCACCGGGTTATGTCGCTCCGGGGGGCTTGGACGACCCGCGTGGGACCTGGAATAACGTTCCGCGATTTCCGGAATGCGGAATTCGCCAATGTACGAAGAAGCAAAAGTCAGGGCGATGCCTCGCCATGGTATTGCCGGCAGAAATTGCCATTTCCTGTTCCAGACTTACACCGAGATCCTGCTTCCAAGACGGTGGAATTAATTGGAATTTTTCTATACGCTTTATCCTCTGAAGTACTCCATTTCTCTTAGCAACATTAATCTACGCTCATCGGAGTCAAACAAATTTAGAAAAATCCATCTTCGATTCGCAACACCATTCTCAGTAGCAGAAGTTGTGAATTTCTTTGAATTGAGAGGCCACAGGCTAATACTATTGGGTTGGCAACTGATTGCGGGTTTTGTCATCAGCTGGTATCGACAAAATCCGCAATCACTTAGTTGCCAAGCCAATATTAACAGCAGACTAAAGAGCAAAAGACGAAGCGTTCGATCGAAAGGACATAATCTCGGATCTAAACTAATATCGTTCGTTGAAGTGGTCGCCACTTGTAAGAAAACTCTACATCTGGTCTTTTGAGGTTTCTCGAGCACTGCAGCCATCCACAGCGTATAGACGAGAGACTGGCACGAAGGCAGACCACAGACGGCAGACAGGCGACGATGGCTTTGGGGTTTCAGTTATGGGCTTTTCAGCTCAAATTATGTTCCTGCTTGTACCGGCGCTTCTGTATTGAAATATATCTTCTACTCTACAATTTATCCACGCGATTCTCCGTTCGTACGTCTAACGAGCTGAACGTTATTGAAACCGTACGATGTACGAGATACCTCGGCTGAGAAATGCACCCCGTAATAAACCAAATGTAAAAATTCTGGTCGATTTCATATTAACACATTGACTGCCACGGCACCCGTATTCGGGCGTCAGCAAAGTTTCCGGTCGCGCCGCGTAACCCACATCCGGCTGTCGCTTATTTCGCTACTTGCGGAGGATCGTCGCAGGCATTTGAAAAGATGTTCCACAATAATGAAACTGTGGAATTGTTATAAAAGTAACACGAAAATGGTTTATTGACAAAATTATTTAGAACGTGAAACTTTCAAGCATTCTACGCATAGCTGAGGTCGGTGGGCACGATTTGGACAGTAAGTCGTTGTTTTCTTCAAATTCCTTCGCGCCTTTGTTCGCTCCATTCCACGTCTTTTATTCGCGCAACGTAGTTTGCACGCGCGTCTGATGCTTCTCCCGGAATCATTTTTCCGAACGGCGATATTGCGCTGGCTCCGTCGAAGACAAGGACTTTTTGTATCTTCAGACAACCCTAATAATTTCGCAGCTAACAATCGTCCAAATATTCTAATATTTATATTCTTCCTCGTTGCAATTTTGTAAACCGTGGAAGCGTCTGCAACGGAAATTCGCAGAAGGAGCGGAGTGCCAAGTTTTCCGTGCCATTCGATCGCTTTTCCAATTGCGGTGGCGTAAGAAACCGTTTGGTCGGAACAATCTGTACCGCACTTCCCTTCGTTATATTCGACAACAGCCAGTGGTTTTAACGTTGCGAACAAACGAAACGAGAGATGATTCTCGAGACCACCGCTTGAGCGACTCGCGTTACTAAAATCGCGCGTCGCCTGACGCAGATTTCTTTGAAAACAACGTGTTAATGAGTCAACTGAGAATGAATTAGTTAATTAGTTGATTTCACATACTACGAACCGACTGATCGAAAAATTGCAAAAATTCTTCGTTCGACAAAATCGTACAATCCTGTGTGCGTAATATTAATTGCAAAATTAGTTCACGAGATTTGGATTTCTTGGGAGCAGTGGTTAAGAAACCAGAGAATGTTGTAACTTCGTATTCCAGCGAAGAAACGATCGGTTACGTTTCTAATCGATACGAGCGACGAATCCGGAAAAAGAATTTCATCCTGGAGATATATTTGATTGACAGGTGGAGGGTTGGCGAAGCAAGGGAAGGGGAAATTGGAGAAACGAGAGGGGAGTGGGATAAGAGAGACAGAGGAGCCAGCAGCAGCACGCAAGTCTGATCTGCTCATGAGCGTGGAAATCCCTCGTGGCAGCCTTGGGGTTCCGAAACATCAGCGTGATTGCGTTTCTCCAGTGGAGGTATTCCATTACCAGGGCGAGCGGGTACCCTCATTCCAGTTCCACCCCCTGGAAACGTTGGGTGTCGTGCCTCGCTATCCCCGTTACTCCGGTGCACGCTCGCCAGCATCGTGCATCGACGTGCAAACCGATATCGCCGATAGATCGTCCGGACATCGTTGCAAATGCGCCTACAGCAGTTGATGAACTTGCGCTGCAGGGTGCCCGTAAATTCGACGCGAGGATTTCGTTTCAATTATCGATCCACAGTGTATAATTAACGCGTTGGAATATTGTTTTTCATATTATCTATTTTCATATTATATTCGCGAATATTAACAGGTTTCTTTTTTTAGGAAAAATTCAAGATCCTTGTTTGCTATTGATAGATCAGATTCGTGTCCTTGTAGATCTTCAAGCTTCGTTTCGATTATCGATGCACAGTGTATAATTAGTGTGTTAGAATATTGTTTTTCAGATTTTTTACTTTAATAATAACAGGTTTCTTTTTAGGGAAAAATTAAAGATCTTTGTTTGCTGAATAATGTCGGTAGATAGGTTAGGTTCGTGTCCTTGTAGATGTTCAAGCTTCGCTTCAATTATCGATCCACAGCGTATAATTAGCTCGTTAGAATATTGTTTTTCATATTTTTTACTTTAATAATAATAGCTTTATTTTTAGGAAAAATTTTAAGATTCTTGTTCGCTGAATAATATCAGTAGATAGGTTAGGTTCGTGTCCTTGTAGATGTTCAAGCTTCGCTTCAATTATCGATGCACAGTGTATAATTAGTGTGTTAGAATATTGTTTTTCATATTTTTTACTTTAATAATAATAGCTTTATTTTTAGGAAAAATTTTAAGATTCTTGTTCGCTGAATAATATCAGTAGATAGGTTAGGTTCGTGTCCTTGTAGATCTTCAAGCTTCGCTCCAATTATCGATGCACAGCGTATAATTTGCGCGTTAGAATATTAGAATAGAATATTTTCATATTTTTTAGGAATAATAATAGGTTTCTTTTTAGGAAAAATTCAAAAATCCTCGTTTGCTATAGATAGATCAGATTCGTGTCCTTGTAGATGCTCAAGCTTCGTTTCAATTATCGATACGTATAATTAGTGCGTTGGAATATTGTTTTTCATATTATCTATTTCCATATTTTTTACGAATAATAATAATAGGTTTATTTTTAGCAAAGATTTCAAGATTCCTGTTCGCTGAATAATATGAATAGATAGGTTAGGTTCGTGTCCCTGTAGATCTTCAAGCTTCGCTTCGATTATCGATGCACAGCGTATAATTAGCGCGTTAAAATATTGTTTTTCATATTTTTTACGAATAATAATAACAGGTTTCTTTTTTTGGAAAAATTTTAAGATCCTTCTTTGCTGAATAATATTAATAAATAATCAGATTCGTGTCCTCGTACATGTTCAAGTTTCGTTTCGATTTTCGATCCACAGCGTATAATTAGCTCGTTAGAATATTGTTTTTCATATTTTTTACTTTAATAATAATAGCTTTATTTTTAGGAAAAATTTCAAAATTCTTCTTCGCTGAATAATATCAATAGATAGGTTAGGTTCGTGTCCTTGTAGATCTTCAAGCTTCGTTTCAATTATCAATCCACAGTGTATAATTAGCGTGTTAGAATATTGTTTTTCATATTTTTTACTTTAATAATAATAGTTTTATTTTTAGGAAAAATTTTAAGATTCTTATTCGCTGAATAATATCAATAGATAGGTTAGGTTCGTGTCCTTGTAGATCTTCAAGCTTCGCTTCAATTATCGCTGCACAGCGTATAATTAGCTCGTTAGAATATTGTTTTTCATATTTTTTACTTCAATAATAATAGCTTTATTTAAAAAAAAAATTCAAAGTTTGCTATAAATAGATCAGATTCGTGTCCTTGTAGATGTTCAAGTTATAACACACAGGTTATGAAGGGTAATAGGAGAAACGAGTCACAGGGAATTTGGGACTCGCAGATAATGACCTGTGAAATACGCTGGCTACGACCTTGTTTTCCAATTAATCTTCTTTACGCTCTGAATATTTCTTCTGCGTATGGACTTGTTTATTGCCACGTGAAATGAAATGATCGACACGAGAAAATAACTCGTTTCTAATTATTCGTCATTTTCCTACCGTTTTATAAATATTTTTCAACAATTTCCTATTAACTTTTACTCAAAAAGCTATCGGAATTCATGACGAATTACGCGATAAGGATGAAACAGGGCGATGAATCGAATCGAGCCAACTAACATCGCGCATACAACGGGCCAGTCGTACCAAGTTTAATCAGAAATTGACACAGGGATGCCTGTCCTGTTTTCATTAACATTCCACAAATCCTGCAACAAATTAAATTACTTCGCCATCGCTGAGGCTAATGAATGTCGGGCTAGGGTGGCACCGGAAGAGGAGCGGAGTATTCTGAGCGACAGAGAATAGTAGGGAGCGCAGCTGATAATCGATAGCTCTCGAAAGTTTAGTTCATTCGTTCGTACGACTCGGTTCTCCGGCAGACATCCTCGCCGCGATTAAATTGCGCCATGGAAATGGAGATCTCGCGTGCGAAACCTCTGTCCTTTGCCTCCTACCAACGCTCCACATACCGATTGGTGGGGGGAACAAAGTTAATTCGAAAGATTAATCGAATTTAGCGCCTACGCTCTTCTTATTAATATCAAATTAAAAAGAATCTTCAGGGTGGTAGGTAACTGGTGGTACAAGCGGAAAGGGGGTGATTCTAGGCGTAAAAACAAGTCGAAAATATAGAATAAAAATTTTTCGTTCGAGGCTTTGTTCTCGAGAAAATCGACTTTGAATTTTCGGTGGGTACGCCTGCACTTTGTCGCGTCTCGTTGCAATGGATTTCACTGTACATCGTTGTCTCGATGGAGAAATTTCGACTTCTTTTTTCGCGTAGAATCACCCCCTTTCCGCTTGTACCACCATTTATCAACCACCCTGTACAATTCAAGAATTTAAGAAATTTGTATTACACATAATAAGTTAGAAATAATAATAAGTTAGATATTCTCGTATTTTACAGAGAAACAATCCTAAAAGTCAATATTGTCGATTTAGGAAAAATTCAGAGATCCTTGTTTACTGAATAGTATTAGTAGATAGGTTAGGTTCGTGTCCTTGTAGAATTCAATGAATTTTATATTGACAATATCCTTCGCTCTATATCGTTTACTCCATATTTTCCTACTTCTATTACCACATTTCCCCGAACACTACGAAAATCACTGCAAATGCAAGATTTGCTTCATCAGAAAACGTAAGATTCATCAGCTGATTCTACGAGACTCGTATCTTTCGATTTAAATCAGCGCGTTAAAATGCTCGCTTCTAGCGGTCGACTAACATCGAAATTATCGTATTTGTGAGTGGTTTGATTACGATCGTGAAAATTCCAGGAACAACCACGTAAGAATTCCCATAGAATTTTATCGGACCGCCATTTTACGTCGATTACGGTTACAGTAGAAAAGAGAATCCGGGGAATTTTATCAAAATCTCGTGGCGCGCCATCGAATCGACAATTCTCCGCCAGAGAAACGAGAACAAAGCGAAAAAAGAGACCATCGATCACCGATCACTGGACATTGCATTAACTCGCGCTGAACCGTACTATCAGCGGCGGTGGTTTCGGATCGCCACGTCAATGGCAACGTTCCCCTGGTCCTTTCGAGCGTTTCGGTTGGCAACCGTGCTCGTACGTGTGCCGCTGGTTAAGTGTAGATGCCGGCGTGCAGATTGCACGACAGCCAGCCGAATAGAAGCGCAGCGACGACGCGGCCGGGGCTGAAGCGGGTAATGGGGTTTGCTGGGAGTGACGCGAGGCTAACCGAGCGGAATCACGAGCTCCCAGGAATCGAATCCATGCGTCACCCAGGCCTGCCAACACCATTTCCAGCTACCAACTGGCCTTAAGCTCTGCCAGCAGACATCGAGCGGAAACGTTGCCCGGTTCCGACCAAAGATCGCGGACTCCTCTCTGCTCTCCTCGCTGTTTCCTCGTCGCTCCTCCTCAGCAATTGTTCGTGCGTGCGGCGATCGTCGTCGATTCTACGATTTCAGCGAGCAAACGGTGGACGGGCGGTGACACGAGCCTCGTTCTATGTTTGCAATTTTCGCCAATGGGCCAACGATTCTGCCGTTGATCGTTTCAAATTGAAATCCATTAACAGCAACGATACGGCGGTTGTTTGGCCGGCGACAAATGGCGCGCGGATAGAGCCGCTGTTCGTAACGCCGGCGCTAATTAGACGCTATATTTCTGACCGCCCTCTCCACTCAGCTTGCCAGCTTTTTCGAATCCGATCGTAGAAGAAGAAATTTCTCCGAAGGGGCCAACGCTAGCTTCTCGTCGTACGGTACCTGTTGAGTACAGACGCGAAGATCGAAACTGAAGATCGACCGGATGTTGCGGAAATCGGCCATCCAGGCCTCCTCCGCCACCGATTCAGGACAAGATCAACGGGGGATCGAAGGAGCAGGTTCTCAGCAGGTCTCGGATTAATGGCCCTGGTTGCTGGTGAAACGTAGATCGGGACAATTTGGCGGGGCGCGGAGGGGCGGCGGCGGGCGGATTCCACGGCGAAGGACGATGCCAGCAACAATTGCCCGGCCAACTCCCCGAGCAACCTAAGCAACGTCTCGCTCTCGTCTACGCGGCGCTGCGCCGCGTAAATGATGGCGCCCAACATTATCTATTGTGCGCCCATTCCATTTAATATTGTATTCCATAACGCAAACAAAGGTAAAATGCGAATTAATGTACTCGATTTATCACGCTTTTGTTGCGCGCTGGGACGCGACCGAGCGAGCCGGGACCACGCTGCTTCGTCCTTCTCCGGCCTGGTGCTCTCTCTGTTCCGCTGCACAGCCCCTTTTACCCCACCCCTTTTCACCGCTGAATGCGCCACTTCGCCAGCTTCGACACTGGCGAGGGAAACCACCCCTGGAATATTCTTTCCTCTCGCATGCTCTCCACGTATTTTTCTTTCGAAATCTTCCCCCCTCCCCTCTTCTTCTTCTCTTTCAACGTTTCTTTCGCTCATTCGTCGTTCGTTCGTTTCGCTGGAAAAGGTCTTTCAACGTCGTTGCTACCGTGGAACAACGATGTTTCGTTGCGAGGACGTTAGCGCGAGGATCGTTTGGTCCCTGAGCGAACATTAAAGCTACTTACACACTGAATCGTAGTTCTTTGGCGCTATGAGATCCGCTTCCGTGCGCGGAAGAAGGTCTTTAGAGGGAGGCCGTGAGAGGTAACGTGGATTTGGGCAGCGGAGAATTGTTGATTTAAAGTCTCCTTAAGACGATGCGTCTGTTGCGTTGCAGGAGTCGAAGGAACGATGTTGTATATTGAAATAACGCGAAGATTATCTCTGGTCTTTTATTTGTACCCTTTATCGAAGATCAATGTTCAGGGGCTGTCAGCTACTAATGAAGATCGTATCACCGAGGCGATCTAAAGGGCAACATAATAATTCAAATGGAACGCCTGGACCATTTACAAATGGCCGACGAGGGATCGCACGCGAAAGAAAGATATCGAGGGTCACGATTCAAAGACGCAGGGAATTAATCGGTACAAGAAGAAACGCGGATCATGAAAGATCTCTCACACGTGCTATCTTTCGCCATTCCTCGGAATTCCGTGATTTTTCTAAGAACATTGTACGCTGTGGAAAGGACGAACAGTGCGATGAGATCCTCAACGACGATTTTTCGTTGTTGCCTGTGAATTGCGCGAGGAAAGGGGGAACATATGACGTTCTTCCTTATGTCGTTTTGTTTCATCCGTCTGCCTTATGTCGTAGGAATATTGGATTACGGAAGAGCAATTATGGTTTTGCGTTTACAGCTTCACGGTGGAATTAGAGATTTTCGTTAGGTTGTTGATATCGCAGCAGAAAGCGATACGATGTCGAGTAGAAGAAAGCGAGTTAGGTGTTGGACAGTTATGGAATAGCGTAACTTAATAGTCTACTTATCTTAGATAACGTTGACAAATATCTTCAATTTGTACGTAATACGAGAAAAATCGGAATTTATGTTAAACCAGTTCTTGGAACATTACAGGTCTCGTCGTTTGTTAAAACGTGAACGATATTCAAATATGAAAATTCGAGAACCGTAAATTTGGACACTCGCTCGAGGTTTCCATTTAATTACGTCGTTGAATCCTTTTCGAATTTATTTTAAGACACCCTATTTACGCTTTAGAATATTAATTTAAATAATGATGTGAGGGTTTGTTATTATCCATTTTGATAGGTTAGGTTTTTCATAAAGCTTTGAACAATCTGTGTTTACGTTTTCTATTTGTTTACATTCACAGGGTACGCTTAGAATGTTTTTTCATTTATTTTAAGACGACCTATTTATGCTTTAGAATATTAATTTAAATAATAATGTGAGGGTTTGTTATTATCCATTTTGATAGGTTAGGTTTTTCATAATGCTTTGAACAATCTGTGTTTACGTTTTCTATTTGTTTATACCCACAGGGTACACTGAGAATGTTTGGCTTTTTCATTTATTTTAAGACATCCTATTTACGTTTTGGAATATTAATTTAAATAATGATATGTGGATTTGTTATTATCCATTTTGATAAGTTAAATATTTCATAAAGCTTTGAACAATCTGTGTTTACGTTTTCTATTTGATTATACCCACAGGGTACACTTAGAATCTTTGGCTTTTTCATTTATTTTAAGACATCCTATTTACGTTTTGGAATATTAATTTAAATAATGATATGTGGATTTGTTATTATCCATTTTGATAAGTTAAATATTTCATAAAGCTTTGAACAATCTGTGTTTACGTTTTCTATTTGATTATACCCACAGGGTACACTTAGAATCTTTGGCTTTTTCATTTATTTTAAGACATCCTATTTACGTTTTGGAATATTAATTTAAATAATGATATGTGGATTTGTTATTATCCATTTTGATAAGTTAAATATTTCATAAAGCTTTGAACAATCTGTGTTTACGTTTTCTATTTGATTATACCCACAGGGTACACTTAGAATCTTTGGCTTTTTCATTTATTTTAAGACATCCTATTTACGTTTTGGAATATTAATTTAAATAATGATATGTGGATTTGTTATTATCCATTTTGATAAGTTAAATATTTCATAAAGCTTTGAACAATCTGTGTTTATGTTTTCCATTTGTTTATACCCACAGGGTACACTTAGAATGTTTAGCTTTTTCATTTATTTTAAGACATCCTATTTACGTTTTGGAATATTAATTTAAATAATGATATGTGGATCTGTTGTTATCCATTTTGATAAGTTAGATATTTCATAAAGCTTTGAACAATCTGTGTTTATGTTTTCTATTTGATTATACCCACAGAATACACTTAGAATGCTTTTTCATTTATTTTAAGACATGCTATTTATACTTTAGAATATTAATTTAAATAACAATGTGTGGGTTTGTTATTGTCCATTTTGCTAGTTAGATTTTTCATAAAGTTTTGAACAATTTACGTTTTCTATTTGATTATACCCACAGGGTACACTGTTTGGCTTTTTCATTTATTTTAAGACATGCTATTTAGAATATTAATTTAAATAATGATGTTTAGAACATTAACATTAATGTTCTTTACACTTTAGGATATTAATTTAAATAATGATGTGAGGGTTTGTTATTATCCATTTTGATAGGTTAGGTTTTTCACAAAGCTTTGAACAATCTGTGTTTACGTTTTCTATTTGTTTATATTCACAGAGTACACTTAGAATGTTTGGCTTTTTCATTTATTTTAAGACATACTATTTAGAATATTAATTTAAATAATGATTTTTAGAACATTAATATTAATGTTCTTTACACTTTAGAATATTAATTTAAATAATGATTTTTAGAACATTAACATTAATGTTCTTTACACTTTAGAATATTAATTTAAATAATGATGTGAGGGTTTGTTATTATCCATTTTGATAGGTTAGGTTTTTCACAAAGCTTTGAACAATCTGTGCTTACGTTTTCTATCTGATTATATTCACAGGGTACGCTTAGAATGTTTTTTTCATTTATTTTAAGACGACCTATTTACGCTTTAGAATATCAATTTAAATAATAATGTGTGGGTTTACTATTATCCATTTTGATAGGTTAGATTTTTCGCTGAACTTTTTTCAGATTAGGTTAGACTTTTTCACTGAACTTGCCAACGAACCTCGAAGTTCGTCACATTCATCATTGTTCTTGCCAGTCGACCTTCTTTCTACGGTTCTTCTCTTCGATTTCTTTTCATACGCGACGCGCCACCTCGTAAATTCGAAAACGCGGGAAACGCGACCCAACGAAGATTCTACTGCGACACACTTAACCGCGTGTTTGTGCAAAAACCAGGTCGACGAGATCTGGAAATTCTGCTTTAACTTCGACCACGAACAGTTCCCAGATCGCTTCATCCCTCGCGCAGAAAAACAAAACGTTCCACCAGCTTTTATAGGTTTTCGTTGTCTGTGGTTGTAGACGACACCAGAAACAAAAGAAATGAAATATCTCTTGCTAAAAGAAAGCCAGGAAGATCTGTTACATTCCTTCGAACACAAATATGTTTATCGTGTTAATCCTCGTATAACGTGGACTGGGTCAATTCTGACCCGGACAGATATTTCCTGTGTTTTTCAGTTAAATTTATCATAATTAAACACGTTATTATTCTACCAAATTGTATTTTTCAAATCACTCCGTTATTATTAAAGGTTTATTAATTTTTTTTACTTTTCTATGTTTGTGGGAATTTTTATACAGATGCAAAAACATGCAAAATGCAACCAACGTGCAAATACAGGGTGGTTGGTAACTGGTGGTACAAGCGGAAAGGGGGTGATTCTACGCGAAAAAAGAAATCGAAAACATAGAATAAAAATTTTTCGTTCGAAGCTTCGTTTTTGAAAAAATCGACTTTGAATTGTCGGGCGGTACGCCTGCACTTTATCGCGTCTCGTTAGAACGGATCTTACTATGGATCGTTGTCTCGATGGAAAAATTAAAAAAAAAAATTTTTTTTCTATATTTTCGAGTTCTTTTTTCGCCTAGAATCGCCCCCTTTTCGCTTGTACCACCCTGTATATCAAATATTCAAAATACAAGCTACAATATTTAATAGCCAAAACGAACCTCTATTTACATAACACTGTATTTCTTCATTATGTTTATGTTTATAAAAATACAAATTTGCATAAACATCCACACTCTAGTTATCGTATAACACGATTTCTCGATCAGCTCTTCGTTGAATCGTTACAAAAATATGATAACAATAATCCAAATATCAAGAGAAAGCTCCTTCCATTATTATAGTAATATTATAAAAAACAACCGTTGCCTGAATCTGCATCGTAAAGAAGAAAAAGAGACTATAAATTTCTACTTGAGAAATTTGCTGGAAAATGGGAAACGTTTGGAGCCGAGCAGACTGGAAAATACAAAAATGACGGTCAACGGGTAGGACGCGTGCGTTTGGTCGAGGCGAGTGACTGGAAACGCGAAAAGAGTGGCCAGTGACAAACGGCGACGTGTATCGCGAACTCTGAATAAAACAAATGAGGACGGAACAAAGCTGACAGAGGCGACCGAACGATACGAACAACGCGGAATCCGAGGGTGAAAGTGGGCGAGGCCTCCGGCTAAGGGGTAGTTCGGCTAATGCGCGATGATTAAACTAACAGCTGCCACCAATCACTCTGCCACGAAAACCCTCTGATCTTCTGCCCGGTCCGTCGTTGCAAGCCGGCGCTCAACAATTCTTCGGCGTGTCCATTTTTTCCGTCGCATTCGTGTTTCTTATCTATCAGCATCCCTGACACAATTTCCTGCGTCATCGTGTCATCATTTCTTGGAGGTGAATCGTGTGTCAATAGTAACTCGTAAAAATGAGAGAGAAGAAGACCTAACCTCAAGCTAACCTCAATCTAATTTGCAGCGTAGAAAATTCACCAATAAGGATTTTCGTTATTGGTATTAGTTAAATTTCTTTGATTATTTGTATCGTGGTAATTATTCTACGTTCGTGTTATTAAAAGCCGAAGATCAAATGACGCGGAGTAAGCGATCGTATTTGAGGACATTTGGCTTAAACAAACAGAAAATAGAATAAAATGTGGATGATTCATAATCCTAATTCCATCCGAGCCACAGAATAATCGAGCGTCGACCATAACCTATTAATAGCATCGGTCACGGGGCAAAAATGTATTTATGGAGTACATTCGTTATCTAGGCATCGAAGCCTATAGCGAGGCTCGATGCGCACTCGTGCGAAACTCGTGTGTTTTTGAACACACGCGACGAACGCAAGCGTTTATTCGATAAAAACGATATATCGAAGCGGAGTCGAATCCGCGCATGGCTCTGTCACGTGTTTCAACAAACGAAAATAATCCGTCGACCAAACAAGATCGGGCAAAAATATCGCGCAACAACAGCACGCGTATTTAGTTCGATGAGAACATTTGCAGTCGCGTCTCTGGTTAGGTTATAGTCAGTGAGCTGCATTAATTTCTAACAAAACGCTAGAGATCCGCTAATTTATGTTTCGTCTTGTTTACAGTGGGAGAAAAATCAACGGAAACCGACGTTCGCGTTACTCATCGCGATATTGACGCTAATTACCGATTCGTCGAACGTGGAAATTTATTCGCCGGGCAAATTAATTAGGGTGGACGCAGCTTTTAACGGCATCTCGGATCATTTCTCTTGCAGATGAATTACCCAGAATGCTTGGTTACCTTGGCACGCGACAGCTGAAGCGTATCAAGATGTTGAACGAGCCGCGTTATCGGTGTGAAAATAACGGCCACGAATCTAACGAGTCGCGTCTGACCACCGGTTTTTAAACGGTGCAGATTAGGAAATTCGATAAGAGCCGATTACATGTCCCGATCCATGTTAATAATTGCACGCACGAAGGTAATCGTTCAGACCCGAGACGAATCATCGACGCCATGACACGTTTCCCTTTACAAAGTCAGATAAGCAAACTCATTCAGACTATGGTCCCGTCTGACGAATATATCGGTGAATGAATTAATGAATTCAGGATGAACTGTTCATTTTCTGGTTTACACGCGCGAATGCTGATACTTTGAACTTATATGGTGGTTACTTGATGACGTTTCAATTAGTTTTCTGACACAGAAATAACCTTTTTCTCCATACAGTAGATATTATTTGTCGATGTAAGTACTGTCATTTTATATATAATGGACACCTGTAGGAAACTTTTTATGGATATTACTGGCAATAATTATTTGAACGTTCAATTATTTATCGCATTAATAAGCTGCAATGTTTTTAGTGGTTCTCATCTTCAAGACTAATTATATGTTCAAGACTGCTATTCCAGCTGTGTACTAACTTTTTTATTTTATTATAGGTTTTCAGAATGGTTTCACATTTTATCAATGTAATTAGCAATACTCGTATCTTATCAGTATGCTAACTGTTGAGGATGATTATAGAAGAATAAGTAGATAAATTTGTAATAGAAAAATATATTGAAGTAAGTAAGGGTATAAGTACAAGTATAATGTATAAGCTTATGCTAATTCAGATCCTCACTCTTTTAGTGTTAAAATACAATGGAATAACAGGGAGCATGTTCATATATTTATAGCAAAAGGACATTACGGAAGAAGTACAGATTTTTCATGAAGCTTTGAACAATCTGTGTTTAAGTAACATTTTCTATTTGACTATACCCACAGAGTGCACTTAAAATGTTTGGCTTTTTCATTTGTTTTAAGACATGCTATTTACACTTTAGAATATTAATTTAAATAATAATATGTGGATTTGTTATTATCCATTTTGATAAGTTAGATATTCCATAAAGCTTTGAATAATCTGTGTTTATGTTTTCTATTTGATTATATCCACAGAGTACACTTAGAATGTTTTTTCATTTATTTTAAGACATGCTATTTACACTTTAGAATATTAATTTAAATAATGATATGTGGATTTGTTATTATCCATTTTGATAAGTTAAATATTTCATAAAGCTTTGAACAATCTGTGTTTATGTTTTCTATTTGATTATACCCACAGAGTACACTTAGAATGCTTTTTCATTTATTTTAAGACATGCTATTTGCACTTTAGAATATTAATTTAAATAATGACATGTGGGTTTGTTATTATCCATTTTGATAGGTTGGTCCTACTCTTAGGATTTTTCATAAGGTTGACTGATAGAAGAACAAGTAGGTGAATTTGTAATAGAAAAATAAATTGAAATAAGTAAAGGTATAAGTACAAGTAAATTGTATAAGTTTATGCTGATCTAGATCCCCACTCTCTTAGTATTACAATACAATGGAAAAATAGGGAGCAAGCCCATATATTTACTGCAAAAGGACATTACCAAAGAAGTTAACCTTGTACCTGTAGCTAAAGGTTACAAGGTATACAAATAGAAATCTATTTATAGCTCTTTTGTTTCCACACCTTGTAACCCAAAACATAATTGATGTTCAAGGTCACAATGATATTATAACCTCTCCTTATTTGCAATATTTTTGTTTCACTAAATTTTCAGGTCACAGATGCACATAAATAAAGACGTACAGCTTTTCTTGAAGCAGTTACTTCAACACCAACGAAACCTAAGAAGATTTTCCACATTGTAATGATACATATTATATTCTTACAATTTTTCAAGAGCTCAAAATCATTCTGTCATTGTAAGTACTTGAGGCGTTACAAATTATATACCACACAAATAGAACTCAAAATATTTGGCTTTACCTAAAAACGAATTATCCAGAAATTTCACAGTCTCATGTCATTTTTTCCATAAATTACCGATAACTTCGTTACGGGCGTTCCAGAAAATCGGGCGTCAACTCGATAATGGACGCTGCCGTCACAATAACGTGTTGTGTTTCACAACAAGGGAGGCGTACTACGCTTGTGGTTTCCATCGGCAACCGAAATACAAAGACTGTGGAATCATCAATCAAATCGAATCAATGAGCCCTTTGTAGAGGCCGATTTGGCTACTTATTCATTTATCATTATTAGAGGCGCGACGTTGCGTCCGCAGCCAAACCTCCCACCTTCTGTCTCGAACCATTTACCTTCATTCATCACCGTGCTAACTCATACAAATTGTTTTATTCACCTTATCAGCCATTACGATTCGCGTCTGCCAGATGAATTTTGACGTGTTGCACCACCGGTTCTAGCACCATCATAATTCAAAAACTAGATCGTTACCTGTCATCGAGTTAAACCGTAAACGATTACCGATTAGTGGCGCAAGTTTTTAAAAGAACAACACGTTAACGTTAGCAGATAGCGGAAATAAGACAAATCCTTATGACATTATCATTTTTCTTTACTTCTGAATTTATGAAATTGTTCAGGTTTTCAGCGGTTCACGCTTAAAGAGACTGAAAACCACAGTTTTATCTGTCAAGATTTCACACCTCGGTTCTAACTCCATACGATCTTCACAACTTGAAAAACTGCGATTAATTCGTTCATTACTTTCTTTTCATTTGACAGAATATCTTCCTTTTTGCGATACATGCATCTGCTTAAACTGAACAACTATGAGCTACATTTACGTTAACTGTACTTTATGCAGTTTCATACTCTGCATATTACACTCTTCTCTCTTTTCCATTCGATTAATTCGTCATACCTAAACAGACAACACTATTTTCTGAAAAATAGCGATGGATTGAACGACCTTGCTACGGTTCCAAGTGCTCCATTTCTTTCCCTCCTACGCGCGAGAAGTTAATAAACGAAGCAGAAAGAGGAAATGCAAAGAACGAGATATTTCGTCCGGAGATTTGTAAAATATCCAGAATGAGAAAGTGATGGCGAATTAAGTGAATATGTGTGGGCAATGAGAGGAATTATCACGCTGATTCCAGCGAACCAACATGGCGTCGTTAATTCTGGCTCCTCGTTGGTTTCCCCTGCCGCGCCGTCAGCACGTCGCCGAAGTTTTCAAGCCGAATCGGCTGTGCTTGATAAAAATGTACATATTCAGCGAGCGGCGGGAATTATGCATCGTCTAGCGCGCGCTTTCGCGTGTCTTGGCGAATTAAGCCGGAGGCGTCGCTGGTAACGGCGCGAAAATCATCTGTCTACCGAGAATACGTAATTTTTCCAGCAACCTGGCACGCAATTTTTTCGCTAGCCTCGCGCCCGCCGACCGATCACAAGCTGAACGATCCTCTTTTTCCGCACACGTTTCGACGCTCGACCGCCGTCAATTGGACGTTTCCTCCTTCTCCCAACCACTCGCCTGAGAACCTTTCTCCTCCCATTACGCAGCTGTCTATTCTGTAGCTACGTTTTCCAGCCGTCTATGTTTCTCATTTCAACCCTGTCTGGCAGAATTTTTCTTTCGGAAACGAAACACGACAGTATGGGCCACGATGCGCATAAATTGGGCAAAACGGGCGAGTCAGATATAATTTTTTAATTGCTATACGTAGCTTCGTTTGCAGTGAACGGGCAGAGGATTCGATCCGTTGACTTGGCAACTAAGTGCTTGGCAACTAAGTGTCATTAAGTGCTAATGACAAAATTCGCAATCACTTAGTTTCCAACTAATAGAATTGCAGAGGCCGTGTTGTGGTCACCAATGTAGAGGTTTGTTGGTTTGTCGTGTATAAATAACGAGATAACTCGCTGTTGGAGCCCGTCAAGTATATTTAAAATGATAAATAAATAAACGCGATCGTAAGGGGCTCGGTATCTATCAGTTATCAGCGATCTCATTAACGATTTACACACTGTGTTCAGCGAATCCGTTGGTACGAGTGATTATTGTCTGTATCAATTTATTTATCGTTTTAAATATACTTGACGGTTTTCAACAGCGGTTATTTAAACACAACAAACCAACCATCCCCTACGGTGACCAAGAAACCTCTACAGGATGATCCATAAGTTCATCCATCGTAAGGTAACATATTTATGTTATTATTATTGTTATTATTTAATAGTAAGATTCTAAGACAGATTTAAGAAAAGCGTGTCTGCGTCATAGTTCTTCTAGACACTTCAGTCTATGGATCAACCCAATTGCTATAATCGCACATTATCATCCATAGCTTGCGTTTCATATTGTGCTAGGACATGGTACAGCTAACTCTCGTTCGAGTAGCTAGAAAAGTGATGAAATGAGCAATTTCTAGATGTCACCAATATCATCGGTCACAATCTATGGAAACTAAGTGACTGCGGATTTCGCCAATGCCGTCCAATGACAAAAGCCGCAGTCACTTAGTTGCCAATCCAACAGTTGCAGGTTCGAAACGTTAGAAAATAATATTGGCGAAGCTAACAGCGAAACTTTCAACTTTTTTGACATCTCGGAACAGTTCCTCTTTCTTCTATTCTTTCGATCTGCCATTCTCTTGGCTTCGGAGTTATCGGCGTTTCGTAAGCAACAAACGTAAGGGTAAGAATCTATAGAAGGAATTTTTTAAACGCAGGATGGATCGAATGAAAAATGCGTTGAGAACTCGTTTCGGGACGTGAGATCGCGCG
Source organism: Bombus vosnesenskii (assembly GCF_011952255.1). NCBI lineage: Eukaryota > Metazoa > Arthropoda > Insecta > Hymenoptera > Apidae > Bombus > Bombus vosnesenskii. The sequence continues at coordinate 449,612 of NW_022884342.1, forward strand.
GGTATCGCGGAAAATTGCGAGGAAGTTGTTATAATAATTACGCGCCTCGACGCTATAATTTCGCGCTTATTATATCGCTCGTTATCTTGGCAAAATATTCGCTTCGGTTTCGTACGAACGCACTTCGAAACGAACGAACAGCTAATTATTTACGCGAAACGGACGAACGTTTGCCTCCTCGATCTTTTTTTCGTTATCTACATCACAGTTTTCCAAACTCCTCTAACTCTGCGATTCTTTTAGATTAAAAGAAAAAAACTGAAGAAAATTTACTTGAAACTATTTTTTTTTTTTATTTGGAAGAATTTTGCAATCGATTCTCATTAAATAAATTAAATCAAAATAATTAATCAATTAAATTAATACAAATAAATTATTCTGGCGTGGTACTATAACGCGATTAACAAATGTCGAAACTTGTACGAAATACAGGGTGGTTGGCAACTGGTGATACAAGCGGAAGGGGGGGGGGGGATTCTAGGCGAAAAAAGAAGTCGAAAATATAGAATAAGAATTTTGTTTTAATTTTTCCATCCAGACAACGATCTACAGTGGGATCGGTTCTAACGAGACGCGGTAAAGTGCAGGCGTACCGACCGACCATTCAAAGTCGATTTTCTCGAAAACAAAGCCTCGAACGAAAAATTGTTATTCTATATTTTCGACTTCTTTTTTCGCCTAGAATCACCCCCTTTCCGCTCGTACCACCAGTATTTAAAACTCGTTCCAGTAAAGATAAGAACTTCCACGATGAAATTTACAACTTACAACTAGATCATCAGCTACCCCGTAATAAATAAATAAATAAATAAATAAATAAATTTTCGCTATGTTCACAATTTCGCGTCAACGATCCGAAGAGGATAAAGTAAACGCAAGATTTGATCCATCGCGGTTAGCCGACCGGCAATGGTGGACTGTCGGTGAATCGTGGTGGAAAAGGACGAGGGGCTCGTGACGATGCAACGGGGCGAAAAGCCGGAGAATTTCACGTGAAGTTGCTCCACATCCGCAAACCTTCTTTCGGACCTTGTTCCCGGTGAATCCGCAAAGACTTCCGAGGGTGTCCGGCATTCAACGTAACTGAAGCAGAGCGAATCGCGCGATCAGGTTTTACGATGACCGCAGGGTGCCAGTGGAGGGCGATACAGCGACTGTTTACGCTTCTGCTCCTTTTCTTTTCACTTCTTCGCTGGTCGAAGGCTCGCAGAACAAGGAAAACTGCTCCCATTTCGACAGACAGAAGCTTGAGAAGGGTTTGCTGGTTACAAGGGGTTGTCAGAAGTTATGCAAAATCAAAGGGAATATACCTGGACACCTACTTTAAATCGGTGGCCAGCGTAACGAGGTCACCTGTATCGTTGCCGGCCCAACGTTCATCAAACTTCACCCATTTCCCTTGATTTATTGCGAGGTCAGACAGACGTGTTAAAGCCTTGCCTGCGCTTCGCCATGTGCACGCTGAGCAGACGCAAGGTCGCGCTCGGTTGTGGAAATTCATCTTCCAGCAAGAGGTAAAGCGATACTCTTGACAGAGGAAACGAGAAACATCGGCTTGCAGCCTCCTGCGACGTGTCACATGCTTTTCGCGTGAAATTTTCAATGGACGATGTTTTGGATACGTGACAACTGTTGGCCACACCGTTCACAATGGGCAGAGGAAGTGCAAATTCTTTTCTTTTTCTTTTTTTATTTGCAAATAATTTACAGTCAATTCTCATTGAGAATTACAAGTAAATTATTCTGACGTGGTACTATGATACTAAGTGATTATCCTATGCAAGTTTATGAGACCTGTGCCAAGCCAATATTAACAATATTAATAATATCTCGGATCTTGATAACTTTTGCATGACTAAATTAATAGTTGTTTGTTGAAGTGGTCGCCACTTGTAAGAAAACTCTACATCTGTTCTTTTTAGGTTTCTCGAGCACTGCACCCATCCACAGTGTATAGACGAGAGACTGGCACGAAGGCAGACCATAGACGGCAGACAGGCGACGATGGCTTTGGGGTTTCAGTTATGGGCTTTTCGGCTCAAATTATGTTCCTGCTTGTACCGACGCTTCTGTATTGAAATATATCTTCTACTCTACAATTTATCCACGCGATTCTCCGTTCGTACGTCTAACGAGCTGAACGTTATTGAAACCGTACGATGTACGAGATACCTCGGCTGAGAAATGCTCCCCGTAATAAACCAAATGTAAAAATTCTGGTCGATTTCATATTAACACGTTGACTGCCACGGCACTCGTATTCGGGTGTCAGCAAAGTTTCCGGTCGCGCCGCGTAACCCACATCCGGCTGTCGCTTATTTCGCTACTTGCGGAGGATCGTCGTAGGCATTTGAAAAGATGTTCCACAATAATGAAACTGTGGATTTGTTATAAAAGTAACACGAAAATGGTTTATTGACAAAATTATTTAGAACGTGAAACTTTCAAGCATTCTACGCATAGCTGAGGTCGGTGGGCACGATTTGGACAGTAAGTCGTTGTTTTCTTCAAATTCCTTCGCGCCTTTGTTCGCTCCATTCCACGTCTTTTATTCGCGCAACGTAGTTTGCACGCGCGTCTGATGCTTCTCCCGGAATCATTTTTCCGAACGGCGATATTGCGCTGGCTCCGTCGAAGACAAGGACTTTTTGTATCTTCAGACAACCCTAATAATTTCGCAGCTAACAATCTTCCAAATATTTTAATGTTTATATTCTTGCTCGTTGCAATTTTGTAAACCGTGGAAGCGTCTGCAACGGAAATTCGCAGAAGGAGTGGAATGCCAAGCTTCCTCGAGAGGCAGTCGATTCGCCTGAACTTTGACCCGACGCAGCTAAAACACGATGGTTAGGTTCTGAAAGAGGCTGGCCGCCTCCAAAGCTTATGTTACGTGTTACGAAATACTGGCATTAGAAAGTAATCGCCGCTGCTCCGCTGATAACACGCCACTGTTCTGATAATAATACGAGCAACCAGCGACACCGCTACGTTTCCATCCGATACTACACCGTGGTTGAATGTGAAGTATGAACGAAAGTAAACTGCAAGTTGCAATGATAATAGAGCGGGAAAGGTACAAACGAGTTTGCATTATACATAATAAAGGCCGCGGTATCATCTCGAAAACGGAAGATTAATATGGAATAAATTGCGAAAATTCTCGCAGACGCCAGCTGAACAGACTTGGCAAACAATCGTTCGCAGGGCTTAAGAATTAAGAAATATGATCGTATCTACAAATGTCAGCAAGAATGTTGCACTCGGCGACTGAGAAGTTGAGAAGAAAAAGGTAAAAGCCAAAGTCCATTGGCCGATGGACGCGCAACGGCATTGATAAACATTAAAAATTCGAAAGTTTCTCTTACGGTTAAAACGTAGATGTTTATGCTATTTATTTGTACGATAAATACCACGTATATTGTTTGTCGTTGTTCCATCCGATAAATATCATAGCGAGCGTTTCGTTATAAAACGAAAGAAACTTTTCGGACGACCTAATATTTTTCTGAAGTCGATTAAAGAATTGAAGATTTCTTCCAGCTTCTAAAAAATAGCTATTTCTTCTTTTTATTAGTAGACTATTTTTCTTTTAATTCTTCAACTGTATTTATTATTTATTTATTTGTGAATGTTCATACAAATTAGTAATTTTCTGAAGAAGATTAAAGAATTGAACATTTCTTCCATCTTCTAAAAAATAGCTATTTCTTCTTTTTATTACCAGACTATGTTTCTTTTAATTGTTCAACTGTATTATTTATTTACTTATTTGTGAATGTTCATACAAATTAGTATTCTTCTGAACTCGATTAAAGAAGCGAAGATTTCTTCCACCTTCTAAAAAATAGCTATTTCTTCTTTTTATTACCAGACTATGTTTCTTTTAATCTTTCAACTGTATTATTTATTTACTTATTTGTGAATGTTCATACAAATTAGTAATTTTCTGAAGAAGATTAAAGAATTGAACATTTCTTCCACCTTCTAAAAAATAGCCATTTCTTCTTTTTATTACCAGACTATGTTTCTTTTAATTGTTCAACTGTATTATTTATTTACTTATTTGTGAATGTTCATACAAATTAGTATTCTTCTGAACTCGATTAAAGAAGCGAAGATTTCTTCCACCTTCTAAAAAATAGCTATTTCTTCTTTTTATTAGTAGACTATGTTTCTTTTAATTGTTCAACTGTATTATTTATTTACTTATTTGTGAATGGTCATACAAATTAGTAATTTTCTGAAGAAGATTAAAGAATTGAAGATTTCTTCCACCTTCTAAAAAATAGCCATTTCTTCTTTTTATTACCAGACTATGTTTCTTTTAATTGTTCAACTGTATTATTTATTTACTTATTTGTGAATGTTCATACAAATTAGTATTCTTCTGAACTCGATTAAAGAAGCGAAGATTTCTTCCACCTTCTAAAAAATAGTTATTTCTTCTTTTTATTAGTAGACTATTTTTCTTTTAATCTTTCAACTGTATCTATTATTTATTTATTTGTGAATGTTCATACAAATTAGTAATTTTCTGAAGAAGATTAAAAAATTGAAGATTTCTTCCACCTTCTAAAAAATAGCCATTTCTTCTTTCTATTACCAGACTATGTTTCTTTTAATTCTTCAACTGTATTTATTATTTATTTATTTGTGAATGTTCATACAAATTAGTAATTTTCTGAAGAAGATTAAAGAATTGAACATTTCTTCCACCTTCTAAAAAATAGCCATTTCTTCTTTCTATTACCAGACTATGTTTCTTTTAATTGTTCAACTGTATTATTTATTTACTTATTTGTGAATGTTCATACAAATTAGTATTCTTCTGAACTCGATTAAAGAAGCGAAGATTTCTTCCACCTTCTAAAAAATAGTTATTTCTTCTTTTTATTAGTAGACTATTTTTCTTTTAATCTTTCAACTGTATTTATTATTTATTTATTTGTGAATGTTCATACAAATTAGTAATTTTCTGAAGAAGATTAAAAAATTGAAGATTTCTTCCACCTTCTAAAAAATAGCCATTTCTTCTTTTTATTACCAGACTATGTTTCTTTTAATCTTTCAACTATTTTTATTATTCATTATTCCAAGACCTGTTCACTTACATCTTTCCACGATGTGTACATTCTACGTAACTAGCATCCCTTAAACGTCCCATAAACGCACAAACATCTACAGTCTACCTACTCTACGTAATTTTCCAAACACGTTTCAATTAAAATATTCCAGATTGGTTTCGTGACACGAGCGAAATTCCTTGGCGAAAGGTCAGCGCGCAATATCCCGTACAAACGATAGCAACGAACCACCTTCGCCACCATCGTTTAAATTAGATTCTCGCTTCACCTGTCGAAGCATCGGTTCTCATCCTTTCCCGCGGCCCCCGTCACCCGTTGGAAAGAGCAGAACGACCAGAACGAACTGATCTGTTCGCACTTTGATTTACTGCCTGGACAACCCAAAGGCTTGGCCGCCGCACCCCGCAATATTCCTTTTGAATAAGCAAATTATGAGATTCAAGGTCGCGGCGACTAAAGGGTTTCATTTCGACTGGATGAGAAAATCCGTTACCTGGTTCAGTTCTACGCAAAATTCCTCCACGACCGGATGTCTGATTTCTCATCGCGATCCTTCTTTATCTCAGTTATCATCTTTACCTATGTTTTTTCCTCTCTCGATCTCCGAGTATCGCGTGGTTTATGCTCGATCAGTCGAATCGATCGTGGCAAAAATCATAGTACAGTGCGCTTTCTAGTGTCCAACGTGATTAATGGCTGTTACGCAGTAACGTAGTTAGTTGGTTGCTTTCCATCGGCGATCGTCGACTACGCACCACGTGGAAATATCGAGGTAAACGAATGAGATAGTAAGATAAGCAACCGATTTGCCATTCGATCGGCGTTGTATCTTGGATTAATTTTAACGCGTCGCTGGATTATCCGTTTGGCCTTTCGCGGCGCGTTCTATTTACAAGTATCGATCGGTTCAGTTGGTGGCACGTTGCGGTCAAAATGGTGGAGGAAAAACGTTTGTTTCGCTTCGGCAACGATTGAAATTAATTCACCGTTACTGCGCGTTCAGATTTGATGCACTTCATAAATCCTGTAGACGGAAGTTTGCAAGTTTTGAATTTCAAATATTTGTACTACGAATTACTCGAAGGTATATTATATTTTGGACCAATCATCGAGCTGGGCGTGATAATTGTAATTTTTCTTAAATTCGGTTTTGCATTTAGTTAAATTTTGAAACGTAACTGTTAAGGATATCAATGCGATTAACGACATTTTTCTTATTTATCTTAAATCTCAGCAGGTGGATTAAAGTTCTAGCGATTTTTAATCAAACTGTTCAGAGGGGGCACTGATCAAACCCACAAGTTGAAATGTACAGCAAAATAATTAATTTTGCATTTAGCTAAATTTTTTAATTTAACTGTTGAAGACATCAATACAATTAATGCCGTTTTTCTTATGTATCTCAAATCTCAGCAATTAAATAGTACAATTTAAATAAATTTCTAACAATCCTTAATTGAACTGTTCAGAGGTTGCACTGATCAAACCCGCAAGTTGAAAAGTACAGCAAAATAATTAATTTTGCATTTAGTTAAATTTTTCAATTTAACTGTTGAAGACATCAACACGATTAACGTCATTTTTCTAATTTACCTTAAATCTCAGCAATTAGACAGTACAATTTAAATAAAGTTCTATCAATTTTCAATTAAGCTGTTCAGAGGCAGCAATGATCAAACCCACAAGTTGAAAAGTACATTTTGCTGTACATTTCAACTAATCTACTAATGAATGTACTAATGAAATAGCAAACACTGTCTTTTAAATAAATGTCGTTACATATTTTAAATGATCATCAAACTAGGTATAATAACTGTAATTTTTTCAAATTCGTTTTTGAATTTATTTGAATTTTTAAATGTAACTGTTAATGACATCAACACCATTAATGTCATCTTTCTTATTTATCTTAAATCTCAGCAAGTAGATTAAAGTTCTAACAATCTTTAATTGAACTGTTCAGAGGCTGCACTGTTCAAACCCACAAGTTGAAAAGTACAGCAAAATCATGAATTTTGCATTTGGTTAAATTCCTTAATTTAACTGTTGAAGACATCAATACAATTAATGTCATTTTTCTTATTTATCTTAAATCTCAGCAATTGGACAGTGCAATTTAAATAAAGTTCAATGATCAAACCCACAAGTTGACAAGTGCAGCAAGATATAATGATTTTTCATTTAGTTAAATATTGTAATTTAACTGTTGAAGACATCAACAAGACAAACGTCATTTTCCTTATTCTTCTCAAATATCAGCAATTAAATAGCACAATTTAAATAAAGTTCAATGTTCAAACCCACAAGTTGACAAGTACAGCAAGATATAATGATTTTTCATTTAGTTAAATATTGTAATTTAACTGTTGAAGACATCAACACGACAAACGTCATTTTCCTTATTCCTCTCAAGTCTCAGCAATTAAATAGTACAATTTAAATGAAGTTCAATGATCAAACCCACAAGTTGACAAGTACAGCAAGATAATGATTCTTGCCTTTAGCTAAATCCCTTAATTTAACTGTTGAAGACATCAACACGACATACGTCATTTTCCTTATTCCTCTCAAATCTCAGCAATTAAATAGCACAATTTAAATAAAGTTCAATGTTCAAACTCACAAGTTGACAAGTACAGCAAGATATAATGATTTTGCATTTAGTTGAATATTGTAATTTAACTGTTGAAGACATCAACACGACAAACGTCATTTTCCTTATTCCTCTCAAATCTCAGCAATTAAATAGCACAATTTAAACGAAGTTCTAACAATCTTTAATTGAACTGTTCAGAGGGTGCACTGATCAAACCCACAAGTTGACAAGTACAGCAAGATATAATGATTTTTCATTTAGTTAAATATTGTAATTTAACTGTTGAAGACATCAACACGACAAACGTCATTTTCCTTTAGCTAAATCCCTTAATTTAACTGTTGAAGACATCAACACGACAACGTCATTTTCCTTATTCCTCTCAAATCTCAGCAATTAAATAGCACAATTTAAATAAAGTTCAATGTTCAAACTCACAAGTTGACAAGTACAGCAAGATATAATGATTTTGCATTTAGTTGAATAGTAATTTAACAATCAACACGACAAACGTCATTTTCCTTATTCCTCTCAAATCTCAGCAATTAAATAGCACAATTTAAACGAAGTTCTAACAATCTTTAATTGAACTGTTCAGAGGGTGCACTGATCAAACCCACAAGTTGACAAGTACAGCAAGATATAATGATTTTTCATTTAGTTAAATATTGTAATTTAACTGTTGAAGACATCAACACGACAAACGTCATTTTCCTTATTCCTCTCAAATCTCAGCAATTAAACAGCACAATTTAAATAAAGTTCAATGATCAAACCCACAATTTAACAAGGTTTGCAATATAATAATATCCCAAACACTGTCCCTTACATTCATCCGAATATTTATCATCACGTTACTCGTCTTCTTCCCACGAATCAACTTACCACAGTAACTCATTTGTTTCTCAGCATCGAATATCAATCAATCACCTATATCTACTTACGTAACGAAATGAAGAAATTCATAAAAATCATACCTAAAACGACTGCTCTGCTAAGAAACTCGATTAATCTTCGCGTTAATCAATCGCCTGTCTATTTCCATACAAACATTCCATTCATCGAACAGAAAACTTCCCTTGGTATCCAACAACAGACGTGAAAATCGCCACTGATGGACCGGATTCGAAGGGTCTCCCGATTAGAATTCAGGCGTTAGGTATCGCAGCGATATCGATAATGGGTCGCGATATCCGCGGGGTGCGCGTACGTACCCGCATGATGTACGACAAGTAATATTTTCGCGCGCGCGATATATCTGCCGGCAGCGGACAGCGGCCTGGCGATGTGACCGTCGATATCGGTTATCGAAAATATTTTTAAATTCGCAAATGATAACGTGCCACGTTGCTTCCGCCCGATCTCGTCGCCGACGTCACTTTTACGCCCAATCGGCCACCCTTTCTACCGCGATCCCATCATCGTTCGTTATTAAATGTCGGCTGGGCAAAGTTGTCGACGTGATCGAAATTTCATTCGCAGCGAAATTCCTTCTTTTTTCACTTTATCAACTACCGCTTGCTGAGAAACATCGCGCGACGTTGAAAAACGCTAAAACGATAAAACAGGCAAGTTGAAGCGAGATCCATTGGACCTGACGCGCGGCCAATAGGACCTGCGATATCCAATTTATGAATAAAAGAAGCTGCAGCTTCATCAGGTTGAGAAGCAGGCGAGAAGCCTAAGAATGGCAACTTTGACGCCGATACTTGTACCTCGCAATAGACAGATCCCTCGCAGAGGGGATTTCCCATTTTCTCGCGTGGAAAACCGCGCTCGTTTCCATCTCAATATCCTCTTGCCATATCGATCCTCTATCGATCCTGGAAAATCCAGTCTCTCAGTTTCGCTGGTCCAATGAATTTCTCTTCGAGTGTTCGCTACCAAAGCGACACATCCACGTCGTGAAAAGTATGGAAAAGAAGCTGAATCGTAGAACGAACGTAGAATTCGGTCTACTCTCGAGTACCTGGTTGCGTTTCATCCAACAACCAATACAACCGCGACTTATAACGTAAAAGCTTTGCCTCTTCTCATCAACATCGAGCTTTGTCGAAGTGGGGAAAAAGTCAATTAAAAGACGGTCTCGTTTGGAGTTGGTTCTTGGTAAACGAGCAACCGATTCCACGCAACATGGAATTCATCTGTCGGCCCTTTTTACGCCACCTACTCCTTTTTTTTCCTTCTTCTTCTTTTTCTTCGTCTGTTCTCGAACGTATCGCGACCTCAAGACTGCAGGATCGTTTTATCGTGTAGAAGTTCACCGTTGCTTGTCTCGCTTCGGGCGTTGTACGCGCGACGACGATGCGATAGCGGCGATAGTCATACTTATAATTAGAGGAGTCAGGCAAATGATTTACGACGCACACGTGGTACACGCGGGCCGCTTTCGTAAATACGTCCTCCGCCTCTTCTTCCTCATCTCGTTTCTTTCGCACGGGCAGCACGCGGTATCGCGAGGTGGCCCCGGTTCTCGATTAATAATTTTTGCCAGACTATAGGCTGCACCACTTTGCGCGTCGTGACGAATAATAAAATTAATCGTAGGTCGATTAGCGAGCGATTCGAGGAACCCGCGGCCAACGACGCGCAATATCGATAAATTTCGATCGAATCGCCCTTTGTTTTATCGTTAGCAGAGCGTACAAGTAGTCACGCTATACTGTAATTTCCCTGGTCGAATTTGCCTTTCTCGAACGACTACGAGAACCCCGCGAGTTTATTACGAGTTTATTCGGAAAGTGATATTCATAAATCTGCTACCTTTGCTTTGATTCTGTGCTGCAAATAATTCTGTGTATTGTCCTCTTTATCTTCCATGGATAGCTTTTACTTTGCTGAATAAGATTCATTTTTTTGGTAGAACATTTTGTTGAAGTTGAAGAAGTTATAGGAAGGTGCAAAGAATCTACTCAAACATTCCATTTTTTATGATTCCTTTTACTGTAAGGTGATTGATAAATTTTATTTGACTGTTCTCTTTATCTTCCATGGATAGCTTTTATTTTGTAAATAAGATTCATTTTTTTTGGTAGAATATTATGTTATTTTGTTGAAGTTGAAGAAATTGTTAGAAGCTGCAAAGAATCTACTCGAAAATTATTCCATTTTTTATGATTCCTTTTACTGTAAGGTGCTTAATAAATTTTATTTCACTGTTCTCTTTATCTTCGATAGATAGCTTTTATTTTCTCAATAAGATTCAGTTTTTTGGTAGAATATTTTGTTATTTTGTTGAAGTTGAAAAAATTGTAAGAAGCTGCAAAGAATCTACTCGAAAATTATTCGACTAAAAGTGATTCTTTTTACTATAAGGTGCCTGATAAATTTTATTTGACTGCTCTCTTTATCTTCGATAGATAGCTTTTATTTTGTAAATAAGATTCAGTTTTTTGGTAGAATATTTTGTTATTTTGTTGAAGTTGAGCTGCAAAGAATCTACTCGAAAATTATTCAATTAAAAGTGATTATTTCTACTGTAAGGTGCTTGATAAATTTTATTTGACTGTTCTCTTTATCTTCGATAGATAGCTTTTATTTTGTAAATAAGATTTATTTTTTGATAAAACAATTTGTAGAAGTTGAAGAAATTGTAAGAAGCTGCAAAGAATCTACTCAAACATTCCATTTTTTATGATTATTTTTACCATAAGGTGCTTGATAAATTTTCTTTGACTGTTCTATTCGATAGATAGTTTTTATTTTCTTAATAAAATTCAGTTTTTTGGTAGAATATTTTGTTATTTTGTTGAAGTTGAGCTGCAAAGAATCTACTCGAAAATTATTCAATTAAAAGTGATTATTTCTACTGCAAGGTGCTTGATAAGTTTTATTTGACTGTTCTCTTTATCTTCTATTGATAGCTTTTATTTTGTAAATAAGATTCATTTTTTTTGGTAGAATATTATGTTATTTTGTTGAAGTTGAAGAAATTGTTAGAAGCTGCAAAGAATCTACTCGAAAATTATTCCATTTTTTATGATTCCTTTTACTGTAAGGTGCTTAATAAATTTTATTTCACTGTTCTCTTTATCTTCGATAGATAGCTTTTATTTTCTCAATAAGATTCAGTTTTTTGGTAGAACATGTTGTTGAAGTTGAAGAAATTGTAAGAAGCTGCAAAGAATCTACTCAAACATTCCATTTTTTATGATTCTTTTTACTGTAACGTGCTTAATAAATTTTATTTGACTGTTCTAATTATCGTTGGGTACAAGTCGTCGCGTTCGGACGTGTTCGAATGCGTCGGCCGTCGGAATACGCGACATACGCACGGACATTTTTTCATGGAAAAACAATTATGTTACATTTAATTACTCGTACATCGCTTTCGCGTTTTATTTTCACCGGAGATATTTCATTGGGTTTCACTTGATCGCATAAATTTAAGCCACGTCGCGTGCAGCAAAAACAAATTACCAGCGTAATTTTCGGCTAACTTTCGTCTTTTTGCTTTAGAATTAATTATTAAATAATGTTATTGAAATTTATCGCAGTTGCGTAATTACTCGAATCAACGACAAAAGACAAAATTATGCAACGATTCGAAGATCGTGCAAGTGAAAATAATTCTGAATAAAAATTGAAAATTGAATAAAAGGAAATAAAATATTTCGATTATGAAATGAAAAATTTTTTAACTACGAAATAATCAGCAATATGACGTCAATTTGGGTTAAAATGGTTCTCGTGTAAAAGCCGAAAGGGATACAGCTTAATGAGCGAATAAATTTACACGAAAAATTAATCCACTGTACAAACCACCTCGACGTGTATAAAACAGCAAGAGAATTATTTATGATCGCATATTGAATTCGTAGCGAATCTATAGAGGGCGACAACAAATAGTAGTTAAGCTTCAAGATCTATATTTATTCAGTCAGAGATACAAATCAAAAATAAACCGTGTGAAACATAAATCGAAATAATTCCACTAACTCCACCAGAAATATATTACCTACTTTATAGAAAAAAATGCTTTTGTATTTTTTCTCGCGAGAGAGAAAAGAGGGGGAAATATGTACACGGGGACAAATATTCTTTAAAAAACATTCTACCGCGACATAAATAATTCTTTCCGCAAATTCACCGGTGAAAACAAGCAAGATTCGTCGCTAATCAAGATAAATCAAACCTTTTACGTTTAACCGAAGCACAAAAATCATATGCTGCAAAAACATGAAACTTATTTCACCAAAAAAAAAAAAAAAAAAAAAAAAAAACAACAACTTTTGCGTCTTCTTAAAATCATTTCTTCGATATTGGCAAAGATTTTGCCCTAAATATTTATCCAAAGAAGATCGTTCTTTTTTCCGCGAAAATTCTCCCATCGCACAGCTTTACAAATCACAGAAATTGCACAACAGTTCCGCCAGGATTTTTGATTAAACGAAAAATAATACGGCTCGTATTTGCTCGATGGAGCGTGAGTCGAAGGCGGTAGGCCAACATGGCGCTGCGACGGCCGACGGAACATGGCGACTGGACTGGCGGCCAGTTCGGCTCGCACTCGTTACAGAATTTCTCTGCATCTCTGTGTATCCTATTCGACGTGATCTCTCGGTTTTGAAAAATCATCGCGTTTCAACGGTCGCGGCTCGTTAGAATATCGCTTGACAGTCGGCAACAACGCGCGCGGCGTCGAAGTACGCTTCTATTAATACGTCGCTCACGAGCTGTCGAGCTTATTGCGTTCGCGACCGTGCACAACACCGATACAAGTAAAACGACGCCTGTATTGGTGAGTAACAACGAAGGAAAAAGCTGGTCGATGTGCTACGTGACGCATATACACGTCCATACAAGCACGTATTTTTGACGCACTTTCGATCTGCCTGGCTGCCCCCGGGGCCGCGATTTAACTGGCCGAAAATTAATTGTCGCGGCAACGTCGTGTCGCACGGCCGGCCGCATTTTCGTTATTTTTCAACGGCGCACGAAAATCGTGCCAGAATCTTCGCCAACATTCGAATACGATTTTCGTTACGATGGAACAGCTGCGAGATACATCGAGATGATTCGTCCAGGATTCGGAAAACTGTTGCCTCGAACAAATCGTAACTCACGAAAGGATATTAGATTACGTGAGTTATAGGGAACGATTTGAAATTTTGAAATCACCGTAACGAGGCTCGACTAACGCGATATGTAAAATTTGCAACGAATTTGAAATTGTACGTATTCGTTGGATGCATTCGTTTTGTAGAAATGATCAAGGTATTTGAGTCATGAATTGTTCATTATATTAGGTTGTCTGAGAAGTTTCTGTTTTCAACTTTTATATTATTTTATTGAATTACGTATGATCCATTTCTATTATTACGTTCGTGCATAATTCAATAAATTAATATAAAAGAAAAAACATCGTGCGTCTACTGTTTCCTTATGAAACGGAAGAAACTTTTCTGAAAACCGAATATTAGTAAGCTACGATATTTAGTGAGACTGTAACATTAATTATATGTTCACAGTCTATATACTAATTTTTGTATACTAACTTCTTTACCAAATGTAGGTAAATTGTAACAAATATCTTGTAACGTCTGTATACACTTTCCGATTGATGCCGAATTTTATTATATGCCGAATATAATTGAGACAGTCGTGTCTCATTAAGCTGCTAATGAAATTTCAAAACGTTTCGTACATGCAACAGTGAAATTGATTAAATTAAAAAATAAACAATTAAAAATGAAAGTAGATTTGATTTATTCTTCGTAAAATATTACATTTATGATAAAATAATTGAACTGTTGAACAACCAGAGTATCAGATATGTTTATTTACAATGTCAATATATTTGTCCGAAAAGTGTCCTTTCGCAAATGCGTACAAACGTGAAACCAAGTCTGTGAAACGTCGCGGTGTTTATCTCAACAGAACACATCGTTTGCAAAGTATTACGTTGTCCGAAAAGCATCTTTCTTTTACAGACACGTCTTTTATAACGATGTATCTTTATAGAAACGTGAAACATAATCTGTCGAACATCGTGATCTTTATTTTGATTGAACTATTGAGATATGTATAATTTTATGTGCTAGACTAGGTTAGCTGCGTAGTAGCGATACTTGTATGTGGATATCAGTGTGTGGAAGCATGTGTGTGCGTGGTGTCTCGAAAACAAAGGAATGTAAACTGTTCAGTTAACGGTCTGGTATCGAAAAAGGTATGACGCGTGCAAGTGTGTATCGATGAATATCTTTGAAATCGTTTATCAAATAAATATATAACTATTCTAATATAAATTCTAAGTGTAAATTTAGTGTTCCTGTACCATTATTTCGGCTATTAAGATCCAAAATTCTCAACAAGAGCAAATTGGATCATACGTCGTTCGATAAAATAATATAAAACGAAAATGTTGTGCGTCCATTATTTCCTCATAAAACGAAGCAAACTTTTCGAGCGACCTAATATTCGAAGAGTACTAAGAATAAAAGTATTTTGTTTTTTAATGGAGATTATGTTATTTATATTCTATATATTCTTTTTGAATATATTTGTTGCATTTACATATACGTTACACCACGTCATTGCGATTATGTAACAATAAATAACATCGTGCTGCTGACACAACCGGTGTATTTTTAGTTCTCGTGTGTTTCAAGAAATCTCACTGGGTAATTGAAAAGAACAGTGGAGAAGAATCGTTAGAACAAACATCGTTGCTCAAAGTAGAGGCATTTCTCGCGAAGAAAATGTGCAGTTCCAGGTGTGAGACAGGTAAATACGGATGTATTTTATTAGCATCGAACGTATTATTATTTAGAATAGTTTTTACAGATTAGAGATCCTTTTCTATCCGACTCTTCGTTTGCTCTGATGTATTAGGTTGTCCGAAAAGTGTCTTTCTTTCGCAAACGTGTTTCCTACAACAGTGAACCTTCGTACAAACGCGAAACCAAGTCGCGGTGTGATCGTACGTAATTGGAGAAAATAAAATAAAAGAAAAAACATTGCGCGTCTATTATTAAAAACTTTTCGGACAACCTAATACTTTTTGTCCACTTTCGTACGTCGATTTCATTTCGTCTTCTACCTTCACGTCTAATTTCGTTGTTTGCTAAAACGTGGCGGTTTTTCTTCTTTAAGACAGGCTGGAGATGTGACACGATCGTGGTCGAGTGAATTTTTGCCGGATCCGACGAAATGAGACGCGTTAGATCCAATGGTATTGATTAGGGGGTCGAGCCGTGTGCTAGGGGAATATAAATCGTTCGGTGTGGCTCGCTGAACGCGCTGTTAAAAGCTCGTGATCGCCCCGTACTTCGCCTTAACGCGGCGATGATTGTTTTGCTCATTACGACTCTGTTTCTTTCTTTTTGACCGCGCGATTGCAAGCGGATTGGAATTGAAACTACGACTCGTGTTCAACCGACACTCACGCCATCCTAAACAACACAGCATCTCAGATATCCACTTTTAATAATCATGTTCTAGCATCGATATCGTTCTGGTTCCACCTTCTCATTTGTCCAAACGTCCAGATAGACGTGACATCGTTCCGCTGTTATAAAATTCGAGAAAAAAAAAAAAAAAAAAAAAGAGAGAGAAGAAGAAAAGTGACAGGGACAAAGAAACGATGGATCGACGAGGTTTCGATCGTATGAGAAATTGTACGGGCCGACAGATAACATCCGGCCGACCTTCTCAGCTCGCGGAACGCATTTCGTCATTTTTCGACTCGCTTAATGGAAAGTTAAACGGTTCGAGATAACGTCGGATAAACCGCAAACGTTGCGAGATCCGCGCTATTAATAGACGCGAATCCACGCGCGGAAAACCAAACTGTCATTACACAGCAGCTGGAAATAGGCGTTTGTCCGTCGTGTGTGCGAGTATAAATATTTATAGAGATTATTTGGTCGTTGCCAAACGAAATTGATATTCTCGTATCTCTGCTAACGTGTCAACGAATACAACGAAATCATGTTCGCCGATTAGACACCTAAACATTCCACGTAATATCTTGATTTTCCTTCGATTTCCAATAGGATTCGCGTTTAACTGAGATGGAAGGAATTCTTGCGAAAGAATATTCAATTAGCGAGACCGTATTACGAGATGGGACGAGCGTGATTGAATTCGTGACAGGATGGAGGTGGGCATTTTTCATCCGAACGCTTGCCAAAGGTTCGAGTTTGCCGGAAGTTCGATCAAAAGCACGTCCGTCGGACGAGCAGCGTACACGAGGAGGTGCGAGAGCCTCGCTACAGTTAGAAATGCCTTTACATTTGTTTCAGTCGGTCCGAATCCGTCCGTGTCGGGGGACCAACATTCAACCCCTGTACGTCGTCATTAAAGAACTGTTGGTGGGACGAAAGTTTCACCGTGAGAAACGCGTGAGTGGTGAAATTCGACGGAAACTGGGAATAGAAAGGAGAAAAGAATATTTGGCAGTTGTATACGTACGGTATAAGACACAAAGAATGTTAAATAGGTTAGAATTTATATGTACTGTATTTATATAAGGGATGGGGATGGAAGATGGAAGAAAGACTGGATAGGAAGGAAACTGGCAAATAAAAAGGAGAAAAAAATATTTTGCAACTGTGTACGTACAGTATAAGATACAAAGAATGTTAAATTGATAGTACATTTGTATGTACTGTATTTATATAGTACGTGTGGAGGTATGGGACTGGAAGAAAGACTGGATAGGAAGGAAACTGGGAAATAAAAAGGAGAAAAGAATATTTGGCAGCTGTGTACGTACAGTATAAGATACAAAGAGTGTTAACACGTTGGTCGCCTAGCGTGATTCGCCTAAGTTTCCTGCGGGGCCGAAATTCGATAGCCCATACGCAGAACGTAAACAGAGCGATAAGCGGGAATTCATTGTTTATCGCCTTCGATTCATTGTAAAGGAAAAATTACTTAGTTCTGAAATGGAGAAAGCGATAAGCTTTCCAACTAGAGCATTCCGAGGGATCTGATGGCAGATATCTCGGATCTTTCATTTAGTCGAGAATAAGCATACTTGTGAGACGCACATCGGTGATTTTTTCATCCTGAAGATGTTCGGTAAACAGTGTGAAAATATATTTGAAAGTGAGGAGAGATCCAAATGTGTTTGGATTGTGTTAACAAATATGCGGAATATAAATTGATAAAAAGTACGGTATAATGTGCTTTTAATATTTTTATCTTGTATATCCTATATACAGGGTGGTTGGTAACTGGTGGTACAAGCGGAAAGGGGGTGATTCTAGGCGAAAAAACAAGTCGAAAATATAGAATAAAAATTTTTCGTTCGAGGCTTTGTTCTCGAGAAAATCGACTTTGAATTTTCGCTCGGTACGCGCGCGGTACGTTATAACAACCTAACCTACGTTAAAAGCGATTAAAAGCGGTTGGAGGTTATTAGAAGCGATCAGAAGGAAAGAAAGAAGCAAGCGAGTAGATTGTCGAGCTAAATTCAGATAATTTGTAAATAAATTTTCAACTTTTCGTTCTTTGCAAAACCGTCTCTGTACCTTAACAAAGAGAAGATAATGTGGAGGGACATAATTTTTGATATCGCGTATGAATGGCGGATAAGCTGCAGGAATAAAGAAACAAATGAATTTTGAACGGTTGTACGGTCGATGTTAAATAATACGTCGCCCACCGGCGTTCAATTGTTCGACACAATAAGCTCAAGTGACATCCGTGCGTCGTGTGCTTGGCTACAATTTGTACACACTTCCGATACAATACTCAATCACAACTCGCGAAAGCGAGGTTGCGTAAGGCTCGTTGCGACGACACATTGTCGGATATTTCGAAGCGATCGCGAGAACAAAAGTTGGCCGGACCATTAGTCAACCGGGTGGCAGGTTGCGCGGCTTGAAAAATTGACAAAGACAACGCTGTCGATTCTACGCGTTATATCCGTGAGCGCCTATTTTATATTGTAGAAAAACACCGATGACAAAAGTGTAGTAGCTTTAAGGAACGTTCGATGGATAATAATCAATCTTCTTATTATTTTCGCGAAAAGAAAAATAAAAGCAGAGAATGTCGAGAAACGTTAAGTTGGTACAATCGCTAGTTCCTATAAGCTAAGTTGGTACGACTTCCAACGTCGCTCTTTTGTCTTAGGAGTCGATCGCGTGTTAATTATCTAAGTGTATCCGATGTGTTCAGACGTGCGTATCTATCAAATATCAACCCCAAACCTATATTGGATAACAGAGAAATCGGCCGGCAAATATGAAGCTGCAGGATAAGTGGGATTTTCCGTTCAGGAAAAACATTCACGTCGACCAAGCTTTCACGCTGTGAACCGGTAGCGTTCGGTATTGACGTTTCTCCACGTTTATTTGCATCCGTCATCCGCGCGAATGCTAAAGAAGAGAAAAAACACAGAGGCCGAAGTGAAAGAGACGAAGAGGTGAAACGATAGAGAGGAAACGGAAGAATACGAAATGGAAAAAGAAGACGAGGGAAAAGAGGCAGAGCGAAAGAGAGAGAATACTCGCATCTTGCTGCCTTTATAAATGCTTCTACATTTATTAAGGCTACTCCCCGGAGCCTGGACGTACCAGTGTACGTATTTCGAAATGAATGCCTCGTGACGTGGCACCGCGACGCTGTCGTCGGGGCGCGCGAGCGCTACGAAAAGTGAAATATTTCCGTCGTATTTTCACATGCGCCGCCACGACGAATGGCGTCCCTGCGTCTGACGGCTCTGTGCTTCGGCAGCGTGGCAAACGAACAGGAATAAAAAGAAGAAACGAAATAATAATAAATACGTAGGCACGCGTAATACAGTGTTTATACACGTGTATGTGTGTATGTGCATGTGTGTATGTGTATGTGTGTATGTGCATGTGTGTATGTGTATGTGTGTATGTGTATGTTACAGGCGCATAGCAAAGGCGTTTCGAACGAAAGGTTTCGTTGCCGGCGGAAAAATGTCGCGCCGACCGATCGAGAATATGGCGGCCGCGCTGTTCGTTTGCATGAAAATGAAGAAAAGAATTTATTTCGTCCGTATGAGAAACGCCGCGTTTCCGGCATGATTTATGCAACACGAGCGCGGGAAAGCGCGACGCGGAATTTCGCATTTTCTGCGGGTTCCTTCGTGATAGTTTGACAAAGGATTTTCGCCTGGGTCGTTGGTTATTGTATCGCCAGAACTAATAGCGTCGCCATCTCGTCACCGATCCAAATATTTCTTCTTACATTTGCAAACGCTGTTCCAAGCAACCTGGTTGCTTGTCCTTGTTGATTCGCATCTATCGTCGAGAACATAACCTACATCAAGACCTGGTGATCAAATGAAAAACATTCCTCGTAGATCATTTCTCGTACGCCTGGAATCTTGTCGAAAATTTGATTGGAAGATTGAACAGGTAGCCGCGACGAAAAGTTTCCGTTCGCATCGGTTGTTTCCCGTCAACGACGCCGGAATTACATTGAATTATTTAACGGTCGTATTTCACGGTTCACTTTTCATGCGACTTCTGCACGCTGCTCCGCCGTACAATGCGCCTGTAATTTTATATAACCAGTTAAATGACTCTTGGCAAGGAAGTGATTTGTCGCACGATATTTTATTTCAGATAATCATCCTCCGTGTCAGACGTGGGCTGTCCACCGCGACAATGTATGTATACATTGATTAATGGTCGCCTGTTCGCCGCGGGATAAAAGTCAGGGAAAAGAGAGGAAGAAAGGATAAGAAAATCGGAGATCGAGCGCCTCTTAAAAATCAGGACACTCTGGTTGCGTGCGACCAATTCTTGCATTTTTGAAACTTGTTAGTCACAGGATAGTTCCGCGCTGTCGTCCATTGTTCCGCTTACCAATCGTAGCGATCATCGTTTGTTATCTTGAACGACATTGATAAAAAAAAATGCGAGCACAGGCAAATGTTATCGTTTGTTGATTGTCGAGTGATTTAGAGTGGAATGCTTCTTGGAATTTTCTGCGGTAAGAGAAACGTCTCGCCTGTCAGACGAACGGATTCATCGTGGGCTGTTTGAAACAATAGGATCTCCTGTTCGTGTGACAAATTTCATGTCACCACGATTAAGACGTTTGCAACTTTCATTCATACCTATCGTCGTTTAATATTAGGTTGTCCGAAAAGTTTCTTTCGTTTTGTAAGATGATAATAAACTCAGTTTTGTTTTATATCAATTTATTGAATTATGCGTAGAAACTAATAATAGAAATAGAACGAAATGGATCATACGTAATTTAATGAAATAATTCATTTATTAGTATAGTTATAAATAAAGCAGAATCAAAGTATTCCTTCCATACTTGCAGTATAATAGATGAACAACAATTTCTCTTTTATATTTTGTTATAAAATAACGATGAAGAAGTTTCCTTATTTATTTTTATTGATTAATTGATTCATCTTTTTCTATCAGTTTCTTTTGTTTTATAAGAAAATAATAGACGCACAATGTTTTTTATTATGCACAAACGTAATAATAGAAATATAATAAAATGGATGATGCGTAATTCAATAAAAAATATAAAAGAGAAATTGTTGTTCATTTATTATATTCTAAGTGTGGGAGAAATACTTTGATTCTGCATACTTTATTTATAATTACACTAATAAATTAATTATTTTGTTATAAAGCAACGATGAAAGGGTTACCTTAATTATTTTTATTGATTGATTGATTTATCTTTTTTCTATCAGTTTCTTTCGTTTTATAAGAAAATAATAGACGCACTATGTATTTTATTATTAATATTATTATTAAATCGTTAATCTATTATTATAAAACGAAAAAAAATACAGTAAACATTTGTGTAAAATATTAGAAGAACAGCTGATAGGATTAGGAAAGAAAAACTTCTAATAAAAAAAGAAATCAATCAATCAATAAAAATAAATAAGGAAACTGTTTTAATAAATTGCCATTCGACTGTATGCTGTAGCTGTTCAATAAGAAATTCACACCAATGTGAAAAATTGCATGTTCCACGCAGGAAAATTGTACTAAGAAAACTGGCTATTTCTAATTTTCTTTTCGCTACATTTTTTATCTTACCGCGACCTGTAACAAAGAGGTTACGAGAGGATTACGGAACACCCAGTATATCACAGCCGCGCTGCCAACGTTGCAAAGAAAAACAGCCTTTGCCAATAGCCGTTAAACCGATAAAGATGTTTATAAGCAACTTTCTATAGACGCATCGGCCATTTTTTAACGTCCAGCTGAGTCAAAAGCAGGCGAGATGATCTGTGTAAAATGATCTAGCGATATTTCGCAAGGCAACAGGCTATTCACCCTAATTAAACTAATTAAATACGCGTTGAACATGGTAATAACCTACACGAAAAACGAGTATTCAATGGACGACTGGAAAACACATTCGCGAAATTATAAAGCGTCCGTGAATTTTATATGAAATTAAATTAGTCGATTAAATAAAACGAAAGAATAAATTATTTCGCTTGATGATTTGAACGTTTCTTAGCAGCGTGAACTCGATCAACGTTAAATAGCAGAAAGGGAATTAATCATCGAAAAGTACGGAAAAGTTTAGGAGCGATCGACGAACCGGATCGTGCGAACGTAACGAGCAAAGGCGATCATCGCGATACAAAAGAAACAACGAAAGCGGCTCTTATTTTACACATCTTTGCTGAACCGGCAATTTCCTGCGCATAGCTTAAAAAACGTAAACGCTAGGAAATTGCAAGATATCGTAAGAAAGATGCGATTGGCAATTTTTTCCTCTCGTTGGTGATTCAGCGAAAGATACAATGTACGCGACATCGTACAATTTGCATTCGAAATTACAACTAACCGCGCATTAATTTCTGTCTAGAGGTTACACTACCATCGCCTTTTTCATTTTTCTCTCGTTCGAGCACCGATTTAACAAAACGATTCATAGCGATTCCTTCGACTCCTCTTTTTTTCGTCCGTTTCGTGTAATGAAAGGTGATCTGCCATAATGAATTCTTTGGAAATGAAATCGACCGCGAATATTCACGGCCAATGTACGCCATTAAGGTGTTCGCGGGTCTGTGAATTCGGCGAAATACGCTTGTTAACGAAGGCCGAGTCGCGCGATAAGATGGAAAAGGCGAGCGACAAGTGTCAGCAACGATCGAGTGTGATAGCAAACGACAGGAGGAAATGGCCACGTTTATCCGAGAATCGGGTAGCATAACTGCAAATGATAGATTACGATTAACCGTAGGGCCCGGCAGCTCGATCGATCAGTCGCAAATGGCAATAATTTTCCTACGACTGCGAGTAACGTCTTCATGAAATGAAGCGTTTCGAGCCAACAGGTTCCGAAGCGACGCGGCGCACCGTTTCCATCAAAGAAGCATTAATGAAGATGAACAAACATTATACGTAATAAACGCTTCTTTGAATGCCCTAACCTGTCGTAGAGAAATAAAATGCAAGGAAATGCCGACAGCACATCATCCATTCGAGTAAACGCAAATAGACGCATCTATTCTATGCAACAGAATATGCCGCGCATCGTCCACAGCCATCTTTTCCCTTCGACCATAGTAGTGGCATGGTAACGACTTAATCTGCTCGCACGCGATTCGACAAAATATACGTTGCTGCTCCCCTCCCCACTTTCTCGATCAGCTTCCAATTCACCTAGCGTCGCTTACGTAACACGCGCATTCTCCGTGGCCGATCGACTTTGCTTAAACGGTCGTTGGAAAGTAGCAGCTTTGGCATCGGAAAGGGCTTGCAAAGAGGTGGAAGAAGAAAAAGGAAGAAATAAATAGAGAGAGAGAGAGAGAGAGAAAAGCGGACTGTTGTGCGCGAGGGGCGCAATTAGCGAGGCTCGCTCGGGTAGAAAGTGTGGCTCTCGAAGCTCTCGAAATTGCCCCGTCGGGAAACGAAATTGCGTTTTGCAGCGCGTAATACGTTGTACTTTCGAAACGGTCGGGGCCTGGTCCGAGAACGAGGGCCGCGTTCGAAGCTTCGGGCGGTCGCTCGTGAAACGAAAAACAGAGCAACACAGCACGGACCGGAATACAGAACGACGACGGCGGCGGCGGCCATGGTAGACCGCGAAGACCAGTTTACAAGAAGAAACGTACGCTGAGTGCGGAAAGTACAACGCAACGCGAAAAACAGTCCCGCGGAAGGCCGATCCGCCTTCGGTACAGCACACGCCGTCGTTATCGGGCGTCCTTTAATTGTGGTTAGGTTACCATGGCTGGTATCCTGCTTTACTCTTTCATATTTAAATGTATTATTAGCAGAGATTATTATAAGCACCAGCCGGGGGCATTAAGTAGGCCCGATCGCGAGCCATTGCTCACCGGTATCTGGGATATTTTATATCGAGAGTAATTTCCGGTTTTGCGCACGCCTTCGCGTACACCGCGCGCGACCCCCTCCCGCTGCCCCCCAGTTTTCCCCCGGATGCGTGAGCGTTATCGACCAACCTGCAACGTTCGATCGTCTTTTTTTTTTTTTTTTTGTTTCTTCCTTTATCATAACAAGCAAGAAGTAGTAGTAGGTATATAGGGTGTATGGTTAATGAACTGCGTTGTTTCTTGGTTATGAATAAGATAGTAGATATTAGGTTAGGTAGGATTCTTTTGGTTTATGAGGAAATAATAGAGACGCACAAAGATTTTTGTTTGATATTATTTTGTCGAATTACGTAGCATTCATTTTCTGTTGTGTTGGGATAATATTTTACAGACTTTTGTACAGCATTTCCGGACAAGCATGTATAGGTTGCATTGTAAACTGTAGATTTGGCAAAAGTGTTTAAGTATTCTTATGAGCAGAAGCCTTCGTAGAATTAGGTACTCAATGACTGTAGGTTGATTTTAGAAAATATTTTATACCAAATGACGAATGGATTGTCAGTAAAAACGTTGCGAGTAATTTAGTCTTCTTGTGTGATGTAAAAGTTCTAGGCAATAGGAATAAAGAATAAAAAATAAGAGTGGAGAATAAGAACAGGAGATAAAAATAGATAAAATTAAGATATAAAAATAGGAAATTAAAGTACAGGAGAAGAATAAAGACCAAAGACAGAAAAGAAGATTATTTCTCATATTCATAATGAATTTTCCAAAAGCCAAACTGATCAATTATGTTCTTTATAAATTCCTCAATTTCATTGTGATTAATAACAATAATAGTAAAAGTGGAGAATAAGAATAGGAAATAAAACTCGAGGATAAAATTAGCATATAAAAGTAGAAAATTAAAGTACAGGACAAGAATAAAGACTAAAAATAATGAATTGATAATGAATTTTCCAAACGCCAAACTCCAGCTATGTTTATAAATTCCACAATTTCATTGCCCAACTTCGCCACTAATGTTCAATTTTCAATCATTTGAACAGAGATCTGTTCCATCCACTAAATTGTACAATGTCTTGAACAATTTACATAGTTTTGTAGATATTCATGAAAGCATAGACACCTGTAGCTAACTGACAATCTCTTAGGCAAAGATTGGTTCCAGTTGCTGAATTTTGTTGTTGAGGTTGACTGATAGAGGAACAAGTGTATAAATTTGTAATAGAAAAATATATTGAAATAAGTAAAGGTACAGGTATAGTGTATGAGGTCAAAATTAAGTAAATTGCTATCAACATATACTAATTTCATGTCTGATGTTGTTAAGGTTGACTGATAAAGAAACAAATGTATGAATTTATTATTAGAAAAATATATTGAAATAAGTATAGGTACAGGTACAGTGTATGAGGTCAAAATCAAGTAAATTGTCATCATTATTTATTAATTTAGTGTCTGATATTGTTGAGGTTGACTGAGGTTGAATTTGTAATAGAAAAATATATTGAAATAAGTAAAGGTACAGGTATAGTGTATGAGGTCAAAGTCAAGTAAATTGTTGTCATTATTTACTAATTGAATGTGTGATATTGTTGAGATTGACTGACAGTCAAGCAAGTGGATAAATTTGTAATAGAAAAATGTATTGAAGTATGTTGAAGTGCAAGTATAGTGTATTAGATCAAAATCAAATAAATTGTTATCATCATTTAATAGTTTAATGTCTGATATTGTTGAAGTTGACTGATGTAGGAATCAGTGGATGAATTTGTAGTAGAAAAATGTATTGAAATAAGTATAGACACAGGTATAGTGTATGAGGGCAAAATCAAGTAAATTGTTATCATTATTTACTAATTGAATGTGTGATATTGTTGAGGTTGACTGATAGAGGAACCAATGGATGAATTTGTAATAGAGAAATATATTGAAATAAGTATAGGTACAGGTATAGTGTACACTGATCCAGATCCTCAGTGATCTTGCAGTGTTACAATACAATAGAAGAAGCTATGATAAGGAGCACGTCCATATATTTCTAGCAAAGGACATTACCAAAAAGGTTAACCTTATAGCTGTAGCTGAAGGCTACAAGAAACAGCAATAGAAATCTTCTTACAGCTCTTTTGTTTCCACATTGTTGAAGTATATTCAAGGCCACAATACTATACACCTCTCCCAATTTACAATATTTTTGTTTCACTAAATTCTATTTTCTGCTTAATAGCAGTGTGCAGGTCACTGACATACCTAAACAAAGATGCAGAGTTTTTCTTCAAGTAATTACTTCAACATTTCTAAACGCTCCATTATGAATATTTCACATACTTTCGCGTGTCTAAATATCCACAGCCGTGCACAAGCAGCCGCACAGTCAACTTATAAGATGCCGAAATATCAAGCATTAATCTCCCAGCGTAAATTGGGGATCGTCGTGAAGGAAGCGATACAGGTCGATGGTTGCCTCGTGTCCGATATGGTCAAGTCTCTGACCCAGCGAGGGTGTAGCGGGGCAGAAGACGGATAATCCATCGTGGCGGCGATGAATCATGAGAGAATGCTAGGGATGTTGAAGAAGCGAGCGGACTAGTGGCGGGAGCGAGAGGTAAACCGTGAGATCGGTAGAGAAAGGGATAAACGTCAGCTAGAAAGATCGAGTGTAACTAGAGGGTGCCGTCAGAAATTCTTACGTGAAAAGGATAGAGAGAAGACAAGGAGAGAGAGAGAGAGAGAGAGACAAAGAAAGACAGAAAGAGAGAGAGAGAGAGAGAGTTGGAGAAGAAAGAAGGATGGACGGGTCGATAAAGGAACGTCGGAAGAAGGCAAGGAAAACAGAGGGAAAGAGTCGGTTGAAAGAAACGTGGGTGAAACGAAATGGAGAGAACGAGAGCATAATGGGGAGAGGCAGGGAAAATGCTAGCTGTCGACCAGGCCTCCGGAAGTCCGGCTGCCGCGTTGTCGTTGCTCCATTTTTCAAAAAATAAAACCCACCGCAACACAGGCTCATTGTTTACTTTTGTCGTTCGAGCGCCCGTGTGGCTTCGTGCACAGGGGTTGAACCAGCTCCGCACAGGGTGGAGATACATAGCTCCTCCGTGTTCGTGTATATGAATTCATATAGAATATTTATCGAAGTATCGAAGAAATACAATTGTATCGTTCATTGAACGACATAGATTACGTTTGTCAATTAATTTCCTATTTAGACGTGTTAAAACTATCAAAACTCTTTCCTTTTTCGACAAATAAACGTAGGAAGGAGGACCACGGCACACAACGCGATTAATTCCGTCATGGACGTGAAAATCCCCGGAGCTTAAAGTTCATTTTCCAAGGAAAGATGAAGTTCTTCCGAAACTTCACCCCATCCACCTTTTCTCCAACCTGTGACGTTCCTATAAATCTATTCTCAGAAGCAGCCTACGTTCTAGAAAACTCGGGGACCAAAGAGTTTATCAATTCCTTAAGTCTGTATATCCTCAACTTTGAATCCACCTCTCGCTATTATCATCAAAGGACCAAGTCATGCCAGCTAACGCTAGAACTACCGATGGTTAACACGAAGCTATTTCTATCAAAACTAATGAAAACGACTGGTCTTTAAAAAATACCTAATGATAGAATATTTGTATATTTATTGATTTATTGCTTTCTTGCAGAAGCAATTCCACGTTATGTGGTAGATTTTTGATATTATTAATCCATCTGGCACCATCGTCCGTGAACGAGGGTCCACACGTTTATAAAATCGTAGAAACAGTCGTTTCGACTGCCGTGGTATTTCCAGCGTTAGCATCTAGCGATCTAACGATGGATCCAGAATTTTCCTGGTAACTGATATCGTCGTATCGAACGATTCGCGGTAAAAATTTAAAAACGCGTGGCAAGTTGTACGAAACGAGGAAACTGGTTAATTGGGGTTCGATAAACAGATTGCGGGACCCTTTCACGTTTTGACAAGTACCGGTCATTTTGACTGGTATTGATATAAGTAGCCTTGATAGAAAATTATTTTCAGTTTGAATACATAAAACAGAAAATAAAATTCATTATATTATTCTTTTAGTTATCGTTGCGAAAGTCGTTACATTATTGTGGGAAAAATATCACACAAAGTAGGAATTTTCAAATAAAATTGTAAAACCAGTCAATTTGACTGGAGTGTTAGTGTAGCGTCAATAAATATTCTCTAAATGTTTATACAATTATGGGACATTAAAATGTACAAAATATTCAATATCAAGAACTTGTTTAAATAATTAAGGATGGAAATCACTATACTACACTATAACATGAAGTAGGACTTTTCAAATAAAATTGTAAAACCAGTCAACTTGACTGCAGTGTTAGTTCTAGTGTTGATATTCTCTAAATGTTTATACAATCCTGGAAGATTAAAATGTGCAAATATAAAATGTACAAAATATTCAATATCAAACACTTGTTTAAATAATTAAGGATGGAAATCACTATGCTACACTGTAACATGAAGTAGGAATTTTAAAATAAAATTGTAAAAGCAGTCAATTTGACTGGAGTGTTAGTTGTAGTGTCAATAAATATTCTCTAAATGTTTATACAATTATGGGACATTAAAATGTACAAAATATTCAATGTCAAGAACTTGTTTAAATAATTAAGGATGGAAATCACTATACTACACTATAACATGAAGTAGGACTTTTCAAGTAAAATTGTAAAACCAGTCAACTTGACTGCAGTGTTAGTTCTAGTGTTGATATTCTCTAAATGTTTATACAATCCTGGAAGATTAAAATGTGCAAATATAAAATGTACAAAATATTCAATATCAAACACTTGTTTAAATAATTAAGGATGGAAATCACTATGCTACACTGTAACATGAAGTAGGAATTTTAAAATAAAATTGTAAAAGCAGTCAATTTGACTGGAGTGTTAGTTGTAGTGTCAATAAATATTCTCTAAATGTTTATACAATTATGGGACATTAAAATGTACAAAATATTCAATGTTAAGAACTTGTTTGAATAATTAAGGATGGAAATCAGTATGCTACACTATAACATGAAGTAGGAATTTTAAAATAAAATTGTAAAACCAGTCAACTTAACTGGAGTGTTAGTTCTAGTGTTAATAAATATTCTCTAAATATTTATACAATTATGGAAGATTAGAATGTACAAATATAAAATGTACAAAATATTCAATGTCAAGAACTTGTTTAAATAATCAAAGATTGAAATAACTATACTACACTATAACATGAAGTAGGAATTTTCAAATAAAATTGTAAAAACAGTCAACTTGACTGGAGTGTTAGTTCTAATGTCAATAAATATTCTCTAAATGTTTATATAATTATGGGACATTAAAGTGTACAAAATATTCAATGTCAAGAACTTGTTTAATAAATAATTAAGGATGGAAATCACTACATTACACTACAACACAAAGTAGAAGTTTTCAAATAAAATTGTAAAACCAGTCAATTTGACCAATGTGTTAATTGTAGTGTCAATAAATATTCTCTAAATGTTTATATAATTATGGAAGATTAGAATGTGCAAGTATAAAATGTACAAAATATTCAATGTCAAGAACTCGTATAAACAATTAAGAATGGAAATCACTATACTACAACACAAAGTACAAGCTTTCAAATAAAATTGTAAAACCAGTCAATTGGACTGCTTCCACTGTTAAAGTACAATACAATGTAACAGGTATATACTAAAAAGTTGAACTGCTCTGTTAAAACGAGAATATCCTGTACTGTGAGAATGAAGGGTGACGCAAAGCGTTGAAACGCGACCAGACGCAAAATAGTACACTTTTGGGACATCCACGTTTCTGTCGTTAACAACGTCGTGGCAGTTTTCGCCGGGTCGGCAACGTCTTCGTCGGACGCGACGTCACGTGTAGGGTGGCTAACAACTTGAGGGGATAATTAGCGCCGGAGATAGTTAATCAGTCAAGAGAGAGAGAGAGAGAGAGAACAGCATCCCCCGCGCGTCGCTAACGGCGAACGCGACCTGTCGTCTCCTTATTAAAGCCAAACAGAAGTGTCTGGCGTTGTGACGTCATTATTAATTCAAGAACGCCCGCCGCTAACGACCGCAGTAATTACTCGCCGATGCGGGAATTCTGTTCGTCGGTCCGACACAAGAAGAATGAACGCCGAGATACGTTCGATGCTTCTTGCTATGTGCGTCAGTTGTTGCATCTTTGCCCTTTTTTCCTTTCTCGTGCTGATAGATTTATGATCATGAAGCCTTGATTATTCTGAAATCAGCCGGATACACGGCTTAGCCAGAAGAATGTACAGTCCGTAAGAATCTTCCTTTACCAGATCTTTGAACCAAGTTAGCCAACGAAGTGGATAGTTTGGTTAATCTGAAGAATTTCTCATATCCTGGCTACTCTCGTAATGGCTTATCTGTCATCCTTCCAATCGGTCGAGCAGAATCTCGTGCAGCCGCCATACGGACATCGTACGAAGGCAAGGAACTGAGAAACCGTATGAAAGATACGAATATCAATTGGCGATAGAAAATCCCACCGCGAGCAACAACAACGTTTGAGAAATATGGCCAGCAGCCAAGCCCAAGTCCTTGATCCTAGGTACTTATCACCCCCTTGCTGGAGCAACCGTTGGCCGCCTGTAGTACGCCGAGTGTGTACACAATTTTGAACAACTTTCTTCCTTTTGCCGGGATAGCTGGCAGCGATAAATTTGCCGCGGAGCTTTTAAAAGAAAAGAAGGAAAGAAGGACACGTGGAGCGTATAGATGCTAGCGCGTGCTAGCGAGAGCAAAGAATAAGTAAGAGGAAGAAGAAAGAGAAAAGGAAATATATAGAATAGCGTGGAGTAGCGTGAAACACGCGACGATGGGTAACGTTGCAGGTTAGGGCAGGTTAGGATGAACGTTAGGTAGGCACAAGATCGGCTCCCAGGTTTCACGTCCGACTTGTCAGTTACGTCACGTCACGTCACGGTGCGTCACGGCGCCCGGCACGTACAGATACAATGCGGTTGCCGAACCCATAAATCGCTCAAACGCCGCTCCTGCAATGGACGCCGGTTACGTGGACGAAATGCAAAACCAATTGCACCCGAATTCTACCGCCTGCAGTACCTCTCGACCACCCTCCGCGTCGTACCTGCATGATTTCTCTTGACAGCATTCTCGTGTCATGCCGACAAAATTCTGCCGGAACTTATTATAATGAGACGTTTTCTCAGCGTTTTCGAGGTACATGATATTCTTCGGAGAAAAGAGTCTACGTTAAAGCAATTCTTATTAAGGTAGATGATATTCCTCAAAGAAAAGAGTCTACGTTAAAACAACTCTTATGAACATACATGATATTGTTCAAAGAAAAGAGTCTACGTTAAAGCAATTCTTATTAAGGTAGATGATGTTGTTCAAAGAAGAGTCTACGTTAAAGCAATTCTTATTAAGGTAGATGATATTCTTCAAAGAAGAATCTACGTTAAAGCAATTCCTATTAAAGTAGATGATATTCTTCAAAGAAGAATCTACGTTAAAACAATTCTTATTAAGGTACGTGATGTTCCTCAAAGAAAAGAGTCTACATTAAAGCAATTCTTATTAAGGTAGATGACATTCTTCAAAGAAGAATCTACATTAAAGCAATTCTTATTAAGGTACACGATATTCCTCAAAGACAAGAGTCTACATTAAAGCAATTCTTATTAAGGTACGTGATAAAGAAAAGAGTCTACGTTAAAACAACTCTTATGAACATACATGATATTGTTCAAAGAAAAGAGTCTACATTAAAGTAATTCTTATTAAGGTAGATGATGTTGTTCAAAGAAGAGTCTACGTTAAAGCAATTCTTATTAAGGTAGATGATATTGTTTAAAGAAGAGTCTACGTTAAAGCAATTCTTATTAAGGTAGATGATATTGTTTAAAGAAGAGTCTACGTTAAAGCAATTCTTATTAAGGTACACGATATTCCTCAAAGACAAGAGTGTACATTAAAGCAATTCTTATTAAGGTAGATGATATTCTTCAAAGAAAAGAGTCTACGTTAAAACAACTCTTATCAACATACATGATATTGTTCAAAGAAAAGTGTCTACATTAAAGCAATTCTTAACAACATACATGATATTGTTCAAAGAAAAGAATCTACATTAAAGCAATTTTTATTAAGGTACACGATATTCCTCAAAGAAAAGAATCTACATTAAAGCAATTCTTATTAAGGTACACGATATTCCTCAAAGACAAGAGTCTACATTAAAGCAATTCTTATTAAGGTACACGATATTCCTCAAAGAAAAGAGTCTACGTTAAAACAATAAGAATCATGTACCTTGCATATTCTGAAATCGTCTAAATTCTTACAAAATTAAGGAAATTCCGACAGAACAGAAATTGATATTATTATAGATACTTTGCGTGTAATTATAAAGAGACGTAATTATATGTCTGTTAAAATAATAATGAAAGTGTCGTCGTTATTATTTTATCTATTGTTCGATCAAAAATTGTTCTTTCCTAGTGTCAGTAATTTATTTTCATTCAGATATTAATAAATTAATTATTTTGTTATAAAGTAACGATAAAAGTTTCCTTATTTATTTTTATTAATTAATTTATTTTCTTTTATTAGAAATTTTTCTTTCCTAATCCTATCAGCTGTTCTTCCAATATTTTACACAAATGTTTCTTTACTGCATTTTATCCTCTGTCATTTTTAACAATATTAGGTTGTCCGAAAAGTTCCTTTCGTTCCATAAATTGATAATAGACGAACAACAATTTCTGTTTTGTATTATTTTATTGAATCAGGTATGCTCCATTTCGTCATATTTCTATTACAATAAACAATTATAATACAAAAAAACATCGTCCGTCTATTATTTCCTTACAAAACGAAACAAACCTTTCAAACAACCTAATACAAACATTTCCAAATTAGGTAAATTACTCCTCAATAATTTATTCAAAATCGACAGAAACTTCAAACGGGAAAATCACGTTAAAAAACGGATATAAAATTAAAATACGAATTCGAACCGGAGATCGGAGGCGACGGTGGTAAAACGTTAACGTGCGAGCGCCAGCAATGGAAGCAAGAGAGCAGCAAGTGGCTCGTACGTC
Organism: Bombus vosnesenskii; assembly: GCF_011952255.1. Taxonomy (NCBI): domain Eukaryota; kingdom Metazoa; phylum Arthropoda; class Insecta; order Hymenoptera; family Apidae; genus Bombus; species Bombus vosnesenskii. Next base: position 482,683 of record NW_022884342.1, read on the forward strand.
AGCCGGTGGCTCGTAAACGTCAGCGGTGGTGCTCGTAAACGTAAACGCGATGCTATAAGGGGATGTAGAATGGCGCAGCCGGAGAGTCGCCATAACATAACAGTTAAAGAGATACACATAGAGAGAAAGACGATCCATTTAGCGGTTTAAATGCGGTTGTTACGGCATCCTATGCAACGAAACAATCTGTCGCATTCTCTCTAGCTCTGCAGAAGATTTAGGACCAACCCCTGGCTTACGTTTTGTCACGAGCCATGAAATTTTTTCAATTCCTGTAACGTATTCTCCCTTTGTAGTCGACGTTCTTCCCCTGTTCACTTTTCTTCTCTATTATTCTATTCTTATCGAAATTAGAATATTGACACTGTACAGAATTATTGAACTAATCAACGTGACTGGAATTAGATTTTTTCTAATTATTAAAAATGGATGAGAAAGAGGTTATGTTTACTGATTTGTTTTCCAGCTTTCCATGGCATGCTTTAGATATTACAGTTGAATATTGAAAGATAATTTTGCTGTTAATTATGGTGAAGTAACAGTAATATTGGTTTATAACTGTGCATGGTCATTTGTAAGAAATTTAGTATGAAGTGAAGTAAATTTTGTATGTTAAAATGCACAAAATTCAAATATGTGAAACTAATGAAGCTTTCCAAAAGTAGAAGAATATACTAATATTCAGAGTACAGTTCTATTCATAAAATAATTAGTTCGTGGAAGAAACTTCTGCTTAAATCCATTTGTGTAGTTACATTTTGCAAAAAAGAAATGTTAAAAGACACAAAATTCAAATATGCAAAACTAATGAAGCTTCTTAAAAGTAGAAGAATCTACTAATATTCAGAGTACAGTTCTATTCATAAAATTAATTAGTTGATGAAACAAACCTCTGCTTAACTTCATTTCTCCAGTTACATTTTGCAAAAGAGAAATGTTAAAACACACATAATCCAAATATGCAATATTCAAATGCATCAGAACTAATGAAGCTTCTAAAAAGTAGAAGAATGTACTAATTTTCAGAGTCCTAATCATAAAATAATTAGTTGATGAAAGAAACCTCTGCTTAAATCCATTTCTCGAGTTACATTCTGCAAAAGTGAAATGTTAAAACACACAAAATTCAAATATACAAAACTAATGAAGCTTCTTAAAAGTAGAAGAATGTACTAATTTTCAGAGTCCTAATCATAAAATAATTAGTTGATGAAAGAAACCTCTGCTTAAATCCATTTCTCCAGTTACATTTTGCAAAAGTGAAATGTTAAAACACACAAAATTCAAATATACAAAACCAATGAAGCTTCTTAAAAGTAGAAGAATCTACTAATATTCAGAGTACAGTTCTATTCATAAAATAATTAGTTCATGGAAGAAACTTCTGCTTAAATCCATTTCTGTAGTTACATTCTGCAAGAAAGAAATGTTAAAAGACACAAAATCCAAATATGCAATATGCAAATGCATCAGGACTAATGAAGCTCCTTAAAAGTAGAAGAATGTACTAATTTTCAGAGTCCTAATAAAAAATTAGTTAGTTGATGAAAGAAACCTCTGCTTAAATCCATTTCTCCAGTTACATTCTGCAAAAGTGAAATGTTAAAACATACAAAATTCAAATATACAAAACCAATGAAGCTTCTTAAAAGTAGAAGAATCTACTAATATTCAGAGTACAGTTCTATTCATAAAATTAATTAGTTGATGAAACAAACCTCTGCTTAACTTCATTTCTCCAGTTACATTTTGCAAAAGAGAAATGTTAAAACACACAAAATTCAAATATGCAAAACTAATGAAGCTTCTTAAAAGTAGAAGAATCTACTAATATTCAGAGTACAGTTCTATTCATAAAATAATTAGTTCATGGAAGAAACTTCTGCTTAAATCCATTTCTGTAGTTACATTCTGCAAGAAAGAAATGTTAAAAGACACAAAATCCAAATATGCAATATGCAAATGCATCAGGACTAATGAAGCTTCTTAAAAGTAGAAGAATGTACTAATTTTCAGAGTCCTAATAAAAAATTAGTTAGTTGATGAAAGAAACCTCTGCTTAAATCCATTTCTCCAGTTACATTCTGCAAAAGTGAAATGTTAAAACACACAAAATTCAAATATACAAAACCAATGAAGCTTCCTAACAATAGAAGAATCTACTAATACTCAGAGTCCTAATCATAAAATAATTAGTTGATGAAAAAATGTTAAAACACACAAAATTCAAATATGCAAAACTACTGAAGCTTCCTAACAATAGAAAAACCTACTAATACTCAAAGTCCTAATCATAAAGCAATTAGTTGATGAAACAAATCCTCCGCTTAAATCCATATTTCTCCAGTTACATTCTGCAAAGGAGAAATTTATAAAAATGCGTTCCTCCAGTAAATCGAACCAACCATTATCGTCCTTCTGGTGAAAATGAATAAAGCGTGAACGAGCGTGTCTTTCCACGACATTAGACAACGAAACTTACCGCGCTAATAATTCCAATTAAGGGGAAAGAGTTTATCAATGAACGGGAATGAATAGCAATTAGGGGGATGAGTCGTGGCCTGTCTGCCGACAGAATCAAAACGTAACGAGATAAATTCGTAGGGTGTTAGCGGAATAAGGAGATCCGATAAAGGCTACGGGCCATCGTCGAGTGGGGTGGCCTTGGTGTTATTGAATGCCACGAAAGCACAGGCCATGCCGAGTTTTCAAGGGGGTAGTGATTAAACTGAGGGATGAATCCTAGGGATCCGGCGAGTGGGATGCCTGCAGAGGTAGCTACTGCGTTCAACGTTCTGCAAGGGGTTGAAACAACGCCATTCTGTGTTTAATCATGTCTGACCGACTGAGGGGACAGTCGTGTCGGGGGTGGAATTTGCATAGTCGCCGTTCTCGGCCGTTTCTCTTCAATGGAAACAAAAACTCTGGATTTTCGTCCATTCTATCCTATACTAAATATATTATAGTCGAACGTGGAAGATGTTTCAACGATGACGTTGAAAGAAATTTGCATTGACACATCGATGAAAAATATGATCTTCTCGATGATGCTGCAATTTCAATTAATTTTTTTTTATCTTTTGCTCTTAGGGGAAATTATTGTCGATTTACGAAAGATAATAGTCCACAGGATACGAACGGATGGTGGGAATTTTCCGACAGTCAAGTGTTTGTTATTATATTTGTCGATTTATCGAAAGTGTCATGAATTTTATACTCGATTAAATTTTACAGTACACCGGAACCCAATGAATCACAATTAAATGGAAGAAATTATAATGTTAATTGATTCGCATGAATAATCGTACGCAAATACCCCTACGAATTGCTTTATAAATAACGCGATTAAATTACAAGGACGAAATTAAATCGACCACATTTAACACGATCAGAACGGTGCCATAGTTGTCGAGAAACGACGATCGATCTTTGCTGTCGTTCGATTTGCAACGAGACCAACCTGTAAACTTACAATTCTCTTTTTTTATTCGCTTCACGCAGCACGAGTTTTGTCCAAAATTTTCACCATAATTGGGTCTGCGTACCTTCCATCTTTCCGTACAACGCCGCCATTTTGACGCCATTTTTCCGCCAGTTTGAGGTTAACCTCGACATACGCAACGAAAGCGGCGAGGGAAAGAGCGAAAGTCGAAGAAGAAGCAAGAAAGAAAGGGACAAGTGTAGAGTATATACACAGCGATATCTCAATCGGCGTATAAAAACCGGCAATAACTTGCGACGCCACCCAGAAACATGATTGCACGGATGGTGCGCCACGAAAACAAGAACCCCGAGAAACGCCAAAATTATGATAATGATTCGGAGCCGTTTTCAGTTAAGACATTAGTCGACGTGTATAATTTAGACAAAAAGCAGGCCCGCCAAGTAAAGACCGCAAAGTATCGATTCGTGGCCGCTCACGATAATAAACTTTAATACATATTATGCAGATTGGTGGCCGCATCAGCCCCGCGTCTACGCCTATGGCCGGCTTTCTCTCTTTTTACGGTGAAACGGCGGTGTTTATCAATACACCGTAAGCGGAGGAAAAATTTCAGACCTCCGTCCGTCTCTCTTGCCTCGTTATACAGGGTGGTTGGTAACTGGTGGTACAAGCTGAAAGGGGGTGATTCTAGGCGAAAAAACAAGTCGAAAATATAGAATAACAATTTTTCGTTCGAGGCTTCGTTTTCGAGAAAATCCACTTTGAATTTTGGCTCGGTACGCCTGCACTTTGTCGCGTCTCGTTACAAGGGATCTCACTGTAGATCGTCTCGATTCACGTTCTTTTTTTATTCTATATTTTCCACTTCTTCTTTCGCCTAGAATCACCCCCTTTCCGCTCGCACCACCACTTACCAACCACCCTGTATAATTATTTCCGCGTCGCTCGCTGATAAACGCGTGATGCAAACGGGCGAACAACGCAGCTGAAAATTCGTTCGTCGCGGTGGACATCTTTTCACCGGCGTTTCATCAAGGTCGATCGCATCGAGTCGAGGGGCGGCGATATTTTCGTCGCCAACCAACCCCTCCAAACGACTATCGTCTTTGCTAGGCCGTAGCAGGAATCGTTGGCCACCGCAGAGAAAAATGAAATAAAATTGGTAGAAGCCGAAAGGGCAGAGAGAAGAAGAGGAAGAGAGAGAGTGAGAAAGCGAGTAAGAAGACGGCGGGGGCAAGGGGTGGGGGAAAAGAGGCGGTCGGCGAAGGGGAGGCTGATGGTACAAGAAGGATAATAACGCGTAGTTTCGATGAAGATTATAGGCGCGGATAAATGAATAGTTTACGAGCAGCGAAAATGAGACGGCTAAAATATTAAACGCTGCCTATGGACGCGGACACTCGAACCTCTGATACGCTGGTCGCCTGTAATAAAGCTCAATGTTAAATGTCTTTATTGCGTTTCTGGCCCTATCCTGCTATATACGGTAATTGATACGAGCAAACCTAAGGGCGAAACGCGCGCGGACTCCGCTTGTCCGCAAATTATACGCGGCGTACTCGCGCTAAAACGACAGACAGGTATTTAATAACCAGCCTTGGTAACGGCTTCATTCTTCCATGCGCCAGAGAGAGTATTTCCAGCGATCGCGCGGATTATCAGCGTCGTGTCAACATCTTGAATTTTAATTCCGGTCTCTTCGGCAAAATATCGTTCAGACAGCCAAGAACGTACGCGATTCGCAGATGGCGTAACCGTACAAGTCAGCTACAAAAGAAGCAAGAGAAAGGGGGATTGCCCTAACCTCGCTGTACGTTCGCTGGTTGAGAAAAACGTGCTGTGTTTGTACAGGTCGGCTCGATACCGTGTGCACATTTTTCTATCCGCCGGAGCAACGGGCTCGGCCCTGGTTTGACATTTCGCTTACAAAGCAGCTCATCAGTCCCCGGACGTGTCCGTCTGCGACGGCCGAACTGGACGAAGATTGAAATCAAGAAACCGAGCAAAACGAGGATCTCGCATACCGTAGGTAGGCAGGTTAGGCGTCAACCCAGCGGGAATATCTGGCGCGTAAGTACACGCTGCGGGCATGTCCGTGACGCGCGTAGTGCATCCCGAAGGATGGAAAGAGAGGGGAAAGAGAGTGGTGCGCGTTGCGAGTGCGTCGGTGTGCGTGCAGAGACGGCGGTGTTCGTATCCGAAATGAATTGACCGGTGCGTGGTTGATGGACGTAGCGGGTGGCTCGTTATGCTTACAGCCGGCCCAGCAATCAAGAAGAATTCATACGAACCGCCTGACGTGTCGCTCATGATGGAGGCTCGAGCCACGTAGTCATCCATCTTTCAAGCTCTTCCGAGTGTGTTTGCTTTATTCGTAACCTGACGTAACGAAATGTTGCGTATCTTGTCGATTTTCCCTTCGTCCTACCACGTACCGTACGTACCAACATTTCACGCTAATAAAACGAACAATCTGCGTCGCAAATCCATACGAGTTCGCGTCTTTGCCCTCTTTCGTCGATCGCAAATGCCCAAAAACCGAGCTTCGCAACGCGTCTTACAGGGTCATTGGTAACCACCAGGTACAAGCGGAAAGGGGGTGATTCTAGGCGAAAAAACAAGTCGAAAATATAGAATAAACATTTTTCGTTCGAGGCTTCGTTCTCGAGAAAATCCACTTTGAATCTTCGCTCGGTACGCCTGCACTTTATCGCGTCTCGTTAGAAAGGAGCGACGTTTTCAGCAATTTTTGTAACAGTAAACTTTATGATTACTTCGTATTCCTAATTTTCTTAAACCGCGATAATATCCATCGAGACAACGATCTACAGTGAGATCCTTTCTAACGAGACGCGATAAAGTGCAGGCGTACCGAGCCAAAATTCAAAGTGGATTTTCTCGAAAACAAAGCGTCGAACGAAAAATTTGTATTCTATATTTTCGACTTGTTTTTTCGCCTACAATCACCCCCTTTCCGCTTGAACCTGGTGGTTACCAATGACCCTGTATATCCTTCTGTTGCGTATACATACGACTCGATTATTGCCAACCAATTAACAAGGCCACCGCCACAGCATCAGATTCTCTGCCTTCGAAGGTTCTCTGTTCGTGTTGGAGGGGTGGAAGAGGTGGATGAAAGCGTCGGCTACGTCGTCGGTGACGGTGCAAAGAAGATCGGACAAGGAGGCGGCTAGAAGAGGAGAAGAGAGACGAAGAAGGGACGAGTGGACGTGGCTTGGGGGAGTTTTTCTCGTTCCCGGCTTCCGTCTCCTGGGACGCGAAGCGCGAGGATCTTTTTGCTCGCCTCGACGGAGGATCAGACGTCCCACTTTATCTCCGCCGACCCGTTCAAACTCCCTTCCTCCTGCTTCTGCTGCTCTACCCCCGTATCCCGTGTCGGTTCTACCCCTCCTCGAGCAACGCGCTCTATCCTGCCGCAACCCCCGTTGCGCCACGCTTTTCTACCCCAACTCCTCTCTTTCTCTCTCTCTCTTCTTCTCTCTGCCCCTCCTACTCCCCCTACGTCAGCCAGAGCTATGGTTGATCACGTATAGGAGGAGCCCCTAGCAGTGCCTAGAGTGACGCGTCGTGGAGGAGCCATTTGTCATCCATCAGCACACGCTTCCAACCCGACGAGATAGCAGGCTGGAGCCTGACCCAGCCTAGACCGATTCCACGCTTCTTATCTTCCTTCCTCTCCTTCCGCGCTCTTCTTTCGTTCGCTCGTTTTACCCCGGTCCGCTTGCCACGTGAAGCGGGATATTCGGGGAAAACACTGTTCCAGAGGTCTTTACAAAGGAGATCAGGAATTCGGATTACCCGGCCTAGGGATTCTCATGCGTCGACACTTCGTTTCTGTTGAACACGGTTCATCGAGTGAAACACAGACGAATTCCTCGGTTCTCTTCTATCGTTCGATGACGAGGATGCCACGCAGCGTCCAGTTTCCTTCCCAATATTCGACCATCGTATCGAAATGGAAGAGACACTGCGGCGGATTGCAGTTATCGAAGCTCTGTTCGGATAACGCGCAATAGCGATAACCTTAATAACGCGTTTAAGAAGGTCTTCTTCTCTATGGACTGTAATTTTCGGGCAACAACTACTCGTGGCTTCTCGATTGCTTTGGATGGTTCCCATCGAGGCGATGGCACGTCGTCGTTTTAAAATAAATTCCAGCAATAAATTGGATAAGTTGGCAGTTGGGAAACTTGTTGCCTGGCAAACGTGAGTTAAGAAATTTCTGAAAAGCGATGACAACGAGGACGAAATATCTGGAAGATCGAGCGGGTAACAAGCAATATATATACAGCGACGTTCTAAATTCTCACGTCGTTTGTAATGACAATTCGATCGGATCGTTTGTTCGTGCAGTGGAAGCATTCGCCGCGTTTATCCCAACCGTCGAATGCGTAGCGTATTTTTCTCACCACGTTGTTCTCTCCCGGACTTTTGTTCTCGATGGCTTATCCGCGGATTTGCGGCAGCCGATCCGAGTATCGTGAACCGCCTACTTATAAGATTTATTTGTCCCGAGTGTGGGTCACCCTGCCTCCTCACCTTCCACTCTAATCGTAAGATATAATATGGTATCGTACTGGGTTTCGACTAATTTTTTGAGTAACAAGTTAGACGATGTGGTGGATAGATTAATTTTAGAAAATATTTTGTACAAAATGACGAATGGATTGTCAGTAAAAATGTTGCGAGTAATAAGAATAGGAAAGAGAAATTGAGGGTGAAATTGGGATAGAAAAATAGAAAATTAAAGTACCAAGGACAGAGAAGAAGATTGTTTCTCATATTCATAAGGAATTTTCCAAAAGCCCAAATGATAATTATGTTCTTTATCGATTCCTCAATTTCATTGCAAAACTTGTTTTACAAAAGACAAACTGACCAACTATGTTCTTTATAAATTACTGAATTTCATTGTCCAACTTTGCAATTAATAGCAATAATAATAAAAGTAGAGAATAAGAATAGGAAATAAAAATTGAGGATGAAATTGGGATATAAAAGTAGAAAATTAAAGTACAGGACAAAATTAAAGACTAAAGACAGAAAGGAAGATTATTTCTCATATTCATAATGAATTTTCCAAAAGCCAAACTGATCAATTATGTTCTTTATAAATTCCTCAATTTCATTGTGATTAATAACAATAATAGTAAAAGTAGAGAATAAGAATAGGAAATAAGACTTGAGGATAAAATTAGGATATAAAAGTAGAAAATTAAAGTACAGGACAAGAATAAAAACTGAAGACAGAAAAGAAGATTATTTCTCATATTCATAATGAATTTTCCAAAAGCCAAACTGATCAATTATGTTCTTTATAAATTCCTCAATTTCATTGTGATTAATAACAATAATAGTAAAAGTAGAGAATAAGAATAGGAAATAAGACTCGAGGATAAAATTAGGATATAAAAGTAGAAAATTAAAGTACAGGACAAGAATAAAGACTAAAAATAATGAATTGATAATGAATTTTCCAAGCGCCAAACTCACCAGCTATGTTCTTTATAAATTCCACAATTTCATTGCCCAACTTCGCCACTAATGTTCAATTTTCAATCATTTGAACAGAGATCTGTTCCATCCACTAAATTGTACAATGTCTTGAACAATTTACATAGTTTTGTAGATATTCATGAAGGCATAGACACCTGTAGACAACTGACAATCTCTTAGGCAAAGATTGGTTCCAGTTGCTGAATTTTGTTGTTGAGGTTGACTGATAGAGAAACAAGTGTATGAATTTGTAATAGAAAAATATATTGAAATAAGTATAGGTACAGGTATAGTGTATGAGGTCAAAATTAAGTAAATTGCTATCAACATATACTAATTTAATGTCTGATGTTGTTAAGGTTGACTGATAGAGGAATCAATGGATGAATTTGTAAAGAAAAATATATTGAAATAAGTATAGGTACACTTATAGTGTATGAGGTCAAAATCAAGTAAATTGTTGTCATTATTTATTAATTTAGTGTGTGATATTATTGAGGTTGACTGATAGGGAAACAAGTGGATGAATTTATTATTAGAAAAATGTATTGAAATAAGTATAGGTACACTTATAGTGTATGAGGTCAAAATCAAGTAAATTGCTGTCATTATTTATTAATTTAGTATGTGATACTGTTGAGGTTGACTGATAGGGAAACAAGTGGATGAATTTATTATTAGAAAAATGTATTGAAATAAGTATAGGTACAGTTATAGTGTATGAGGGCAAAATCAAGTAAATTGTTGTCATTATTTACTAATTGAATGTGTGATATTGTTGAGATTGACTGACAGTCAAGCAAGTGGATAAATTTGTAATAGAAAAATGTATTGAAGTATGTTGAAGTGCAAGTATAGTGTATTAGATCAAAATCAAATAAATTGTCATCATCATATACTAATTTAATGTGTAATATTGTTGAAGTTGACTGATGGAGGAATCAGTGTATAGATTTGTAATAGAAAAATATATTGAAATAAGTATAGGTACACATATAGTGTATGAGATCAAAATCAAGTAAATTGTTATCATCATTTATTAATTTAATATGTGGTGGAGGAACCAGTGGATGAATTTGTAATAAAAAAATATATTGAAACAAGTATAAGTATTTCTCATATTCATAATGAATTTTCCAAAAGCCAAACTACCTTCTTTATAAATTCCTCAATTTCATTGCCCAATATCGCTATTGATATCCAATTTCCAAGAAATAAATGACTCGCGTAATCGCGTTTATCCTAAAAAGACGACACAATTGACAGTCTAATTTCACAGTAAGATTTATCATTTTTCTTTATCTTTCAATTTTCCAGTTGCCCTATACAGCTTCTGAATGCTGCAATAATATCACAATGAGATTGACCGTATCCAAACAACGTCGTATGATTCACACCAAGCGTACACATAAACCCACCCCAATTTCTCCGCAAGCTGGCTGGCTCCTTGTCCCGGCTCACTACAAGCAACGTTTGCAAACGGATTAGAACCGGTCCATAATTTCTAATTAGCGATCGATACCGAACAAGTGGAAAGAAGAGAGAAACGGCTACACGCCGGCTGCCTGGGCACCCAGGTTATCCGTTAAATACACGCTTTTTTGCGGCCAAACGGATCGAGTTTGGAGAGGCTTGCAAGGCACAATAGATGATATAGGTATCGCCAATTTTTCAGCCGTCCGCCAGATTTTTCAATGTAACTTGAGAGCCGCTCCCTCGCGAGGTCCCAGGACAGAGGAATGGATGAACAGGCGGCGAAGAAGGGCGGCAACGGGGGCCAGGGCGACAAGAACACCGGAGACGACTGAGCGAGAGGGTCACGGCGGAGAAAAAGAGGCCACAGAAGAGAATGGAGGACCGTGAAGAAGAGATAGACACGGGATGAGAGTGGAGAGCGAGAGAAAAGTCGCTGTTCTTCTTACCGGGGAATACAATAATGCTGGGAAAAAAGGTCTGCGAGATGGAAAGGAACGAATCCTCGACGTTACCGCGGCTGCATTCGCCGCGGCAGAAAATCTGCCCTGGAGGGTTGTCGAGGGTGAACGAAGACCAGGCCCCTGGAGGGGATGCTGCCTCAGGCATCGATGTCATTAATAAAAGTGTCAATGGTGTCAGTGGACTAATGTCTGTAGTCACTCGTTGGTTGAGGGCAGACGGGTGGTAGCAGCGTCAGCCGACCTCCTATCCAAGTGTCTCACCCACCCCTCACGGTTCGATCGTTTTCCGTTGCTTCTTCCTTGCTACCTCCTTCTTTTGACTAAATTACCGCGTCTTATCGCTTATCTTGCGCAGGATACGTGTAAAGAACGTAAGGGAGAACTACTGTCTCGTATCTTTTTCATTTTGCCAAGGAACCTTCCATTCGAAAATAACCTACTGTCCCTTCGATTTTTATAATTAAATTTAAACGTTCATAGGGTTGTATTTGCTTCAAAGAAGCTTTTACGTAACGATAAATGCAAATGAGAGACGAATAAATTGCGTTTGAAGGTAACGCGAATAAATATACAGGGTGGTTGGTAATTGGTGGTACAAGCGGAAAGGGGGTGATTCTAGGCGTAAAAAGAAGTCGAAAATATAGAATAACAATTTTTCCTTCGAGGCTTCGTTCTCGAGAAAATCCACTTTGAATCTTCGGTCGGTACGCCTGCACTTTGTCGCGTCTCGTTGTGACACGTCTCGTTGTAAAAATGAAAAAAAATTCTTATTCCACCACCAGTTACCGACCACCCTGTACGCTAAATCAGAATATTAATAACAACGTGAAAAGTGGTGAGAATTTGTAAAGAACGTGCCTGCTGTTTGTACACGAATCAACTAAACGTTCGTACACAGTTGGAAACGTGCGACGGAATAATACGGAAACTCTGAGAACAGTGGAATATAGTTGGCCTGAGGAAGATGGCTTGTTAAAACGTTTGCTCATCGAAGTTTCCAAGACAATGACGCGAAGCTATCGCACAGGATCAGGATCAGGAATTTGATTCAACTTGGACGTCTGACGGAGGTAAGAATTCCTCCTCGGCGGTAATTTCTTTCCTTAGCTGGCTACATCAAAGTGGAATTAATGGTTTAAATACAACTTTCTCCGGGAACCCTCCTCCACTTTTCCATTCGTTCGGTCACGGAAGTTTTACATTAAGTTGGCTCGATCTCTGTCCAACAGGCAGCCGAACAGGATATTCGAAATTCCACTTCACCGCCCGCCGTTAACGCGCTTTTCCGAACCAATTATCCCTCGCGATGCCGACCACCCCTGTTTTCACCGTGAACCTCATAAATACACGCTAAATATTCAGCCTGGAAATAGCCACGTAGGTGGAAGAAAAGAAAGCGATGCAGACAATTTCCATCGAGGTAGAATTTCCTCGGCCCAGTACTATGCTACGCCCAGGTGCGCAAACAGGCGAGTTGGCCCGATAAGGGTACGAGGTATATCGACGCAAAATGAAGGAACATGTTTGCAGATCGGAAGGGTGGCGCATAGGAATATCTAATAAGAAGCTCAAGCTCATCCATCGTGCGTCGGGCCACTCGGTAGGCTGTCACCGTAGGCGTCAGCGTACTATGGGGAACGGGTGATTTACATAGTAATAATATCGGGACGCTGGGCTGCACCACGGCTATGGAGTTTCCAGACTCGAGCACACGGTCTTAAACTTGTTTCCTAATACGAGAGACCGCGAGAGGCCGTCATTACCCTGCGCGCCCTTTTCACCACATCGCTGCTGAGAGATCGTTACTCTTGGGAAAATGAACTGTTATTGATGAACAGTGTGCTTTGGTCGTGGAAATGTACATAATGTATATAGTAAAGATCGTAGTACGCTTGGATGTATTGACCAGAGATGAGATTGACCAGAGTGTTGGAAAATCGGTTCTCAGGTTCGTTTGATTTTTGTGGATGTTACACAATGTATGGGTGTTTGCAGAGATTTGAAGAAAAGCAGTGATAGATTGTATTCTTATACAATTATATATTGCAAATATAAAATGTACAAAATATTCAATGTTTAAAACTTGTTTAAATAATTAAGTAGGATTTTAGTAATAAGAAGTAGGAGTTTTCAAATAAAATTGTAAAACCAGTCAATTGAACTGGAGTGTTAGTTCTAGTGTTAATAAATATTCTTTAAATATTTACACAATTATGGGACATTAAAATGGGCAAATATAAAATGTACAAAATATTCAATGTTTAAAACTTGTTTAAATAATTAAGTAGGATTTTAGTAATAAGAAGTAGGAGTTTTCAAATAAAATTGTAAAACCAGTCAATTGAACTGGAGTGTTAGTTCTAGTGTTAATAAATATTCTTTAAATATTTACACAATTATGGGACATTAAAATGGGCAAATATAAAATGTACAAAATATTCAATGTTTAAAACTTGTTTAAATAATTAAGTAGGATTTTAGTAATAAGAAGTAGGAGTTTTCAAATAAAATTGTAAAATCCAGTCAATTTAACTGGAGTGTTAGTTCTAATGTCAATAAATATTCTCTAAATATTTATACAATTATGGGAGATTAAAATGTACAAGTATAAAGTGTACAAAATATTCAATGTTGAAAACCTGTTTAAATAATTAAGTAGGACTCTTAGTAATAAAAAGTAGGACTTTTCAAATAAAATTGTAAAACCAGTCAATTTGACTAATGTGTTAGTTCTAATGTTATTAAGTATTCTCTAAATATTTATACAATTATGGAACATTAAAATGTACAAGTATAAGATGTAGAAAATATTCAATGTTAAGAACAAGTATAAAATGTACAAAATATTCAATGTTAAGAACTTGTTTGAATAATTAAGGATGGAAATCAGTATGCTACACTATAACATGAAGTAGGAATTTTAAAATAAAATTGTAAAACCAGTCAATTTAACTGGAGTGTTAGTTCTAGTGTTAATAAATATTCTCTAAATATTTATACAATTATGGAAGATTAGAATGTACAAATATAAAATGTACAAAATATTCAATGTCAAGAACTTGTTTAAATAATCAAAGATTGAAATTACTATACTACACTATAACATGAATTAGAAGTTTTCAAGTAAAATTGTAAATCCAGTCAATTTAACTGGTGTGTTAGTTCTAATGTCAATAAATATTCTCTAAATGTTTATACAATTATGGGAGATTAAAATGTGCAAATATAAAATGTACAAAATATTCAATGTCAAGAACTTGTTTAAATAATCAAAGATTGAAATTACTATACTACACTATAACATGAAGTAGAAGTTTTCAAATAAAATTGTAAAACCAGTCAATTTGACTAATGTGTTAGTTCTAGTGTCAATAAATATTCTCTAAATGTTTATACAATTATGGAACATTAAAATGTACAAGTATAACATGTACAAAATGTTAAAAACTTACTTAAATAATTAAGTAAGACTTTTAATAATAAGAAGTAGGACTTTTCAAATAAAATTGTAGAACCAGTCAATTTGACTGGTGTGGTAGTTCCAATATTAAATATCCTGCTAACTAAAACTGCTGCGACGCAATCTTATTAATCGAGGGTTACACGATTATCTTAAAATCAATTTTCATCGTCACAGTATCATAGAAATAACGTGTCAATCGATTAACTCTGCAGAACTGCTATAATTCTGTTTGTTCAATCGATGTAATAAAAACGAACCGCAATAATTCCACAATAATTGTTTCGTGCAACGTGTTTTCTACATAAAGAAGAAAATTCCAAGATTATAAAATCCAAGAAACCAGTTTACGTCAGCAAGATCTATCGCCAATGGAAATGGTATGGGAGCAAGAAAACGAGGTCGCCTTTAAAAATAGAAGCAAGACGCAGGAAAGGTTACCAATCATCCCTGGCGATCATCGTAGACAAGGAATTTTCTTTCAAGCCGGAATCAGCCCCGGAACACCATTTCCTCGAGACATTCCGCCGACGGTGCGCCCCGGTCGCTCTTCTTCTTTCATCTTCCGAGGTATCCTCCACGAGTTATCGTGCACGTTCAAAATTCCAACAACTTCTCCCAGTAAACCAAGACGCACGAGCAGAAGCGGAAGAAAAGGAATCGCGACAGTCTACCGATTAGAACATCAACAGACGAATAACAAGCTTCGCATAATGAGCGCGGTAAACAATATAAAAGGGGGTGAAAGAAGGGTTGCTGCGGCCGGGACAAAAGGGGTTGGCAGTGAAAGCCGACAGACGCTTTGACGTCTTTCTCCGCTGAGCACAATGTTAATTAACGAGAGGAGAGCCGCTCCTGAGATCCCGGCTGCGCTCACGATTCTCAATCAACGATGGTATTCATGAGCCCCCCTGTCCCCCAACCCCGCCGACAACGCCACTCCACGGCTGGCTCGAGTTATGCAAACTAAGTATAGAACGTTTAATGAACGAAAGTATCGGGATGCCTCCGCGAAACGGTTTTTCACTGTCCCTCGCGACCGCAGACAAAGTTTCCACAGGGTTGGCTCACAGTTACGTGCATCGAAAATATGAGCAGGGTTAGGAAACTTGTTTCCAAGTATTCTCTCCTTTTCATTTCGTAATATACGCAGCTTTGATACAGAAAGGTGTTATTCATCTTGAAATTATTCGAGAAATTCACCTTCTACGATAAAAGTAAAACCTGCTTTTTCGTTAGCAACTAGGGCGTGACATTCAGTCACTTTGATATACAGGGTGGTTGGTAACTGGCGGTGCGAGTGGAAAGGGGGTGATTCTAGGCGAAAAAACAAGTCGAAAATATAGAGTAACAATTTTTCGTCCGAGGCTCTGTTTTCGAGAAAATCCACTTTGAATTTTCGGTCGGTACGCCCGCGCTTTATCGCGTCTCGTTGGGACGGATCTCACTGTAGATCGTTGTCTCGATTGACGTTATTTTTTTAACTTTTTACATTTTTGTTCCACATTTTCCACTTCTTTTTTCGCCTAGAATCACCCCCTCTCCGCTCGTACCACCACTTACCAACCGCCCTGTATATTTTTGTATATGATAACACAGTGGCAACGTCGATAATACCGCGCGTAAGTTATGAATTTACGGCTAATTTAAGCGTGTGGAAACGTAGAGAATATAAAAATATGCGAAGTAACAGCCAGAGGGTGAAACCCTCAGCAAACTTTCGTAAAAAAATTCCTAACTATCCGAAGACCGTACGACTTGATTTTCGTACGGAACGTAAGGAAGTAGTATAAGCGCTAAATATATCATAATCACGGGTAACGCGAGATATTAACCCTACGATGATAGATACAAAGTAGCAGGCGATTCTATTTTCAAACGACAAGTTCTGCGAACCGAAGCAAAGGATGAAATCATCGAGTCGAGATACCGTGCGGCCGTCTGTCGGCGCGACAACCTAATTCCTAGCCTGCATTTTCCAACTATTTTTCCTGGTACAGACCATTGCGGTTGTTAACTGGAACAAACGAGCCGATCTGCCGCGAGTTCCCTGAAACGATCAACAGCCACGCGAGTCGCTCGATCTCTCATCGGAGAAATTAATGCGTGAAAAGCGATTGAACTGTCTTTCGTGTCGCATCCGTCCAACTATTCCATAATTACGTTCAAACACAGACAGTCGTAAGAAAACGAAACGCACCGGTGTTGTATCATCTAAATGTGCACAGAAAGCAGAAGAACGAATCATCAATTGCCTACGTTGGATCAGCGACAACCAGCGATCGGTAATTGCAAAGTGGTTGGCGGGGAGAGCCATGCTGCGAGTCTCAGCAACGAGGCGAATCCCGTGGTGAAGGTTAGGTTGCCGGCGAATCTGCAATTAATGCGACTAATTGGCAAAGCCGGATCAAGCGATGCATAAGACACACACTGTATGTATATTATAATCGTTGGAAGAGGAGAAAAATGGGCACGTCGATGTGTAGCTGGTACGTAGGAAGGACGCGCACGATAATTCCAGCGCTGCGCAATCTTATCGACGCGCGTCTCAGCACAGGTGAATTCACTCTGATTACAGATTCAGCCAGCCTGAAAATTACGCGCTCGATCCTCCGTAACGAACAGCAGAGAGAGAGTGAGAGAGAGAGAGAGAGAGAGAGAGAGATTGATAATACAACGGCGTGTAATTTTACCTATAAGATCAAATTACAGTCGGCGTCGAATTAAAGAGCGTTCATTTTCTGCCTGTTTATTCGCGCCGGATTTAGACACGGGGACTCGTCCTCCACTCGTTGTCCAAGCTGTTTCGCGCACCAAACGCTCGTTCGGTGGTGGCGTGCGTGGCCATTTACGTGGATTCGCGACGCGTCCTTAAAGCAACAACTTCACGACCGTTGTTTACGGCGAAATTACGGTGCGTGGGGGGAGTGCCAAGGCCACGACAAGCGGAACTCGTAAGGGGCGATGAGGGTTCTTCTATTCGAACGCTCTGCCTCTTTCTATTCCAAAGTACGTGAACTATTTATTGGATATAAACGAAGAAAGAGGAAAAAAAGGAACGATTCATAGACCGAGCCAATTGCAATTTCATTAATACGGTAATGAGCGTTAAACCGGGAACGGACGCGGCAAATCGAGCCAGCGAACGCGCATCAAAAGACCATCACGCTGGCCTGAAGAGGGAGGGGGTTGGAAATCTGACGATACTAATGTCTTCCACCTTCCTCGCAGCATCCTTTCACGAATAGACGTTTTTTGCATAAGTTGGACGTAGCAGGGTTCCCCTCTCGTCGCCGCCATCAGCACCCCCTCTCCAAAAGCCAAAGAGAACTTGCCATATCCCGCGCCTTACCACCACCCCCTGCCTCGACTACCGACCACCTTTGCCCCCTCTCCTTTCGCTGCTTCTTTCTCACACTCGATGTTTCTGCCGACCTCTCTTCTACCGACACCTCATCTCCCGGTTTGCCGTTTACCTCCTCCCCTGCCGATCGTTCCATCTTGCTTTCTCTGTAGCAGCAGCAGCAGCAGCAGGCGCTGTACACGAGGCTGCGGCTAAGAGCAGAGCGACGTCGCCGACGCCACGCACCCCGACGTCGCCCTGACGCGCTCCACTGACGCTGCGCAGCGGAGATTAATGGCCTCGGACTCTGAAATCCTGGAAAATAAATAGCGGGGGCGCCGCTGGCGAGAGCGAGAGTCCTGCGGAGCAAGATGCGACGCCCCTCTTTCTCTGTTCGTTGCTCTGCCGCTATTTCTGTCTTTCTCGTTGCTGGTCGACAGAGAAAGGGACAAGGTGGAAGGGAGACGCAGCCGACAGGGGTTGGAGAGGGAGAGAGAGGCAGCGTCCCGAGGGACCTGCCTACCGCTCGCGCTGCCCACCGCCATCGCTGTGTGCTCCTTTGTGAGCAACCTGAAGGTTGTCGAAGGGCTGACGCGAAAAGCGACCGGCGTAGAAATTTATCTGACCGGAATGCTTTTGTTGGCCCGCTTCGTGACGAGGAAATTGAAGGCTCTCCCGGTCTTTCTTCTTTTTTCTTCCTTTCCAGCCTACGGATTTATCCGACACTGCAGGATCAACGCTGGTGATACGCTTTTGTTCCGCCGAATCCTTCTTCTCTCTCCATGGCTCGCCAATGTTTTCGTGACAGACAGTATACGTGGTGTATGTCTCACGAAACACTGCGATCGTTGTTGCACCTTCTTACGAACACGTACGCGTTCCAGCCTGACGAAAACACCCAGACCAACGAGAGAAAGAGAGACAGAGACGGAGATGTCAATCGTCGCTTAATAGTTAAGAAGAACGTCCGCCAGAGGTCAGCATCTCGTGCGACATTAATCGCTGGAAGGTGACGCAGCAACGACCGACAACAACGTCAGCTGGATACCTGTTGGATATTCGAAAGTCTTGGCGGAATGTGCGAAGATGGCCATTACGTAGCCGACGCCGGGCTAAATTATATTAAATACTAAATAACCGGTGGAAGACCACGGTCTAATTGTTGCGTCGTTTGCATAATGCCTGGCCTCTAACTACTCTGTTCCCTTTGCCTCGCCAGAGCTCTACCTTCCACCATTTGCCTCTCTGTCTCGCGACCGGTACCCTCTTTAGCGTGGCTTCTCCGCGTATCTCTTGCTCGCATCCTCCACCTCGTCCTATCTGCCCTTTCCTCCCCTCCAGCCTGACCGTGTCCCCCTTCTCTGATTCGTCGCAACGTACCGAGCGAAAGATTAATCGCTAATTCTTGCTACTGCAACCAGTTGCTACTAAATGCGCACGGTGGTCGTGCAAAGATCAAGGAACCTCGTCCAACCTGACCAACTACGTTCGGCTACGCAACAATGAACACCGTACGGCACAGGCGAATATTCTCTTTAGTCTACAGCAACTCTACATCTGGTCTTTTTAGGTTTCTCGAGCACTGCAGCCATCCACAGCGTATAGACGGGAGACTGGCACGAAGGCAGACCATAGACGATAGACAGGCGACGATGGCTTTGGGGTTTCAGTTATGGGCTTTTCAGCTCAAATTATGTTCCTGCTTGTACCGACGCTTCTGTATTGAAATATATCTTCTACTCTACAATTTATCCACGCGATTCTCCGTTCGTACGTCTAACGAGCTGAACGTTATTGAAACCGTACGATGTACGAGATACCTCGGCTGAGAAATGCTCCCCGTAATAAACCAAATGTAAAAATTCTGGTCGATTTCATATTAACACGTTGACTGCCACGGCACCCGTATTCGGGTGTCAGCAAAGTTTCCGGTCGCGCCGCGTAACCCACATCCGGCTGTCGCTTATTTCGCTACTTGCGGAGGATCGTCGCAGGCATTTGAAAAGATGTTCCACAATAATGAAACTGTGGAATTGTTATAAAAGTAACACGAAAATGGTTTATTGACAAAATTATTTAGAACGTGAAACTTTCAAGCATTCTATGCATAGCTGAGGTCGGTGGCCACGATTTGGACAGTAAGTCGTTGTTTTCTTCAAATTCCTTCGCGCCTTTGTTCGTTCCATTCCACGTCTTTTATTCGCGCAACGTAGTTTGCACGCGTGTCTCATGCTTCTCCCGGAATCATTTTTCCGAACGGCGATATTGCGCTGGCTCCGTCGAAGACAAGGACTTTTTGTATCTTCAGACAACCCTAATAATTTCGCAGCTAACAATCGTCCAAATATTCTAATATTTATATTCTTCCTCGTTGCAATTTTGTAAACCGTGGAAACGTCTGCAACGGAAATTCGCAGAAGGAGTGCCAAGTTTTCCGTGCCATTCGATCGCTTTCCAATTGCGGTGGCGTAAGAAACCGTTTGGTCGGAACAATCTGTACCGCGCTTCCCTTCGTCATATTCGACAACAGCCAGTGGTTTTTGACGTTGCGAACAAACGAGACGAGAGATGATTCTCGAGACCACGGTTTGAGCGACTCGCGTTACTAGAATATCGATTTTTTGAAAAGGCGCGTGGCGACACGTCAACGTGTTAGAGGTTGGCCAAATGTCCACTGACAACGCGATAGAAGGGTTTCATAGTGGCAAGATTGGAAACGCAACGTGGTGAAAAATCAACGGTCAGAGCTGACGTGTTTCGCGCAAAGGTCGTTCGTCTTTCGTCTCATTTGAGCCGCCTGCCCTCTCATCCTTCTCCCTCAGTCATCGTCTAGTGACGTTTGCACGGTAGCCATTTGCGAGATTACAACGAGCGGCGGCCGCTAGGGCGCTCATTAACGAGCGAACGAAAGAAGAGATTATCAAGCGACTAAGCGTAACTAACAACAACGCGCCGTTCAATTTGAGAAACGGCTAATTACAGGGCCGCGGCTCGCCTTACTTTTTCCCCGCTAATTGCTACGAACGACTTCGATCGCCACCGTTGTCACACCATTGCCAACGCCAGATTAATCGCGATACGTGCCACTAGCGTGAAATTAATTACGCTTCCTACTACACGCCAGCAGCGTGTCCAAAAATCAACCACCTCGACAACGAGGAAAGAAGAAACAAAAAAGAAGAAGAAGAAGAAGAAGAAGAAGAAGATGAAGAAAAAAGAGAGTAAAAAATAAATGAGAAATCCGGTGTCCTGAAATAATAAAGCCGACCCCGGTCCCCTCTTAATTTATTATTCAATTCGTAGGAGACTCTCCCTTCTCCGACGTTCCCCTACCAAATCTGCGCGCAATATCCGCGTACATAGGCGGAAAACATCCGGCAGAGATTGCCAACCGACATCCTTCGACGACGAATTCGTCGCGTTACATTCTTGCAGCATGATTTTCCTGCCTGCACATGGCGAACCCGAGGCTACGACTCGCACGGGCAACAGCAGAGAGCAGCATGGGGACGTGTGCACGTGGGGGGCTAGAGGGGGCCGAGAGGGGGCTAGATTTGATTCGTAGGGGGATAGAACAGATCGGCTATGGGTCTACCTCGACAGACACGGGGGGGAGATGGCGGCGTACCAAACGCCGTACCAAAGCAATATCCATAGGAACACCCCGTGTCAGAGGGAGAGACGCAGAGACGTGCGATCAATCACGAGGGACCCTGCTGCCACGTTCGTGGCCCTCGTATCAAACGTAACGCACGGTAAACATTTTTAACTTTGCCACGTTATTAATATTCGTTGCGCCCCGGGATCCTCTGCCGCTACCCTGCCCCGTCCCCCCCCCCCCCCCCCCCCTCCGTGGCCGTTCTTCTTTTTTCCCTGGGAATTTGCACTCCGCGTTTTTGTTAATCAATTTGCCTGCACCGCGGCGCAAGAAACTGTCCAAGTTCACCGATTAAGTTTATCATCGCGCCAGCTAAGGGCGAAGCGGCGTTTCACACTGTCGGACGTCCAAGCGGAATGTTCCTGCCCGCAGTTGCGAACTGTACGGAACAAGACGTTCGCGGTCGACGTTCAAAGTTGCGGAGTATTTTCCTTTTTTACTTACATCCTACGAATTACAACGAAGTATTACGTTCGAAGGAAGATAAAACTGGCCAAATTTGTCCAAGTTCAACGATTAAGTTTATTATCAAGGGCGAAGCGTCGTTTCACACTGTCGGACGTCCAAGCGGAATGTTCCTGCCCGCAGTTGCGAAATGTACGGAACAAGATGTTCAAAGTTGCGGAGTATTTTCCTTTTTTACTTACATCCTACGAATTACAACGAAGTATTACGTTCGAAGGAAGATAAAACTGGCCAAATTTGTCCAAGTTCAACGATTAAGTTTATTATCAAGGGCGAAGCGTCGTTTCACACTGTCGGACGTCCAAGCGGAATGTTCCTGCCCGCAGTTGCGAAATGTACGGAACAAGATGTTCGCGGTCGACGTTCACTCGTTTTCCTAAAATCGATCAAAATTGGGGAGTCTCTTACGAATTACAACGAAGTTTTACGTTCGAAGGAAGATAAAACTAGCCAAATTTGTCCAAGTTCAACGATTAAGTTTATTATCAAGGGCGAAGCGTCGTTTCACACTGTCGGACGTCCAAGCGGAATGTTTCTGCCCGCAGTTGCGAAATGTACGGAACAAGATGTTCAAAGTTGCGGAGTATTTTCCTTTTTTACTTACATCCTACGAATTACAACGAAGTATTACGTGCGGAGGAAGATAAAACTGGCGAAATTTGTTATTGTACTGGAGGATACAGGTGAAAAACGAGAGGATGGAGAGGCGCGTTTGACGATGCGTTTTGAATTACGCGGTCACATTCGCTGGAATCGCATTAAACGCGCGGCAAATGTTTTTCGACTCGGCCGCGATATTAATATTCGTTTGGGGTGGCCGGTGTCGCAGCCCGGCCGCGCCTCCATATTAACCGCATTTTTTTCGTTTAGTGTTTTTTCTCTCCCTTTGTTTCTTCTCTTTTTTAATTTTTTTCTTTTTTTTTTTTCTTTTTTCCTTCTGTTTCGTTTCGTCGTATTAAAGCACATTCTGGACACTAAACGCAATAATGGAAATTGATAATCAGCCGGTCGTTAACGTCACGAGCGAGTAACGATTATTTATTCGTAACGATTCGCGGCTGCGTGATTCGCCAAGGGGTGAAAATCGCGATCCTCCGCACCGATTAAAACTTTCCTCTGCTGTTCGTATTGTAATTATTGCACGTTGCTCGTATGTTGTACACGTCCTTTACCGGAACGCTGAATTCTCTCTGCTTGATGTATCAGCGGCGAGTAAAATTAGAATTTTTCTAATGGCCGGCATGAAACGGTTGAGTACTTAATGCTACAAGGCAGCTCTGTTCTTATTGTTAGCTCTCGAGATACGAGCCTGCGATTAGCCGTAAGTAGAATCGCTAAATTCCACGATGTTTCAACTACAAGCGTAAGTTCGTCTGTATGGTCAGGAACGAAATCAAAAGTAGAGGCAAAGTATTTATTTCGCGCCTTGAACGTCATAATTCTATCAGAAAATTCGATTATTTCTTAACTCAAATGGGGTTTGCAGTGAGAATTTTAGCTCAATTTTGCTAGTGGCAGCTCCCAGCACTTTTAAGTGTTTCATTTGAAATTGACATTAATTTTGGTAATTAAGTTCTTCCATTATACTTATTTATTACTTTGTTTCCTATTGATTATTTAAATAATTTAGAGGAAAGGATAACGTGAAAAATAATTCTATTTGCGAGATTCTTTTTAACCCTTTGCACTGAAATTGACATTAATTTTGGTAATTAAGTTCTTCCATTATACTTATTTATTACTTTGTTTCCTATTGATTATTTAAATAATTTAGAGGAAAGGATAACGTGAAAAATAATTCTATTTGCGAGATTCTTTTTAACCCTTTGCACTGAGAATTTTAGCTCAATTTTGTTACCAGCAGCTCCCAGCGCTTTTAAGTGTTTTATTTGAAATTGAAATTAATTTGGCAATTCAATTCTTCCATTATTTATTATTCAAATTTATTTATTATTTATTATTTATTATTCAACCTATTTATTATTCAAATAATTTATAGGAAAGGATAACGTGAAAAATAATTCTATTGCGAGATTCTTTTTAACCCTTTGCACTGAGAATTTTAGCTCAATTTTGCTAGTAGCAGCTCCCAGCGCTTTTAAGTGTTTCATTTGAAATTGACATTAATTTTGGTAATTAAACTCTTCCATTATAGCTATTTATTATTCAAATAATTTAGAGGAAAGTATAACGTGAAAAATAATTCTATTGCGAGATTCTTTTTAACCCTTTGCACTGAGAATTTTATTTCAATTTTGTTACCAGCAGCTCCCAACGCTTTTAAGTGTTTTATTTGAAATTGAAATTAATTTGGCAATTAAATTCTTCCATTGTACCTATTTATTATTCAAATAATTTATAGGAAAGGATAATGTGAAAAATAATTCTATTTGCAAGGTTCTTTTTAACCCTTTGCACTGAGAATTTTAGCTCAATTTTGCTAGTAGCAGCTCCCAGCGCTTTTAAGTGTTTCATTTGAAATTGACATTAATTTTGGTAATTAAATTCTTCCACTATATTTATTTATTACTTTGTTTCCTATTTATTATTTAAATAATTTAGAGGAAAGGATAACGTGAAAAATAATTCTATTGCGAGATTCTTTTTAACCCTTTGCACTGAGAATTTTAGCTCAATTTTGTTACCAGCAGCTCCCAGCGCTTTTAAGTGTTTTATTTGAAATTGAAATTAATTTGGCAATTAAATTCTTCCATTATTTATTATTCAAATTTATTTATTATTTATTATTTATTATTCAACCTATTTATTATTCAAATAATTTATAGGAAAGGATATCGTGAAAAATAATTCTATTTGCGAGATTCTTTTTAACCCTTTGCACTGAGAATTTTAGCTCAATTTTGTTACCAGCAGCTCCCAGCGCTTTTAAGTGTTTCATTTGAAATTGACATTAATTTTGGTAATTAAGTTCTTCCATTATATTTATTTATTACTTTGTTTCCTATTGATTATTTAAATAATTTAGAGGAAAGTATAACGTGAAAAATAATTCTATTGCGAGATTCTTTTTAACCCTTTGCACTGAGAATTTTATTTCAATTTTGTTACCAGCAGCTCCCAGCGCTTTTAAGTGTTTTATTTGAAATTGACATTAATTTTGGTAATTAAATTCTTCCATTGTACCTATTTATTATTCAAATAATTTATAGGAAAGGATAACGTGAAAAATAATTCTATTGCGAGATTCTTTTTAACCCTTTGCACTGAGAATTTTAGCTCAATTTTGTTACCAGCAGCTCCCAGCGCTTTTAAGTGTTTTATTTGAAATTGACATTAATTTTGGTAATTAAATTCTTCCATTGTAGCTATTTATTATTCAAATAATTTAGAGGAAAGGATAACGTGAAAAATAATTCTATTTGCGAGATTCTTTTTAACCCTTTGCATTGGGAATTTTAGCTCAATTTTGCTAGTAACAGCTGCCAACACTTTTAAGTGTTTCATTTCAAATTTACCTGAAGCGAATTTCTTTCTTCCTTTAAATTGTCTTATTTTCTAGTTAAAGTAAAATATCCTTGTATCGAACAGCGCTAAGGAAATGCACGACACAGCGGAAAAGTACGACGGATCTTGCGACCAGATAAAAATTCATTATCGGTCCCGGTTGCCGAAAATTGATGGCTGATCGTATCGAGCCGTAACAGGTGTACACACAAGTCTCTTCTTCCTTTGTTCCTTCGCCTCGAACTCTGATAAATGTTGCGTGTGACGCGTATCGCGTTATCTTATTGGCAACGATCGGAATCCGAAGATGAACGATCCCAGGAACGATCTGACGAAGAGAACGAAACGTGGACGCGAATAAAGGAAGAAATGGACGGTATTAGCGGTGGATCGTAATTTGCCGCCTGTACGAATGCGGAAAATGATAATGCGGCTATGCGTAATCGGAGCGCGTAAATCACAGTTGACAAGAAAATTATAGCGAAATGTTGAGCGATGGCAAAGAGTGTTTGCGATAGAGGGACTAATCGCGTTTGTGTTTTAGAGAACGAAGAGATGCCCCGTGCACCCTTTGACACGGAACTTAAAAGCGACGAAACCAGAGGAAAGCAGCGACCGGTGGTCAAAGTGAATGCCAGTTGCGCCAGATCTCGCCAAAGGGTGATTAATGTACGCGGAAGACAGGGAAGAAGAAAAAGAAGAAATAGAAGAAGAAGAAGAAGAAGAAGAAGATGAGCACGCGAGGAGAAGGTGAACGAAGAAGGAAAAACGAGGAACAAGAAGTGGAAGACGATGAGCGGAGCGAACGCAACGTCGTGGCAGAAGATATTCTGTTCAATCGGATGGTAAATTCGCTGTACCAAATTTTGCCGATCAACGAGCCAGCGCGATTAAATATTAACTACGAAGCCGATTATGTAATTAAAAGGATATTCGTAGTAATTGGCAGGACGGACTAACGAGCTTTCTAAAATTTCCCGAAGATAATTGCGCGTGCAGAACGTGATTATCGGTGGTCCGCTAATTACGGGCTAACTCGCATCGTTTCTCTTTTCCAGCTATTAGGCCCGAAGTCGCCACGGAACTCGGCGCTCCACTGACCGCCACAACGATTCCACCGAGATCCTGCAACTTGTTTGTCTGAGTTTTCGATTTTTCCAGCTTCCAGTGCAACCGGCGAGGCTGGCGATGTTCAGCCCTCGCTGCAATTTCGTAGTCGCTTTGGTCAAAAAATCTCGCGGTTTTGTGATTTTCATGATCGTCGCAGGATAATATCGCGGAGGATAATATGGAGAAGCTTGCAAGGGTTCCATAAGGCGAATCTAAAGCTTCTAGTCGTAGCGGTTCTGATTTTTTAAATATCAGTCGCGTTTACGGTAGTTGGACGATTGCGTCCTCCTTGCGAAATAAATAAAGTAAATAAAAATTTGACTAATACGCTGGTCAGAAACTGGTTTTTCAGAAACTCGTTTTTTGAAGAAAGATTTTTAAATTGTCTGATCAAATGGGTCTGATCTGCCAGGTAGGTTTCTTCGTTTTTTGAAGATATATCGAAATATTCGAAGCTATACCTAAGGTATATTCTATAGGTGTTTTTGTTTTATTATTTCATTTGTACTTGGCAATTTGTCCAGTTGAACATTTGCTAAATTTTTCTAGTTTAATTGCTGAATAACACGTGGGTGGATACCTTCGGCGGGGTACCATCTTCCAGTTTTGTCATTTTATTTCTTCAGTCAGGTCAGTCCGGTGTTTTCTCTTCGGTCTTCTTCTTATGAAACATTCTATAGGTTGCTAAATATTCTTAATTGAATGAAGAAAAAGGAGAATGGCAGGAAGAAAATAATGTAACTTCAATTTTCTTCAGTCCCAGCTAAGGATAGCTGTATGGACCATTTTTAGAAGTCTCTTAACACATTGTCAACTGGCAATTTTACTGTGAATTTCTCTCATGTCACTTGTGCAAGTAAAACGACATAAATAAACCCTAATAAATTTGATTTACCATCCAACTTTTATGGTAAACAGTATAACAATCATCTATGTGTAATGGCACACAACAGCTTTTGGTGTTTTCTCTTTAGAAAACATTATATAGATTGCTAAATATTGTTAATTGAATGAAGAAAAAGAAGAATTGTAGGAAGAAAATAATGTAACTTCAATTTTCTTCAGTCCCAGCTAAGGATAGCTGTATGGACCATTTTTAGAAGCCCCTTAACACATTGTCAACTGGCAATTTTACTGTGAATTTCTCTCATGTCACTTGTGCAAGTAAAACGACATAAATAAACCCTAATAAATTTGATTTACCATCCAACTTTTATGGTAAACAGTATAACAATCATCTATGTGTAATGGCACACAACAGCTTTTGGTGTTTTCTCTTTAGAAAACATTATATAGATTGCTAAATATTGTTAATTGAATGAAGAAAAAGAAGAATTGTAGGAAGAAAATAATGTAACTTCAATTTTCTTCAGTCCCAGCTAAGGATAGCTGTATGGACCATTTTTAGAAGCCCCTTAACACATTGTCAACTGGCAATTTTACTGTGAATTTCTCTCATGTCACTTGTGCAAGTAAAACGACATAAATAAACCCTAATAAATTTGATTTACCATCCAACTTTTATGGTAAACAGTATAACAATCATCTATGTGTAATGGCACACAACAGCTTTTGGTGTTTTCTCTTTAGAAAACATTCTATAGATTGCTAAATATTCTTAATTGAATGGAGAAAAAGAAAAATTGTAGGAAGAAAATAATGTAACTTCAATTTTCTTCAGTCCCAGCTAAGGATACCTGTATGGACCATTTTTAGAAACCCTTTAACACTATAATTTGTCTCATATCACCTGTGCAAGTAAAACGACATAAATAAACCCTAATAAATTTAATTTACCATCCAACTTTTATGACAAACAGTGTAACAATCTCCTACGTGTAATGGCACACAACAGCTTTTGGTGTTTTCTCTTTAGAAAACATTTTATAGGTTGCTAAATATTCTTAATTGAATGAAGAAAAAGGAGAATGGCACGAAGAGAATAATGTAACTTCAATTTTCTTCAGTGTCAAAATGGTAACTAGGAAGTTGCAGCTAAGGATAAGGGCCATTTTTAGAAACCCCTTAACACACTGTCAACCGGCAATTTTACTGTGAATTTCTCTCATGTCACTTATGCAAGTAAAACGACATAAATAAACTTTAATAAATTTAATTTACCATCCAACTTTTAAGGTAAACAGTGTAACAATCACCTACGTGTAATGGCACACAACTTTTGCAAATATATCCAGTTTCACTGCGTTTTCCTTTCGATCAGCGTACTCTGCACGCTCTAGTCGGATTTGTTTCTCTGCCAGTGACCATTTTTTCCAACACGTGGTGTCTTAATTGCCCGGAAAGTCTGAAGGTTGCATCGTTATAATGAGAATCTGCTTTAGAAATTCCAGAAGCGTCAGGCACGATGCTGCGTTCTTTGGAATCCACAGCTACCGAATATCTCTAGCTACTCGCAATAGAAATTTGTCGTATCTTGTTCTATTCTCATTTTTTACGGTACATTTTATACGCATTGTGAACAAGGTGCAAAATGGACATTTTTCGGACCATTTTACAGCTAAAAGAAGCGCGTCACGACTTTTAACTCGTAACAATGTGTCGACAATATGTGTTAAGTAACCGTATTAAGTAGAATTAACCAAATGTAAATGCTGGAAAGCCTGTTCAGAGGAAGACGTTTTAAGCTGTCAAAGAAAAAATTCATCAAACAACGAACATGTATATCCGAAAGCAGTTATTTACATACAATTAAGTAATTACATTTCACACGTGGAATATTTTCCACGCCAGAATTGAGTTATACTTTGACGGCCGCTCAAAACCATTTATGCAGTCATTAAGGCATCATTAATCTTGCTCTCCGTTATGCGCGACAACAGAGTCATTGTTGAAACAGGTGCTACTTCCGAAGAGGCCAGGATCATTAGTCGAGTGAATGGAATCGGTTCTCCGCGGAATAAAGGAATCAACGGTAGAAATCACCACGAGCAAGGGAATCGGACCGTGACGTTTGTGGCGACGGCAATTACCGAAATTCTGTCACTAGACGAACTCTCGTGCAATTTCAGCGAAGAAAAATTTCAAAACAACGTATTAATTAGGATTTGAAGAAGAAAGTTATACGATTCTTCTATTGATAGATACTTTGAGCCTTTAACAGCACTGCTTGACACTTTGACTGCCGCGTGGGCCACATATGGCCCACCACGGTGCCGATCGCTTCAACTTCTTTCTTCTTATTGTAAAAACTGAATGAAAATTGACAGTTGGGGCATTTTCAATGCAACCGATAAATAGAAGATACTTTGAAATACAAAGTGCCACATTGAACGATTAAACATTTTTGTTAGAACATCGATTAAAAAAGAAATGAGAACAAACGTTGCACCTAACTGTGTTAAAGCACTTTAAACATAAACGTGGCTCATCCATACAACGTGGACGATAGGTGGCCGCCTTTTTGGTCCGATTTCCAGCAATTTTTGATCCTAACTGTTTAACTCTCTGCAAAATTTTCGCAGCCACGTAAGCTCGCCCTTCTCTCTTCCGCGTTTCGTGTCGCGATCTTCGTCGAAGAAGTATACTTCACGACTCTGGTGAATGGCACTGTGCAAGGTGCGTTGCGAGTGCCATTCTAGAAGCTGAGACCTTGACTTTTGTTCTTCTTGCTTGTTTATAGAGTATCATCGATGCATTTAACAATAAATCTAAAGCTAATTTTGTATACCACTTGAGGGTTGTTCTATGTGCTGTAGAATGTGCTACCATTTGATCCAATGAATCTACAGCACATTTTCCTCTCTTGTAATCTATCGTTACCATTGCTTTGTCAGAAACATCATTTTTCCCGGACCTCTACCATTTCAGCCGAATGTTTCGTCGAAATCAGACAAATAATCGTGACACCGTTTATTAATATCTTCTACACGTTTCAACGAAATATTAGGCGCGTTTTGCCTGCCACGAAACAAGTCTTGTTATGATATGTCGCTATCAACTGTTAGCAAGGTGCCACAGTGACCACCAATAAGATAAACGGTCCAGTGAGGAAGAATATTGTCTCACATCGTCAACTTATTATTATTTTGCCATCTTGAACGATACAAAATGTTAAGGAAAACTCAAATTGTCAAACAGAATGCTACGAATGTTGTCCTAACTCAATTGCATTGCTCAACTTGTTAAGTCTCCAGTTCACTTCCCATTCAACAAACGAAAAGATTTTTAACGTTCTGAGAACATCTTTACGCATAACATTAGAACGTGAAATGGCATATTAATGACGACTTTATAACAATTTTTTAAGGATAGAAAAATATGATTAAGTTGGAAGTAATAATGCAAAGAAGGAAATAGTTTGATGCCATGTTACACGCCAGGCTGTTATTAATATTATTAATTTCCTATGAAACATTGCAAATGTATTTTTTTATATTTAATACCAGAAATGGAAGAAATCTTCAAGATGAAGAGAATGTTACTTTCTATAGATATAAAAATCGGTCGATCGTTTTGTCAAACTGTCAAAAAGTTAACCGTGTGAGTTCGAAAGATCACTGGGTGGATTGTTTGGCCAGACCTAAACAAAGAAACACTGATCTAGCTCAATAAGTCTAGGGAACAGCTACGACCAATCCTCGTCCATCTTTTCCACCTTTATCATGTGCTCTTTCGGATGATTCGATTGCCCAAACATAATAGAGGCGAGAGCATCGTTGGCGGATTTGGTTGAAATAAAAGGAACGGCTGGTCGACGAAGAAGAAACAGCGAAAATATTCGGTCGAGGAACGTAAACGGCTGCCATTTGTCAGCCAGACGACTCAATGTCTCACGAACGTCTCGGGCTTCTTCCATCGCACTTGGCCTGAAGACTTCACAGATGCACGATAAACCGAATCAAATAAAACGTCGTGTGTTGTGAAACAGTCGGTGAATGAAATCTATCGTTTGCGATACGAAACAATTACTAAACACGCGTTTTATGACATGTTATAAGAAGAAGTAGATATAATGTTTCTATTGGAATGTTTGGCAAAGGTGAAATTAAAGGTGAAGATATTCGTTTAATAGAGCTAATTATCATTTGCAATACAAAAAGATTCCAAAATACATGTTTTAAGACACATTATGATAAGAAGTAGATATGTTTCTATTAGAATGTTTGGCAAAGGTGAAATTAAAGGTGAAGATATTTGTTTAATAGAGCTAATTATCATTTGCAATAGAAAAAAATTGCAAAACGCACGTTTTAAGACACATTATGATAAGAAGTAGATATGTTTCTATTAGAATGTTTGGCAAAGGTGAATTTGAAATTGAAGATATTTGTTTAATAGGGTTAATTATTGTTTGCAATAGAAAACAATTATATTTCTATTAGAATGATTGGGAAAGGTGGATTTAAAAGTGAAGATATTTGTTTAACAGAGCTAATTATTGTTTGCAATACAAAACAATTAGTTTCTTCTAGAATGTTTGGAAGAGATGGATTTAAAAGTGAAGATATTTGTTTAACTGAGCTAATTATCGTTTGCAATACAAAAAGATTCCAAAACACACGTTCTAAGACACATTATGATAAGAAGTAGATATAATGTTTCTATTAGAATGTTTGGCAAAGGTGAATTTGAAATTGAAGATATTTGTTTAATAGGGTTAATTATTGTTTGCAATAGAAAACAATTATATTTCTATTAGAATGATTGGGAAAGGTGGATTTAAAAGTGAAGATATTTGTTTAACAGAGCTAATTATTGTTTGCAATACAAAACAATTAGTTTCTTCTAGAATGTTTGGAAGAGATGGATTCAAAAGTGAAGATATTTGTTTAACAGAACTAATTATCATTTATTATACAGAACAATTATAAAACTCGCGTTTTAAGACACATTATGATAGGAAGTAGGTATGTTTCCATTAGAATGTTTAGCAAAGGTGAAATTAAAATTGAAGATATTTGTTTAACATAGCTAACTATCATTTGCAATACAAAACAATTACGTTTCTATTAGAATGATTGGGAAAGGTGGATTTAAAATTGAAGATATTTGTTTAATAGAGCTAATTATTGTTTGCAATACAAAACAATTAGTTTCTTCTAGAATGTTTGGAAGAGATGGATTTAAAAGTGAAGATATTTGTTTAACTGAGCTAATTATCGTTTGCAATACAAAAAGATTCCAAAACACACGTTTTAAGACATATTATAATAAGTAGATATAATGTTTCTATTAGAACGTTTGGGAAAGATGAAATTAAAAGTGAAGATATTTGTTTAATACGACTAATTATTGTTTGCAATACAAAACAATTATGTTTCTTCTAGAATGTTTGGAAGAGATGGATTTAAAAGTGAAGATATTTGTTTAAC
Source organism: Bombus vosnesenskii (assembly GCF_011952255.1). Classification (NCBI taxonomy): domain Eukaryota; kingdom Metazoa; phylum Arthropoda; class Insecta; order Hymenoptera; family Apidae; genus Bombus; species Bombus vosnesenskii. The sequence continues at coordinate 515,415 of NW_022884342.1, forward strand.
AGAGCTAATTATCGTTTGCAATACAAAACTTTATGTTTCTTCTAGAATGTTTGGAAGAGATGGATTTAAAAGTGAAGATATTTGTTTAACAGAGCTAATTATCAATTACTATACAGAGCAATTATAAAACTCACGTTTTAAGACACATTATGATAAGAAGTAGATATGTTTCCATTAGAATGTTTGGCAAAGATGAAATTAAAATTGAAGATATTTGTTTACCTGAGCTAATTATCGTTTGCAACACAAAACAATTACGCTCCTATTAGAACATTTAGGAAAGTTGTTTTTTCAAATTAAAGATATTTGTCGATACAGTGCTTAATTATCATTTGCAATATAATGTTAGAAAAACGGAAAATATAGAAGCCAAAATTCGACAATCCACTTTTATCCAGCCTGTTTATTAAACCTACGTTATATAGTTTTTAATGATACTATGATTGAAACATTGCTATGGCAATTTCAAAGAACGTTTCAACGAGGAAAACATAAGAAGATTGCGATCGACAGCACTGCCTTTGCCTTATTATAGTGTTCTAGATATAACTAGATATCTCTCTAATAGCAACTTGTAATTAATAATAATGTAAATTATAGCCTAGAAACGACAACACGTAATATGTAATTTTCGCAGAATATAGACGGCTGTTGTAATCGTATGTGATCTAAAGGTCAATGGGTAATGACGCAACCAGTTAATAAATAAGATACTTAATAAGTACCGACATTCGCTACTCAAAGTTATTAAGTGCGTATCATGATTGTATTATAATTTCCTTTTTATAACGTTTCGCTGATTTTCAAAGCCGACCTCCGCGCATTAATTTCCCTCGTGACAGTGAATCACGCGTGCACGAGAAATTATCATAAAAATCAACACTCAAAATCAAGCGAAAATCGCAGCACATTTGAACAACAGAAATATAAAGAAACTTCAATTATCATTTTGATAGTTGCAACAAATGTCGTATCGCACAACTACAACTGGACGTAACACGCGAGTAAATCGAGAAAACTGTAACAGTCATTGATGATACAATATAATTGAAGGATGAAGAAAAAGCGATACACCTGCGTGAAAATTTATGCGTCGCGTACAAGTCACGCGTATCGTTTCGCGTGATAAATTACACGCGTACTCGATGCAACCATAACGAACCCCGAGCGAGCCTCATTTTCACACAATACACTATTTACTTCATTTCATCTAATAATTAACACCAGCCTAATAACTAATGCCACGCTTTAGGCTTTAACAACCAGGCGAATTAATTTAAGCGAACGCTTTCAGCATCTCGCAGCCCATCATCCATGGTCGCTTCAATTTTCCTCTAGATATTCAATTTGCACGAGATCGAGCCAGCCGATCTGGAAACTTGGCGCCACCCAACTCGCGCTAGAAATGAAGTCGCCAACTGCGACGACGTACGAAACGCGCGATTTTTGAGAACAACGTACCTGCAGCTTCGAAACTCGTTCGACACTGAAAGCAAGGACGTTAGGTTGCCCGAAGAGTTTCTTTCGTTTCACGAGGCGATAATAGTCGAACAGTTTCTCTTTTGTATTGTTTCTTCGAATTTGGTGTCTCTGTTTCTGATATATAGTGATAAAAAAGAAAGGACATAGTGCGTCTATCGTTTCCTCGTAAAACGAAAAAAACGCGTTCCGGACGACCTGGCGTATCAAGTTACAGCGCGTTCGTCGAGCGAAACACTTTAAATTGGAGGGTTCGTAGTGTAACTTTTAGATTATTTAGATTTCTTTTTACATTAGAAGTATTTACCATGGATTTTCGAAATTTCAACGTTTCAAGAGAAACAGTGATCACAAATCTCGTCATTTCGCCTAATACAAGCCTCCAACCATTCTGCAATATCTGCCTGCGACGAAATTCAAAGCCGTGGACTGTACGTACCAGGTGGTCCGGAAAGTTTCTTTCGTTTCGTAAGGTGATCATAGACGAACAATTTCTGTTTTGTTATTTCTGTATTATTATTTACAATTTCTGTTTTGTTATTTCTGTATTATTATTTACAATTTCTGTTTTGTTATTTCTGTATTATTATTTACAATTTCTGTTTTGTTATTTCTGTATTATTATTTACAATTTGTTTTGTTATTTCTGTATTATTATTTACAATTTCTGTATTATTTTATCGAATTAGGTGTCATTTCGCTTTATTTCTATTACTATGTTCGCGCGTGATTCGATAAACCGACACAAACGAAGAAACATCGTGCGTCTATTATTTGCGATTTCACGTTTGTAGGAAGCTGCTCTGTTGGAAGAAACGCGTTCGCGAGAGACGGATACCTTTCGCGCAACCTGATACACGCGATCACGAAAGTGTCTCGATATTCATCATAAAAATCCTATATTGTACGCGCCACGTGTTCGTTTCGTATGTCACACATACGTCGCACGTGTGTTCGTTACAGCGTCGCAACAGCTTCGCTCGTTTAGGAATGTTCGTTGTTGGCACGCGTTACGATATAATTATGCTGCTGCGTGTAACTGGAATAGTAAAACTTCATCTTTGATTTTGTTACTGACTTGTTCATGCACATCGAATTGTCCGAAAAGTTTCTTAGAGGTTTGATAAACTGATAACAGATGAACAGTTTCTCTGTTGTATTATTTTATTGAATTAGCTACGATCCATTTCTATTTCTGTTATTACTGTTGAGATATTTTTTTTTTATTTATTTGTTAAAATTGCAATCAATTCTCGCGTTGAGAATTTTCAGTAATTAATTGAGATATGTATAATTTTCTGGACTAGGTTAAAGGCGTGACAGAGATACTTGTATGTGAATATCAGTGCGTGGAGGTATGTGTGTGCGAAGCGTCTCGAAAACAAAGGAATGTAAACCCTTCGGTCGGTTAAGAGTGGTTTAAGAGTCAGTTAACAGTGGGAAGTATAGAAGAAAGCGCTGAGACGCGTGCAAGTGTGTATCGATGAATATTTAAGGAATCGTTCATGAAATAAATATTTCATTATTTTAATATCAATCCTCAGTATAAGTTTAGTGTTCCTGTAACATTATTTCGGCCTGAAAGATCCACAATTTTCAACAATTACGTTCGTGCATAATTCAATAGACTAATATTCTTGTTTTTTATTTGCATGTGGTTTGCAATCAATTCTCATTGAGAATTGAAACTAAATTATTCCTGCGTGCTACTACAACGCGAATAATAAACGATCATCGTACGTTTGGTTCTAGCTGAATCTAATGAACCAAACTAATACAAAAGAAAAAACATCGTGCGTCTGTTATTTCTCTACGAAGCGAAAGAAACTTTCCGGACGACCTAATAATCGAAATATTCCGGTATATTTGGTAAATGTAATATTTACAATAACGCGGAATATTATTTTACAAAATCATCAATTTTCTTATTATTAATTATTTCTTATTATCAATTATTTCACTGAATTCGATGAACTAAAAACCATCGTAGGTCCATTATTTGTTTATAGAACGAAAGAAACATTTCGGACAACCCAACGTATCTACAAATAGCAAAATTCTCGTCCTGTCAACTTTATCAAACTCTTGATCAAAATTTCCCATTGAAAATCGAACGTCGACGAAGGCAAATTAATTTTTGCAAAATTACATTTTCCAAAAATTGAACACGACACGTAATAATTCGTTTCCAAGATAAAGAAAGGAATTATCGTATGTAAGAAATTAGCAGATTAACTCGTTCCCCGGTTAAAATGTTAATGTTTTAAGGAAACAGCTTACCTCTGCATATTTCGATGGGTCTTTACTTGGAGAATGCAGAGAGAAGACTCGGTACTCGACTTGACAAAGACTCGAATAGGTAGATAAGTACTTAACAATCCGATTCGGTCATTTGTTCTCACGTTTTCCCGTCTTTCTTTCGTTTCACCGTTACGCGAAACGGATTTCACGAACCTCTCGAGAACCATCGTACGACGACGCTAGCGAAATGGCAGAACGTTCGCAGGTCTGTTTCCGGGCCAAAGAAAACCAGCATTGTTGCAGTACACACGTGTCGCGATGTGCTTTCTTTCGAAATTGGAGCAATTTATGGGCACCGAAAATTCCTCGCAATATTCGACCCACCACGTTCCCAACATCTGGCTTTTTTCTTGCCGACCTGGCCACAGCTACGTAACGTCTTTGTGAACGGCAGTTTCGAATCTGCTCCACGACAAAATGAGAATTTATGGCGAGCTATTGAAAACTTGACGACTTTTGCCTGTAAACATGTTGCAAACGAAGACAACCGAATTGGACGTATGCTGATTTAAGTAATCTGCCTTAAGCGACCATCAGATTCGTATGCAGAATACAGGAAGATAAGAAGTTTGTCTTTAAATGGTACCCTTCATTGGTACCCCCCAATGGTACCCCTAATTAAATTAGACAAATTTACCAAATGTACAGCTGCACAAATTGCAAAGTACAAATTGAATAATAAAACAAAAATTATAAAGATTTCAAAATAGACACAGTTGTCTTCTATAGAATAATATTAGAAAATGAAGACATAGAAACTTTTCTGTACCAAAACATGTTTTCCACAAAATAAAATATGAGAGAGGCAATTGCAAAGTGCAAATTGAACAATAAAACAAAAATTATAAAGATTTCAAAATAGACACAGTTGTCTTCTATAGAATAATATTAGAAAATGAAGATATAGAAACTTCTCTGTTCAAAAATATATTTGTCATAGAATAAAATATGAGAGAGGCAATTGCAAAGTGCAAATTGAACAATAAAACAAAAATTATAAAGATTTCAAAATAGACACAGTTGTCTTCTATAGAATAATATTAGAAAATGAAGATATAGAAACTTCTCTGTTCAAAAATATATTTGTCATAGAATAAAATATGAGAGAGGCAATTGCAAAGTGCAAATTGAACAATAAAACAAAAATTATAAAGATTTCAAAATAGACACAGTTGTCTTCTATAGAATAATATTAGAAAATGAAGATATAGAAACTTCTCTGTTCAAAAATATATTTGTCATAGAATAAAATATGAGAGAGGCAATTGCAAAGTGCAAATTGAACAATAAAACAAAAATTATAAAGATTTCAAAATAGACACAGTTGTCTTCTATAGAATAATATTAGAAAATGAAGATATAGAAACTTCTCTGTTCAAAAATATATTTGTCATAGAATAAAATATGAGAGAGGCAATTGCAAAGTGCAAATTGAACAATAAAACAAAAATTATAAAGATTTCAAAATAGACACAGTTGTCTTCTATAGAATAATATTACAAAATGAAGATATAGAAACTTCTCTGTTCAAAAATATATTTGTCATAGAATAAAATATGAGAGAGACAACTGCAAAGTGCAAATTGAACAATAAAACAAAAATTATAAAGATTTCAAAATAGACACAGTTGTCTTCTATAGAATAATATTATAAAATGAAGATATAGAAACTTCTCTGTTCAAAAATATATTTGCCATAGAATAAAATATGAGAGAGACAACTGCAAAGTACAAATTGAATAATAAAACAAAATTATAAAGATTTCAAAATAGACACAGTTGTCTTCTATAGAATAATATTACAAAATGAAGATATAGAAACTTCTCTGTTCAAAAACATGTTTTCCATAGAATAAAATATGAGAGAGACTGTATCATGAAATGAAAATTTGTGTCAGACCCTGGTTCCTCGCGTTTCTTTGCACCAAGTCTCTCTTCTCTACTTTAACTCACGCAAAATACCAAAGTTGTTGTTTAATTTGAAACTTATGGTAAATCTAAGTCAGCGTACTAATCCGATAAGATACAGTAAGCCGATGGAACTGATTTTGCCGTCGCTTCGTCCAGAAATCGGCTTCGAGGTCGGAATCGGGCCGATTCGAAGAACTTAAAGAGAACAAAGACAGGAAAATTGCATGGCATGCAGAAAGTACTCACCGATCTCGCCGACAATGACTCGAACAGAACAGAAAGTCGAACCGCGTGACGACAGGCTGCTTCCTCGTCCGTCGTGAGACGCAAACTGACTGCTTGATCGCACCGAGGCCGTGTTTCTAAGATAATTCGCAAAAACTTTTGCTCCAGAGATTGCTGCAACACGATCAAATTATTTTTTAAACCGTCGACCAGACAACGAACTGGCCGTGTCGCCAACAACATAAAATCTCTTGTAACGCGTTTCAGAGAAGAAGATCGTTTCAAGAAGAATATGGATGACGCTTTTACGAGTACGGAGAGTTCATGTTTGGCGATTATTGTCGCGATTATTGAAAGATCGTGTATCGTGGGAAGCCACGGAATTTGAAAGCATCGTCCGCGATCGAGGAATTTTTTATTTTCCTAAAATTGCCCTGGACTTGATCAGGTTTATTGTGATTATGCAATTCTTCGGTTCTACATATGAAATTCTGAATTCTTCTCGTATCTCTAACTTCCCGTAAATGTGAATAGTATGATAGCAAGTATTGTTCATTGTGCCGTCAATTTAACTGACAAAATAGAAGCTAAAACAAAAGCATTGGAAATATCTTTACAAGAATAAAATACAAGAAACAATATTTCTCAGCTCATAATTGCACGTATTATTTGTCCCACATATGCAACTTATGTACCGAATCACGAATAAAATGGTTATGAAGACGTTACTCTCACTTGCATATGATACTAACCTCTATGGCGAATAGACTCGTGCGAAATATTTAAAGATCAAGTAGATGTTTAAGTGTTCCACGAAAATGACATTAATCGAGATACGATAACTAGGTTATGCAAAAGCTAGGAAATTGTTGATTGTTAGGAAATTTAAAGCAAGTGTTACCTCAGCCGATGCAACATGTCCGCCCTGCGCGCTACTTCAAGCGTGTCGGTGGAAGGTGCCGTTTCGATCGGCGGAAAATCGTCCAGTCTGGTGTCATGGAATCGCCAAAAAGGGGGGTTCGATGTCGCGAATCGGGGAACATCCTCGCGAGATAAGGGATGAAACCGAAGGCACGGGAAACGTTCCGGTGAAGCATTGTAAAAAAATCGATCGGTCGCGTTGACGGTTCGGCCGCGAAGGTGGCAGCACCTCACCACGCGATCTCTCGTGGCGGCGGGGGCATGCATCGATGGCCGCGTTTTTGTTGTTTTTCCGTTCCTTTTTTTCTACTCCCTTTCCATCTCTTCCTCTTGCTCTTGCTTTCTCCGGCTTTCTCGCTCTCTTGCTTGTTCGTCCCTCTATTCTCTCGTAGTTGGCAGATTAGGCTAATGCGATGGACCAGATGAGATATGGGCCAGCGAATCGGAGTACAGTGCCGGCACGGCAGGGGCGTGACTGTACCCTGGAAACGGCCGTGCCCCGGGCCACAGTCACGACGTGAACTAAGTGCTGGGTGGAGCCCCGTCTAGGCACTACCTACTCGATGGAACCATCATCCTCTCCCTCGAATGTCACGGGGCAACCTAATGGCTGCCAGCCACCTCGAAAACGGCGCCAGTTTTGAAATGGTCTCGCGACCGCTTCGTTACAAACTTCACCGGCTTCCCTCGTTTTGGCCAACTTCCCACTTGCTGCGGGCTATCCTTGCTTTTTCAGTTTAGTCACCAATCCATGATGTGGTACATAACGGTTAAAGTAGCGTGGTATATAGCAATTCTTTGAAAGAATTTCGCAAAATTATAAATTGTCTTGGCAATGGTCTGGCTACAGAGTAGTTTAATAAATAATTTTCATCTTACAAGAGACTGAACGTCTTAATCGGTAACCTAAGCATGATGACGAGGTGACAATGTTATGTATGGGGTGATATGTATAATAAAATTTCATGAAAAATGCAACGAAGGTTGGAGATTACGTCGAAATGAATCCATTTGTCAAATCCTGTACACGTGTCTTAAATGTAATGATCGGTATTTGATGAAAGCCAAGTTATATTCCTCCACAGGAACCACACCCTTCGTGAATTTCCATTCCAGATTCATCAACTTCGTGCTTTTAAAGATACACATATCTTGCATCTGTATCTCGTACTTGATCGTTCTTCTATATCATAATGTTGATCCATTGATATCAACAATAATTTTCACTATAATTTTAAACTATTTACACTGCATCGCCTGCAACAGTTGAAACATTCGTTATATGTTTGAAGATTTGTTATGCAATCTAAAAACTAAAGAGCTAAAAACTAAAATTTCTAATTTGGAATTTCCAACGTGTCATCTGAAGTGGCGTCATCCTCCGGCAGATCTACCCTCGTTCCACCTTTAGAAGAGAAAGCAAAGTCGCGCGAACGTTTCCAGCCACACAGGTAGCACGATTTATCCACATAATTTTTCCTTGAAAAACGAAAACAAACGGTGCGAAAATGGAAGAATACCGAATGAGAAAAAAAGAAGGGGGCAGGAGGAGAAAAAGAAAAAGCGTAGCCGGTACAAGCACTTTTCAGTCGATCGGGCTTCGCCGGGTATTTTTTCACGTCCGTTTGCCCGTTTCAATCCCCTGTTCGAGGCCGCTCCTCATCCATCTGCCTACCGATATTCGTCCGGGGCCATATCTCCCGGCCACTTTTCAATTTCGTCCGACGAATTTCCAGTCCCTCTCTCTTTGCCTGCAACTAGCACGCGTCTCTCAATCTACACGGCCAATTCTCCAGAGCATAAATCCGGCAACTTTTTATTATTTAACGTTCTGTTCTTTTTATTCGAGGGTGGCCTCGTGGTACGTATCAAATGTTGACGCGAAGCAGAGAAAGGGGATGAAAGCTGGACGAAACGAAATTTCTGACCTGACCATCCGTGGACACTGTCTACCCCCATGAGGATACTGCACACCAGCGTCATCGGGATATACAGGCTAATTGCGAGAATGTTTTGTTGGCCTGTCGCAACTCGAGACCATCTCCCCTTACAAGGTTTTGCATTTAGCCTTTCCGTATCGACGACACGTACAGCACGAAACTCCGCGGAACCAGCTGGGAACCTGCTACCCCCGACGACCCTGACTAACTTCGCTTTAACGCGCTAATAGACGGCCCTGTAACACGGTGAAAGTTGCTTTCCCGCAGTCTCAGTCTTGGCTGACAACGCTAAGGAAACAGCAGATTGATCGCTATCGCGAGAAAAGTTGGGCGAACAGGGTTCATTCTACAAAGTAGTTAGCATCTGATGGTCTAGTACTTCTATACATAGCAATTCATTTCTTGAAGAATTCAAATACCTTTGGACGTTTAGAAACATCACGTCAAAGTTTAAGTAGCTTTACTAAATATCATAGCTTTTGTATCAAGTCTTACTAAATGTACAATTACTTGAAAACAAGATGAAGGACTAAAGGATCCAATTAAGATCAGCTTTTACTAATCAACAAAGGACAGCTTTACTAAATATCATAGCGTTTTTATTAAGTCTTGCTAAATATAGAATTACTTGAAAACAAAAAAGATCCAATTAAGATCACTTTTTACTAATCAACAAAGGACAGGTTTACTAAAGTAGCTTTACTAAATATCAATAACGTTTTTATTAAGTCTTATTAAATGTAGAATTACTTGAAAACAAGGTGAAGGACTAAAAGATCCAATTAAGATCAGCTTTTACTAATCAACAAAGGACAGCTTTACTAAAGTAGCTTTACTAAATATTACAGCGTTTTTATTAAGTCTTACTAAATGTAGAATTCCTTGAAAACAAAAAAGATCCAATTAAGATCACCTTTTACTAATCAACAAAGGACAGGTTTACTAAAGTAGCTTTACTAAATATCATAACGTTTTTATTAAGTCTTATTAAATGTAGAATTACTTGAAAACAAGGTGAAGGACTAAAAGATCCAATTAAGATCAGCTTTTACTAATCAACAAAGGACAGCTTTACTAAAGTAGCTTTACTAAATATTACAGCGTTTTTATTAAGTCTTACTAAATGTAGAATTCCTTGAAAACAAAAAAGATCCAATTAAGATCACCTTTTACTAATCAACAAAGGACAGGTTTACTAAAGTAGCTTTACTAAATATCATAACGTTTTTATTAAGTCTTATTAAATGTAGAATTACTTGAAAACAAGGTGAAGGACTAAAAGATCCAATTAAGATCAGCTTTTACTAATCAACAAAGGACAGCTTTACCAAAGTAGCTTTACTAAATATCATATCGTTTTTATCAAGTTTTATTAAATGTAGAATTACCTGAAAACAAGGTGAAGGACTAAAAGATCACCTTCTACTAATGAACAAGGGATATTGCATTACAAAGAGAGGATCGTGTAGAAAATGAAAGCTGATGGAATAAACATAGAAGAAGCGGAAGCTTTGTGCTCGTTCGAAATATAATTCTCGCGGCGTGCACCAGTCTGGTGGACGCGCGCGTCGATTGATTCGTTAATTAAGTCGTGGAAATACTTTTGCACGCATGCGACAGGACGTATTAATCGTCGAACGCCGGAGGTCATATATTGTTTGTGACGCTTTAGACGCGAACATTGATTGCGAGAGAGACGCCGGCGTCGGTCGGCGGTTTGCAGAGGAGAGACGCTGCTCGGGGGAGCACCGCCGTGTCCCGGGGTAGGAAAGGAAGGAGAGGGAGCGGCGATATTATTGATTTATGTCCCGTTCTACGTTATGTATTCTAGCTCCTCCACACCGGTGCCGAATGATCCGAGGCAAGTGCCACCGTTTTCCTCGCACTCAGCCTTCGACTTTGAATATTTCACACACGTTTATCTCATTCCGCCAAGTACAACTTTAACGACAGTCCTGTTTCCCTCTAAACTTGCTTAAAAATATTATTTCAATTGGGAACATTTATTCTAATAGGAATACCAAGGATCCATTTTACAAACCTAAAGATGAACATAATTAGTAGGTATAGCTTAACTATTGGTATAGTTTGGTCAGACAATTAAGGTAAGAAAATTAATTGTCAATGGGCTTATTCAGGAGGAATGTATTTTCTATTCAAATAATTAGATTACTAAATTTGCACTAATTTGTAAATATAGAAATTCTTCTTTTCTTCTAAAGTACAATATTAAAGAAGGAACTATAAAAAGGCTTCTATAATCACAGTTATATAATTAGATCAATGAGGGAAGATAAGGAAAAACGTCTTAACTAAAGATATCTACTATGTGAGCCCAAAGAATAATGAAATCTAACGAATAACTTTACATTCCACTTATCCGCTATATAGACACGTGTACTGAAAACTTCATTTATACTCAGTCGAGCGCTATATCCTTGACGAAGATCGGAATTACCGGAATAGATATAAGCAATCGTAAATCCGCGACAAAGTCCCATCGGAGGCTAACAAGAAAATCGCAAACGATCATCGTTACTACAAACGTCACGAAAGTGGCGATCGCGTACGCTGATGGAGGGAAGCGACCAACAGGGATATCAATTATCTTCTATGCGAATTACAGTTACGGGAAACACTATGCTGGTGGGGGTAACGGTGGAAGTTGTGCGTGCCGGAAGTTAGGCTGCGCTCGGCTAGGGGCAGAGAGTACGAAGATAGAGGCAAGAAGGGTGGTAAAGAGAGAAAGAGAGTAAAAGGAAGAGAGTGATCTGTGAACGAGAAGCGCCGAAAATTGATGCATTCCCTATGCAAAACAGCAGAAGCACGGCGCTAGTAGTAGCTGGACAACACGCAACCGAGAATCCTCTACGGTCTCTCTCCATGGCATACTCTCTCCTCGTCTCTCTTTCTCACCGCTCGTCCGTCTCGCCTTCTACCACCATCAGCGGCTCCGTCACCTACGTCCTGAACAGAATCGAGAGCGGTATAGGAGCAATTAACACTCTATTAACACTAACGACGCTCATACATAACAACGGTGCCGCAGGGATTGAATTTATGGTCTGTTAATGGGGGTTACTTTATGCGTTATGCAGTCGTACGCGCGTCACGACGCCTGAACGGCCTCGCGTAAATTTCGCGACGCCTGCCGCGCGCGGTTTTCTTCCTGCGCCAGAGGTGACACGTGGAACGTCCCGATCTGTGCGTCGGACCCGCTTCTTGCAGATTTCTCCTCGATAGCGGTAACTGTAATCCTCGTGGGTCTGTCTGAATGTTTTACACGTCGACGATCGAAATATTCTCCAACGAGGGTAAGATAAATAAAAGATAAATCTGAAATAATAGATTAAAGAGTAAACTCTGCTGATAAAAATCAATAAACCTAAGTACATCCTAATAGCACGAGTAATAATAAATATCGGGCAAATATGAATACGCAGTAATTAAGATATTCATTAATTTACCAAATTTATGAAACAACTGCTCACAGTTCGTGCACCCTCGATGACCCGGTTTAAAACTCAGTGTAATCATCAGCAGGCAATTTCCATTCCCAAGCGGTGTCTGATTCGGTTGTAGGATACTGGGAAAGGGTGAAAGAGGAAACAGGTGTACGCGTAATCTCTCTTCGGCGAAACGCGAGTAAACAAGAAAGTTAGAGGGGCTCACCGTTCGTCGAGTGCGGCGGAGTCGAGTGCCAAAGTTCATCGTGAGATCCTGCCCTCCTCGCGGCTAAAGGAGACGCGGCAAGGCCGGTAAAGTGATAAAGCGGCCATAAATTCTGACCGCCATCCTCCCGCCGAGCCCCTCTATCTTGCCGGCTCTTCACTCGACCGCCTCACACTTCTCCTCCTCCTCGTCCGTCTATCCGTCTGTCTCTTTCTTTTCCGTCCTTTCCATCTTCCTTCTTCTTCGCTCCCCCACCCTTCTACGTTGCAACCTGGATGCACCTGCAACAACGGAATTGGCAAAGGTCAGCACGTGCATTTCCTCCTCTTACGTTACGGACGCTCTTTAATACTCACTCGATGACGATTCTGTTTCACGTGCTTGATAATGTTCAGGAGTTGACGAGACAGCGTTGTGAATGGTCGAAAGTGGGAATTACTCAGTTCAATTTACTTTGACAATTCATTGTTGATATTTTAAACGTACCGAGTGCATGTTTTAAGATCCTGTTTAGTTCTTTATTTTATTTCTCGTTTGTTTGTCACGCAGAGTTAATTAGACGAATGAATACTTACCGTTAGGTACTGTTCTTTGAAACAGATTTCTTACGTTCAGTGGATGTCAGTTCGTCAAGCAGATTTGGATGGTCTAATGACCTAGCGGCGAGTTTATACGAGCGACTCTACTTGGCAGAACGTCCTTGACCATAAATAACGAAAGGAGGCAAACCGTCAATTGACCTGACAGACGTTCGAGTCGACACGCTTGTTTGATCTTCACCCACTTCTCGATTGCACTCGTAACTCAAGAACGACTGCATCGAGCCTTCGAATTTCCACTTACGTATATACATAGTTTGGCGCCTAGCAGCTGGATCAAATTATTTCACCATGCTATATCAAATATCAACAAAGCTGGAACTGCAGAAGCTGGGCGAGGTAATCTTCGTCGAAAATTTCATTAGCGGATCGAACGAAAGAGCGATGGAGTAAAGCAGCGCTGAAATAGGAAGGGGAAATTAGGTCAGGCAAAGACACATGGAATTCCACGTGGACAAAGCGAGAATAGAGACATCTATACGACGTATAGAAGAAATCCGCGGGCTGTTACTGCTGCAGTTGGGCGAAATGTCGAAATCCAATATCGCGGTGTTCCAGGCGTACCGGCCTCCTAGAAGCTAGGCACACGGTATGTTCGTTGCAGCGCAGGGGCGAACAGACAGAAATCCCAATAAATCATCCCGTCACGAGCCGTGAGCCAAGGCGGAGCCTCTTGCCTCGTATTAGCCAATAATAATCCTCTCCGAGGTGGAGGCCATCTTGGATTATACAATGGTTCCTTCCGCCACAATTCGTATAAATGCAACCTTCGGGTTACCGGGCAACCTTTTCGAAGGGTCCCAGTGGCGTAGCGGCGAACCGCCGATATTTTCGTTCGACCGTGAAAGACGTGCAGCCGATCGACCCGAATTCGAACATCGTTCCGGCACCACCTTGCCAAATACGTCACATGCCACGAATTAGAGCTACGTATGGTTATCGATCATCGGAATTCGAGGCCACCCTCCGGCGATGATTATCCGATCGTTCTAATTTCAATTTAATTACAACGAGGGACATTAGTTAATACGATCGTCGAACTCGTCTCTATATCTTATCGTGATTTGGTGTATCGTTTAAGTTACGAGATATATGGCTGATGAATTTAATGACGTCTCATGATGATTATTAAGGCGTTGTAAAATGACAGATGGTAATTATAGCTATTTGTCTGCCATATTCCAAGATACAATGATCATGAACACGGTCTCGAACTTTAAAACCAGTAGCGTAATTATATACTCGCTGCTGACATTAAAATAAAACAATCGATGAAGTTCTATCAATCGGTTAATTAATGGAAAAGAGAGAAAGGACGATGCACACACGAAGGTACGATGAATCTCGCGAAGCCGGGTCGAACGATCCCAAGCAACGGTCCACGTGACTGCTTTCAACCGCGTATATTCGATCGATAAAGTTCGGTCGGACGTAGAAACGAAAGTTGAAGGAGAGAAAACCATACACATCCCGGATGATCCGTGTTTGCCCGAAAACCGAGCTTCACACACTCTTTGATTTTCATATTCAACCACAATTTATTTCTCGATTTCAAACACAGCTATTATAATTAATATAATTATTATTAATATGGACAGACTCTTATATAATATAATACAATACGGTTTAGACTTGTCGACATGATAGCGTATAATACTATTATCGTTTCCCATCGTCATCGTCGCTGTCATTACTCATAATACATAGTTCATTCGCGTGCATATCGTTCGTCATTGCAATCGTATCGTTATTATCGTAATCGTCGTCACCATCATCGCCATCATTATCGCCGTCATCGTCGTCATCGTCGTCATCGTCGTTATCATCATCGTTATCATTATAATCAACATCGTTCGCTGACATACATTTTTTTTCCTCTCATGTGTACATTTAGTTTACATAATGCAGGACACTACAAAATAATTATATACGTTTATCGTAATTCGTAATACTATTATATTTATATTTATATTTATATTTCATATTTATATTTAAATATATATAATTTATATATATATATATATATATATATAGATTTATTTTATTTATATCATCTTTTCCACTTATACTTCGGTAAAGTGGTGTTGCCTACATATTTTTCGGCCTGTAGGCGCACCCCTATCTAAATGTGTTTCTCTTTTTTTCTTCCGCATCGCGCGTACCCGCTTCAAACGAATGCGTTGTACCCGGTCTTTTTTGTGTGTTGGGCGTGTACTGCTGCGTATGTGTGTACGTGCGTCCGTGCGCGGTTGTTGTGTGTGTACGTGTGTAATATGTTCTTGTACAATATAACATGTACATGAATGTTCCACCGGTTCGGTCGGAGCAATGTGTCCACGTAACACTGATGGCTCGAGTGTGCAGTCGATGTAGCGAAAAAGAAGATGACGTACATAATTCCAGTACTACGATATCTTAAGCTGTATTCATAAAATCGCATTGGTACGAGCTACTTGCACGGATGAATCTGTGAATATAGGTATCCGTAAGTATCGATATCTATAAATACAGATAATGATAGAGAGAAGTCTACAAATGTGGAATAGATATCTAGAAAATGCGATGTTCATCGTTTTTCGAGATTTTATTGAAAACAAAGCATAAGAGCTCTACACACTGGAGCGATCACAAGTACATACATCTGGGGACGACAACGTGGCAGCTCTTAATAATATTGTCATCCTTTTACTCTATTTTCCTCGTCACGGTTACAGGCAATCAGACCATCGGAGGTGGTCGAATCGTCCGTATGCCATGGCGTTGCTCGTATATCGTTACAGTACCGTATCAATAAATAGTAATTAATTAGTTCTCTGCTACCATTACTTTGTAATCCTTTTAGTCTATTAAACAGGTACCTACTTTACCTACGCGGTATCGTATACAGTGGTCGCGGCTCGCGATTCAATGCCACGACGTCAGACGTCGCCTTTCACATTGCCCCGCCGATAAAAAAAACCTCGTCGATGCGTCCATTTCGTTCGCGTGGAATTATTTACAATGCTTCTCTTGTAACAGCGTGGCCCGTGACACAGGACTTACATCGCCGCGTTTCAACAAAAATCGCACCACCCTCGATAAGTACTATTGTTCTTATTTTTCTTCCCCGATAGAATTTTTTTTTTTAGAAGTAAAAAACCTTGAATCAATTCTCTAAATGACGACCTCGAGATGCGCGAAATTCTATCCGTAGCACACGAACCTCGCAATACTATTTTAATCGGATACGTTTTAAACTGTTATCGTGTAAAACAACGTTTTCGTAGCGTGTTACACCGGGTCTATCAGTCTTCACACAGCGGAATTATTATGAACGAGACCGCGCGTTCTAGGAAACTTTTCGTTGAATTGGAAAAACATTTTTCTGAAACAATGACGACGACTTTTCAAATTGCAGCCGGAAAAATCAATACCCGTTACTTTACAATTACCTGTATATTTACAAATGCGTTGAATGTATAGTGAGCGAGTCGTCGAGCCAGATTTTTAAACGCGACATCTAATTCAGACATCTTTATTCAGACGATACGACGCTGGGCGAAAGCGTAAGTACTCAACTTCTATACAACGATCATTTTTAAAAATAAAAATAAAAAAAATAAAAGAAAAACACCGATTAAAGCGACGTAATTAAACAGAAGTCTAAGGATATCACGGCGCGTATGTCCTTATCGAGCGTAGCAAATTTTCCTCTATTTTACCGATATGAAGTAGTGAATCCATTTTTAATTGTGTTTTCGTTTTGGCTGTCAGTCCATTTTTTTTTTTTATGTTTTCGTTTGTATCGTATAAAAGACGGTTAATTGAATTGTACAGCATGATGAACGTTTTTAAGTTACAGCACTCGGAGTAATGGATTTCGCTTTGACTGAAGTAGAGAGGCGATGGACTACCCTTCCTTTTTCTCTTTACATATTTTGATAGATATACAGTACCTAGAAAGGTATACGAAACTAACGACACCTGTCTGGAGACTGACAGGTAGTCAGGAACTCTTCGGCGCATGGGCGTGCGAGGACGTGGTTTATAATTATTTGCCAATTATAATATAGTTTTTCGTACCGAACTGCTTAAGAACATTGTAAGCCAGTGGAAGAATGAGCTTCAAAATATATAATAAATATATCCAACAGTATCCCTCGTACTATCGTAAGTATATACATTGAAAGTCGAATTTCACAAGTTAATATCATATTAAAACAATAACAACGATTGTTTAGAGCGTACCTATAGATTTCTATTGAATCACGCACGATATATGTAGTAAAAAATATTTATTGGGCGATTATTGGAAACAAAAGAAAATCCATTTTGCTACACGCAATATGGTAACAATAAATATTACGCGGTACTACTACATTAATATGGAGGATACCAAAAGCTGCTTATTTCTTGTCAAGCGTTTTAAATCCTTTATCCGATAGGTGGTGTCTGCGAGCTCCCCAAATAGACACTGACTATATACACGATCGCAAACCCCACGCTAGTTACTTAATTGCGCATTGCCCATGGTACATAGAACGGCGACCGAAAGTACTTTCTCGACCAGATGTTTCTTTCGTTTTTTCCATGACCATCGCCCCCGCCCGCTGCAACCGATATGCCCGTTTCCTTAATTCTATTTAATTATCATCTTAAGACTTAGGCTTTAGACGTTAACCTTATCGATTAAGCGCTAGCTTAGTGACTCACTTCGTACGTACGCACATGTTGCTATCGTTATTTTTCTCTTCCTCCTAACTTCACTCCCTTCCACTTAATCCTCTTGCCTCTTCGCTTTACCTCTACACACAATCACGGTACTCTCGCATCTTTCTTCTCTTTCTTTCTTTTTCACTCTTGTTTAAATTACGTATATCTGTTTAATTTTTACGCGACTATATAAGAGTAAAGATAAAATATATAATTTGCATTTTACACATTCCAGTTAACGCTAGGAATTCACTTTTCCGCCTTAGCTCTCTTTTTTTGCCGCATTTATACATATATATTTACTCTATATAAGTAGTAGTGTGTGTTCGCTATCCGATGGATACAAAATTTTCACTTTAAGCTAAACTGGCGTTCACGGCGATCGCTCGCGGCATGTAACAAACTTCATGACGTTCACTGATTTTCTTTTTTTCTTTTAGAAAAATCTTTGTGTTTATCCCTTTCGTCCAAAATTGCATTTTACCTAAACGACGGGTGATTAAATAAATATAGAACTCTGAGTAACGCGTGTGTTAAACGGTGACGCGTAATTATTGCACAATTCTGTTTTTCCACGTGTCACGAATGATCGTTGGCAAGAGAAATACCGGTGATAAATTTACCAATAAAGACCAAACAAATTTTTCTTGTCCCTACACACCCAGCAGGACCTTGAATAAGCAAGAACGGTAATAAGAAAATTTCTGATCGATTGATTTGACCTACTGCTATGAACATATGCTCTGCCATGAATTGAGACACAACAATGTGAACGTGTTTTTGCCAATCAACTAAACATTCAACGAGAATTAATGTAGCTAACCTATGTAGTGCCCGGCGAGAAGCCCCTGCGAAAACGGTTTGTCAAGCAGGCATTTATGCGTGAAATTTCGCCTGCACTGTTGACCACCGTGTCGTAACAGTTGATACTATGATGCAAGAGTAATAAATACCTCCTTTGTCTCGAAAGCCGCACCCTACGCTTCAATGTCGGCCATTACCTGGCCTACATAGATGGTATCACTGATTAATGCAGTCAGAATTAACACATGTCTCACTTATCTACCGCGAAACGCGTAAAAACAATATCCCAATCGTATAAGATTAATCGATTTATCGCAAACATTGTGATCAACAACACAGAAGGAGACAGTTTATTTTTCGACAAGAAAGGGAAAAAATTTGCTAACCAACGTGACGTGCGAGTCGAAAACTGAATCGAATGACAAAGAACAACTAATCGATATCGATGTCGATCGACAGACAGAGCTACTGGTGAGAAGACGGCGAAACAAAAATATTCATGGTTGACAGTTGGATGTACATATGCTATAAATACATGTTTTGGAAATATTTAATGATTAAACAAACGAAGCGTGACAGTTTGCGTTAAACGCAATAACAAACATAATACAAAAAGTATATATAAGTATCTTTTTATAAATAACTTTCGATGTAAACGTTAAAACAAAGATAATCCTATCCTAACCCGCAAAATTATACGACTACCTGACCTGGACATAATCGAACAATGAAATGACATAAAGGTAAAAACGATATGCCAATAATCCGAGGTAAGTAGATCGGAACAAGAATCAAAGATTTGTTATTTATCGCCGGTGTTCCTCTTTCGTTAAAACTTTCACGAAAACCCATATACCGACAACGACGCGGAGGCCCTCAACGGGCTATCGAGCTTAATTGACGCCAATTTGCCCGAGCAATTTAGAATCACGACCTCTGACCGTAAACATACGGGTTTCGACGCTTCTCCCCGAAAAAAGAACAACTGTCCGCAAAAGACAGCGAGCGATCGTCGACGATCTTCCGTTTTTCACAGTTCGTTGCTCCTCAAGGACAAAAAGTTATATATAAATAAATCTCTCGAGAAAGAAAGGCCGGCCGGTGCCCAATCGATGCGCGTGCGCGAGCTGGACCATGTATTACGTATATCAGTTTCATATATCTCCGATTTTTTTCCATTTTTTTTCTTTTTCATGATCATCGTTCCTCCTTTTTATTTTTGCCCATTAATGCGAGGACGGGCCGGAAGAAAGTTCGCGGGACATCGTTTCGCGTCCCACGGGAACATTCTTCGAACCCGTGCGATCTACATGTAAACGAGATTTCGCGAAATCCCCAGATTATTTCCTCCTATGTACATTTATATTCTTCTTTACCTTCCCCCTCTCTTTTTTTATCGTTTTCTGTTTTTGTCCATTTCATTTAAATACCGCCTTTTCATCGTCGTCATCGTTTATACATTATTACGTATTCGTTAATTATCGTTTATTACGTATATCATTAAATTGCGTGTATACAAGGTATAAACTAAATTATGTCGATCTAAGTTTTACAACACAGCACAAGAATTCGCCGCGGCAGAGTTCTCCGACGTGTCCTCGGCCCGATAGATAGACACGATGATGTCATCGGCCAGGTCACGATCCGGCGTTATCGATCCGTCATCGATCGCAAGCATTTTTATCGACCGGCCCGGACAGATGGTGCGTTTGGCCACTGCTTGGCACACTTAACGCAGTTTCTATGGGCGCGAACATTTGAATAGACTTCGTTTTACATTTCAACAAACATGCAAGGAAAGAAAACCAGGGCCACAGTGGACATGCGTTCAAACATGTGACTAGTGACCGTGCATTAATAACAATACTAAAAGGATAAAATCTGCTAAATTTCATTTGAAAATCTTTTTACTTGCTTGCAAATAAATGAAGAAGCCATTTTGATTTTGTATCTTTGTTTCAGGGGAATAATTTCTTCAGATATGCACGAATAAAAATTTTGATTGAACATATAATAAACTGGAACAGTACGGCCTTTCGAAGAAACTACGAAGATGCTGTTGAATTTTCATTTCTACTCTTTTTGAATATCTTTTTTACTCGAAAGAGAGATGGATGCTTTGAACCATGAGCGGATCAGGATAGCGTTTTCGATCGACAGCTCTGCTTCCTAGAATCGCTGTTAAGGTGCCAAGCGGTTTCATGCCGAAAGCATCCTATTCCAAAAATATGTTACGAATTACATCACTTGGTAACTTGGCCTCGTATCTCGCGGAGCAGTAGTAAATTTTTAATGGTCACTCGCCCCTGAAGATCCCTCGAATTTTGGTTCTATCAAGGATCTATCTGATAAGAGTTACATTTTTTCACCGTTGCTTCGAATATTTACAAGGCGAACGCAAATACTGTTGCGTAAATACGCAAAACGTTTTTTTTTTTTTTTTTAAATACTTGGACGCGTCATCTACGTTGATGAAAGGTGTTTGCAACAAAATGCGCGATTTTCTTAAGTATACTGTAATATATTCGAACAGTAAACATTATAAATCTCTCCTCTAAATCGAAATGCAGTTTGTATCTTGGACATAAGAAAAGTAGCAAAAAGTATATTTATAACAAGAAAGCTAATTTGTCTGTTGACACAATCGGTCCGGACTGTTGGGAAACACCTTTTTACTCAAGTAGCCGCGGTATTTTTGCTTGCGAAGAAAAAAAAAATGTATAATTATAATACACAGCGATATATTACCCGTAATCTTTTAGCTACGCACCCGACGAGAATAAACAAAGATGGTTCTTCATTTTGACATGTTCTTCAAGCAGTATACGATCGAAAGAATAAACTCGAGATAATAATTGTAAATAAACAGTTGGAAGAAAATGACGGAATACTTAAAGAGGAGAAGATTGGAACAATGATGAGACAAAAACATACATACACGAAAGTGCAAGTAAGCATAGAATGTTTTAACTGACCTTACGACCACACTGATGAAGAAATGTCAAGTCGATTCGATTCTGTCTGCTCCGGCGGAGGCCACCGCACTCCTAACAGCACTGTTTTCATTCATTCGATCAGCACACTTTCCGCAGAAAAGGATCCCCCGTTTCGTTCGACGTATTCGCGATTGGCCAAGACTACTGGCAAATCGATCGATCACCACCGTAATATCACTGGAATTTAACGGATTGCGTTACAAGCACACACTGGTATTTCACTGGCTTCACGACAACGTAATCGAATATCGCATCGATGTTTTCCCCTCGCTCCATCCTCTCTGTTCAGTCCATTCGCAACCTCGTTCTCTAACCAGAGATAACGTTAAGTGTGCAGCCGTTCTACCGGAACTTCCTCCGCATTCCGTGCTCTCTTCATCTCCGCATTTCCATATCGAATCCTGCCGGCACTGGAGAAACACACATTCGAAGATCACACTTGGCACGTTCGCGATTACTAAATAACCCTCGCTGAGCCACCGCGGTATTATAGAGAAAAACCTATCTAAACGATCTTCTAAAGAACACTAAACCGTTCATCTACTCGCTAAATAGAGACACGACTGGACGACCGTCCACTTCTTCCGCTAGTTTTCTTTCATTTTACCACCTAATCGCACTACGAACTCTACGCGTGTACGACGTGTAAGAGAATAAATAATAAAACGTTTTCCTAACGGATAATTTCTTTTCCACGCGAATACAACGTTTAATCCATGAAACCATCGCTCGCTCGCTCGTCATCCTCATTCGCTCGCTAAAATTTCCATACCACGCGTTTTCGCTCTCTTTGCTTTTTTTTATATATATTATATATATTTATATGTATATATATATATATATATACACATATATATACACACGCATATATATATATATATGCGTGTGTATATATATTATATATATTTATATGTATATATATATACACACATATATATACACACGCATATATATATATATATATATATATATATATATATATATCACTTTAGACGTTTTCACAGGCGCTCATTCATACTCTACTATACAATTACAAGGACCGATTCGCAACTTTCATGACACTCGCGTTTTAAAGTACGTATATTTGTTCCTCTCCTTTCTCGCTCATTCTCGCTCTTTTTTCCACACATACACACATGCACATTCTCTCTCTCTCTCTCTCTCTGTCGTTCTTTCTCTGCCAAATTATCTCTAGCATTATAGGCTTTAGTACAATTACATTCGATTAAATGTAATAGAGGTTAACGCGGTTCTGATTAGCATGTGATCCAGTTTTCCTCCGATCCGATCCAATTCCTCTGCCTCTTCACCGTTTTCTTCGACATTCCACCACGTGATTATTAGAAGATCGCGCGTCCCTATAAATCTTCATCCGACTCGTTCGTGTGTCCGGTTCTTCTCTTTCCTTTCCTTTCCTTTTCCTTCCTTTCGCTCGGTTCCATGTCCCCACCTGCTCCTTCTTCCACTCGAACCTCCTCGTCTTATCTCTCGCATTCCCTTCCCTCTTCCTCTTCTTCTACCCTCTCCCTCTCTCTCTCTCTGTCTCTCGCGCGCGCGCAATCTCGCTCCTTATCCTTTCATCCCTTTGTCATCGTTCCGTTCACGTCTTCACTTCTATCCACACTGTCGGCAACGTCCATTTCTCTTCCACGATCGTCTCTACTATCCCGTTTATCCCTCTTACGTTGTCCTCTCCTTTTTTGGTACGAGCAACTTGATTAACACGACAAAATAAGCGTCATTGCTGTATGAGTGGGGTGATGGTGGGTTGGGTTGGGTTGGGTTGGCTTGGCTTGGCTTGGCTTGGCTTGGGGTGGGCTGGGCGTGTGGGTGTTTTGGGGGCTTTGATATTTGGAGATGCTTGCATTGGGGGCGGGGGCGGGGGGCTAGCATGGGGTCTGACGGGGCTGGCAGGGGCAGATGTGTTTATATGTGTATGTATGTGTAGGGGGAGGAGGTAGTGCTGGAAACAAGGTATTAACGACCCTGAGAGAGATGAGACCTCTTTGGAAGTTCCACTCCTCGGGGATCTCTCAACCCTGCGGCGATGTCTGCGGCGAGATTTCAGTGTCGCCGTCGCCCGAGCCCGGCTCGCCCTTCGTCTTGTTCTCCTTCTTCCATTTCATCCGTCTGTTTTGGAACCAGATTTTGATTTGCCGTTCCGTCAGGCAGAGTGCGTGCGCGATCTCGATGCGCCGCCGCCTGGTCAGGTATCGGTTGAAGTGGAACTCCTTCTCCAGCTCGAGGGTTTGGTATCGGGTGTACGTTTGCCGGCCTCGTTTCCTCTCTGAAACATGGAAATCACCGCGCAGATTCCTCGTTAGTCTCGCGTTTCTCCTCCTTTTTCCCTAGCTACGAATATATACTCGTCAGAGATCTGGCGTGAATCGAGGCTACGTATCGGTTTCCTTCACCGCCAGGTCTCTCGCGAGCAGCTTGGATGTAGACCAACTCGCGTCCTTGATCCTACGATCGAACACGCGTCGCTTTTTCTTCCTTTTTATTCCTCCTCTTTATTTCGCACACACTCCGCGCATGCATGTGCAAGCGAATTACCCTTGAAACGTACTGTGATTTCAAAACTGGTCGTACGATGCTCGAGCGTTATGCGCGCCATCTACTTTACACGTCGTTCCGAGAAACTTGGTTTCTCGTTGAAACGTAAGTAGACCACCGTAAGCCAGTACCAGTGTTGTCCGATTAGTAGGACTAGTTCTTTTTTAATCATCCTGCTACTGAGGAACTCTGTACACAGCAATTAGGTGCAATCCTAACCTCTTCAGAACAATTCGAACTCGGTTTAAAGAGTAACTTCTGTACTATCTACGTTTGTTGCAGTGCGATCCTAAAGAAAAACTGAAGAAAGAGGAAAGAAATAGAAGAATTGGCGAATTCTACTGTTCAGCGACATTCCGATCCATTGGAAACAGCCATGGCATAGGGAAAGAGGATCATGGGAGACACGGAGGCTTCGTTAGCGGCGCGTATACTCCGGCAGGCAGAGCTGGAGGCCGCAATCTGAGATATTTAATGAACGCCACGGCCTGCAACCTGCTTCGGCACGCGGGAAAGTTTTTACGGGCTCCGGACGAAACAAAAATGTCCGTCCAACGAAGAAAAAGCTCTCGGCCGCCGGTTCGTAGGCGCAGTTCCGCGTATGATAGATACCTTACAGATATCCGTGACATGATCTGCGCTCGGTGTGGCGGTACACGAATCCCGAACAAGAATATTAATTGTACTTGCCAAGGGAGCAAGGGAAAGGGAGAAGAAGCGCGGACGTACACAGAAAACCAGCTGGACTCTGTATGGAAGCAACGTCTGGGACCGCGTGTCCGTGTTTATATTGGTGTGTGCGTGCTGGCCACGTACATGTGTATGCATACTCTCTCGCCAGGCATAATCTCAAAGGGTTAGGTTAGCTGTTGCCACACGAGTGCAAGAGGGCAAAAGGAGAATATTTCAGAGTGGTACGAGGCAGAGAAAAAAGAAGAGGGGGCGAAGGGATGAGCAGCAGCGAGAAGAGAAGGAGCAGAAGGAAGAGGAGCAGGAGGAGGTGGAGTACGAGGAGGAGTAGAAGAAGAAGAAGAAAACTCCTTGGTGAGCATTCGAGGCAAACGCCGCCCGTCGCGCTGTCGGCCGATGAAGACGGATGGCGACTCTCTCCTCCACAGCGAGAGAGAAAGAGGAGATTCTGTTCTCTTGGAGGGTTCCAAGCGTTGCTCGACCGGACCAAGAGCAGCGCGCCAAGGGAAGGAGAGAAACTCTGGGAACATGCCCTGCTCTCCTCCTTCTCTTTCTCTCTCTCTCTCCCTCGGGCTACGCTCTCAAATTAACAACATACCAATCTCTAACGTTTTCTTATAACTTTTAACCATTTCGCCTAGCTTCCTCCGATCCGCTGCCTGTTGGCCAACAATTACTCCGCATCGCAGCCTACAGTTTTTGCTGGCAATCCTCCTCGTATCTTAAACACTCGTCTTCTTCGTCGGAGCTTTTAAAAATACATTAGAATTAAACTTTCTAATATTACCTACATTCTTTGATGCCCAATTTGCAGACGCCGGGGCAATCAACGACGAGTTTGCACGCCGTGGCGTGTTCGAAACCGCAAAATTGGAGTCCTAGCCAAGCCAATCAAAGGATGCCCGGGATAAACATAGATCTCGGGTTTCATCAAAGAGGCTGATGAGTCGCGCGCGAACGCGCCTCCACTTGGAAGCCCGGCTTATTAATGTTCATTCGTCAGCCGGTTAATGAAGGTGCCTCTTGAACACGGTGTACGCCGTCTAACCCAGAAGATCATCAAAGCGTTCACGGAATAATGAAATGGTGTCGAGTCACGCTCGACCTGGTCCGTGCCGATTAGTTCCTGCCTCTTTATCGATAACACTCTCGTTGCCTAATTGCGGGAGAATCCTCGAACGTTCACGTGGCTAGCGAATGCCACAGAAGGCATTAAATGCGACGCAGATCGACCACTCAGATTTCTCTAACGAAGAATGCCAAATAGCAAAGGAGGATGTCTCGGTTTAAGTATAATTTGTCATTAGCGTGGATTGCATTCGAAATTGAAGTAAAGCAGATAGTAAAGCTTCTACATTTGTTTAGGTACTAACGCCTTCTTACGACGTCATGCAAATCAGAAACGAAGGATAAGCTTAAAACTGGCGCGAGTAACTGTTATCCTAATAACAAGATAGCGCAAGGATATTGGCAATATCCTCTCGACTTACGTATGCAGCTGTCTGTTCCGCAGTCGATCGATCGCAGCGGCGAAGACTCGAATCTTGATTAGGCCCTGTCCGCCCGTTGAATTAGACATCGCAATTTTTTTTTGTCGAACATGCGAGCTTAATTAAACGGACGTTCGATGGCCAACGTGAACAGAAACTTTAACCGGGGGCTTGTAAACTGTACAACTTATGGAAAAAGAAGCTATTCGAATTTTCGACCTGCAACGACAAGGAAAACACATTGCAGTGAAGGTTCTAAGGATAACGATGCACGTTCATTGAACGACCACGTGGCAAATCACAACAAACGATATAAGGGTAGTTTTAGCAAACAGATGAACGATGGAAGCTACTGTCTAAAGTTGACTGTCACGGACTGTCTAATGTTGAATTGTTCTGTAGAACGGTGAATGTTGGACGAATATTCCCTTTGCTTTTTCCTGCTCCTCGAACGAAGATATCAAACGTAGGCTGCGATACTAAATGCTTGAATTGTATTCGCGCAGCCGAGTGCTTGGAAAACGGTGTGAAAGCGTTATCAAGGCGCAACATCTCCGGCGAATTAATCACCGGTATACATTCTTGCCGGCTGAAAAGAAATTAATGGCGTTTTCATTGTACGAACGCGTCGTGGGAAACACGATGTAGATGATAGCGAGGGTGTGAGATTTTCTTTCCTAATGGAATATCGCGAGAAGGAGGAACGCATCGAACGGCTGAAACGACGATGTATCGCAAGGTCTGGGCAACCTCGATTCCGATGTAACGATGCCGCGAACAGGAATATTTTCTCCATCGAAGGATGGATGTTGCGAATGAAGCAGAGTGTAGGGCGTGTTAAAGAGGTCGATAACAAGAAAAGCTAGCCACAACCGTCGGTTTATGCTGAACCGGCGTTCCGATGGCGGCGTAGCCGTTGCTCTCTCGCGGACGGAGGTGACTTTAAACGCGGGGCAATAAATTAACGGCGTTGGGTTACGCAAGGATCAAATGTCCCCTGGAGTATGCCCGAGAGATTTATGGGTCTGCCTTCACTGGCGCAGCATGAAGGAACGGAACGGAACAGAACAGAACGTACACAACCGTACGGCTTATTATAGGCTAGTTGCTCCGCTTCTCTGTTTCTCTCTCTTTCACCTTCCGTCTGTTCCTCTCCTACTCTGTTGCTTCTCTGCGGACCGACTGGTCTTTCAGACCCGCCGCAGGATACATGCAGGACTTTTCAGATGAACAGCTAGCCGGATGTTGTAACCCGCTAATAAGGCGCGGCCACCACTCGCTGCCCAATTAAGCTAAGCTTTACGTGGCCACCTTAAGGCCAGGCCTTGAAATGCTCTTCGATTAGATACCCTAGATATCCCATTAATTTTATCGCTCGCCCCCCCCTCTCTCTCTCTCTCTCTCTGCTGCTGCCTCCCTACACCAGACTCTCGCTACACGAGCCTCTCGGATTATATGACCGGTCCACGTCGCTGACAGAGGTTCAGATTAATTGCGTGGAATCCGGTGAACCACCTTGGAAAACCTTCCAGAACGGGTATTTCGAAGATTCAGTCGCATCGGTCCGATTCATTCAACTGTGTTGCCGTTAGTA
This sequence comes from Bombus vosnesenskii, assembly GCF_011952255.1. Taxonomy (NCBI): domain Eukaryota; kingdom Metazoa; phylum Arthropoda; class Insecta; order Hymenoptera; family Apidae; genus Bombus; species Bombus vosnesenskii. Next base: position 543,285 of record NW_022884342.1, read on the forward strand.
TGTTGTAATAGGTGTGGCAATATATCGGCGAGGGAAAAATGTTGCCTAAACACGTTGCTGGATTTCGAGCGAAGTACAGCAACTGTGCTGAACCTTTACGTGGAAATAGCGCGCGTCTCTTTAATCCTGAACACGTGATCGAAGTTGCAGCCGGTTCCCCGACTCGCGTCTGTCTGACTCTCCATATATTTTAAGCCCGGCAATCCGTCTTGCTTTTTGTATTTCCGTCCTAGGCTGCTTTATGTCACGTTGTTTTCGTTGAACTTTCTTCGCTCGGCGAGGGGGGGAAGGCGTCGTTTTTTTTCCCCGGCAGAAGGACCCCGGCAGGCAGCATGGCCCGAGCGTAGGGGTCGCGCCACGCAGTCAAGACGAACTTCGTTGAGGAATTTCGTGGGTTGTTTATGCATCGGGTCGCGTTCCGAGCTTCGCGAACTTCCTGCATCTGCGATCGAAAAACAAAACCGTAGACGTTGCACGCGTCTTCGGTAATCGCCGATAAAGAGAAGCATATTTCAAGGACAGAGACAACTCGCTCTATCGACTATCGAGTTCAGCTTCCTCTGAACGTGGAACAAGCCGCACGCGATTATTCTCGTCTGAGGAAACTGGACGAAGTGGAAGCGTCCTAAGCGTGGAACAGCCACCTGCGCCAAGATCACTCTCGTAGAGGACGAGAGAAAAAGGAATTCGACAGAAGTCGCCGCCGGAGTAAGAAGAACGTCAAGTCGACTGACACTCATAGAGGGGTCTTAGAAGCCCTCGAGGAGAGCTGAGAGTATCTGATAGGAGGCCTTCCCTCTTCCCCTCCGCCTTCTTTTTTTTTTTTTTTTTTTTTGCCTTTCGACCGCAGACGAACAGACAGAACCGGACGAGGAGACGACGGAGTCTGAAAGCCCCCGGGAAGAGCGCTGGAGGGTCGAGATAATGAGCAGCGGGAATGGGCCCGATGCGACGTATGCATCTGTACAAGAGGAAATTATTGGATTTGCTGGTTGTCCCACTTTGTCTACGATCGTCCCCCCTCCCCCCGGCCCCTTCGTTTACACCTGCTGGCGCATCGCAGAGGAGCCTTGGCGACGAACAGCAAGGGACGATGATAAGGTCAGAGGTAACTGGGAATCTTGAAATTCACGACAGAGAATTTGTAATGAAAGTTAGAAGGAGCCAACAGTGTTTCAACGCGTTATCTGGCGAATAAGCAACGACAAATGAAGCAAATATATTACAACTGAAAGTGTTTTAACGCGTTATCTTACGAATAAGGAATAACGAATGAAGCAAATATACGGGGTGGTTGGTAAACTGGCGGTACAAGCGGAAAGGGGGTGATTCTAGGCGAAAAAACAAGTCGAAAATATAGAATAAACATTTTTCGTTCGAGGCTTCGTTTTCGAGAAAATCCACTTTGAATTTTGGCTCGGTACGCCTGCACTTTATCGCGTCTCGTTGGAACGGACCTCACTGTAGATCGTTGTGTTTCGATCGACGTTCTTTTTTTATTCTATAAATTTTTATTCTACATTTTCGACTTCTTTTTTCGCGTAGAATCACCCCCTTTCCGCTTCTACTACCAGTTACCGCCCACCCTGTATATTAAAAATCTCGAATTCTTAACCGATATTAAATTCTTGCTTGATATTAAAATATTCCAGAATTTCAAGAATTCTTCCCAGCGATCCTAAAAAAAAAAAAACTATAATTCGTACGCGTAATAAGATCATTGATTTAGACCCTTTTCGCCCCAATTTGCCGAAATTTCCAGGTTTAATAGGAGCCCATATCCCAACGGCGTATCGTCCATAGTTGTCTCGGGAGTTTATGGCGGCGGCCCAAAAAGCAAACGGACATAGGATTTCTATGGTCTCATCCATCATCGTCAACATTTTCTACGCCCTCCGCCGGTCGACTTCCTCCCTCTCTGTTTCACCGTATACCACGTTCGCTCGCCTTCTCCTTTTCTGCCTTTCGACCTCACGTCGTTTCCTCCACGCTCCTCCTTTCTTGCCTCTTTGGGTTCCATCTCTTTTTGAATATCTCACGAAGCCGCCATCGTTTCGGACACCAATCTCTGGTGTCTGACACTACGCGAACTAGAACGAAACGCGTTTCGAGATGTGAATGTTGATCGCCGTGACCCCCGCCAGATTAAAACCCTACGCCTGCCACATGGTATCTAGGGACTTTCTTTTTATCTTTCCCACATATCGAGGAAAAAAGGGTTACAGGTGTTGAGCGGTCGCGCTTAACCCTCGCGCGTTCCTTCGGACATCCTCGAACGAGAAAGCATCGTACCTTATTTTAAATTAAAATTTCATTTTAGGTTAAGTTGCACGACAAAGCGAAAGAATTGTTATTGCTACGCGCGCTCCCCCATTTAGATGGCATGTTGCAGATTTTCCTAACCTTAACTCGCAGAGTAGATTATTACTATCGTAAGCGTCCGATGTTTTATTATACAGGACAAAATGTAACGTGTAATGGCGCGATAGTAAACCGGGCGTACAAAAATAAGTCTAGTTATACAATTTGACGGAATAATAATACTTGAATATATCTTACAGCGCGATAAACGTGAAATATTCGCGTCACAAGTAAGTTAAGGCTGCTATATACTCAATTTAAAAAAAATCGCACTGCCGCTATGTATCAAAATCCACTATACATAGCAAGACAACGTTAAAAAAGGTAGCGACGAGAAGAGGTTAGGAACCTGTGAAAAAACAAATAACTAAAAGATGCGCGCTAATATCTGGTAAATTTTCTGGCCACGTGCCTCGACCAACAAATGGTGTCCAGTCTATAAATCTGCGCCCTCAATTAGCCAGGTCGTACGACAAAAAAGAAAAAAAAAAAAAAAAAGAAGAAGGTGGGAGGAAAAAGGAGAAATAAAACGAGGCAGGGAGCGGAGCAAGGGCCATTTTAATTCCTCATTACGCGCACGGGTTATTGGCCATTTACGTAGATATTTCGCGCGATTAATTCGACGGTAGTGCGGTTTCTTCGCCGTGGTACTTTGTTCGTCCGCTAAGCATTCGTGTCAGTGCTCGGATTACATAAGAAATGTGGCGCTCGTACCACGTACACGTGTACGCAATAACGGAAGCCTCACACCTATGTATAACTGCACCGCTGCATGCTTATTTGTGAGGGGGAGAAAAGGGACGAAGTGGAGGGGGGAGGGGGCAGGGGGGGGAGCCCGAGCAGAACCGAAGGAACCCGATACCATAAATCTCTTCGCGCAAAAGGATCGCAATTATCTTACGTATTAAAAGCATCAGCGATATCGATAACCAAACCGACCAATTCACGTTCGACCACGCAATATCGATACACAATTACGATCGATCAGCGTTAAATCGGAATTTCGTTGCGAGTTCGATGTCGAAAGAGAAACGATGACGAAAAAGGATAAAAAAAAAAAAAAAAACATTCGCTTGTCTTATAACGTAAGATCCGGTGGAATCGTCGAAACGTCACGGTGCCTGGAACTTCTGAATTATAACTTCATTGTATGTTATTTTTATGGTATATCGCGATGGTGTTTCATGGGCCCTGGCTACGAGAAATATTATATTTTTTCGTATGATAATGCGTTTCGCGGAATAAGCTGAGATAACGCGTATGCTGTTGCAGTTGTTACACCGCAATTACCGATGGTCGAATCCGTATAAGCCTGTGAGCAATCTAATTTTCACCTTTCCTTTTTCCATCGAGCTAATTAACTTGATCACGAACCCCGAATACTATCATTCTCCGCAATTGGTTCTAATTTTATCTGCCTGGCGAATTAATTCGACAAAGAAAATGCTAATCAATGAAAGTTTATGCACGTGAGCGCATGCATGCATGCGAATGCAAGATACGAATGACAATGAACAATTTTGCCGAAGTTCAGTGTCGGCGCATCCGCAACTTACAACGTACACAGAATTATGTATCTCGAACGAAAACATGGTTCGCGTCCGCAGCTATTAATCGCCAACGAAATCGTGCACATTATTTACACTGGCTCATAACGTTTCAAGTAAAACAATATTTACCAGCAAAGATGTAAAATTCCATTGAGATATATTCAAATATCTTTCTTTTCCAATTTAACCACCTTCGCTACTTTCGTCGTTTACCTTTTCTCAAGGCAAACAGGAATTATCGTGCATTGTAACGCATATTGACATTTCGAAGAATAATAAAAACACTAATTATGCGATGGTTAGGACTGGTAATACGACAGAAGCTGTCACGTGACTCGACAGGTGGCTAGGGATATTTAATGAAAATCAAAGGCGGGGCAAAGGGTCATTGTATATAGAAGAAGCTTTCACGATGAAAGTCGTGCACGTTCACGAAGCGTTTCATGATGTTCGGCAGTAAACGACACCGATGCGCACTCGCATGCCGGGGTTTCGCGAGCCAGCCAACTATGCCGGAATTTCCTAACCTATGTAACGCAAATGTCCCGCGTAAGGTGCCAGGGAATCTCGGCGGTTTCACCGGGCAAATGCCCGGGAGAGCACCTGCATCTATAAAATTGAGCCATGCATTATTCATGGAGTCCTGCTTATAGCACGCTTAGCTCAGCTGGTGTTTTGCAACGTGGAAAGAAACAGGCAGCCACGGCCACGAATGGATAGCTAGATAAATTGATATGAGGTTTATCGTGATTGGTAGACCTGTAAGGGTAATACGATCGAGTGGCAAACCTCATGAGCGGTGTTAACCAGAGAAGAACGAATAGTCGTGGATAATCATAGATCGAATTAGTATCGAAACCAGATATGAAGGATGTTTGTTAGAATACATGGACCGATTGATCTTGTTTCGAATGGCTAATAAATACACGATGGATGGAATCGTGTGGAATCGAAATACACATATACAACACGGAACTATGTTTATAATGGTTAAACCGAGAGAATTATTGATACAAAGCTACATATATTTTATTGCTTTTAAATGATCATAGAAGATTCTCTCTGTAAGATTTGTTCGAAGATAGATGGTGTAAATGTATATCGTGCTTTGCTTATGAATCATTTTTGTTTACTTATGAAAAGATATGGCGAAGATAATACGAAATCAATACGCTTACTAGATAAAGCACGAGCAACGAATACATATATCGTTGGACAACCCATCGGAAAGACTTAAGCGTGCCGACATCTGTGAGCAGATTCAGGCACTCGATCCTCTTTCTTCTTTTGACTGGCAACGAAGAGTATGGACCAGTCTCGTCATTCGTGTACCACACCGTTTATCGGCGAATCAAGCAGGTTGGTACCAGCTTTCGAATTGAACCGAGAGATGGTTTCGTAAGATTATTACATTCTCCATATCAAGTGTAGAAAATGAACAGTACAAAACGTACAAGAATTCGAGTTACACTTACGTGAAAAATATCCGGCAGAGAACAGCTGGCAGCTCGTGGACGATTTTATAAGAGCAGGAAAAAATTCGTATCTTGAAAGTTGATATACGTAAGTAAGTGCTTGCAACAATTCGAGTTGAAGAAGCGAAGATTTAACTCGAGCAGAGTTCATCGAGCAACTGAATGCTAAGGTAACAAGGAAAAGGGGTCGAGGGAGCCTGACTTTGCAAGGTTGCGGCATTTTCTCGGATTTGCAGAATCAGGGGAAGGGTGAAGAAAACAAGAGCAAGCACAGTGGAGCGCCGGAACCTGTGCTCTTACTCAACCCGGGACGGATACCTCTGGGTTAAAGAAAACGGCTATTATCACTTGGTTATTGCTGCCATAAATTCCCAACTCATTATTCCGAAATTACCCGTGCGATTCTTTGCAGTCACGGTCGACTCCAGCAGATTTCCTGACGCTTTTCTTGCGCTACAACCCTATATTTGAAAAGCAGGCGATATTTCTTGCTCCCTCGAATATATTACGCTCGGCTTCGTAAAGATCACGAAGAGGCTGGAATTTCGTCGAATAGAACGAATTCTAAATAGAAATTGCCCTCGTCTTTACAGAAAGCACTTGGAAGAAAGAAGTAGCAGTCGTTCAATATACTAGATTCCTGTCTAACTAGACAGACGAAGAAAGGTGAGTGAAAACAAGCGAACTAGTTCAGCATACCATTGAGTGGAAGCGAGCAGCCGCGAGTTATCATGGGAATAAAAGTGGATGAGCGGAGACTCTGCCAAGCCGTGGAGCCAACACGGCCACAGTCAGCAAGAGGAACTTTTATGGGGAGGTATACGCTTACGTGTGGTGAAACCAGCGAGAGCTAAAAGGTCAGGGCAATAAATAACTCGGGATGTCGGTATACCTAGAAACTGGAGACATTATGCCAATCTTGGCTTGCGAACCGTACGAATGTGGTCTAGTTTTACCTACTGTTGCATAAATCTGAAAGCGGCCGACTACCTGCCGCCGTCCTCTCTAGAAATCTTGCTTTCTACCCGAACCTTTTGGTCACGAGGAAAAATCCTTGAGCCTATTTTCGACAACCGCCTCACGTATTATCTCCTCTCTGACTTTACGAATGTAACGTCTCTCTCTCTCTCTTCTCTCTTTGTTACTGCCAGATAGAAAAGATTCTTTCCTTCGAAGCAACGTTCATTGTACGATTTTAGAAACACAGGTAACGACCAGGGTAATTCGGATGCAAATGGAACATTCAAGATGGCTGCTTCTCGATTTTTACTACTCTAGTGGCCTTCCTAACCCTTTAAATTTATAGACCAGGTAACGTTATCGAATTATTATTTTCATGTGTTATGTTTCGCTAAATTATTATTTTCATTCGGCTAAAACAATTTTGTGTATTTCAAGGGACTTCAAATTCCCGATACAGCGCATCGTACGTTATTGCAATATGAGGTTATGTCATATCCATCAGAGACATCGGCGAATTTGTATATAATTTCTGCACGATTTTAACGCAAGCAACAGACATTTTCTTACCGAATTGACTTCTCATCCACGGGTAGAGCGGACTTGGTAGGTTGGCAGTGGCCGCACCTTGAGGAGCGGCCTGCTGTTGCTGACTAAGCGGCGACGTGACCACCCCTTGGTGTTGCTGAGGTTGTTGTTGTTGTTGCGGATGCATGCCAGGCTGAGATTGTTGCGACGCCGCCTGCGTTTGCTGTTGCTGTTGGTACATCATGTGCTGCTGCTGCGCCTGAAGATGTTGATGCTGCTGCTGCTGCTGCTGATGTTGTGACTGTTGCGGCTGCATGTGAGGATGTTGCGAATGCATTTGGTGGTGCATCTGCGACTCGACCAATGGCGGGCTGTCCGGTCCATCGAGTACGCTACCCTGATGATCGACCGCGGCCGCTTGAAGCTTGCAACTCGCATAGACAATAGGAGTGGACGGATGTCCGTTCGGGGTCGGTGTGTGTCCCATGTGGCCCATACCGGGGCTCGGGGACGTCGACCTGTAACCACCCAACCCGTCCATGCTGCCGTGCTCCTGTTGATGCTGATAATAGGTCGCGTTCCGCATGTCCATCCGATTGTACGGAGGAAACCTCGGATAAGGCATATCTTGCTGGCTACCAGCGGCCCCATAGTGATGGCCAGGCACTCCCTGACGTAGGAGACTAGGATCGCATGGATCCCCGGTTTGCTGAGATGGCTGTTGTACCGACTGCGTTTGCTGGGGCACCTGGACGGCGGCACCGTAGTGCTGCTGATGCTGATGCGGGTGTTCCACCCCGCCATTACGCAGGTCAGGGATGTACGAATTCGCGAAGTACGAACTCATGCTACTGTCCCACCTGGCCCACCTTCTAATGCCACCTCGATCTTTGTTTTTCCCTTACGTGTCCTCACACTTCCTCGTTTCTTAGTCTTTGACCGTTTCGCAGGGTTTTCAATTTATTCTCCACCTACTACTCCTCCTCTCCTCTCCTTCTTTCTTTCTTTTTCCTCTTCGTTTTTCCCTGTCTTCGTACTGGCAAACTGTATGCTTGTTTTTGTCTTCTCTTCACTTTTAATAGTCGGATTTCTTTTCTTTTTCTTCTTTTTTTTTCTTTTCTTTTCTTTGTACTCGAATACCTGCGTACGGACACACTGGCACACGTCCTTACATATACATGAATAAATTTCTATTATCTATACATATAGTATCACCTCCTCCTCCGGCGCGATTCTCCTCCCTCCTCACGCTCACTCTCGGACAACACGCGCGCGCGCAACACTCTTTGTATCACACCAACATCACCGTGAATCACTTAGCGTATCATCAAATTACGTATACCCTCTATAATACCTCTTGTCTCGTTCCTTTGCCCGTTTATCACACTCGACTCATCGATATAGAAAGAAAAACTAGAAACTGGAGCACTACAGAACCGTGAGTTATCAAGCTGCGGGGAATACTTTAGGGGGGCAGGTTTGAAACTTGTACACTAGGGGGGGGGGGGCGGGGGGGGAAGATGGTAATCAGAGTTCTTCTTCGGTGTGGTACCTTCGTTCAAAACGCCAAGCCGCTCCAGACACGTTCCGTTCCTCTGTCCACCCTGCTAACGAAGTTATGCCACACCTGTAACATGAAAAAGGCGATTCAATTGATTTTACGCACGTCGTATTAAAATATGGCGGAATATTAAAACGGCGACAATTTTCGACGAGAAAATAAAAAAAAACAGATTTTCGTTTCATCGCCATACTTTGTTCATTTTGAATTTCTTTTTCTCTACGATAAAAAGCATACAGATAGAAATAGATTGGAATTTCGTTGGAGTTTCAAAGTACCGTGTTTTATACCGAGCTCGTCCATTGGAACAGTCGCTGAAGCCGGCAAAAGCTCCGTTTGCTGATCTTTCGACGAACTGAACGAACAGAAGTGAGTTTTACTGTAAATGACAGAAGGCGAGTTACACACGTGCTCGTCACGGTGACGGCCATCGCCCAGACGCCAAACTCGCTTGTCCCTTCTGTGTGGGCGGGCTAAACGATCGTTAAATTTGGAAAATTCCCGTCCATTAAGCAACACGGCTACTGAACGCCTCGTCGAGATTCCCCCCAAGTCTACTAATTTTTTTGTTGCACTGCTTGCCGACATGAATTCCGCGCAACTCGTTAGTTAGTACGTAACTAGAATCGTGGCGTTGCCTTTCGTTTTAAGAACATCAGGCAAAACAAAGTTCCAGAGGACGAGAATTATATTTCCGATACAGTGAAATTGATTTTATTAAAGAGATCGTTTCTATAGAGTAACAGACAGTCATTACACATAGCAATAACGTTCGTTTAATTAATAATAGATTTAACGATAGATCGAAAAGTGGCGACAACACCGGTAATTTCGAAAAATTTCGAAACATCGACGATCCGTCGGTCCTTTATCGGCTGGATCTTCAATCTTCTGGACCGATCTTCCGATCAGGCCCGGAAACCTTCCATACCGACCGTGCGTCATTTCACCGGTATCGTCCTGAAGTTAGTTTTTAACTCAGTGCCTCCACCTGAATATCACGTGTCTGTGTACCTACTGTCTCATACCACTTGACGCGACTGAAATGCCTGACTGAAATCAACAACGAAACCTACTTCCTTCGTTCAATGACTACACTCTACACATAATCAAAGCTATTCGCCTGAAGTATGCAAATAAAGTCTCTAAACATCTATTTCGAATGCTTTCTATCAATTCAGTCGTGGCATTAAGCTATGTTTACAGTGAATGAGTATTCGAATAATAAACTGACGTTCTGAATTCAATGAGTACTTGAAAACGAGTAAATATGTATACAGATTCTTCTTATAAGTAAACTGATCTTTACGCGTTTATTAAAAAAAAAAAAATATGGGGAGATATCCAAGATATACCATACTAATATAACTTATCATGATATTTATCGAATAAAACGAATCTCTTCCTAGATTTCTTGTTAGATAAAAATGGAAATTTCCATAAAAGCTGGCAATCAACTTATAAACGCGTGCATTGCGGCTTTCGGGTACTTCATACAGCAGAACGCCAATTGGTCCGAATGCACATCTACTATTATACTAACTATAGCCTTAAACAATTAAACAGACAATTCCTAGAACCGGTTTCTATAAACGAACAAACACCAGCCATCTACAGAACAAATTGGTTGGAAGAGTGAGAGGAGCGAACGATCGCCGATTCCGCAAGTAATAAAAAAGGGAAAAAAGGGCTGCGATTCCAGACGAGAGAATAGAATGCACGGTGCGACGGCATTGTGGGCAGCACGGTGGTCGTATTGGTAATGGTAGAGAGCACGCGGGCACGGGAGACGGGGACGGATGTACAAGGGGCTCGAAGGGTGGGGGGAAGGATAAGGGCAAGGGGAGGGGTGGCAGGTTGAAGGGCTACGGGTGGAGGTGGGGCCCTTGGGAGTTTGCTGTACACGGGAATGGGTCGGACGCGGGACGATCGCGATTAACATTCCGGCCGCTAGCTCGCTGTTCGCGCGGCGCTTTCATTAATTCCAGCGTATTGATTCCTCGGATTGATGAATGGCCGCCGATAGCGATTCCATGCGCTCCGTACTCGGCTGGCCGCGCTCCCCGCACCGCTGCCCGCCTGGATCGCGTATAAATTCTACCTCTCGCAGGATTTTAACTCAATTCCCGCTTTACGGGCTCGCCCTTACGTATTCTTTCCCCTCCACGGAACAGCAACATTGTCCTTCTGCGGCGCGAGTTATTTTTGTTTCTCGTTTCTCTACCTCGCCAACCTCTTTCCCAGCGATCGAGGTTTACGGCTCGTTTCCATTGGAACCACGCGACGCGTAACACTTTGCTTCCGTCTGCTATCCTCTTTCCCTCTTTTCCTTTTCTTCTTTTCTTTTTTTTTTTTTTTTTTGTTGTCTTTTTCCCCTCTTTTGAAGAGATTCGTTCGAACGCAGCTTAGCACAGAGCTTCCTACTTTGGCGCGATTAAACGCGATCGCTGTTACGCCAGCCGTGTAATAAACCGTTTGAAATGGAAAACGTCACGCCTGGGTATTATCGGAAACGTTCGCATTGTCTTGCCGTGAAAACGTTTTTGCTATTCTCTCGTTGGAAAGTGGCGTTTAATTACGTAGAGGGAACTCGTATTTAACGGAAAGCCGCTTCCTGAGCGGTGGAAATGACTGGAAAAATGGCAGATAAATTCTTCCGCGTGACTATCGATGTCGAAATCTGCTTGGACGCCGCAACTTTTTCAAGGGCACGAATTCAGGTCATCGAGCTTTATTCGGTGGTGACACCGACCGGAAAGGGCATAAACTAGCTAGCCATTTAAAGCTCTAAGGAGTTCATATTATTGCCGGCAGATGGCGATGGCGATAGCCAGAAAGAGTGGAAAAAACGGGGTGGAGCGTGTCTGACAGCTGGGTGGGTTCGGGTCCAAGGTGATTGAAAACAGGGTGGAGCGTCACGTGACGCCATAGTTGGATATGGAAGTGACGTCAGGCAGCTATGATGGCCTCTAGTTAACAAAATGGCTCCTCGCTGGGGAATTTCTTTGTCCCTCGCAGTTGTTTACTAGTCGTTGTTATCAAGCTGTAAAAGGAAGTTGTCATTCTATTAGCTGGAGCAACGATTCTCCCAAAAGCCATCGAGCACATAAACTCGTTTGATTCCTTTCAAGTAATTATTCGAACACACCGTCGAAATCAAATGCAACTATCAGCAGGTTTCTTTTTTTCAATCCTACTTTCATACGTACAACGTATAAACATCGAAACGTTAGTGTTTCGCAAGTTGCACCATTTACATGAGACATTTTGCTATTGATCCGTTTGAATAAAATAACCACTTGTCCGCGTCAGCGACGCGTTTCAGTCGCAAAACGTTTAAATAAAACCGGATAACGTATCTATCTATGGCGTACCAATTGCGGTGAAATCTCACTCGACCGATCTTCGATTCAAATATAAAATTCCTGCCTCCGTTTCGCTCGCCACGCCACCTATGTAATCTTATTAAATTAGCAAATAGCCTGCATCTTCTTTACGTTCAACATCACCATATCCGTTTCCCCTGGCTTAAAACAGGAAGCCATAAAACGTACAGCAGAATGAAGAAAGAAAGAAAGAAAGGAAAAAATGAAGCAGAAACTGCTGCCTGCTGCTATTTCACAAATAAAACGTTCGCGTTGAAACACGATACCACCAGCCATCCGAGCGATAAACTGACGAATGCTAATCGAGCGGTGAAATAGTCGCGCGATCACCCATGAAAGTTTCACGCGGTCGTTCGAATAAACGACGAAATATCGCGGCCAGCTGGAAGATTCAGTGGTCACCGTAAACGGTGGCGGCGGGATTTGACAGTTATGGGACTCGTAGCTCGTGCCAGTCGTTCGCACGCCGTGAAACAGTCGTAAACTAAACGAGGTCGTAAAACGGTGGCCCTCGAACCAGACCAGGCCACCTCTTCACTCTCCGTCCATCCAGGAGAAAAAAACAAAAACAAAAACAGCCAACATAAAATTACGACCTTGAGAGCGCATTCCAGTTCCGGCCGCGTCGATCGGAACCCTGCGACCACCGCGTTTCCCGCTGCTCTCGCGGCGGCTTTTTTCCCAACTTCCGCTGCGTCTGATCCAGCTATTGATAAACGCTTCGCACGTGGAATAGCTGGAAAGTTCGTTTCGGCGAATATATTTACGACAGACTGATGAATGTTCGGAAAAATATTTGATAATTGAAGGCTCGGTTGGAATTTTGGAAATTTTGATACATAGGCGTGAAACTAGGTAAACGCTGGTGTTAGAAATGTTTGAGTCTCCATGAGAGTATTGCTTTAATTTCTCTGGCAAAGTTTATTTTCTTCTTTTTTAGTTCTTTCCTCTTTTTTTGTTTACTTTTAATTTTTCAAGGTCGAGGACTTTCTCGATCTTCAATTTTAATAATTTGGTGATTTTATTGAAAATTTTGAAGCGATCACGGACACGTACGCGTGCCAATGTATTTGAACTTTTCTATCCAAAGTTTCCCGAAATGAAAGATTTTATCGGTCGCTTTATCGGACAATTTATCGGACATTTTTTCTTCGAGTTGTGATACCGGAAAAGAGGATGAAAGATATTACACGATTAACTTATCTATCTACATTTTTTATATCCCCACATAGTATTTCAGCATAATTGAAACCGCGTGTCTGATTTTTTTACTTTAATTATAGATTGTTCTTTTTTTTTTTTTTTTTAGTATGACGTAATTTAACACAGAAGAAACAAGTTGCAATAGATAAAGATCGGACAAAATTTACAAATATCGGTACGCGAAATCGTTGAGCTTGATGAATATTTACATCGATCGTGCAGTGTGGAAACAGACGTAGCAGCGCAATTAAAGTCTCATAGGGAACACTAATTGCATGTCATTAATTTACGAACCGCGTTAGTAATAAGCAAATGCTTAGCGAAGTCCGGTTACGAAGTTACGCGACGAGAACGAAAGAAATCCTTCGCATTTTCGAACCCACGAACCAGTTCGAATAAAATAATTATGCCACTTTTTTTTCTAACAAACGTATCTGTTACATAGTAAATTGTCTGAGCGTGCCCTTATCTCGATTCGAAATCTGCATCACTTCCATCCTCTTGAATATGTGTAGCCATCGAGCCGAGAAAGCCGACGATAAACGTTCATTGGCGTAGTAAAACGCACTCTTGTCGATCTTATTTCGCGTAAAAAAAAAAGAAATTAGAACACTCAGCATGACAATTTTCGCTAGGAAACTTCAGTCCCGAGAAACATTATGTTTTCAATGTTAAGTATGTGCAAGTATTTAGGAAAAAAATGTTATTCAATCGGAAATTGACGAAGCGCGGATAAACTCGAGTTTCGCGAAGATCGTCGTTCTGCGTTACAACGCGTTCTATTGGGCTGGCAACTAGGTGATTGCGGATTTTGTCATTAGGTGGCAATCACCAATAGTACGATTACTTCACCAACGCCCTCTTTATTTGTCTCGTTAGAATTATCCGTTTTAGAACGATAGGAAGAAACGATTACAACAACGATAAGTTACAAGAGTTACAAGTAACAATAAGTTACAAGAGCAAATGGAAGAAGTTGTCGATTCGAGAACTACAGAGTGTGTATCGAAAATCGTGGGCGATTTCTCGTAGATTTTCGAAAGTCGAAAATGTATTGTATCGGGTTGGTAACTAAGTGATTGCAGATTTTGTCATTACCAACTAATGACAAACTTAGTTACCAACCTAATATATACAGTTCATTCTGGATGGTTGGAGGCGAGTCGTCGAGAACTGAGATTAGATGGAACAAGATAGCTATAACTCGGCAGTGTTGCAATCGCTACATCTCTTGATTCTCGCGATGCTTCGCCACCTCGATTCGACCCATGAATCTGCAAAACCACAATGCACACGAAATGTAAATAGAACGGAATGCAACGGAGTGATATTATCGGCGAGAGCGTCTCGCGCGTGGTAAACACCGACGGGATCTTTCTCCGAATGTGATTTTGAAATGTGATATCGCTCGAACTGTTCCTCGAAGATATTCACATATACGTACACCCGTTATACTTTTCTTTATTTCAAACGTTACTACTCTCGAATGAAAAATATAGAAAAGTGAAAAGAAAGTTTTAGTCTTGCTGCTTCATCGATTCCTCTTTAATTCTTTGCTCTACATTTCCAACACCTTCAAAAGCTAATAGATACACGCGAGAAAACACACGTACAAGCAACGATAAATACCACGATGTTCGAATACTTTTTCTAGACACTGTAATAAATTCATTTTCTCGAAGAAACAGGTCAAGCGTTACCGTATTTTCGAGTAATTTCTTCATTCCTCATTTTTATAAATTCAGATCACACGCACATATGTTTATATTTTCTAAACAATTATTCCAACATTCTTCTTAGCGTATACAAGAATAAAAAGCGAACGAACTTGTTATCGTTGAATCCACATGAATTTCTTTTCATCCCGTAGAAAAATCCCCGGCAAGAAAAACCTCGCACGAGGAGTAACGGACAGCGTCAAAGTATAGTCGAGGGAAATCAGCGAAGAATACCGTTACGCACGGTGGAAGGTGTCCAGCTGGCGGAAGGTCGAGTAGGCATTGAAGGGTGGCCGCGATCAAGGTTTCTCGAGCGCACCGCTGCTCCATCGAAAAGGATCGCGGTTCTATTCGTGTGTGAGATCGTTTACGCGAACACACATCGAACTGGCGGCAGCCGGACCGGTGAACGGAGAACCAACACGCCAGCGGATCAGCCAAATGCTAACATGCATATGCGATTAGCATAATCGAGTCGGCCTGCAGGAAACCAGTTTGCAAGGCCGCTCAAAAGCCGGCCGCCCAATAGCTTATGTCGCTCTCCACGCACGCCGCATCCGTAATTCCATTTCCCCTACCGAGTTCGCATCGTCTCGCGTCAGCTGACCGCGAGAAACGGACCTGACTGTTCGTTCCCGTCCCGCGCTTCCACCGATTGCAAAATTCATCCTGGCGAACGTGTTTCACCAGGAATCCGATAACATTTAGTATCGCAGTAGGTAGGTTCTTTCAACTACGATAAAGGTCGCTGCGGATACTTTAAAGCGATTAGCAGTGGAGCTACGAACATTCTTACAACATTGTATTGCTTGTAGCATTTATGTATTAGTTTCTTTCGTTTTATAAGAAAATAATGGACGCACAACATTTTCTGTTTTATATTATTTTATAGAATTATGTATGATCCTTTTTATTCCATCAAGATAAAGACCACAACGTTTGATAGATTAGGTTTCATGTTTGTACAAAGACGCGTCTGTCTGTAAAAGAAAGACACTTTTCGGATAACCTAATACCTACCTAAACCTAACCTAACCTAAAAAGGAATGCTCGAATGCGCGACCACCGATGACACATTCTGACAGTAGTTGATTTAGTAGCATAATATCCCAATTGCGTGAGAGGTATATCGGTGATTTGGTCATTAGGTAATAATGACAAAATCCACAATCACTTAGTTGCCAACGAAATAGCTTTGCAGTCCCTGTCGATCGTTTCAGTATAAAACAAGCTGTAGATATCTGCGAATGTTTACAAACGAAGGAAGCACGTTAGGTGCTTGAAACCTGATACACTGTAACTTAATCGCTCCTTGCCAAAACATGCTGCGTGTGTTTCGGACTCTTATTCGAGATCTCCGCTCAATTGCATGCAAGTGTATATTGAAGTTCGTATCGTTTAGCGGTGTTTACATATGACAAGCAAAATTGAGTGCTATGAAGCGCAGAAGCTAATAAAAAACGCTTCGTTGGAAGATAAGGATGCGCGTGAATATTCTTTGCAGTCACTGTATGTTTACACAGTTTCATTTGTTTGGATAAACAGCTTAGCGTTTAATTATATTATTATTAATTATTATATTCATATATATGAACGCCTAGCGATTGAATCTATTTATCTGAACACGATCTACTATTGCATGAAAAATAAAATTAACCAGTTTGACTTCCGAGTATCGGTGTATCATAATATGGAAGTGCGCAATAGCACTTTGCGTGGTGAATAAATGATATACAATTTTCACGCCGGTCGATATGTTCAAGTATACTGACATACATGATTGCTTTTATGAAATATGCTATTTACAATCAATTTCGCAAAATCAACATATTAATTCGTTACGACGTATGATATCAAAATCGTACCGATATTTCATAAATCCTTTGCAAAGTGTAAATTACCGATCACGATAAATCGCGGCGAATAATATACAGCTATATAACAAAATCGAGTTCGAACAGATAAAAAACAGATTATTAAATTCTTCGTGAGCATCTGTCAATTTTTGAAACGGTCGAAAAACCACAGGATCGTGTTACACGTTGAAGATAATTCGCCATCGTGAGTACCAAAATGCTGGTATATTTAGACATATTTATAATAAACAGAGATACCGAGACACATATAGACTTCCGGGTAGCGTTGCTGGCTGAAGGGTGTGCCAAGAGGAAGAAGAGGGTCGAAACAGTAGACCATGAACGTCGTAGATAAATCCTACCAGTGTTTTGCTAGCCGACGATATGTATTACAACCTCGCGTACATTTTAACCTCCCTTTTCTTTCTTTCTTTCTTTCTTTTTTTTTTCTCTCTTCTGTTAGTTTACAACTTACTTGGGTCGCATCGCGTCAGTTAGCATCCTATCTTTTTCTATTTTTCTCTCGCTCGCCTCTCAATTCTGCATTCGAGATTATCAACGCTCGTATTTTTCAACGAGCTGTCCCGACCAAAGTTGTTTTTGTTTTCCGGTCGCGTAGATCGAAGGTAGCCACGTGCTCGATAACGCTTTTTGTCCTCGTAGATACACTCGTTTCAATGAAACCTTTATCGGCTACCAACGTGATTGATTTCCTTTTTTCTTTCTCGCTCCTTTTTTTTTTTTTTTTTTCGCGCCGCCCGATTTCGAATCTCGTTAACACATTCTGCACAACTTCCTGTCCATGTTGCGCGTATCATTTTCAAACGAACGACGAAACAAAAAGTAGCGGAGGTTACGGGATTGTTGGCTCTTCGATTCTAACGTTTAGGGTTAAATAAGAAAATTTTGATACGACGTATAATTTTTTAACCTCAAATATCACATACAATTTTCACATATAAAAGACATATAATTTTTTAAGCTTCTTGAAGTTGATCAAGTCTTCTGTCAGACAAACGAGGAATATCTTAACAGTGTGACTTTCAAAGTTTTGAGAAAGATAAGAAAAAGTATGTTTAACTTGGAAACTAAATAGGAATTTTAGTAGCGTGGCACTGATTGAAAACACATTGAATTTTAAAACTGTTTTCCTATAAGAAATAAGTAGCCTGACTTATTCTCCTCTTTCTTGGTAGTTTTCCACTAAGTCTTTTATATTGTTACTATACTTTTATTTTTTATTTTTACTATTTTTATTTACTAATTGTTACTAATATACTAAATATACAGGGTGGTTGGTAACTGGTGCTACAAGCGGAAAGGGGGTGATTCTAGGCGAAAAAAGAAGTCGAAAATATAGAGTAAAAATTTTTCATTCGAGGCTTCGTTTTCGAGAAAATCGACTTTGAATTTTGGCTCGGTACGCGTGCACTTTATCGCGTCTCGTTGTAACGCATCTCACTGTAGATCGTTGTCTCGATTGGCGTTATTTTTTTAATTTTTAAAATTTTTATTTTATATTTTCGACTTCTTTTTTCGCGTAGAATCATCCCCTTTCCGCTTCTACCACCAGTTACCAACCACCCTGTATATAGATTACACGTGATATTTTACATAGAATATTTATACGGATATGGAAAATTGTAGTACATATTTTTACACATTAACTGGACAAATTGTGAATGTAAAGAATTAAATAAAAAAGAAAAAAATTTTTACACATGTCAAATCAATGAAAACCCCTTTGTCGTCTACTGGAGACCACCGCCGCATTCGACGTGTTAAAAAAACTTCTCCCGCCTGCGACGCCATCGAAACAATCGTTTTTCCGCTTTCGACAATTGAATATGAACATGGCGTTGGCGAACGTGATGCAATCGACGAGCGGATTTCGCACGAATATAATAAATGCAGAGGCAAAAGTCTTTGCTTCGCCGATGACACATAACGTATGACGTTGTATCTCGTAAGCAGATGTGACTCGACGAAATATTTTAATATATATCAGCTCGTGAAACGTGTTGAAATTATCACAAATATGGACACGTTCTGGCGAAACTCGATACGATGAATAATGCGTCTCCTACGACCAATCGCTGTAATTTATTCGACGCGACGGACGACGAGTAGAAGCTTCGGAAAGTATGGAGCGATAAATAGAGCGGATTTTCGGGCGTAATTTACTCGAATCATCTCGATTGGCCTCGTTAAATCGAAAGGCTATCGTAGAAACGCGACGAATAATCCTATTCGGAATCGTGCTAATTTCCCCGGCCATTTTAATCGTCGAACATCATCCTTGAATTAAATGAGAACATCAGAAAGATAGCTAAACGCCAGACCGAAGAGAGATAATCAGTTCGAGCATGGAAACAAAATTTTGTTTGCATAAATTCGAAAGTTTGATTAGCTGCAAAATTATTTAGCTACATTTCACGCCTGATAGCTTCGCGTGACTACTTTCCACTTACAAATATCAAGTATCTTTACACGAAAAAGCTTTCTCGCCAAAGGAAGAGATACCGATCGATAAGAAGATTACAGTTAAAACGAAAGCCAAAAAATATAACGAGTTTTTTATGGCAACAATAACTTCTACACGCTCTTTACTTTCGACGATGAATTTCTAAAATAAGCAGCTGCGTCGACTCGGCCGTAACTGTAGAAACGTCAAGATCTACAGTTATATCGATTTCAATGGTCACAGGTCGACTTGGTTCGTAACGCAAAAACAGTAAACAGAGGGAAGAGAAATCGAGAGAAGAGAAGAGAAGAGAAGAGCGAGGGAGCATCGAGAATTCTCAAAGTAGATCGCTCGAATTTTGCGCGTCGTCCTCGCAACGGGGTGCCTAACATCCAGCGTTGCCATTTACTTCCTGTCACGTTGGTGGCAAAGCGTTGAAAAGCCTAGGAGAATCGCAACGAACCCAACTTTCACATTTTTTCGTGAAAACTTTTTTCTCTACGATCCATGAAATTTAGGGCAGTCAGCTTTCTCTTTTCGACCCCGGCACGTTTTGACTCGAGGGTCAATGGTTTTGTTGAAAAATCAGGAGAAATTAAAGCTGCTCTCGTTAAACTGTTCCACGTGATCTAGTCCGTTTTATCTTGTCACGAGATAACCAACAGAATTGCAGCTACGACATTTTTATCACAGTCGAAAGAAACGAGGTCGTTTAGCTGACAGTGAACCTTTAATATTCGGATTAGCGTAGCTCTGCATGACACAGAAATTTATTTACACTCGTTGTTCCTCAAATCTTTTATTTCACTTTCTTAGAAGATACGCTCGCCGGCGTCGTAATATTCTCTTGTCGAGGTTGAACTTTTGCCCGTAAGATGGCGCGTACATATACGCAACATTGTATTTCAGTAGGTAATTAAGCAATTAACTAAACGACGAGTATATTGATCTTTGGTGAAAGTCATAATGGGTTTCAGTGCAATGATTTTCTTGCGCAACTTCCTGGAAAAACGTCTGTTTATTATTAGCACTGGATAAAAAACTAATTTTTCTCGGAAATTAAAAAGCTTGTGAAAGGGCAAATAAGCTTGCAAATTGAAGAATTATTTGGTAACATTTATATTATCGATACTTTCAAAGATGGATTTCAAATTAATTTTTAATTTTTCTAACGATAATTTCTTCACATGACAGATCAAGATGTTTCGACACAAAAAGTACTAAACGACGCGCGTGACTTCGTTTGCGCGTGAAAGCCAAAGCCGATAGGATCTCGAGCGCTGACATTGCGTACACAAATAAAAAGCGGCGTTTCCTGAGAACGTTAAGTTTCACCTGGCTGACGAGGTTAAAAGTCGCCGGCAAGATTCCACAAGATCTAGATTCCACTTTGTTAATAACCGTGTCTGAGGAGGACACCTCGTACTATCTCATGGTCCATCAAGAAGCAATGAAAGTTTCCTGGATGAACTTTAAAAGTCGCAGCGAGATAGTAGGCGAATTAAGGGAACCTCTGGCAGCATAAAGTCACGGGAACAAGAGCGACAACGAGGCACTGTTTTAAACCGTGGAATTGCTGTAATAAACGGAGAATTAACACTAGAACTACCACACCATATTTTTTTTCTGTAATGATGTAATGACTTTCGCAACGATAACTAAAAGAATAATATAAAGAATTTTAATTTCTTTTTTATGTATTCAAACTGAAAATGATTTTGTATCGAGGCTACTTATACCAATACCAGTCAAAATGACCGGTACTTGTCAAAGTGTAAAAGGGTCCCGCTATCTGTTCATCGAACCCCAATTAACCAGTTTCCTCGTTTCGTACAACTCGCCACTCGTTTTCAAATTTTTACCGCGAATCGTTCGATACGACGATATCAGTTACCAGGAAAATTCCGGATCGATCGCTAGATCGCTAGATGCTAACGCTAGAAATACCACGGTAGTCGAAACGACTGGTTCTACGATTTCATAAACGTGTGGACCCTCGTTTAGGGATGATGGCCCCAGATGGATTAATAATATCAAAAATGTCACATAACGTGGAATTGCTTCTGCAAGAAAGCAATAAATCAATAAATATACAAATATTGTATCATTAGGTATTTTTTAAAGACCAGTCGTTTTCACTGGTTTTGGTAGAAATAGCTTCGTGTTAACTATCGGTAGTTCTAAGTGTTAAAAGTGCGCCGGGAGATTAGCAATTTTAAGAAAGGAAAAATAAATACAGTGTCTGACGAAAGTATCCGAACGTTTACATATGCAAACTCGAATGGCTGAAATAATGTACGTTAAAGGCATATTTGCTTAGACAAGCAGACGTCAATAGGAAGATGGAAGTCTTGAGATTACGTCAGAAAAATTTGAAAAGGACTCAACGACGTAATTAAATGGAAACCTCGAACGAGTGTTGAAATTTTAACCCTGTTACGATTCTCGAATTTTTATATTTCAATATTGTTCACATTTTAGCAAACGACGAGAACTGTATTGTTCCAAGAACTGGTTTAACATAAATTCCGATTTTTCTCATATTACGTACAAATTGAAGATATTTGTGAACGTCAGATAAGATAAGTGGACTATTAAGTTACACTAACTGCCGAGCACCAAACGCGCTTTTTTGTGCTCGACATTCTATCGCTTTCTGCTGGAATATCAACAACCTGTGTATAGTGGACGGTCGTGAAGGACTGTAGGAACCGTACTTTATCGTTCGTTCAATCTTGACAAAAATATGCCATAGAACCATGTTTGAATTCCATTATTAATTGATTCCATTCGATCTTTTCGAGTTGATAGAATTCGCAGTGGTTGTTGTGGTAATTTAAAATTGCTAATCAAAATTCATGATTCAAGATAGCTGGTTTCCACAGGGACAAGTCGAAAGGGTGCGACAATTGATAATTTATGAGCGCGTGGTTAACCGACGGGACAGGGTCTATACAAAGGCCCTAATACTTTTTCAAAACACTATACCACCTTTCGTTACGCGTAACCTTAACGTTTACTCATCCTTATTGCCGACACTCGAACCTTCCATTAGGAAGCACCTTCCTCGGGAAGAATAATTATCGAGGAAGAACGTAACATCTGGAACAATGGTGCCCCGACAGATTTCACTTCCTAATCATTTCCACGAAGATTTCCTAACTGCTCGTTCGATACAATGAAATCCTCGTATCCCCGGCGATAAGCTGAAAAATTGACCACCAACAGGTAGATACTTGAAATCGCAGAGAATATCCAACTATATGTTTATAATAAAATTGAATTTATTAATCAAACGCGATTAGACATTAACGAGAGTAGCTAATCGATAATATAAAATAAAAGGGAAATAAATAAAAATAATTAGTGGTAGAATGAAAGTTTAATGAAATAAGCGTTGTGCAAAATTGTTTAAGTTTGGAATTTTATATTTGATTTTTTAGGATCCCAAGTAACCGTGGATACTCTGGATATTGAGACAAGGACAATTTTTGTGTTTTTATTGTATGAACCAACTTCATCTCAGCTAACCAAACAATCATCCATTAAAATAACAAAGGTAGCTGTTGAGGTTAACTTGTAGAAGAACAAGTGGATGAATTTGTAATAGAAAAATGTGTTGAAATAAGTACAAGTGCAGGTACAGTATATGAGATCAAAATTAAATAAATTGTTGTCATTATTTATTAATTTAACGTGTGATATTGTTCAGGTTGGCTGGTAGAGGAACCAGTGGATGAATTTGTAATAGAAAAATGTATTGAAATAAGTACAAGTGCAGGTATAGTATATGAGATCAAAATTAAGTAAATTGTTGTCATTATTTATTAATTTAATGTGTGATATTGTTCAGGTTGACTGATAGAGAAACTAGTGGCTGAATTTGTAATAGAAAAATATATTGAAATAAGTATAAGTACAAGTATAGTGTATGAGATCAAATTAAGTAAATTGTTATCTTTATTTATTAATTTAATACATGATATTGTTCAGGTTGGCTGATAAAGGAACCAGTGGATGAATTTGTAATAGGAAAATGTATTGAAATAAGTACAAGTGCAGGTACAGTATATGAGATCAAAATTAAGTAAATTGTTGTCATTATTTATTAATTTAATGTCTGATATTGTTCAGCTTGGCTGATAGAGAAACTAGTGGATGAATTTGTAATAGGAAAATATATTGAAATAAGTATAAGTACAGGTATAGTGTATGTTGATCCAGATCCTCACTCTTACAGCGTTACAATACAATAGAAGAAGCTATGACAGGGACGTTCATATATTTATAGCAAAGTACATTATCAAAAAGTTAACCTTGGTGAGTAGCTGTAGCTACAAGAAACAGCAATAAAAATCTGCTTATAGCTCTTTTGTTTCCACACCTTGTAACCCAAAACATAATTTATATTCAAGACTACAATAATATGCACCTCTCCCTATTTACAATATTTTTGTTTCACTAAATTCTATTTTCTGCGTAATAGCTGCCTCCAGGTCACGGATATACACAAATAAAGATGTAGAGTTTTTCTTCAAGTAATTACTTCAACAATAATCAACGCATAGATCGATGCAAAGTTAATGCGAAAGAACGACTGAACGTGACAAAGAGCGAGGGACGCGTGTCTTCGCTGAGAGCGTCGGCAACGAGGTCGAAATTACCACGGTGAGCCTTTATTTCGTCGCGAACGCGCGAGGGGGTACCTATAAGAGCGGCGAGACACGACGGAGAGTGGAAAGTTTTGACGCCACCCTATAAATCAAGCCGCGGGTTCGCTCGGCCGAAACGTTGCACGGTCTCACCCCGGTTCTCCAGAGTTTCGCTCACCGTATGTCTCCTTCGCCTCTCGGCACAGACAGCTTGTACAAGGTGAGTCAAAAATTCCAACAGTTCCACCCCGCCTCCTCCACCACCTTTTCATGCTACGGCTTCAACCCATCCCTATCTCCATCCCCCAGGCCGTCCAGCTGCCTTGACTTTGAAATAATTACCCCGGAGTTAATTTATGTCGCGTTCGGGGAACGACGATGCGATTTTTTTCCGAATTAACACGCCTCTATGCTCTGGAAAAATTGCACCACTCACCCTTAGAGGGGAATCGCGTGAAGCGTGAATAATATAAGAAATGGCTAATTACGTATTACACGTGATTTGCTTTCTAACTTTGTTTACGAGTTTCATCGGATATTGAAGTTTCATATTCGTTTTGTTATACAGAGAACAATGTATCATTGTTTCTTATATATGTCGTTGTTGTAAGAAGTTTGAATTGGAAATATGAAAGAGAGGAATTTGTAGCGAATGAAGAAGAACGTATAGCAATATTAATCTTGTTGAGGTTGAGGTTAGGTTGGTAGGTTAGATTCCTGATAGAGGAACCAGTGGATGAATTTGTAATAGAAAAATGTATTGAAATAAGTACAAGTGCAGGTATAGTATATGAGATCAAAATTAAATAAACTGTTGTCATTATTTATTGATTTAATGTGTGATATTGTTGAGGTTGACTGATAGAGGAACCAGTGGAAGAATTTGCAATAGAAAAATATATTGAAACAAGTACAAGTGCAGGTACAGTATATGAGATCAAAATTAAATAAATTGTTGTCATTATTTATTGATTTAATGTGTGATATTGTTGAGGTTGACTGATAGAGGAACCAGTGGATGTATTTGTAATAGAAAAATGTATTGAAATAAGTACAAGTGCAGGTACAGTATATGAGATCAAAATTAAATAAACTGTTGTCATTATTTATTGATTTAATGTGTGATATTGTTGAGGTTGACTGATAGAGGAACCAGTGGATGAATTTGTAATAGAAAAATGTATTGAAATAAGTACAAGTGCAGGTATAGTATATGAGATCAAAATTAAATAAACTGTTGTCATTATTTATTGATTTAATGTGTGATATTGTTGAGGTTGACTGATAGAGGAACCAGTGGAAGAATTTGCAATAGAAAAATATATTGAAACAAGTACAAGTGCAGGTACAGTATATGAGATCAAAATTAAATAAATTGTTGTCATTATTTATTGATTTAATGTGTGATATTGTTGAGGTTGACTGATAGAGGAACCAGTGGATGTATTTGTAATAGAAAAATGTATTGAAATAAGTACAAGTGCAGGTACAGTATATGAGATCAAAATTAAATAAACTGTTGTCATTATTTATTGATTTAATGTGTGATATTGTTGAGGTTGACTGATAGAGGAACCAGTGGATGAATTTGTAATAGAAAAATATATTGAAATAAGTACAAGTACAGGTATGGTGTATGTTGATCCAGATCCTCACTCCTTCAGTGTTACAATACAAAAGAATGTAACAGGGAACACGTTGATATATTTATAGCAAAAGACATTACCAAAATGTTAACTTTGTTGTGCAGCTGTAGCTGAAGGTTACAAGGAACAGCAATGGAAATCTACTTATAGCTGTTTTGTTTCTAGACCTTGTAACAAGGTTACAATAATATGCACCTCCTTATTTTGAATCTTTTTGCTTCACTCAATTCTATTCTGTTTGTAACAGTGTCTACAGGTCACGGGTATACAAAAGAAAATGTGTAGAGTTTTTCTTGAAGTAATTATACTTGTACACTTATATATATTGTTATTGTAAGAAGCTTGAATTGGAAACATGAAAGAGAGGAATTTATAGCGAATGAAGAAGAGCGTATAGCAATATTAATCCTAGTATGGACAACTAAAAACCCGAGTTACCTTTTATATTTATAAATAAAAGCGTGAAATATTACATTTTCAAGCTTAACATTTTAGTTACTTGCATAAGGATTAACTACGTTCCATCTTATCTGATGTTTCCTTGCTGCAACGTCGTTCCCCAGAAATTTACAGAGATATGAGACAGTTTACCTTTAATTGTCGTCCATTAACTTAAATTTACTACACTTACACTTAAACCGATAAAGCTGTAGTACAATTCACATCAAAGAGACATCGACATTTTCTTCACTTTGCCACGACTTATCAAGAGTAACAAGAACCTGCAATCATCGACAATTCTCTACAAGCTGTCCTTCATTATTTTCAATTCTCGCGCAATTTTCAAGATCACGCACGATTAATAAAACATGAAAACAAATCGCTGTATTTATAGCGTTGCCAATCTCGTCAAATTTACACGCAATAAGAATCACGTTCGTTCATTGTAAGAAAGAAAAAAAAATAGAAAAAAAGAGGATACATTGTTGCAAAATAAGTAAATGCAAATTTCGCTGGTTGTGGCAAACTTCTATACAGCGGCGGACGAGCCAGAGATATCGCGCCACGATAATCGCGCAAATGTCCGGCGCAGAGGTAACATTTAACTCTTACATATGTCGCGCTCGTGTTCAGTGTAACGGTATGCGTACAACACTCTTGTACACATTGCTGCCTGGCTACAGATATTATACAATTAACAGATATAATTAGCAAATGGTGAGCTGGCTATCTTGAATCGCGTTGGAACGAGAGCGCGCTTTAACATTGAGATCGAATTTCGTCGAAGGGAAACACCGTAGGGTCGCAGAACATTTCATGGTCCTCCGTGAAACGTGCAACGTGCAATAATAAATAAAAATATACAAATTTAGCGTATAAACGAAATAACTAACATCTAAATATTTTATAATATTTTATTGTTTATTGGACTGATAAAAGAGGAATAGAAAGAACAAATGTGTATTGATCATCAATGTGAGATCTATGTACAGTGAAGAGCATACAAATAGAGGCAATTGTTGTATAAAATTCAACTCGATTTAATTAACCAATTTTTTCACCAAGTTATCAAAAGGAAAGGTAATTTTTCTCTCCTGTTTTGAAAAATTGACGAAACTCAGACTGAAAGGTATGTTAGAATTTTGGGAGAAATTTTCTGCAACCTAAAACTCAAAGAATTTCTACACGATTTCTACTTTACATGGACTATCAATAAGCGTTAGCATTTGACACTAGAATTTACGATTTCATTCCAGGTATCCATCCTGCCAACTACATCTCCACGAGATAAACTCAGGTATCTCATCCCCCGGAGAAACTCCACGAAAGATCAGACCACCCTGCGACGTCCCTTACACTAACTAGCAACGAAGTGGCCTATCCCAAAGGAACCGGCGATAATCGAAAGAAAACCGAACTAGGGTCTACTACCCTCTATTCCACTATAGACAGGCTTCTGTCCGTGCCTTGCCCGTAGGAAATACGTTTCCGGTAGCTTGTCCGGCTGTCCGTAGGAGTCGCATGACAGATAGAAAGGAGCATGGAACACAGAAGGGGAGAGGAAGAGACAGAGAAAACCGATAGAGTGGCCAGCAAGCAAGAAAAGGAAGATATTGGGAGGAGTAGCGGCGATGGGGCAGGGTGAGAAGCGAGGATTCGGCGGAGTGGTTGGTTCAGGGGTTGGTATTGGATGCTGCCTCGGCGAAGCTCACGGTAGGGGTAGTTTGACAAGTTGACAAGAGCACAAAGGTCGTGGCGGAGCCGCAAGAGACGTGGAAGGGGTGGAAGGGCGAGGGCTGCACGTAGCGGAGCCTAGAAAAGAGGAGTGTGGGAAGAGGAGGCGTCGCGATGCTCAGCGTCCGACGGAGGGTTACCGGATAGGGTAGTAGGGGGTTGAAAGCCCGGTAGATTCAACGCCGTGAACAAAGGCCGGCTGGCTTCGCCCCGCTGCCTACTCTCGGACTTTGGAAACGAGATCGCATACACACACGCCACGGGTACCGCGTGCCTACCTCTTCTGTGTGCGTGTGTTCTATTAGTGTGCGTCTGTATGCGTGTGAGAACGCCACGAACCGTGTGCACCATCGGTAGGTATATACCGCCCAGAAGGGGAGTTAGAGTTTGCTCGCTCGACCCGATAGATACGAGCGAGCCGGGCCTAATATCGAAAGTTCCTGGCTCGAGCTGAAACCGTGCTTAATTAAATCGGAAGGCCGTGAGAGATAACCGGCGCGTCCCTCCTACGATGCTCGACGAGAGCGTCTGGAAAACACCCGTGTACTATGGATGGGGTTCATGACGTGGCAAGAATGCAGCGGGGAAATTTGTCGCAGCGAAGAACCGATATACGGTGGACCGTCGGTGGCGATTAGAGCGTCTGAAGCGTCTAAATGTGATCACTCGTTGGGAAAATTCAACGATTCCGGTGGTCGTAATATCATTAGCCTCGAATAGAATGTTACAGTTTAAAATTGTGAATTGGAAATGGCTAAATACAATTTACATTTCATACACTGTCGGTCTTATTCGATATTCCTATTTCGTGTTAAAGAAATACGGACATTGTTGTAGCCGAAGTGGCCTTATTCTCGGTTTGTCTAACAGAACGACTTCATTATCGACAACTTAAAATTTCTCTGATAATATTAATCTTTATCGATAACCTACATGCTAAGTCCATTAACAAATGAAGGGAGACCTGTGGAATGACTCACGCAATGCTTCCTTAAACATATTCGTGGAAAATTAACGCATTTACAAATTCTCTATCCTACAAAAAAACGAGAAAATTCCACAAACGTATTTCTATTCTATACGGAAGAATCTTCGGTTCCTCTTTCGCCTCATATTTCTCTGATATGTACACCTCCGCATATACCTGATGTGCAATTCACAGCTCGTAAAAAGATCATCTCGTGAACTGACGAACGAATTTGAAAGGGTGTCGAAGCGAGCAAAATCAATAAACCGTCGTAGCGTGCAGGATCACCGACCCGATCGACGTTTCGCGGTCTCAAGTTACGTTTCTAATGATCCTCGCGGCACTAGCCGACCGCGATAAATCATGGCAGCAGCTCGTAAACCGTAAGGAGCCCCGCTGCACGTATCAATGCGTATACGACACACACGCGAACAGGTCAACGAGAAAGGGAGGCGGAAAGAGTCGGGTACATCGTGTTGAAGTCGTGCCACGATATAAATGGAACGTTTTTGCCGAGCACGCCTTATATACATAGACGCTGGTTAGCTGAAATATTTATTGCTTTTTGAAGCGTGTATCGGCGGCCCGCGGCGTGCTATTGCAGAGAATCGTTCGACTTGTTCACGGCCATGGTTTCTATTATTTCTTCCTTTCTCTTTTCCCCTTTTCGTTTTACTTGATCGATATGACGCTCTTCTATCCACGGTTTCCATCGTTCTCATATTTCTCGGAATATAGGTTAGGTTCTGCGAGTTTCGCTCTTCTCTGATTTGACGTTCATGGAACGGAAGAGTTGAAAAAGAACGTATTTCGATAGGGGTAGATTGGATACTCGAAGAGAGCAATATTTTATTACGATTTTTTTAAGATTGTTTCTCTTCTATATTTGCATACTTTCTCGCACTTTTATCGAGAACGACGTTAAACAAAAGTTGGAATATAATTGCAAGCTCGATAAGATTGGCGATTTAAACAAGTTTGAAGGTTTTCTCAATTGTTGACGGAGGACTCGATACACAACGATTGCAAAGAAAAATCTTTTTCTTTTGTTTCGATCATAGAATACGTAGTTTTTAGAAAACATTGCATTAGGCGTTATTGAATTATTTTATTTGCTTCTCGTAGAATTGAACGATTAGAAAAAGCTATGTTTCGACGGAAGTACATTGCAAGCTTATTTCACATTAATGGAATTTTCTTGCCACATCGATGTTCTAGAGATATTCGCACGATATTCTCCGAATCTCGGTTACATAATAAAGACAAAAATCAGAATGTGATAAATTTCTGGCTCTATAAAGCTGGCTCTATAATTTCATGGATGAGATCGAAAACCCTTCTGAAAGCTGAACATATTTCGTAGAAACATGAAACGATGTTAATCCAATCCACGTGTGCACATATATCGGAGGAATGTTGCAGGAGGATTAATTTGCAGATGGGCGCGTGCGATTATTTTTTTGAAATTTCGGAAAAAGGAATTCACGGACGTCCTTACACGCTGCGGGCGCTCGAATTAAGGAGCCTCTGCTCAACACGTTGCCAAACCCAGAATTAACGGAAACCTGCGAAACAACGTAGCCGACGTTTGGAATTAAATGAAGAAATAGTTCCAAGAAGCACCGCCACGAAATTACGTGTCATTAAAATGTGATGGTGCCGATAATAACGCGCTCTGTTCGAAGATCGAGCGTATCTGTCGATAAACGAACAAAGACACGAAGAAGAGAGAATATCGAAGAAACAAAGACTGAGATCGATTTCACAGACGACTTCAACGTCGACAGAAAGAAGATGGAGGCAAAAAGATCGAAACGATAGAGTGGAACACTGAGAACGATTCTTTAACGTTACAGTATATATATAGGGTGGTTGGTTGGTAACAGGGTGATTCTACGCGAAAAAAGAAGTCGAAAATATAGAATAAAAGTTTAAAAAATTAAAAGAATAACGTCGATCGAGACAACGATCTACAGTGTGGTCCGTTGTAACGAGACGTGACAAGTGCAGGCGTACCGAGCGAAAATTCAAAGTCGATTTTCTCGAAAACGAAGCCTCGGACGAAAAATTTTTATTCTATATTTTCGACTTCTTTTTTCGCGTAGAATCGTCCCCTTGCGCTTGTACCACCAGTTACCAACCACCCTGTATATATGTAAATAATTATAAATAATTTGAAGTTGTGAATTAACTATTAGTTGACCCGGAAGTATCAGTTAATAAAATTGCAAATTAATTCTTTGCTATGTCTATTATGTTGTAACTATTTTGTTCAATATTTTCCCAATATTTTCCATATTGATATTATAAATTAAAAAATATTAAATAATCAATTTAATATTTTTGTCCCACCAAAATTCATGATCACAGAAATTTCTTTCGTTAAGGAATAACTCGATTAGTATGGCGATCAACGTTCGAAACTAAACGAAGTCCAAAGCGAAACGAGGACGATGGTTATTTTCCGAAGTAACGAGAGCGACGCGATTTTCATAGAATTGCAACAAAAATTTCACCACCTCGGCTGACTCTGAATTTCCTCGAATCCTCGACAGGTCTTGCAGCTAATTATCCTAATTGCAAGGTGGTAGTGGCGGGAAGCGCGGATTTGCGGCGTTTTCTTCTGCAAATCGAAGGGAAACAGGTGCGCGCGGCGTTTTTCACGCAACATTTTCTAGGCAGCTCGTCCCGCCGCGCCGTTTCCTTTCTCGGACTATTTTCACCGCACGGATTTCCTTGGAATATTTCGTCCCTACGCGCCGTGGCTGAACAACTTTTTCCAACAGTCGTCATATTATGCGACGTAGATATACGCAAACATTGACAACGATTTCACAAAGGAATCGAAAAACTATGAGTCCTGAGAACGTGTTTCTGGTACGTTCGGTGTAAAGTGCAGTGGACGCTTCAACTTATTAAATATTATTAGATCGCTCGAAGAGTTTCCTTCGTTTTATAAGAAACTAACGAGTGCACAATATTTTCCATTTTATATTATTTCATCGAACTACGTATGATCCATTTTGTTCTAGCAAAATAAAGATCACAACGTCCCACAGATTAGCTTTCATCTTTGTACAACGATAAAGACGTGTCCGTAAAAGAAAGACACTTTTTAGACAAGCTAATATATTTCTTGTTATTGGAACCGTTGAATTTTTCTAGAAACGTATTTGTTAAGTAAAAGAACATAAATAAGCCAAACGATGCTAGAAAATATTATCTCCTTTCCGTGCCATTTAGTTCGACGAAACAGACCAAACTGACGCTCGTAAACAAGAACTAACGTTCGGTCACGATCGTAAAGGGCAAAAAAACAGTCCGCCAGCTCGGCTTCTTATGTTTACGTTTGGCCCAAGTATCTGGTAGCGAGTCAGACGCGATATTCATGTTTGGGCCAAAATCTTCATCGCGAGTCTCACTCGCTAAAGTACGGCAAGGGATTAAACAATGTCTGAACTTGTTTAAACTGAACAAATCAATTTTGCAAAACAAAGCAAACAAACAAAACAAAATTGCAAATAAAAGGCAACTGAAATAAAACGCCTGTTATGGTACAGTGAATGAAATAAATTTCTATCTGGATTCCATCGCTCTAAACGTATTTATAAAGATATGACATTGAACGTTTGAGTGATCAGCTAATAATAATAATGAATGACATTTAATGAGCGTAAGATAGATAAGAAGCTGATCGTAACAACAAAAAGACACCATTTGCATTTGAATGACATAGACGCGTAAACGATATTAAACATGAAAACCTATGAAATCTGTCGTGAAATCTGCCCACTGTAAAAGTAAAACTCTCCTTTAATTCTCAGTTATCACATGCAACGCAGTTCCTTTTATTCTTAACTACTAAATATCAAAGTGTAATTGTTTAACTTACAACATGAAAAAACAGCACGAAACTAAGGAAAGTAATTGATCGTATTTTTGTAAGAGATTGTTTAAATAAATAAAGGTTGCATATTAACAATCTTTAATTTACCCGATAATTCACGG
Organism: Bombus vosnesenskii; assembly: GCF_011952255.1. NCBI lineage: Eukaryota > Metazoa > Arthropoda > Insecta > Hymenoptera > Apidae > Bombus > Bombus vosnesenskii. The sequence goes on from NW_022884342.1 coordinate 575,795, forward strand.
CCCCCGCTTCACGCTCCTTCCTCGTCTCACGCTGTAAGCTCCTCTAAGCTAGTAGACACCCCCACCCCCGACCCAGTGGCCACGGATCTACTAAATCAGAAGTGCAGCGAAGCGTCCTCACCCTTGGATCACCGTCGGATTCGGGTTTTGCTCAAGTTGCCAACCGAATACAAGGCAAAGTTCAAAGTCTGGTGTCTACAAAGTGGCAACTCGCAAAAGGTCAACGGGTCCCTACGTCGCGCTGTCGTCGTCGTCCGGCTGCGTCTTACCCCCGCAATTACTTAAATCTCTTTCCGATTTTCTTGAACTGCTGGCAAAACAAAGTTTCTTCGAGGAAAAGAACGAAGGTACATGTTAATTGGAAGAAAAATTGGAACAGCCTTTGAAAACAAGGAAGAAATATGAAATATTGTAACAGATGGATCGTGTGATCCTTAAATGGAGTATGACAAAAGGCTGTTTGATAATATTTTGTCGTAGAATACGCATTTGAGAGATAAAAGTCGTAGTAAATAACCGATAGACTGCGATAAAATTTATGAAAATTCATATCGTTACGAATAGAATTAAAAGCACGCAACTCGGATAGCAAATTTTGCTGCTTAGCGTAAAAATCATCGATCTAATTGGAACATTTCTATATTCCATTTTTGAAGAAGCATCCTTCTGCATATTACGTGCATTCTGCGCATCTTTGCAGCTGCGAATTTCCTACGATCAAAAATCCCTAAAACTCCGGCGCTCTGTCGATAAGAAATTCCCTACTTGTGTTTTTCAATTACCGAGCATCGTACGATGTGTAGCAAGAAAGCTGACACGGCGTGAAGCAACTGTCGCGCATAATAGATTCAAGAGATGCGATCCGAGCAGAATACGTTCGTCACGAAAACACAATGCATATGAAACGTTGGAGGAACAGGCGCGCGTGCAAAGTGAGGTCGATCATTCGCGGGGACTGTTTGCACGCGGCGCTCGATGCAATGGAATATTTGCTCGCGGCTCGAAACGTGTTCTCCGTCAGTGACAATGTTGCAGACCCGCATTCTTTCCCTCTGAACGAATCTACAATTAAAAGAAACCGCGTCGACGAAAGAAATATTCTCCGGTTTCTTGTTACACGCGCCGCTTCATCTACACTTACGATTTCTCCACACTTTCGTAACCTGTTGCCGTCTCATCTACGCCTTTTTATCTCGAATTTATCATCAACGCTGCTAAAAACATCTCGCGTGACCACATTTTATCGTTCACCTTTCATGCAACATTTAACGACCATTTGCAACGTTCCCCTACGAACTTGAAATTTGATATTTTCTCAGCATCGTAGCGATACGCGACAATGTATATAACACGAACTGAAAATCGCGTAACGGACCCCGTTAATCGCGTTGTAAACTCGTTTCTTAACACGCCGATTATCCTCGAGAGCTCTAATCCCGGTGACCCTCGTCAATCCGAAGGGTTCGAGCTTCATTAAATATTTATAGGGTCGCGATACCATATCGAAACGGTTCCTCCGCCCTCTGTGTTACGATCAACCGAACTATTACGTTGCTTACAATCGTCCACCACTTTTTCACATTTCTTCCGCTATTCCTGCTGCTAACATTATCTTATAGAAGAAATCTTTCATGCATAATGATATAATCAAGTACTTATGCAGACAAGATTCGTGGTTTTTTCCACAATTTTCTCGATCTCTCGTATCCGGTCGCGTGCTGCTCGTCAAGATTAAAAATAGCTCGGTCGGGTCGAAGATTATGCAACACGAGTTCTCTCTGTTATCTTCAGGTAATAAAGAGTAGTCTCGTCGTGTGTCCTGGCGAGTCGAACGAGTCCTCCGCATGGCCACGTGGCCGCCGAACGCCGGCCAACCGTCTGACCTGCATTTCTGATTTTAATCCGAGATAATGCGGGGGTGTCGCGCGTTCAACGGCACATTTGTCTTCCACCGGGTCCAACGGGGGCCAGAAACACTCGGTGAAACGTCGCTTCTATTTCAGCCGACGATAGTTCCAGGGATAATAGTTTCTTCTAGACGATGGTAACAGATGGATAGAAAATAGGTGAGAGTGAAAGTCGTACGGAACGTTTGCGATGTCTTGGATGTGATAATCCACTTGTGACACTTCGATACGGATCTCGCGTGATAGCGAAAGATGTTTTATAGGATCAAGATAACGAGGCAAGTTTCGTATGTAAATTAATTGTACGTGAGATATTTCAATACTAGAATTACTAGTCTTTAATATATGCCAGAATGTGTCATTTATATATGCAGATTATAGACGATTATATCAGCTTGTAATATGAATTTTAGGATAATTTCAGAACAAATGTACGTTAGCAGCTAATAAGTTAAATAAAAAGAAGTAAATGACTGTTTGAAATGTGAAAAACGTCGTATTAACGAGTCTGATGCTTTTAGCACGAATATCCTGTTCCCTTCCCTACTTTAAAAAGTACAGATTAAATTAGTAATGTCGACAAACGATTATGCGATACGAATTTTTGGACTATAACCTCAACATCCACTGTCAACTGTTTCTATCATCTTTTATATGATGAAAAAAAGCCAAATCGAACGCGAAACCTTCGTCAATACGGATCGAACAAACAATAGTTTTTTTTTTATCATACTGGCATAATATCATCAAATGCACGTTCCACTCTGCGTCATGATGCGTCCTTGATGAAACTATTACCACGTATCTGCGACTGCTCGCAGGCAATTGTGCGCGATCTGCGATTTTCTTCGCGGTTACTATCGGTCGATAAACACGAAAATGACGAACCGGGCCTCGCTCGAATCGTCGCAGAATACAAACATATATGTATATATAAATAGAACAGAAAAGAGGGAGAGAAAGAGGGAATGCGGCAATTATGCGAGCAGGACAGGTCGAGACACGGCGTTATCGCGGTGCGTTGTCAACCGCGAAAACCGACGACGCGCTGTTGCAGCCGCAGACTGTGCAAACACGCCGCCAATTACGTACACACTGCTGTCTATCGATACGCAAAGACGTAACGGAGTCCAGCACGCTTTTTCCAAGCAAAGCGCGTGCCACTACTTCCACGAGAGCGGAACGATTCTAGCGGCATTGCTCGAGAGCACGTCGCGGTACTCGCCTCTTATTGCGATAATTAGCTTAGGAAATTAGTACGTGTAATTAGTACGAATGCATCTAATGCATAGAGACGTATACCGAGGTAGATCGGATGCTATGATTCATCGGTAATTGAAAGATTAAAAGGATAGGGAAAACACTTGATTCTTACAATATTGTAATACGAATTTGGATAGAAAGGAAATTCTGTAGAAGTGATGGTTCAGTACCTTTCCGCGATACGACGAATTTCGTGTTTCGAAGGTGTTCGATGATTTGCAACCAACATGGTAGATGAGATATAGGCAAGCACTCGGCGCACCACCATTCAACGTACGATTCGCCAGTCGAAGATCGATGATCGACACTCGTTTCTCCGCGGTGTTGGAAATATATAACTAAACAAGCTATAGTCGTATATGGCCATGTAAATTGACATTCGACCACTTCTGTTTAAGCGTTTGGTTTCAAAATTTCGATCCACTGTGAGAATCCTCAAGATCCAAAGACCTTAAGAAAATGAAATAATACTTGAAATCACCGAGAGTTACACAGTAAGGAAGTTTTTCACGATTTCGCACTGCAACATTCAGCGTTCACAGCGAGGAATTTCCACACGCGTTCAACCGACGTCAGTCGTGCGGCGCGACTCTTCGGCTCACTGACAGACACGTGGGAGCTCGGGAACGTCACGTTCGGGATCACGTGTCCGACGTTCACCGGGGCACGAACGATTCGCCAGTACAGCCACGATGACGCTCATGATCACGTTGATCTCCGGCGAACTGTCATCGACACGAGCGCGAGAAGGAAGCGGTGGGAACACGAGCGACGCAGCTACCACGACTCCGCGTCCGCGTCAGAGCTTCTGACTCGGCAGAAGTACAGACAGAAACGAAACTACACAATGTGACGGCTAACGCACGCACACGAACGACCAACGCGCGGCCAGAGCAACGAAGAAAGAGAAACAGAGAGGGAAAGAAAGGGGAAACTGGTGGCAGACGCGACGACGTTGTGTGAGTGCGTATACGCGCACTCGACGTGTGCAGACGAAGACGAGTCGAACGCGAGCCGAAAGAAAAAAAGGGACGCGTTGTTACACATGTAGAAATTTGTGTGTGTCGGTGCACGAGCCGCTCGCACGCGTGTGCGTGAATGGTGAATGTGTGCAGAGAAGCGTATCCTCCTGTCGAGCGTGGAACGGACGAGAGCGTCGAGCTGTCAGCGCACCCCACCCCGAATCCCCCCTCGAAACCAACCCCTCCTACCGTGACGAACCCCCACTCTGCTTCGCTTTCCCTCGTCCGCGCTTCCCTCTCTACCGGCCGCTTCGCTCTCTTTCTCTCGCCCTTTTTCTACGCCGCCCCGTGCAACCCTCTGTGTCGCTGCGCGCTAAGCCACGTCGAAGAAAAGCCAATGAAACGGGGGGAAAAAAAGGCGCATCACTCAGGAACCGAGGTTCAATGAATGGTGAAATTTTGCCGGCCTTGAAACCTCAAATCTCATTACATATTTCATATCATCATTATTAGTGGTATTGGTTTCGAGGATTGCGGAATTTATCGAAAGACAGAATCTCTGTAGATGGAACGTTCTTTAGATAGATGGTTCATAGTCGCATGCAGCCGGTTGGAATGAATTTATTGCTTTCCGAGCCACTGGAATTAAGTAGTAAAGCGAAGCTACGTGCGATTTCATTTACGATTGTCAACGGCGATCACACTATCCGGTCAAGTTAATTTCCATACATTTAAACCGCGCCGCCTCTATATCTCTGTATTATTCGTCGGTGGCGCATCAACGCCTCTGGAAATCTTCATAATGCTATGCAGTCGGCCGAGGTTTAAATACTATTCACAAAACATCCTACCCTACCTCTTCTTTCTCTCAACAAATTTCAAATGTCACCACCGCTCGTTCCAGCGGGCAACGAGCGACGCGGAACGGCAGACAGGAACGAAAAGAGGAGGAAAAAAAAAAAAAAGAAAAGAGGGAACGCGGTCACAGAACAGAAGAATATAACGCAGACCGGCGGAAAAGCGCGGCCGGCTCCCTTCGCGTCCATCGCGACGTAGATGGATCATAATTCTCGCTTATACCTGCGAAACAACTGCGGCGTCTCCGGCGCCCTTTTTGCCCTTCGATTTCGACTTCGTCCGTATACTCGCTGCCCCTCTCGTGCACGTCGATGCGTGACCAGAGACTAGTCCGTAATCATGATAAAATGTCAGCTTGGTGACGAGGAGTCGGGCGAGCTGAGCTCGCGACCAACGCATTCCCGTAATTGTGCGAAAGTTGTAAATCACCGGCGGAAACGGGAAATTTGTGGCGCGCCAAGATTCGCGCGTTTCACTTTTCAAGGGGCAGTAGACGCGAAAGAACGAAGGGACGTGCTGGATATTTTTTTACAGAAACGTGAAACAAAAAGCGGGACGGTGTTGTGATAGAAAAATTTATTGTGAGTCGCAGCAGCCAATGGGTTAATCGTAATTTTGAAACTTTCATTGTTACAAAATACCAATCGTTAGAAGGTAGAGGTGTAACGAACAGATTGTTGCTTTTTATTGCTTGCACAGCGACAAGATCGAGGCATTTTTGAATCATTCGAAGGCTACACATTCGATCAACTTCATATTCTCAATTTCTACATTTTAATTTCTCTTTTCTACCAATCGCGGGGAAGCGCGTCAACAGGAGTCGTAAATTCTCGTTACGATCGACGCAGCCAATTGATCGATCCCCTATTTCGTTTAGGATAATAGAGATAGTTTAATGAGTAGAATGCTTGATTAACAGTTCAAAGATATTTCCAATTCTACTTTGTATGAATATGATAGATATGAATGAAGAAGGTGACTGATCTAAGGGTGAAAAACCTGGTAAAGAGATGTTCTAACTACGTCCCCAAACAGTGTCGACATTCTGACACTAAGAATTGGCAAATTCTAAATTCTGAGACGTAAATAAATGTTGTCCGTGATGTTTGTAGCGCTGGCTGTACGATATCGCTGATCGGGGGGGTACTGCTATTTTTCTTCTAAATTAGATGCGTGGAAGAAAAATCGGATTCCGATCGCCGGGATTCGAACCCGCGTCCCGAACGTTTGTAACCTAAAGCGCTAACCAACTGCGCTGCCGTCGTCCGACTCTAATTAGTATCGAGTGGTGGTATTTGCTGTTGAGTGCCGCCACAATTCCACACCAGAGGTAAAACAACATCGAATTCCACCCCTCCACAAGTTAATACCAAAAGAAAATACCGTGCTTATCGTTGAACGTCCGGGCCCATTTCCTGTTCCATTTTCCCTGGCTTCCTGTTCGCCCCACCATCGAACCGTGTCCAAGGCCCACCCCATCGTCACGGGTAGAAAATGTCAGTCGCCAGTCGAGGGGTTGGATTCGCGAGTCAGCTCGAAGGATAGCCATCGTCTGTGTGTTCATGTATGTTAGCGTAGATCCAAGGAGCTTGTCTCGAGGGACGATTGAACGGTCCGCCATTGGCGGAACAACCGGAGGCTGACCTTTGGGGAGGCGAGAACCGAAGGGTCCTGATTACCGACGAAACGGATCCCTTTGTCCTTGCGGCCGAAGGGGCAATAGATCGTCTTTGTCGGGAAATTTGCCGCGTGTATGGAATGGATCGTGCAAACATCATGTGTTTGCGCTCCCGCTGTTCATTTCCTCGAGAACATTACTATTGAAAACGAGAAATTGACGAAGAAAACGACACCCACGGTACAGCTTTATTGGTCGCGACGCCATCATTTATCTTGCTCTTATCGCTCATTCCCTTCATTCGCGCACCCAACTCTACTACTTTGTACTAATAAAGACGTAGATGTATTAGGTTGTCGGAAAAGTGTCTTTCTTTTACAGACCCGTCTTTTACAACGATGCATCTTTATACAAACATGAGAGCTAATCCGTCGAACGTTGTGATCTTTATTTTGATAGAGCAAAATGGATCAGACGTAATTCGATGAAATAATATAAAACGGAAAATATTGTGTATCCATTATTTTCTTATAAAACTTTATTCAGAGAGAGAAACGAGAAAATTAAAGCCTATTACTAGATATAGATAATAGAAAAAATTTCCTTTATCCGAACGCCATTTATTGCAGCAAAATTTCAGTTCCTATTTGATGAAATCAAGCCCTGCCGATGGAATTCATTTGCCTGAATCTACTGTGTGGGATGTAAAGTCAACGAATACATATACAGAGATACACATATGCAATACAATAAACAGAGGATTAAGAATAACCATCAATCTTCGTTGACATCCATCGACTAAATAAATAGAAAGTCGGACATTTTTAAAACCTGATAATGAAGAATCCTACTATTCCGAAATCAGCATTCTATATTCAGCATTGTATATCGCGCACACTTGAGAAGAATAACTCTAAAGAAATACGTAACCATAGATCAAGAGGACCAGTGATCGTACAACAATATGAACTTCAGCTATACGAGTTATTTGCCTCCCAATGGGCTTAGACAAATGAAGTTGTACTAACTGTTCGATCTTAATCTTGCACGGAATATTCTACAGAATGTTGCAAATAATTTAAGTGCTGACTTATTTTTTAACCACCCAACGATGCAGCTTTTACAGCTACGTATTTCCAAGTGTCGACGAATCAAAGAAGACGAGTTTCCAAGGAAAATGGAGTCGGTGTTCGCACTGCGGTCAGCGGAGTGATGACTCTATCCAATCGACCGGGCCGATTTCTCATCCGTATTCATCCTGTAGCCGTGGGCAGAGCCGCGGCCCAGACCAGGGAAGAAAGAAATGAGCCCGTGGTCGGGGGCAGAGAAGCGCCTATGATTTATGGCCGCCATTACGGTCCTGATAATTATATGCTGCCCTATGGCCGCCCCCTCGTGCACGTCGCACGAAAGAAACGAGAGAGGATCGGTAGATGATATCCTGCCTGCTGACCGGCAATACACAACGACCGTGGCTGTTGCTCGAACTTACGAAACAACCGAACGAACGAAAGCAGCCGGACGCGGCCGGCCGTTCCTTCTGATTGCTTCGATCGTTTTGATACGCTTTGATATTCCAGGAGGGCAAGTATGGGTTTCAACCCTCGGTTCCCAACTCGGCCAAATTGCCGCCGAAGGAGAAAAATTACGCGGCTCGAATTACGCCATGATGCCTGCCATCTGGTGACGATTACCGATCCTCCGCACCGTGGCGCTTGCTACCGATGATTATGGATTTGTTTCCTTGTCTTTATCGGTGCTAGTTCTTGGGCAAGAAATTCTTAGTTCGATACTAACTTACTAGCAACGATACTAGTTGCTAATATTAAATAGAAAAATTCTGTGGTGACGAACGATTTGGAAAATAATTATTTCTACATCGAATGGAAACAATACAGTAAATAAACATCAATACGTAATTGTATTACGTGTGACGACATTCAAGATGAAAGATGTCTATGTTTGATCTCGCTCGTATTACATTGTTAAAGGGTTAAATGTTCGCTGCAAGTAGCGAGTGTCAAGGTTTAAAGAAGGATAAATTTCAACAATTGTTTTTATTGCAAAGCCGCTTCAGGATAGATCTGTTGTTTAAATTGATTTTAAAGAAACTTTTCACAAACTGCTGGAAAGCTAAAGAGGAAATATGTGGGAACAGTTTCAGCACGTCGATAGACGAAAACAATTTTCAGAGATAGCGAGAGAAGAAAGGTAGGCAATGGAGAAAACCAGACTCTTGACCCTCGCAAGACGAAGTATTCGTACGACCGCGAAAATCCCTACTCTCGGCTGTCGGACAATGGTGGTCGTAAATATCGTGTGCAAAGAGGCTGGTAGTTTCTTTACTACTCCCCGAGGACCACTTATTACGTGGATTCCCAGGGCAGAATACAATCATCTAAGTATCTCTCAACGACCATCATCGAATCAAATTCACTGAACTAATGACAGAGTGTCGCGTGCATCGAAGAAAACGGCGGCAAGCTCGACTTATTGCGAAAGATTACAAAGACGGTTTCACCGATCTCGATCTCGTGCACGGACCTTCAACGTCCGAAGTATTCTTCCTTAAAAAACGAAACTTCTACCGAACTTCGGCAGCTGCGGCATTTTGAAACACCCAAATTATGTTCGCTACACCTTTGAAAGTAAGGGTTGCTCGCTACTGTCAACGATTTTTTATCGGAATAAAAATTGTACATTTTTTTAATCCTTCTGTTAGGTTGTCCGAAATGTTTCTTTCGTTTTATAAGGAAATAATAGACGCACAGTGTTTTTTGTTTTATATTAATTTTGTTGAGAATTTTGGATAGCTTAATAGCCGAAATAATGGTATAGGAACGTTAAATTTACATTTAGAATTTATATCAGAATAATTATGTATTTATTTGATAAGTGATCGCAAAGATATTCATCGATACAAACTTGCACGCGTCTCAGCGATTTCTTCCATATTCGACTTAACCGATCAGGTTACGTTCATTCGTTTTCAGCGCACACACATACTTCCACACACTGATATTCACATACAAGTATTACTACTACGCATCTAACCTAGTCTAGCACATACAATTATACATATCTCAATATGTTTATCGAATATAATGATAGAAATAGAAATGGAACACACGTAATTCAATAAAATAATATAAAACAGAAATTCTCGTTCATCTATCATCACCGTATGAAACGAAAGAAACTTTTCGGATAACCTAATACATTCTTTGAATCACTTTCCAACGAGATGAAATCTTCTGTCACTAGAAAATAAAATAAGGAAGAATCGTCATTAATATACATGATTTGTCATCTAAATATTATAGTAGGCTTCTTCTTAAAACATTAGAAGCCTCCCTTCGACTGAAACGAAAGCAAAATTGAAGTACAAAATATTGGAAGGTCCCAGCGGGTTTAAACTCGAATGATTCGAGCACTGTCCATCTACATTTGAACTCGTTCGAATAATGACAAGCTACGAGACGTATCTTACGAAGCGAGAGATTGCAGGCTCGTTCGCAATAAATTAAAAAAAAAAAAAAAAAAAAGGGAAACAGAAAACGCGATTGTCTGTCGAATATAGCGCCAGTAGACGAAGGACGATTACGCAATAAGAGACTCGTTACGCTCGTTGCGACCAGTGAAATATTTTACAGGGACGCGTGAACAGACGAAACAAACACGCCACGGCTGGCTATAAATTACAAGCGCTCTAGAAAAAGACGGAGAGAAATAAAGGTCCATGGTGATTTGCGTTCTCGTGACAGAATTAAGACCGCCAGCATCGTCTGCCTGTGTTCTGGTATTGAGACGTCGCGCGGACGATAACGTGCCGTTACGTCACGCTCTTTCACTTTTACAATAACAAATCGACAGCCCATTGTACATCGAAACATCGACGATGCATCGTCGAACGTACGTACGCGTAAGTACGCGTAAATGTGAACCGCGCGAGCATCGTGATTTGCATAACCAAGCAGACAGACGAGCAGGGGGCCGCCACTGCACACAGAAGCATCGCGTGAAACGTAGCCGGCTACACGTGTAAGCTGTGCAGCGTGGTAAACACGATGTGTACAAGGAATGGCGGAGGATTCATGAGAAACGACCGGGTGGATACCTGTGCTTCTCGCCACGTGGCATTGTTTTGTCCTTATTTCGCGGATGAAGCTTTTCCACTTTATTTATTTTTTTTTTTTTATTTATGTTTGGATTCTGAACTTTAACTACAATTTTAATTTCTGCTTAATGGATTATTGGATTATCGAATTGGTGGGTTATTAATGGCGATTACAGAGAATCAATAAGCTATAAATTTCTCGGTTACTATCGACCTTTCTAGTCCTAGAAATCGTTCTACTGGAAACATCGAATGGTATCTGGAAGCTAAGATTTCGCCGAGCGATACGTAACGTTGTTATTGTTTCTTGCGAGACGAAAGGATCAAATTACACGGACGAACGATAAACTCGCGCGAGAGTAAAATTACCAGGACTGTGGAAACAAGCAATTCTAACTTTCTTCGACATAACCTAATTCATCTCGATAATAATAATATTAATAAACCTCGATGAAGTTTAATATCGCTTAATTGTAATTCTTCCATCGAAATCAATCATCCTACGGAATATCGTACAAAATACTCTCTAATCGCCGTCGGCTCCAGAAGTCTCGCTGACCTCTATATCCATCGAATATAAGAAAGAAGAATCAGGAAAAAGAGGGAGAGACAATGCTGGCCTTGACAATCGAGCGACGAACAGCGCGGTTATTGTTCGCCGCGATGCAATTAGCGCGGCATAAATCACGCGAATAACGAGGCGCGGCGCCCCGAAGGCGTCACACGATGTCGCAAGTGGTAGCGAGAAAGGACGAAAAGGACAGAGGGCAGAAGAACAGACGACGTGGACGTACGGGGGCGGCTGGCGTTCCGTTCGCCAACTGCGCGACGTTCCTTGGGTAGAACTTCCAAACACCAACGACTCTCTCTCCCTCTCTCTTTCTTATTCTTCCTGCGTCTCTGTCTTTACGCGTCCTCTCGCGGTGTTGCCAGAAGGCCCACGCGCCATCCATCTTGCCGCGCGCTACCACCAAAATAACTCGAATTTAAGAAGCTCGCGTTCGAAAACAATACGGGGCGGGTTCTGCGATTGCGTAACGGTATCGTTTTTTCGACGAATTAGCGCGGACCTTCCGCGTTCCACGAACGAGAGATGGATTGAGTTAGCATGTTGTTGATTGTCGGCTCGAAAACTTGAGTAACGTCGCTTTCAAATTGATGGGATTGTCGGAGGAACAGGCTGCTTTGCGAATGATATAGGTGTATTACAGTTGTAATAATTCAGTGGTAAATTATATAGAAGAAATAACGAAGCTACGCGTGCTGAGAGTTTCCCTTTGAAATTAATGCGATTGAATAATCAGAGAAATAGGCCGGTTGATGAACGACCGTGGTAATTCGAGTAATTCGATAATAAATTACCTAAAAGATATAATAGAGGGAATTTCGAGAAAATTGAGGAATATTAAGGCAGGTTATACGCATACAGAGGAAATAAACGCAGATCGGACAATAGAAATCGTGGAGTTACGGTTCACCGAGTATCCTATCGGTTTTTCCCCCTTTTTCCGTCGGAGAAATGAAAAAACCACGTAGATGCCTCTCGGTCAATAGATATCGACGCGTCCCGTTAACCTATTAAAGACACATTTCGAACGCGGATAACGTGCCCTCGCCCCATTGTTCCCCCGGTCGCCTATTTATCGCCTCCCATTGGCTCGGGGCGCGGCGAAATCGCGGCTGAATTTATGCGCATTTAAAAAGCGGTTAGAAACCACGACCACTAAAATAGGGCAGAAAAACGCGTTAAACTCTATATAATTTGGTAGATAATCTGTCGGTGAATTATCGACCACGTGGCCTCTTGGTTTACCATACAGCGTTTCGCTTCTATCGAATTTCGTTACTTTGGTCTTTCCGTCCGAGTCGTTGATTTATCGCGATGGAAAGTATGAGAAATAACAAGGGGGATGTATATTTGACACTGCGTTGCATGGTTCGTTCCCGAAATAAAAATGTTTCGGTAGGACTGACGTTAGAACCTTTCGAGTATCTCCTCGTGAGACCAATAGCTTCGGTTTACGTACGAAGGAACTTGTTAACGAACCGCTTTTCTCCGATTTCTCGCTGAAAGAATCCAACCAAGGGTCGCGCGATAACGAGATGGAGCCAGTTGGGATGAAGTACCTACGTAAATTGAGACTGCAAGGGTTAGCTTCAACAGGGGGTAAAAGCGCTATTATACTTTTAGTCGATCGAAATCTTGTTACGTATTTGAAAATCGTTTATTAATTCTTGTGCTGCATATGCACTTACTTATGATACTTATAAATTATACTTATCTATAATAAGTATTAACTTATTTAACTTACGCCAGAAAAATTACTGAAAATTCTCTACGCGAGAATTGATTGTAATTTCAACAAATAAATAAAAAAAAAAATTCTTGTGCTGTTTGATTCTCTTAACTGTACGATCTTCGGGCTACTTTTGATTTTTGAGAACCGAGCGTATTCCTTCATTTTTAACAAGCTACTTTAGTTTGAAGAAAATAGAAGAAATATCGTTACTGAGAATTATGATTAAAATATTGTCGTTAAGAAAATGTGGTAGTTAAGGCACCAGATTGACCATGCTACGATTTTTAATATCATTTTCTTTAAACGGTCGGCGCATCAAACATAAAAAGAAGGTTAAAAAGGAAACAGCCAAAAGATCTCACAAAGGACATAACCTAACAAACAAACACTCACCACACTGAAGAAATAAATCAATCAAATTCGAAGATAGTATGCCACTGGGGCATAAGTAATGGTAACATAACTAAGCTATAATATTTTACCAAATGTCCTACTGGACAAATTGTAAAATGTAAATAAATAAAAAAAAAGAAAATTTTCTTTAATATTTGAGGAGAATTTATGTATAAAATTAAGATAACAGATTACTTATTTAATTGCCCCAAAAGCTAATTTCCTTTTATAAGGAAATAATAGATGGAACGACATTTTTTGTTTTATATTTTTTTATTGAATTATGTGCGCCACATTTTGTCCCATTACTACGAAATGGGTCATACATAATTTTGTCCTATTACTATACAATGTATCATACATAATTCAATAAGTAATGTAAAACAAGAAATGACACATATAATTCAAAAACATAATTCAATAAAATAATATAGAACAAAAAATGTTGTGTAGCTATTATTTCCTTATAAAACGAAAAGTACTTTTGGGACAACCTGATACGTGATATTATCTTAATTTTATGCATGAATTCTCCTCGAATATTAAAGCTTCTTTTAAACGTTGAAATGGAAATGATATTAAAAATCGTAGCACGGTTAATCTGGTGTCTTAATTACCACATTTTCTCTTAATCCCAATCCCAAGATTTAACCAATACTCGAAGATGGTATCCCGCTGGGGGTAGCCATATTATTTAACAATTAGGTTAGAAAAATTTACCAAATGTCCAGCTGGACAAATAGTAAAGTACAAATCAAATAATTAAAAACAAGAAAAGAGAAGATTTAACCAACAAGTGGGAAAGGAAACAGAGCTGGAACTTTGAGCGAAACTCTGCAGTGTCCCCGAGGAATAAATTCGAGATCGTTCGGGGAGTCACGTTTTCATATCTCGACCTTGAATACGACTCGTTGTCAAGCAAAAATGAGCCGGAAAAAAAGGAAAGAAGCATCGTAGGGAAGAAGAAGGCCGATAGACACCAGCAACACAGAATTTTTCTTCTTCCCTCGTAAACTGTACCGTTGCCTCTGTTTATCCTTTGTAACGAATGAACAGTCCGCGTTCTGGGCAAATCGGGGAAAGTTTGCGCAAGACCATTGTGGGCCTAGGGAGCGAAAAAAGAAAGTTAAAACCTCGTGAGAGCATTGTTGGTTGCGTCACCGGCGGGCTATTCCTCCAACCCTCCCTCTGTCCCCCTCTTTTCTCTTCTTTCGCCCGGAGCCGACGAGGCCTCGTGTATAATATCGAAATTTATGGCACCGGCCGCTCCGGGGCCTTGCGCTGGGTACGCCGTACCATCAAGCTTCTTCTCTTCAGCACCTTCCGTCTGCTTTGCCTTATTCCCTTTGCCCTTTTCCATTCGCTCTTCCTTACGTTTCGCCGTTCAAGCAGCTATTATCGAAACTGAGATCCTGTTTTCGCTCTAACATTGTGCACACGTAGCTTCTTTCTTAAGGCAACGAGGCTCTATTTATGGACGTTCTGCGAAATAGATTTCATTTTCAAGAATCACGGTGCCTTCTATTGCTAAATCGTGCTCGAAGCACGAACATGTTTCTTTACATTTTGAATCATCGACAGGGGCCTTCGTTCTGCGGAATTTTCACGCGACCCACTGTTTTCGATTATACAGGGTGGCTGGTAACTGGTGGTACAAGCGGAAAGGGGGTGATTCTACGTGAAAAAAGAAGTCGAAAATATAGAATAAACATTTTTCGTTCGAGGCTTTGTTCTCGAGAAAATCGACTTTGAATTCTCGCTCGGTACGCCTGCGCTTTACCGCGTCTTATTATAACGGATCTCACTGTAGATCGTTGTCTCGATGGAAAAATTTTTATTCTACATTTTCGACTTCTTTTTTCGCGTAGAATCACCACCAGTTACCAACCACCCTGTATAAGAACAATGACTTTATCTGATAGTTTTGAATTTCGAAAAAACAAGCAAACAAAAGGAAGCTATAAAGACACTACGTACCATGACGATCTTTGCCAAACTAAATGTAATTCGCAATGTAACCAGCTCATCTGAGATACCTACTGTTATTTATCTAACAATTATTTCACATTAATTAAGTTCTTTGAGATATACATATAAACGGAATACTATAAGAAGCTTCCACAAACCATAATAATCGAATCGTTCTTTACCAAATTATCGATCCGAGATGTAGCTTTATACGTAAAAACATTTAACGCGTTCCTGCTTCCGTCGCTAGACCATTCTATCTGGTACAATCGCTTTGTTTACTTCTACAGTCTCTTGGTTGCTCAATCCTCAGTTGCCCAATTCTCGTATATTTTATTTCCGCGTCAGAGAGACAAGCCACTTGCAGGCCAGCGAAAAAGGACATTTATCCTACCAAGAAGCTTTCCTGTTGACAACCATGTTCCTCTCTGTGAAACATCCTCGCCCTTTCACCGAAATCCCAGCCGCGCTTATTAATAACCGAGTCATGAGAATTGGCGCACATGCGGGACAGTTTGCGTGCCAAGGTAATCAGTATAATGATCAGCGGTCGAATTGACGTATCGTCAAGATAATATATATGACGGCACACGGTGGCAGATGTGTTGCACGACGTGACGTGGTCTAACGCGTCATTGATAGCCTTCCGTACCTCCTATTTCCCCTTGATCGGCTCGTCCCCTCCCCCCACTCTCGCTTCCTCTTGCTCGTTGTGTCTGTTTCACTCTATACTGTTCCCCTTCCCAGCAGCCACCCTCCATCAAATTTTCCTATCACCCCCCGTCCGTTCCCTTCATTTCCTGCCTTCGCAACCCTCCCCCACCCCCGATGCCGAGCTGTCACGAACGGAAGGGCCGTAATGCGAGCGAGGGGAACCTCAGCCAACCAGCATCGTGGCTTGTCGACCTAAGAATCGCGCGCGAGCCGCGCCCAGAGTCGATCTTTTCCTCAAAAAAAAAAACCAGCATGGCGTTTTTTTTTCAAATGTCATAAAGCTGGAAGATTGTCGAGATGGCAGATGCTTCTGACGCCTTGAGAAGTAAAATACGGACCGTAGAGTGTTGGGAGCCGGTTAAGTAACGATGAGGACAACTGTATTTTGTTTGTCGAAGGGATTATTGTAATAAAGAGTAAGAGTCGTAAATTCGTGGCAAATAAATTTTTGTACTTTTAGATCCGAAGGCTTTGTCTTCCGCGTACGACTATTACCGAAGTATCACACAGAGACACGTAACTGAATGACGATCGAGACGAGGGTTCTCGTACGTGGTAGTTTCTAGTTACTTCTTACTGTCATTCGTTTCCATTTCTCGCTTCTCGCTACGTATTTTGATGGGCAGAAGATTGCTGCAGACTTTAATTACGCGATAGCCAACTAGACCTTCTTTATGAAGGCACGAGAGACGAGTCGATGACTTGATCATTCGATAGAAGAATTTCCTGCAATATCAAAATCCTACAATAGAACGTATATCATTTACTCAGTCTGTAGCGCATAAAACGCTTATAAACGGAAAGAAGTCGGTCGAGCTGCAAGAAATCAAACCGGATAAATCGTTTCGTTTCACGGTTTTTCCACGGCAGATCGATTTTATTTGGCGAGACGAACGATTAATCTACTGGTGGCGCGAACGCAGAACGATCTCGCGGCTCTCTTGATCGAGCGCCAATTATCGGCATTTAATCAAAATGACCGGCCATTAAGGTATCTAGGTAAGCGATCTAGGCTCGCGGACAAACTAGCCGGAGGAATGTTTCCTGGGAAGCTCGTTCCACGCGCAGTGGCGCGGTGGTCGACAGCGAGGCATCCGATCGGCACGTCGATGAAATTTGTTGACGCGCCGGAAGAAAAACGGCATTGTGACGCGCTGTCGAGCGGTCGGCGCTATGGCCGCCTTCGTAACACAACAAGAACCAACCGACCAATTGCAGCTAACGCTGGAATCCGTGTTTTTGCGTGGACCCCACGGCCCGACCTGGAATCCGCCGCGGAACAATTACAATTAAAGAGCGGTTAGCGAATTATCGAATGACCATGGCACGCGGCGCACCACGCAGCCTGATCGTGCGCCCGCACTTTTCGAGGAAACGGTAATTCTTGCGTCGTCGTTAGTCTTGCAAGGACTGTTGAGAAAGCGCGTGTATCCAGTGGTCGAGTGAGCGAAACTTCTTCCAGTTTCTTTAATCATCGCGATAGGCGACACGGCTATTTCTGTTCTTTTATTTTTAAGTTGGTATTGGGCATCGAAAGGTTATGTTGTTATCACAAACTTTGTTTGGCTGAAGATGTCGTGCAACTGGGGAAATTGATTGATGGAGAAGTGAAGATATCGTTTCTTGTTTGTGGTAAGATGTAAGTTGGCAGTTGACAAGTTAACCTCTCCTAGTTTCTTGAATCGGCGTGATAGGCGACACGGGTATTTCTGTTCTTTTATTTTTAAGTTGGTATTGGGCATCGAAAGGTTATGTTGTTATCACAAACTTTGTTTGGCTGAAGATGTCATGCAACTGGGGAAATTGATTGGTAGAGAAGTGAAGATATCGTTTCTTGCTTGTGGTAAGATGGAAATTGACAAGTTTTCTGTCGGAATTGACAGAAATGAAATTTGCAGTATCGAAACGACGGACTCGCAAGAAGTTTTATAAATTGTTTTCAAAAAATATTCACATTTACATTTCGCTGAAAAGTTATCTTCCTTGGAAATAATAGCTGCAGACTTCTAAGAAACGAATCGATATTTAGTTTCTGCGACGTCTTTCGCGTGAAAGGAAATTCGAGAAAGGAACGTGGGAAGAAGTTGGCTATCCATGGCATCGCTAATTGTACAGAACGAGTGAAGACCAACGTATTGCGTAAACACGCAGAAGTAGCGGAAAACGTGAAAGCGGCCAAACGATTAATTTATTTCCAGGCAATCTACCACGGTCTTGTTACAATTATCATAAAACTACGAAAAGAGGAACACGCTAATAATACGAAGAAATTTACTCGCCAAGAAGACTATAAATTAACGATTCGACCATACGACAGAAAGCAATTTCATCGATTATTCTCGCTATCTTCATTACGTTAATTCCTGATTTCTTCGATTTTCTCGAACGAAAAAATCTATCGCCAGACGATCGATCGCGTTAAAACAGACCCAAATAGAGTGCGACGGCAGCCACGTGTTACGAAGCAGACGCACCCGCGCCAATAACGATTAATCTTTCAGCGACTTCGATTCCCGCTACCTGTGCAATTTATTCGTTCTTCGATTCGCTTAGCGCGACCGCGTTCGTTTATTTTTACGGGGCGCGGCTTTCGATTTCATCGGGCGGACGTGTTAGCGGAAGATACCCCCCCGGGAAACGAAAATCGGGGGAAAAAAGCGGATGAAAAATAGTAGGAAAGAAAATAGAATGAATGAGAAAGGAAAAAAGAGGAACGAGGAAAAATCAGATAACTTCGTCGATGTTGGAACGTTTCATCGATAGCGGCGGCAATTTTGATGAATAAGCAGGAATTCGGTAACGAATTTTGGCGGCAGCATTGATCAACCGTTACCGAGGCTATCGTAATGTGACACTCGAAGCGTGTCGCTTGTTGCGGCAGCGGCGTTAATTTAAACGTCACGTTATCTGCGCGTACGTCGCGCATTTTATCATAACGTTGCGGCCAGTCGATGCACCGTTCAAGCGAATTTCGTGTCGTTTCTTGGCGACGTTCAAGGCCTGTCGCTAGCCGCTCTCCAATATTTTCCTCTGCTAAATTATTCAACGAGTGACCTGTTGTACGTAAACACGACCGTGCACCCTCTGCCTTCCCTTTAATTCGACTGACACGCGGCTCGTTCGTCGTATTTTACGTCGCTCCTTCTTATCCCATTTTAATATTAATTAAGGATAGTGTAAATTGTTACGTCTTTAGTAAATCGACAGTTTTATAGATTTGGACGCATCGTCGTAGAACAGAGTGGATAATTAAGTGCTTGAGTAGAGAGCGAGGATATATCGTTGAACCTTCCTTATATTCGTTAAGGAAGGAGAAATGATATTTTTAATATTAGCGATAATATTCGAGATTTTCACATACCATTAAGAAATCTTCAGAGTTAATGACAGGAATCTAATTACGGTATAGCGAGAGTGTACAATAAGTTTGAGATTATTCGTAGAAGAATATTCTGAAATCTTCGCCAAGTCCATAGAAAAACGAGTGGAATTTAAATATTAGCCACGCGTGATTACTATTCGACGCGTTCTAAGAAAAACGATTTTGTTTGAAAAATCGGTGAAACGTAAGAATGCCGTCGTGCAGGCGTCCAATTCGCGCGGCTGGATTACACGGTTGGAAGTGTTAGAGCGATAAATTGCGGGAGACGGCCGGCCAAATTAATTAGTTTCCCGGTGAATCAGAACTGCGAATTATATTTAGCGAGACGCGCGACGCTCATTGTTGTCGCGAGCGTCGAATTCCGTGTGCGGCCTGTTTCTCGAGCAAACAAATCCACGATTCGAAACTCGCTGGTTTCGCGTCCGTCTCGAATCGAAGGCTCGTTGAGATTCGACCGACGGACAGCCGTGGAATTTCAGCCGGCATTTCTCCCCTCTTAGGACCACACCGGTCGCATTCTCCGGTGGATAATTCGTAAAAAGCCAGGCGATGCTCGCGAAACCGGATCTCCATCGCGTTATTGCGGCAATTCGGTTGGCTGCGCGTCGTTTTATTAGCGTTCGCGCTCGATATCCGAAGGGAGGCCGCGAGAACCGGTGCACCGCTGCTGTTTTTCGCCGGTGCACGTGACACGATCCGCGTACTTCCACGAATCGTGAAATCTACGCTCGAGAAACGAGACACGACGACTCAATCCTGGTGGCAAAAGCTCCAGGAAATCTCGTTCGTTTCCAAAGATCGGTGCGAGTTACACGTGTCGAGGTGGCAGTTTCGACGACGTGCAACCGTGCACGCTGTGAATAAAAACACGCTAAGGATCGCTACGGTTCGCGTTGACGACGAAGACGAGGAAGGGGAAGGAGAAAAGAAACGGAGAATCGAAGAACGAGCGGTGAAAAATGAGGAAGAATGGGAGTGAACGCCGCTCACCTCCGTCGCTTCTTTTTCCGTCGCCTCCGTCGGCGAGGTCTCCTCCTGGTTTCCCCCCTGTGCAAGGGGGTAGCTAGGTTCCCCTGTAGTTTCAGGGCCGTTGCTGCTACGCTGGCCCCGGTTTCCCCCTCTGCCTGGCTTCTTCCCTGCACCGGGGGCCTTGTTGTCCGTGCCCCGGCGCTGGGCTCCGTCGTGGCTGGTTCTTCCCTCCACGCACCGGCACCTCCTCGGGCAGCCCCGTGGCCCTAGTCGTGCTCGTGGTCGTGGTCCTGGCAGACCGAACGTGAACACGTACAGTCACCGAGCCAGCCAGCACCGAATTATTTGGCCTCGAGTGGAAACGACCCGACACCGTCCACCAAACATGTGTCCTTCGTGGAAACTTACTCTGCTCTACGACGCGAAGCGACCATTCGAGTCCAATCACCATCACCCTTCTCTCACACGAGCCTGTTCGCTACCACCGTTTCACAGAATCCGCGACCGGTGCCGTATTCTCAAATACGCGTGTCACTTCTCAGTGTTCTTCTTCGCGTCCTTTACGCCCGCACACTAACAAAAACCACTCGACCTACTCGCGTCAACGTTTCGCATAAAATCCCACTGAGTAAACGGTCGTGGAACGTTTAACGTATCGCGAGTGCCAGCCACAGCCAAGCCGTCTGCCGATGAATAACAATAAAAAATAAGCGAGCGATTGCCTTAGCGAGTCATGAACCCCACTGGTTCATTCGATCGTATTTCGTGTTCGATTCTGAGGCGAATGCAGCTGGTTGGATCCGCGAAGCCTGTCGATGCAACAACATCCGCCGGCGTCGCGACAGATAAAAGAAGATTTTCTGTTCGCCAAGTGGTAGACACACCGCGTCAACTCTCCTCCAATGACTTCACCGTGTGCTGCCTCAGAGCGCCGTACGATCGTCTCTGTTAACTGGACGCACTTCCCTCTGTAGAGACTCGGACACACCAGCGATAGGCTGGATTCAGCGGACGTTTTTTCTCCGGGCGATCATGTCGCACGTGCACACCGTGGTCGCGATACGATCGTGGAGCGTGTGCTTCGAAATGATCGTTGTTCGTCACCGATGACGGAACGATACTCGCGGCGGCATTATTCCGTCGACGATCGACGCGCGATTCAGCTGGTACGATAGCGTTGGCCAGCGTCGGGTGGGCCGCGCGTTCCTCGATTTTCATGGAAAACCGCGGACCTGGGGCTTGCGCTGCGCGTGTATATCTGAACCGAGAGATGCGACCACTCTGGTCCGCGAATTCCGGCCGTTCGGTTTCGCAGCCTCCGACCGGCGGGACCAGAGCGCCGCGACGCGAGGCGCCCTGTGCACATGCGTTGAGCTACGCTCTTCGTCTATGTCTCTCTCTGTCTTCTTCTAACTCTGCCCCTGTACACCCGCGTCCGCCGATCTCCTTCTCTCGCTCCTCTCTCTACGCCCCCGTGATCCAACACGACGGTGGTTGCGTATATCCAGCCCTCCCTCTTCTTCCTTTTCTCTTTGTCTTCGTCACGCTTGCTCGCTCTCTTTCTCTCCTTTGCTTCCTCGTCTTCCTTGTCTGCTTTACACTTTCTCCCGCGAACAGAGAATCTCCTCTGCTCCGCCGATGAATCGTATCCTATCGTTGCTGCTTTTCACTCGCTCGTTTGCTATGTACGTCCCTCCCTCGATTCGATTATGGAAGGAGGATCGAGGGTTGCGAACCGCTGTCACGCTGCTTCTTTCTGCGTCAACAAAGGGACGCGTACGCTCGATAACATTTGATCGCCCGTATTCCACCAGTCGTTACCCGTATTCGTTTCCAACCGGACCAAATAAATTTGAGAGTCGATGAGGAAACCGAACGCCTAAGAGACGAACGATGAATGTGTACGAGAGGATGCGTAGCATAGCTTTGTCGAAGAGCCAGATTTCACCGATACTTGGTGTACGTTTTTTTAAAGAAGAAAATTACGTCTTTCTTTCTGGAATATACATATTTGACGAACGCTTTCCTGTGATTTGTTTTCGTTATGCAAATAGAAACTGATCGATCTGTCGGCCAGTTTTCAGCGGAGCGTTGGTTGAAACGCGAAGGTTAATCGATTAATTTACTTCGGTCCGCGGCGCCGATATTTCGCCCGTATCAATTCCATCTTTCATTCGCTTTATCCGCTGTAGACGTTATCTCCGACTATATAATTCGTATCAGGGAAAAATAGAAAACATCGACTTTCCCACCGCTCCACCCACATAATCGTTTCCCCTTCTAAAAACCACCCTGTACACGCCGCGGTTGCCCGGCGTGCTTTTAAAAACTGGCAAATTCCGGCCAGTCCGGCTTCGTAAAATATTGCCTCTGAAACTTCGATGTATGTACAGGCTATTTCAAAAAAAACCAGTGTTACTCCATCGAAACGAGCTTTCGGACGCGGTAGACTCGCGAAACTACGAGCGAAACGAGAGATTCGAAATGGAAAACGGCGTGGAGTGTGGAGCGATCGGCGCGGCCGACGCACCACGTGCCACGACGAGGTGGCCGTACGCGAACCGAATTGAATGCGAGTCTCTGGAACCTCGGCGAGACGTGCACGGCCTACGAGCGCGAGGATCGCGCGGAAAATCGCAGAAAATCCGTGTTCGGTCCGACGGAACTCATCGACGGATCCGGCCGTCAATCTTTTCGCGGCCATCGTGAAGTTATCGAGCGACCAGTGCCGGCGTATCGCCAACAGAAGCGCGTGGATACTCGCCCTGTCCGTAACGCCCTACCAGGCAGCAAATGATATAAATAAGCGAGCACGCCATCGACGTACAGCCGATGAAATCATGCTCGATTCACCTGCGTGTAATGCTGATTGAATGGAAACTGATAATTTCGGGCTGGTTGACGTGGCAGAGGTTGTTGAGCTTCGTTCGTGAAAAGTCGCAGAATTGTAGGTTAGGTTTGCAGTAATTGCTTAGGAGAATTATATTGAGGTAGCTTTAGAGTTAATATCGGTAACAAAAAGCGTTGATCCAATATGTCATTTTCATGTTTATATTCATTGTTTACGTTTGTATCTATTTTTTTAACGATCACCTTGAATTTTTGTTATAATATCGTACGAATGACGTTCAACCTATAAACACTAGAACTGTTTTATTTTTGTTTGCTTGGTTGACACGGAAAGATCAGACGGGTTATTTTGAAAAGTAGTCAGTTCGAAGATTATATTTCACTAACGAGTACAATTGTTTGCAAGTTTCTGCATTTCAAGCCAGAATAACCGTATTTCGATGATAGGTTTAAAACGATGGCTGTTTTTAAAATAACCGAAGCGTATTTAAGAGAAATATCAAGAGAAATGAACTTCTAATATCAATTTATTCGTCAAACACCATAGACACCTTGCAAAAAAGACTAAACCTGCACAGTCGCATCTACCGAAGAACCACCATCGCACGTGTTTCACATATATCGTCTTACAAGGACACACCTACGCGTGTAAACGTGACTTTTGAAAAGTCAGTTCGAAGATTACATTTCATTAACAGATACAATTGTTTTCAAATTTCTGCGTTTCAAACGAGAATAACCGTATTCCGATGATAGGTTTAAAACGATGACTGTTTTTAAAATAACTGAACCGTATTTAAGAGAAATGTCAGAAGAAACTTCTAATATCAACTTATTCGTCAAACGACGTAGCCACTGTCACGTAGGAGACACAAGAAATTACGAAAATGATAGATCGCCGGTGATCTCGTCGCGTCGCGTCGCAGTTCGAACGTTTCACAAATGAGGCGAAGAAATTGAACTTTGTTTATGATAATAGAATTTATTATACAAATCCACCAAAGTTACTGCTCAAAGCGTTACAACAGACTGATCCCGAGCGCTTATTTGGGAGGGTTTTTACACTGAGGTTTTGGTCCCCCTGGTGTACACAGAGGCAGCTATTCCGTTACTATTTGGTTATTGTTTTGATGGCTGTGGCATGCATGTGTTAGGCTATCGTATTACAGTTTCTGAGCGTGTGGCCTCCTTGAGCGCGTGACAACACCTTGCAAAAAACGTTAAACCTGCAGTCTCGCCGCCATCGCTCGTGTTTCTCATGTATCGTCTTACAAGGACACACCTATGCATGAAAACATGACTTTGAAAAGTAGTCACATCAGTTCGAAGATTATATTTCGCTAACGGATACAATTGTTTCCAAGTTTCTGGATTTCGAACGAGAATAACCGTATTTCGATGATCGGTTTAAAACGATGGCTGTTTTCAAAATAACTGAAGCGTATTTAAGAGAAATATCACGAGAAAGGAACTTCTAACATCAATTTATTCGTCAAACACCATAGACACCTTGCAAAAAAGACTAAACCTGCAGTCTCGTCTACCGAAGAACCACCATCGCGCGTGTTTCACATATATCGTTTTACAAGACACGCGTATGCATGGAAACGTGACTTTACGACACGAAACAGCCATACCTGCTGCTATTGAATGAACCTTGGCTAACGACAAACAGTACGTTAATAGAAACACCGAAGCCAGCCAGCGTTGGTGCCGTTAGAAGCAAAATACCGAGATTCCTGCTAATAACGTCCCTAATAACTTTAACAACATAACGTCGGTTGCGTATACTCGATGTGATCGAGGTACGAGGCGTAAAATTGCGCTGCGAAACGCGATCGTTTCCTTCGCAAAGCGCGACGAACCGTTGGCACACGGTTGATAGGAAAATTCCCGTGTGCCAAGGCGTTTCTAATTACCAGATGTACATCGTCGTTTGTATCACGCTCCAGAGGGTATCAACACTTACCGGCATCACCGTGAACGACGCGTTCGCGTAGGAGAAACGTCAAAGCGCTCTTACCTGCAACAGTTAGAAGAGAAGATTTTGATTAATTAGTGGCGAGCGGTTTGCCAGGCGGCAATTAATTGCAAAGATATCGCGAGATAAGAAGGACAGCGTACGCGGAATGCGTTATTAAAGAGTGCATCGCGTTATAAATATTAATCGACATGTGCCGGCAGCACCGGGTTCGGCGAAATTTCTCTGGGCTATTACTGCACGCACTCGGTTACATCACGTATCGCAACTGTTAATTACTTGTTTAGGAAACTAAAGTCTTATCTCCCTCTCTCTCTCTCTCTCTCTTTCTATCGCCTTGCACGCGGCGTTCCGTTAATTGATCGTCAAATGCGTGACTGCGCCCACAAGTTATAGCTACAAGAAAGCGTATCCTTGGCTGCGCCTAATTGAAACCCGTGAACACCTCCGGAACACTGGTGTTCTGCTGTGAAGTTTGCTGCGCTGCGCTGCAAGCAATGCGCGGATCTCGTGATGTGTACATATGTTCATGATAGAATCGACGTTTGATATTTAGAATGGAATTACCATGTACTTTGTGATTTGATATTATTCTTGCGTGTTTTGTCGAACGGTTTCAACGAAGAACGTATTATTCGATAGGAAATAAACCGAGTGAATTTTTGTTACAAAATACAAATATTCTTCCGTTCTTCCGTGTGATCGGCAAGATACGTCGAAAATAGACCGTAAGTAGCTTTATCTTTCTTATTGATCGAAGCAAAATGAATTGTCTCGGGACGAAGAATGGCAGTGGAGGAGAAACAAGAGCGTCTCACTGTTAATTAATCAATCACGATCGGTAGCCTTCGAGTAACAGCGTTCCATGACCTTCCAATGAAATTTACGGCGAAACATCACCAAGCCCAGCGCCATATTTAAGATGACACGCCCTTCTTCGTCAGCCAGCGCAAAAGAAACAGAAGAAGCCATCGTCTCGTGATTGACTCGGGCAAATCGAGGAACGGTCACATTTAATTAGCAGTCGGGACGGTTTCAACAGGATCGAGTTAATACGCCTAATAAATAAGTGGGTCGCGAAGAGCGTATTAGGCGGTGCTAACACGGCGGTGGCCACCACGCTATTTCCGGCCCGACTAGCCGCAGACGAAGAGGAGAGCGCGCGAAGATTTAAAGGGCGGTTCAAAAGCGCTAAATTTTCGGCGGCGCGTAATCGCAGCGCGGATCGCGAGAAATTAACGGGACGCTAAGTTGCGGAGCGCTAGGTGGCAGTGGCGGAATCGCAACGCTGGCTGCCAACGGAAGTTGCACCGTGTACGACCGCGATCCGCAACGAGACCACGAGAACGAGGGAACGAGAATGCTGGATGGAAGGAGGAAGAGAGAGAGAGAGACATCAGACAACGGGCAACGGCCGTGAAACAAAGCAGAAGCCGCTGCCCGTGTAATTGGACTCGCCGGGAGGACAACGATTCTCCCTTTAAGAAGCTGCCAGACTGCCGCGGTTCCCTTCTTTTTCAGCCGCTAATCCAGACTTTTAATCGGTGCTGCGCACGTACTTCGGCTTCAGGGATGTCGCCTTTGCTAAATGTTTCAGATCGATGCCCCAGGAATGTTGATTCCTTCGGATTATTTCCAGCGACGGGATAAATAGACAGCAGGATTAATGGGATGAGAATCTTAAAATGGAATTGCCAAGTAGAGTAGAAGTCCGTTTGTTGGAAATTCAATTTTAGCGTATTCCTGTCTATTATGTCAATTCATCTGAACGTGAATTTCTATCACACGAGGAAAAATCATAGGTGGGATGAATTTCCATTATGTGAAGTTCGGTGACAGAATTTGAATGATTCTGTACACGATTTCGATGGGTTCTACTAGAAACTTCTGCTATATAAACTACAGATACCTACATGAATCATATTCGTGTTGTGTCGTACGACTAAACTCCACGGATTTAGATAAATGAAATTCTACGATAAATTTGATTTCATTTACATATTGAGAGTTAGAAAAATAGCCTCCAGTTTCTAGCAATTTGTTACAAGTACATCTTGCATTTTCTTCGTTGCTTGATTTATTTATTCAGAGCCAAAAAATGCCTCCCTTTCAAATGAGAATTTTGACGTGATAGAAACTACAGAGAACGATATCACGCAGGGAAAAAATGGCTCGTAGTCCTGCTAATGAACAAAACATAAACTGCTGGTCGAGTAACTCGATAAATAAACTTGTAGCAGCTCGACCCCGACGCCAGAGAGATTACCGCAACGCAAATGGCGTCGGTAGCCCGGTGACCGTCAAAACGGCAGCTGACTGTTCATTCGTCGAGTTACACGACGATCGTACAGTGATAGGCAGAGAAAGAGAGAGAGAGAGAGAGAGAGAGAGAGAAAGAAAAAAGAAAGAAAAGGGACAAAAGAAAGAGGGCCAACGAGCTTAGCCAGATCGTCGACTAACACTCGGCCGCGCAGACACGCACTGAAGCGGTCCCCTTCGGCAATCAGTGACCTCTTCCTCCTACTTCTTCGCAAGCCAGTCGTATCTCACGATCGTAGATAGGTTCGGTAGTGGTCCGCAAATGGTGGACGCTTGCGTGAGCGTGTGCCAGCAGATCTACGTGACCCAGTTCGCTGATGGATCGCGTGATATCCGCGTGGACCATGTTCGGGTAGACTCGTGTCCTTTTGATCCTCGTAGCCTTACGCGGACGCTCGAAACTCGATGCTACGATGTTTTTTTACGATTCGACTTTTAGAACGGCGGACGATTATCCAACTGGCGACTTCCTTTTTCGTATAAGAACCGCGGTACACGTAGGAACAAAATCGAAGGGGCAAAGAATTCGACAGCCACTTCAAATGATTTATCGCGATCATTCGAGACTTTTTACGCTTCCATCGTGCTCGGAACATAGCCTAAAGACGGAGGAACGTAATTTTAGGTAGCTAAAAACAGTGGCCAAGATAATACATCTCCCTTGCACCAAGCCAAACAATGCCTCGTCTTTTGAAACAACAAACTCGACAGAAGCGCTGGAGCATCGAGCATATAGCGAAGGCTACAATCCAGAACGGCCACGCAACGAATTCTTCATCAGGCATTCGGAGCATACCCCCAAGAATAGAACAGCAAGTACGAGTTCCGAGCAGCGAGTCGACACCGGCCGCATCCTGCAATCGAACCTACAGCGAAGTGCTGGACACGCTCTGTCGGTCCGTGGAAGCCGGAAGACCGAGCCCACCGTGAAGCGAGGAAACACGGTGGAGTATCGCGAAAGACGGCCGGTAGGAAGCTCGTTTCCTCGTGGCTGATCGTGGACGTCTCGCGAGCTGTAGTTAGACGCGCGAGGGGGAAATTCAACCCCGACACAGGCAAACTCTCTGCGGGAGTAACCGGAGAGAAGTTTTGGGCCGGAGAGCGTGACGGGGGTGGAACGAAGGGTGGCATGCCACGAACGGAACGACGCCGAAGGAGGAGCGGAGAACGCGCGCGAGAAAGAGACAGAAGGAAGCAGAGAGAGAAAGAGAGAGAGGGTGAGAGTGAGAGGTACGCTGGCAGCTAAGGGGGCACGAGGGGATGAGCTAGAGTTGGAGCGATGGCAGAGTATTGATTTAGTGGGTTTCACCGTCTCCTTCTATTTGTCTCTCTCGTTCTACATCTCCGCGTCTCCGGCGTCTCTGCACAAGCTACGAGGGCGCATCGGCTCTCTCGTTGTTTCAGGGCTTCGATTTCTTGCCTTTCGGGCTACAAGCCGTGAGCACTGCCGCTTTTTTCCCCTCTTTTTCTTGTCGTTCAAAGGAAAACGCTCGGTTTTCCGAATGGAAATTGCTTGGATTGAGACAGAGGGACGAAATACATGTTCCTCGTCCCCGATTTTTTAGCACTGGCTGAGCTCTGTTTTTCTAGCCGCTTTTTTTTTTTCGAAGAACGTTTGGGTGGAAAGAGATATGAGATTGAATGGTCCACGCTATTGGATGGTCGTGTGAAACGCAACGGTTGCACGGAGGCAAATGGTTTTTTTTATAAAATTCTCACGTCAGTTTGAACACGCATGTGATATTCAGTTTGAAGGAACATAATGTTAGAAG
Organism: Bombus vosnesenskii; assembly: GCF_011952255.1. NCBI lineage: Eukaryota > Metazoa > Arthropoda > Insecta > Hymenoptera > Apidae > Bombus > Bombus vosnesenskii. Next base: position 605,168 of record NW_022884342.1, read on the forward strand.
AATAGTCTCCTTCATTCTGGTTAGAAATATGCTCGTTATTATTACGTATTAATATTAGAAGAATTAGAATTGGAATTAGAATTTTACGTATATTGTACTGTAACCTATTGATGTGTAATCGTCAGTTGCTTTCTTCGTTTTCTATTCAATTTCCAATTTCATCCGACGGTTCGTTCGTCATATTCAAACGAGGAGGTGATTTTTAATAATAATAATCGAGTATAGTCCATCGGTCGATGTTTCTTACGCGAACGAAGAATGAAATACAACGCTATACGTATGCACGTGTGCACTGCGTGTCGAGCATCGTCTTCGCGGATCCTTCAGTCCCTTCCGCGTTTCCGCTTTCAACACACGTAGCCGAACAACGTTCTTCGCTTTGACTCTCTCTCGTCGTGAATAAAATAGAAGCTGAGGATTTCCGTGTTGACATCGGTGCCGATCGTGTCTCGCTCGATCGAACGGAAAACCGACGAAATCACTCTATTTCCGTGTTTTTCTCAAAAAAAAAAAAAAAAAAAAGCAAATAACCACAGTCACCCGTAACTGTGCCAGCCAATTAAAAATTCTAATATTTTCTTAATTTAAGAAAAATTATTCTCAAAAAATATACGAACCTTCAAGTATTCAAAAAAATGTGGAAATATTTTTGAAATATTCTGAAAATATTTCTCGCGCTTTTTATAATTTGGGATATTTAAAAATTCTATAGAAATGTGCAATTCTTTGATTACAAAAGCACGTAGAGATATTAAAACGCCGTAACAAGGGATTAAATTAACGAAACCTAACCTAAAACTACTAACCGGAGAGTTAATAATTGACGAGTATCATAATTTCTTTATTTAGCGGTCCCCTATTACGTTATTTTATTCCAAAATACCTCCATTGAAACTAAAATGCAGGATATTTACACGTGCAAGGATTAAAACCGACCTACTTGAAACTGATCTGTCTCTTAACTTGTGATTCTGCGGTTAGAGAAATTTCTGGCAAAGATGTTCCATTAATAGATTAGCAACGATGTACGAACGTACGATTCGATAAAATAGCATTTCTCGCGACACGCATTCGAATCGCAAGGACGTCCCGTATAAAACTTCTTCTGCCACTTTAGCGACAAATATTGATTCAGACATTTGACAAATATCCGACTGGTTTATTCAGGTGAACCGATCGACAAGGGGCCCGGCGTCGACAGACGCGAAACGAGGTGGCGCGCGAATCGATCGAAAAACAGGCCGGTCGGAAGCTCGTGGCAATTTCATTGAATTCGAACAATTATCGCGGCAATGCTGCCGCCGGTTTTGCCGCTTCCGCGTGTTCCTCTCGCTTCCGTCCTGTCGCCAATTTTACTTTCGTTGCGACGCCCATGTTTAATCGCCATCATTAAACATGGAGGAATTTCGATTTCGCAAGAGGCAGCTCGTTAACACCACTTTGACGTAATTTTTGCTGCTTATCGTCCGCGTTCTTAATGTTAATGAACGTGCAGTTTTGCCTGCGAGACATCTGTCATCGTAAATCTTCGATATGTTTGACATCCGTCTTTGATTATCACTACGTTTGCGATCGCGAAAACGAAACATATTTCTCCAAACGCTAAATGTAGAAATGCTTTTTTTAGGTTAGAATATCTGCGAAAGTAGCGAGAACCGAAGAAATTTCCAGCCTTCCTGGAACCTATAAATCTGCATGGAATCAAAGGTCTTTTACGTGTTCGACAACGATCAGGAAGGAAGCTGCGATGGCTAGGGAACAGCGAAAGGCAAACGCATGGCGCATGAGCCGCGTGGCATCATAAAACTGAATCGTCGACAGCTTAATTACCGTCGTGCCCGATTAACAGCGCAATTAATAATCCGATAGTCGCGGCGGTTCGAATCAATTAAACCTCTCGGCATCGCAGTGGTGTAGGAGAGGAGAGGGATGGAAATGCAGAAATCGAGAGACACAGAGACCATCCTTGCGTCTCTATAGGAAAATTCATTTCCACGTAAAGGAATTACAAATTGAAGAGATGTAAAAGAGCAATGAAGAAACGTAGAGGAAATAGGGAACAGAGATAAAAGGAAATTCGTGCGTAATCACGCAACGATCTAATTAATAATCTTTCGACTATAACAACCGCGTAACTGCTTAGGTTACACGAGAAGGGAAACCGAGATACTATCTCTATATAGTTAAGAGGTGTTTACAAGTTCAGGCAGGGAATCTGTGGGTAAGTGGTAGAGAAGATGGCAGTAAATATTCCTTGGGTATCTCTCTCTTTTCTCTGCCGTTCCTTCGCGCTCTCTCTTCTCCGCTACTTCTCCGCATATACTCGTTTTCTCCGGTTTCCTGCCCTCGTCCTCACCCCACTGACCCCCTGTTTGGCCCGGTGAGCTAACCGAGCTACTCTTCGCGTCGCGGAATTCCAATTTACCCTGTTCGAGGAACTCTTCCGCTTCGATCGACCGGCCAAAGCGCATCTCAAAACGAAAACATTCAATTCGACGCCATCCCCGCTACTACCCGCCATTACTCTTCCCTTTTCTCCGCGATTAAATTTCTAACCCCGTTCTAGAAAGGGGTGTCACCCTTGTTACTTTACTAGAATTTGTTCAGTGCTTTATTCTGTTTTTTTTTTCTTATATATTTGTTTTATTTACGTCGTTTGTAATGTTCGTGGTTTTTTGTAATGCAATGGGTAGATTGAGTTATGGTATTTTTTTTTTTTTTTTTTTTTAGGTAATTATACGGACATGTACAACGACGGATATAAGTGTTACGTCTACTGATATTTCATAGAAATTGCGCGTTTTATTTCGTCATCAATTTTGTTCCGTTTATAAAAATTCTTTTAGTGCGAATTTGTTACTTCATTCTCATGTTGTAACAAGTATGTATTGTATACTTGTATTGTATTGTATTGTATTATAATGTATTGTATGTATTGTAATATAATATTAATAATATAATATTGTGCATATTGTAAAATACCGTGTAAAATAAAGATTGGTAGTTTTGCAATAATGTAACGAGTAAGTGCATCTGCACTTATGGCTTGTAGTGTACATCCAAACCTAATAATTCCTAACCTAATTCCTAAATTAAGGTCAATTTACAGAAAAATATATATTTTTGCGTTAATGGAGACTGAGGAGAATAGGAAGGTTTCTAGGAAAATGATAGCAAAGAAAAGAAATAAGAAGAAAAATAAGAGAAGTAAGAGTTTCATCTAAAATGAAATTGTTTCTGTTGCTGGACATCTCGCAAGGGTTGTCGTATATAATTGTAAAATACCATATAAAAATAATGTATAATGTACAATGTACTATATAAAATAAAGATTGTTTGTTTTGCAATAATGTAACGAGTAAGTGCATCTGCACTTATGGCTTGTAGTGTATATCCAAACCTAATAATTCCTAACCTAATTCCTAAATTAAGGTCAATTTACAGAAAAATATATATTTTTTGCGTTAATGGAGACTGAGGAGAATAGGTTTCTAGGAAAATGATAGTAAGGGAAAGAAATAAGAAGAAAAATAAGAGAAGTAAGAGTTTCATCTAAAATGAAATTGTTTCTATTGCTGGACATCTCGCAAGGGTTGTCGTATATAATTGTAAAATACCATATAAAGATAATGTATAATGTACAATGTACTATATAAAATAAAGATTGGTAGTTTTGCAATAAATGTAACGAGTAAGTGCATCTGCACTTATGGCTTGTAGTGTACATTCAAACCTAATAATTCCTAACCTAATTCCTAAATTAAGGTCAATTTACAGAAAAATATATATTTTTTGCGTTAATGGAGACTGAGGAGAATAGGAAGGTTTCTAGGAAAATGATAGCAAAGAAAAGAAATAAGAAGAAAAATAAGAGAATTAAGAGTTTCATCTAAAGATGAGATCGTTTCTGTTGCTGGACATCTCGCAGGGGTTGTCCCTCTTCCAATCAAAGTTCTTTCCGTGTCACGGAATTTCAATTTACCCTCGTCTCGCGTTTCCTCCCCGTCACGTTTGTAAGCGAACGTTCTGAAGGAAAACATTCGATTGATTGCGTTCTCCCTTTGATTCGTTCCTCGTTTCTCTGACCCTCTGGCCACGGAGGGGGAAAACAACCACTCAATTGCATCCAGAAACACGCCAGCCATTACTGCTACCTTTACCATTTATTCTCTTCGATGGCGTCACGGTATAATATAACGAAATTACACGATTTTCAAAATATCTCCAAGTTATTAGTTCTATCAAAATTCAATTTATTTAATATTCAATTTCTGTCATTTTTACAACCGTTCCTCTGATATTTCTGCCATTTTTATACCAACTTTTAAATATTACACCCTCAAATATCACTTTCTCGTGTATCTGTTGAGCAATCGGAAAATTCGAAAATTCCCAAACCCATTAGATTCGCGAGATTCGACTGAAAAATACCCCTAACAATCGTTCGTATCGATTTCCTAACAAAAATGCAAGACAGTCGTTGCCCTGTGTATAGTTTGGAAACGCGCAGCTCTGAGGAAAGGAGCAGCTGTTGTGACGGGTGTCTTGTCCTCTGGAAAGAGGTTCCCAGTCTCCGTGTCTGCACTCCAGCAAGATATTCCGCAAAACGAAATTTCCAGCCACCGTTTCTCAAACTCAAACTCTCGAACGAACATCCGGTAAACAAATTCGTCAAATCATAAGCCAACTTGCACCGCGTTTTAAATCCCCATGAATCCCCCGGAATATCAATTTTACAAGCTAAAAATTCAAATCTAACCGACCTCGGTGGTTACCTCCGTTTAAAATAAATGAACTCGGCGAATCAAGTGAAACGAAGCAGATTCGATATTTAGCGAAAACGCTGCAGTCTATAAAAACGGCGGAGGATAGGGAGGTGAAAAGGGGATAGAGAAAAAGGGGGTACGGTATCTTTCCGCTGGAAATGGAAAAAGAAAGGGGAGAGAGAGCGTGGTGAAGCGAGGTTGAATCGCGGAGGGATGGGAAAAAGCGTTGCTGACGGCAGGCTCGACCGATACGGCGGAAAGAGAGGGCCGGCGAAGGGGAAGCCGGCGCAAACAGGGAGGAAAGGACGGAGCTACCGCGTGCACTGGAAATGAAAGAGCCCAACCCATACGGGCGATAATTCATTCGTGAACCGAACGAGGCAGCTGAATCCGGCGTTGCACACGTGCACGATTTCGTAGAATAGGCGGCGCGTTACGTGGAAACTCGCGGCCTCGACTGTGTTTCGCGATTCTACCCCCGCGATCACCTCGTTTTTCTCCGCTATTCTCCTTTTTTTTCTTTTTCTTTTTCTTTTTTGATTGACCAATCGTCGACAGTTTGTTTAAAAAAGTTCGTACCCGTAGAGAGAAATGTAATAAAATTCTGTGTAGATAGAGATAGGATTGAATTATGAGTCAATAATTTAGAAGTTGGACTGGTTTAAGTGTTAAATCTCCGTGGTTTGCTTTATTTTTCTGCTCTTTCTTTCTCAATCCATCAATTTCCCGTGTCCCGTTCGGTGAACGTTTACATTGGCAAACAATTGCCTGATAAAAATGTACGCGTTAATGGTAGAGAGGTTAGGTTATAAACTCGTAATTTAGGGTGCAATATCGCACTTGGGAACTAGACTTCAAGCGGCAACTGGATATCCTAGAGATGTAAACAGAAGCGAAATCGACACCGTCAAGACGATTCGAAAGGTCGAAACAATCGTAAAACTCGAAGCGATCTGTTTACGTGAAATCCGAGACACGAGGATGGATTACCACGGAACACCAGCGCGAAATTTACGAACCGCGTCGCTGAAAGTACCCGCTGGCTATTCTTCATCCTCTTGTGTTTAACCGCGAAATCTCTACAATCTTTCATCAGACACGTATATACTCTAATTTACCACCCTATCGCGTATTAAGCAAACCCAGTCATCGTCCCTTCTTCACTGTACGTTTCACGCAGTTTTAATTATTTCTCTTACCTTTTATCCGATTCTTTTGTCAAACAATCGAATCTCGATAATTTTGAGAAATTCACCTTGCGAAACAAAGTGAAGATTTCCATGTTTTCTCCTACTGAGAATCGAAGGATCGCGCTGAAAGATACAGAGAAACTGGTTCAGGTGCAGACAAGTGACAAAGACTCCTTTTGGTTTCCTCCTATCGCAGATTTTTCTTAGCCGAGCTTATAGTTGGTGGGGGCAAAAGTGAAACTCGCTCGAGTCTCTTTGTTATTGTCCTCGTTTTTCCAGCGGCAACGAAACTTAGGGACGTGAAATGCCTTCACGGTCGCGACCCCCGAACCAACTTTCACCGCCATAAAAATATAAATGCGCCGACGGACCGCGCTCTACTTTGCGTGAAACGACGTCGGCCCTGGGACCCGCCGGAAAACCATTCACAATGAACTTCTCCCTCTTGCTTTCTCTCTCATTGCGAATTTCCTTTATTCCCATTTCCCAATGAGATGCTGGCAGATTACGGAACCGTCGGAGGAATTTTATTTTCCTTACGCGGTTCTAGGACGTGGAACCGTACTATAGCAAAGTGTGTTTTGTTTTGACGTCGGAGATGTACATCGTACTAGATGTCTTATTTCGTGATTGTTCGTACGATAAAGATTGATTTGATAGAAATAAAATGTAAGAATTTACTTAAAAATTCGTCGATAATCGAGTTTAATGGGAAAATTTAGAAAACTGGTATCAGGATAATTTTCATTTTTTATTCGTTCGTAACTACTAAGGACACGTAGATAACTTTGTCAAAGTTACTGTCGGCTTTTATCCAGACCCAAATATTATATGTACGTAATTACTATTATTACAGATAATTTTGTGAAAATTAAGGTCGGCCTGTACGAAATCGAAATACACGTACGTGTATAATTATTTTTATCACTCTATTCCAGTTACAGTTATTTAAATACGCGATAGATACGAACTCACAAGTCTTATATTAGATATGTATATGACAGAGTACAATATATTTTCAGCGTGAGTCACGAAAAGACATATTGCATGTAACTGGACTGAGCAAATACTTTGCTATTACATTTTAATGTCTCGTAATACACTTACTAAGGTCATCCGAAATGTTTCTTTCGTTTTATAAGGAAATTATAATATAATTATATTATTTTAGCGAATTATATGTTTGTGTAAAGATAAAGACGTGTCTGTAAAAGAAACACTTTTCCGACAACCTAATACAGGGTGGTTGGTAACTGGTGGTACAAGTGGCAAGGAGGTGATTCTAGGCGAAAAAACAAGTCGAAAATGTAGAATAAAAATTTTTCGTTCGAGGCTTCGTTTTCGAGAAAATCGACTTTGAATTGTCGGTCGGTACGCCTGCACTTTATCGCGTCTCGTTAGAACGGATCTCACTGTAGATCGTTATCTCGATGGAAAAATTAAAAAATTAAAAAACAAAATTTTTACCAGTTACCAAGCACCCTGTATAAAGATAAAGACGTGTCTGTAAAAGACACTTTTCGGACAACCTAATATATTCAAAAGCTGTCGTTGACTTATACAAAAATAAAACAACGCGTTTTCGTTTCGAAAAGTTTGCTACACTATACCGACGGATAGCCGAAGAAGATTTTGCCACCGAATGTACCAAAAGAACCCACCCCCTCCAGGAGGCAGAACAAGCAGAAAGGGAGTTTCGACTAGGAGCGTAGCCAGCGAAAGGGCGGGCAGTCAGCGTGAAACGAAAAGGAAGATTTAGACGTCATCCCCTGACGTGCTACTTCCCTTTCACCCCCTCCACTTGGTCAGAAACTTTCCCTCCCACCGAGACCCAACTGCGCCTCCATGACGATGGACAAAAATGCCGACCGAAACTCATCATTCGGAAAACTCATCGCCGAACAAGCTGTTTTTTTTTTTTCAGGGCTCGTCCTACCATAGAAAAATACAGCTCTGTCAAAAAGGAAGACATCTATATTGCGCGTGTTCATCGGCCGAAAAACATCATGGCAGGATGTTTTTAAGTCCGGGAGGAGATCTACAATTATTCCGTCCCTGGAGAACGTCTTAGTAACGTGTTACTTGTTTTAGACACTTTGCTGTGAATAACGGTGGATTTAAAGCGGCGTAAAAAAGTTTCGAGGTGAAAATCGAAAGTAAAGAAAAAGGAGAAGGGGGGAGGGGAAAAAAAAAATGAAATCGAAGCGGAGGCACGCGCCCGTTAAAAATACCAGAATTGTCCAAGAGAAACGCGGCGACGTCAACGACAAGATGAATGTCAGAGGTTTGCCCGGGGAAGGGTGGATTTTATTTATCGGTCGATAAATCATTATAATTTTCTTAGTAGGCCGCGAAAAAATGTTAACGGCCATGAGAGCAGGGTTGAGTCTCTTTCTAGAAGGGACACCCTAAATTTTCTACGGAACGGGATTAGCTCATCCAATCAGACGAAACATTGGAAGGGCGGGCTTAATTAAAATCTTCTTGGAGGAAGGCTATCAAGCCGCGCTGGCCCCGGAGATGCCGCGAGATGTAAGAATAGAACATTAAGAGCTTTCCCTGCCGATGGTATTTCTGAGCAGCCGGTCGGATTAACGAACGCCGGAGGACGCCGCGCCGCGCTGTTTCTACAAGAAAATACGATGTAACACCGAACCCTATTTATATGGTAATTTATTCTATATCGTCGCAACACCGAGGAAGCAGCAATAATTTCGAAGGATATTCCATAAACTTTCACGCGTCGATGATAAAAACCATCAGAGTAATAGTTTGATTTTTCATTGACAATTTGTTTGCTTCGTTACTTCACTATGGCGATCCACCGAAAGGGCCACTAAAATTTATACGTACAAAGATTCCTCGTTCATCACCGCAACGCCGAAAAGCTAGCAATAATTGTGAAGATTTCAAACGAACTTCCTCATTCCTGCGTTAAAACGTACGATCAAATGTTGGACGATGTTTTGTTTTATTTCACTATCGTGATTCATCGAAGAGGTGTCCAAAATTTATCGATAAATATATAATGTTCAGTAATCGTTGAAATATATACGACAGGAATTAAAATAAGAATGAGAAAAATACTGACAGTTGTTTGACGATTACACGGAATATCAATTGCCGTCAGACACATGAAAACGTTTAAGGACATTGGAGAAAGGGATATCGATTTACTCCGTTGAAATATTTAACGGCACGAATAATAAATCGATCAGGATGTAGAATGATCGAAGACGCGTGTTCGGCAATGGACACAGTATATTTTCGGATTTCGCGGCATAGAGATCCGCACGGGGGACTAAACGACTGCGGGGCAATCCGAATTTGCATACCGTTTGTTATTCAAATGCCGCGATTCACTCTTCTGATTCTCAATGAGGGAAACGCACAAGTATCGCAACAGGGCGATGACGTATCCGTTTAATAAATTATTGTTCTTCATAGGAGGCACTCGGTTGACTTTCTAAACACGCGCTTGATGTACGAGGAAGACGATCGACGCATGCAAATATCTGATCGAGTTGGACCCCGTCCGATTTGTTCTTCACCTTTTGAAATATTAATTTTAAATGCATCAATAAAAAACAAAAGAGATAAGCAGAACGAAACAGCGGACAAATTTGTCAAGGACTCGTTGAATAAGTTTTTTATAGTACGAGAAAAAATTAATTTCGCTTAAAATTGTCTGATTTTTATTCGAAAGAAGAGAAAAGAAATTAAAAGTCCACTAGATGGCGATTTCTACGAAGGCTACGTTGTCCGGGACAGTTTCTGTCAGGGTTAAGGGTTAGCAGTCAGTGCGTCGATACAAGATCGTTTTAAGTGGATCTATAAATTTACCGGGGCCGAACATCGAGCCTATATTTACTCTATTATGCAGGCTCGTTTTTATAAGCCGTTTACGTTTAACAGCAAATAATCGTTTAGATGCCGCGCCATGATATGGCCCATAAATCTTCTGGCAGCATGGCGTTCGGCTTGTGTTATGATGATGCGGGACACGCGCAGGTCAGTACCGCCTTCACTTTGAACGGGCCACTGAAGGTGGCAGCACGGAAACAGCTGGCATACTCCACCGCCCCGACCTCGAATCACACGACACGCCATCTCTCGAACTTTTCCGGAACATCCGTTTCCTCGTGGTTCCTGCCGAATTCGATAGGTGGCTGGAATCATTTTTGGCGGGAACCCCGCGGAAAACTTTGCCAAGCTTCGGGAAGCCACGTGTAGCGTTAAAAATTGTTTAGCGATCGTTCCCATCGATAAGTGGCGAGATAAGATGGTCGAGAATAGTGTCGATTCAATTTGCATAATGGACGCGGCAGCGACAAAATCACGATTACAGAAAAAAAAAAAAAATGGTCAATGTAACACGATCGTCCCCGATAACCGGTTCCTTTTTTTCGAATCACATGGCGACCAAACGATCGCCGCTCGAACACTATATATACACTATATTGCTTTTTCAAGCAATTATCTCGGCTAGTTGTCACTTAATCCGATATCGGTGCCTCAATATTCATGTATGCAAATAACTGCTTACAACTGAGGGCTGCCGGCAACCACATTCGTTATTTACATCGAATATCGGACAAATTGTGCATATGTTTAGTACAAAATGCTAATTAAGGTTATACTCGTCAACCGATCCGAAGGAGAACTCACGATGGTTACAGAATTTCACGAATGCTTCCATGCCGATTTCGAAATTTCCTCGTTCGAAACTTTCTAGCTCTTTGTCTCGTTTCTATCTGCTTCATACAGTACCCGTGTATGTTGCATACATTCTAATTCCTACAACAATTCTCTTTATTTCCATAAAAAGACGTTTAAACGCATTCGTAAAAATCCTGGTGGTAAACGATAAATCAATGCTCAGGATGTGAACACTGACAGTGAATATCTTGTCGCGCCTAGAAAGCTTGGCAAAAGGCAAAACGCGAAAGGCACGATCATTCTTGTTTGTGTCGTACATAATACCGTGGTGTGGCACTGCGGGCGGTCTTGTCGTCTTTACCGATTCGGTATTTGCTCGTTCTGTAGGTGCATTGGCTCTGCCTACCGATTCGACACACGCGTACTTTTTTCTCGCGATGACTATTGTTTCCTCGTTATTAACATTACAACTATCACGTTTTTCCAGTCTATGATCTCGAGACGGTTTTTCAACAACTCCCTAGAGTCTCCTTGTTGGGGGTATGCTCACGAAGCCGTACAGATAGAGCAGCGAACGCTATCCGCGGGCGGTCCTGTCGCTTTCTCGACGATCGTATTTGTCCGTCGAATGGCGCGTGGCGCTGCTTATCAATCACTTCGACTAACCTACTGTTTGTTTGCGCGTTTACGGTCGTCGTTCTCCTGCAATACCAATCAGGGCCACCGTTGTCGAAGCTAAATCGTTCGATCGGTGTACATTTGGGTGGTCTACCGAAACGAATCAGCGAAGTGTTAAAGTATATTATTAGAGATTGGCTGGAATAGAGAGCGCGTGAAGGCACGCCGTTTCGCGTCAAGGAGCGTCTAACCTTTCCTTCGAACGCTGCACAAAATGTCGGGCATTGATTGAATAACGATTAGACGATCGATCGCGCGTTGAATAACTTGTCCCGCATCGAAACGGCGAATTAAATCACTGACCAATTTTTGATCGTATCTCGATGGGTAAGGACTTCATTTTTATGCTACGCTCGCTATTATATTATTAAGCAGCGATATGTTCTCCCCTTCTATCTTCATTTTCTACCCGATGATACAGAAAGAAGGGAAAGAACATTGATATTTTTTAAAATCGATAAGCATTTGAAAAATAAGTCAACTTTGATACATTGTGTAAGATGTATGTGCTTGAGAAGGGGGGGGGGGGGAGGGGGAGGGGGAATATTGGTAGGTTTAATCCGGAGTAAACTGCTACAGGCAATTCAGCGAGGAGCACGATCAGTTGACTATAAAATGAGATGATAAATGATAGGCCAGGGCAAGTGTATACGAGTCAGGTTCGACAGGTAGTAATACTCCTCATGGATGCAGTAACTCATAAGCATCGAGGCGGGAGGAAATTGTGACGTGACGACAAAAAAGGATTGCACGAATGTAGAAGCGTTTTAAAGAAAGAGGAAAAAAGCTGGATCGCAAGGGGAGGCGTATAAGAGGAAGGAAGAAAAAGGGAAGAAGAAGAAAAAGGATCAACGACGACCAATTAGTCCACATAACCGTTTTTACAAGCACAACGATATATACGTAACGTAGAAGAGCGAGAGATTTAATCGCGGCACAAACCGGGATGCCGGTTCGTGTCCGTTTTCTCACGCATCACGAACTTCCACCAAAACTATACAATGAGAAGTCGACACACCGCTTACGGAAGAACGCGATAAACTCGAGGAATAATCTTAATTAGTGGCTGAAAACACGTTAGGCCATTCCTCGTGCAAAACACGCCAATCCACGAGTATCTGAATTAATTTACTTCTCATTTGCGTTGTTCCTGTTTACATCGTAGTACCATTAACTGTGCGGCGTTTATTGCCGCCGTTCACCATAAATGACGAGCCAAATCATTATTGCAGAGAGGACGGTCTACTTACTACCTACCGCGCGCTTATTTGTAACTAATTTGAGAGAAAAACCATGGGGGGTGTGTGTTCCCCGACACCTCTGTTCCTTTTTCTTTTACCACGATAAAAAAAGATACCATTGAGGGAAAAAAAGACTATTCGTGTTCGTTACGAGTCGGCGAATCATCGTTATCTGAAATCTCGCGCCAAGAATCATTGAGAAACGGCTATAATTTGCCGCACGAGTTCCCGTTTGCTCGCCGACTGGCGACACGCAGATACGACGGTTCCGCTCGTCAAGTAATCGAATTCTAATCGAACCAGAAAACTAAACTGGTATCGATTTTTGCGAGAGCAAGATCGGCAGAAAACTAAGACGCGAAGTTCAACCGGTTTGCCGGTTACACACGAGGTTCATACTTTTGCTAGCGGTGGCTTGCAAGACCGCCACGCAGCCGTTTCGCGCAATCGCGGCGCGCGCAACCGATCGCCGTGCAGATAAACGTGACACCGGTGTGTGCCTCTTACACCGCGCCGTTCCTTTAGCCGCGAGACTACGAAGCGCGGATTCTGTTGCTGAACATTTCGCGCGTCGCTTCTAGATCCGCATCATCGCGCCAGCGTGGCCGTTTTATCGCGCATTCGGCATCAAAAAATTGCGACCCGACAACTCGTTTATCGAGCACCGCCTCGCCAACGATCTCTCGCCGCGGTTATCGAAAAATGTATTCTCCGTGTAACCAGGGAATCGAGCGAATCGTTTGCTTCCCTCTTGCCAATACTTGGGCAGGAAAAGTCACACGCGCGACGAAGGTCAAGCTGTTACTATTTAACTTTTCACAACGATATACCAACGTTTATGTACGAGAGAAATTGTTTTATGGATCTTTCTAAAACTATCAGTAACACACGGGTCCTTCTATTAGATTGTCCCAAAAATGCCTTTCGCTATGTGCACGCAGCTGCTTTGTCTGGCTATGTTGACATAAACATGAAACCTAATCTGTCTAATGTTTTGGTCTTTATCTGCGATCGTTTTCTAGCTGTCGTAGGGCACGTTTCGTTCGTATTGCAACAAAAACTATCGCGCAGCTATTATTTACTTCTAAAACGAAAGAAACCTTTAGGACGATCTAATAGATTAACATTCCCAACATTCTCTTCGACATAAACTAGAAAGCGCAGCTAGTGCCGTATCCCATGACCCTGTCACCATGGGTCATACGTATGTAAAAGATCAAGACAATAACGATCGAGACGCGATAAGGAAACATCGTAGCAAAGGCAGGAGTCATACGACAGGAGATAGAGGAGTAGCGTGGTCGAGTGAATAAACCCGGGAAGAAGTGGAAATAATTTTTAATGTTTCCACGAGTAGTAACCGAGATTCGCATCTCGACTGCGTGCCGCTGCTTATCCAGCAGCCATCGCCGAGAATTCTCGCGGCTCACGAACGGGGGAATTTCTCTAATTTCCAACAGACCCGTACGTTGCCGAGCGTTGTTCCCAAGCGTAGAGGTCTCTTGAAAATTAGATGCGCGAAGACCACGTCGAAAGAGAAGAGGCTCGCCAGCGTAGAAGGGACTGGCGGCAGGGTAGACGAAGACACATGACTTATACGCCTATTTCAGTTAATAATCCCGTTACGCCCGGTTCAGCCTTGCTCACGGCACATAATGGACGTGGCAGGAACCGAACCTGGGACCAAAGCCTCGCGTCGAGGGCGTAAAAGGGGAGAACTGTAAGGCCGGCTTGTCATCCGTCAACTGTCAGACGTCTGACCAATCCCGCACAACAGAACCAAGAATCGAGCAACCACCCACGGGGCCCGCAGGGCAAATTGCGCTTAGTCTCCCACCCATCCTACCTTTCACCTCCCTTTTCTTCCCTCTTCGCCCAACTAGTCAGGCTGTGCTATTTCTCATAGAGAAAGATTGCGTTTACAGAGGAATTTTTTTAGCAAAGACTAACCCCTTGCCTGGCTGGCTGCTGGTTCCGATAGACTCATGGGTTAACACAATGGATATGCGTCGAATATTCTTTCTTGGGAATTAATTGGTCGCTGCAAGCTAGCTATCGCTAGTAAATATTGTAATCTGTGGTCCGTCTTTGTGGTACACGGGATGGAGAAAAGAAAAAAGGATACAATGATGAAACGATTCGAGTAGTGGGGATAACCGTTTGATGGCCTTGAGCGGCCAATTGATTCCGAGCAAAGTATCACCTGCCACATTCGCTCGATGGTGACAATACGAGAAATAACTAGGTTCGAAGAACGAGTGCTGTTATACGATATTTCTAATACATTTCTACGGGATCGGTTGAAGCATAAGTGGCAAACCGAAAGAGTAAAGAAAAGAAAAAAGTAAAGATAAAAAGAGCCACTGTCAAACTGAAGCAATTTAAAAGCTGCAGGTGATTTATGGTCTCGGTCACAATACACTGTTAGAATTCGTCCGAAAGCGGCACGATACCAAAAAATGAGGGTCAAGAAGCACGCGGCTACGATTCACCGTCGTGCACCGCTGGCTCGATGCCTGACGGATAGAAATGGCATTTCACTTTGGCACGACAGAAACGCGTATTGCCTGATATATCGGCATCGGGCGGAACGACCGTCGGCCATGGATCTAACTAGGAAAAATCCTTATTCTCACTCGCATACCATGGCTCCCTTGCGAGGACCGCGTCTCGTCGAATTCTCATGATCTATTTCGAGATAAGTATTCCGGACGTTCGGCGAGACTCAAAAGTGCCGGGCCCCCTTAGTCGGAACGTCTTTCGATGTCGTCCTTTTGCTTCGTTTCGATGGGCTCGCCCCCAGCGACAGAACAAATTGTAACCAAGTTTTTGCCCCGTCGTGTCAGGGCCGCACTCTGAAATTTCCAACTTTCCGACGACTGAAACGATTCCAACCGCGGACCTTCTATTTACGCCATTTTAACGGCAATTATATTCACTTTTCAGTCGCCGTCGAAACGCATTAGAAGAAATAAACGGCGTCTTTTGTTATGCCATCCAGTCGAATGTTACGAGTTAACGAAATAATTTATGTCGAAGGAAATAAGAAAAAAAAAAAATAACTTATGACGTTACCCAACTCGTTACGTAAACGTAAATATACCTCGCAAGTTATCAATGCGTCTTACATCGTCTTAGTCACGCGTACCACGTCTGCGATCGAAGCACAAAATCTCGACGTCGATCTTGATCGCGTAAACGACGCGACTCGAGCATAAGTTTCCGCTTCCATCCATCAGGATTATCCTTGTTCGCCAGGAAATATCTACGAGACGTCTATGAAACGCGAATGAATAGAAAACACGGCTGTTCACTGAACTAGGTAGACTCGAGGCATAGAGAACGAGCCGATCGCGGTGAGGTAACGGATCGAGACGCGCAGAAACACTGGCAGGATTATGAAGTGCGATGTTGATACGATGGCAGGCAGCGCCGGTGAAGGAGGAAGGAGCGCGAGGGCGCGCGCGGAAACACACCGACACACCTACACCTAGGCCTCCGGATATACCACACAAACACACCTATGCTAATGGAACCAGTCCATTTATTTTCGATGGAATCTTAGGAAAAATGCATTCGGGCTAATTATGCAAGTATATTGGTACCCCTATCGATCGATTGGTAAGTACGCGTAGCAACAATGAAACCATCTTCACGGTCAAAGAGAGCGGAAGTGTACTCCGCAGAGGTGGCTAACTTGGGAAAAATGTTTAATATGCTTTTGATACTAAGGTGTATGTCGGTTGATTAATTTGCCCGCAGCAATTACGCGCATCTGCGTGATGCAACGAACGATTAAAGTGTATAAATGGTTTGCAATGCAGTGCAGTGGCATATGTAAACTACATAGCGGAGTTGTAAATTCTTCGTTCGCGTTAAATGGTTGCTCGAAGATACAGGTATAAAGTTTATTATTAAAGTGTGATTATTAGTGCCGCGGTTCGTGTTTCCGGTTGTAAAGCACGTAAGACACGTACGTTATAGTACGTTCTTATTATTTTCTTTTCCTCGGGAGAATGTTATCCGTGTTTAATATAACGTACCTACGTGTTTATATTAGAAACATTCTATTATAGAAGAGGGAAAAAATGATGTACGTGGAAGACATCTCGCGTGAACAGTTGAAACTTCTAGGGAATATTTTACATATTTGATGGAAAAGGTTCTACGTGCGTTTGTGAACAGTTGGACCGTGTTATAATTTGTGTTACAATGTAAAGAAATGTATGATTACGGAAGTGGCCTTGAGCGGCCAATTTATTTCGGACAAAAAGTAGTTACCAAAAGAGCAGACAATGACTCGACCAACCATTTTAACCCCTCGCCTTCTAACATGGCCTCTCATGGCAGAGATTATATTCTTCGCTCAATTGAAACAGACTGTACTCGTTACAAAATGTAGTCTGAATTTCAACTTCAATCTTAATTAAAATTGGATGTCAGACTGATTAAATAAAGGGCCCAATGGAGAAGCTGTGTGTACAAGTGTTCTTCAAAAAACTAAATACATATATGCATACAGATATTAAACGAACATTAACCAAAGGAAGAACAGTACAAATATTTGTTCATAATAGTAGTGACATCTAATGTTTCAGTGTTTGAACGCATACAGACATTTTTACTAACATTTAACTTCGCCAATTGTACTTCCAATTTACAGGTTTTTATCACTTGTGCTATCTATTCTGGGCTCTTCAAATACAGATAACGGACATTTCAAAATTATATCATCGAATACGATATCACAACATTGAACATTTGACAATCAGCTAAAGAAATCATAGCACAGCAGGTTAAGATACAAAGTCACATTTAACGAAACCATAGCGATCTTTAAACTAGCCTTAGTTCCAGTAAAAACATGAAATTCGAAGGAAGACTAAGTAGAATGGATTAGATTTGGACCGCAAACCAGATTCCACGATTCTCAACGACTTCTTCCCCCATCATTTCTCTGCAGGGCGAAAAAAAAAGGAAAGGTTTGAGAGGTCTTTCTGCCAGCTATTATGGTTCTCCTGGTCGGATCCGGAGCGTTTCTCGATTCCGGAACGATTGCGGTGGCCCACGCGTATATGCCGGTAATTACCGGCGGAGAAAGCTTTTAGCGTGGACGGAACCGTGAGCGATGCTGTACCGGGCACGACGATCGTGTTAAAAGGAACACCGACTAATACACGGGAACGCGAAACGCGGAATAATGTATTGCCCCAGGAACGAGCGTGTTACAATGGTAACACGTTCCGACGCAGCGCGTGATATACTACGCGATGACGTGGACCTGGACGCGTACGCGTCGATCCCTGTGTCAGATAACATTCAAATCTCCCGCGCGTCGCGTCGCCAGGTTTCTTCCGCGATCGGCCATCGGAGGAACCGATGCGTCGCTACCGCTGCGTTCACGGCAATACATTGCAAAACATCTATGCGATGCCATGAGGCGATTTTTTGTTACTTGCTGCGTTAAATGTTCTCCGAAGGGCTTTTTTGCGATCGTGCTATCGCGCATGACGTCAGTTAACTGGTAGAAGGGATTCAAGTTTCGAAGTTGGACAAGAGAAACCTAATACGTATACCTACTGACGATACAATGTTAGTAAGAAGATTCATGCCACGCTTGTTTCTGTGTTATACGTAGAATTGTATAATGTTCGCTGAGAAGGGGACGGGAGAAGAGAGAAATAGAAAAAAGGTAGTGGGCACTTGCGTATGCTGTGTATTAGTAGATAGCCTTAGTATTAAATATCTTTCATCGTGTTCTATTGATGTTATATTTTGATCATGTAATATTCTAGATTTCAGAATATTCATCTATTAAATTATTCTGTTTTAAAAGATTACGATGTTTACCGTACGATTTTTAAACTTCGTTTACCCTAACCTAACCCCAACCTAACCTGCGCTATATCTATGGACTTCAGGTCGTTCGAAAAGTTTCTTTCGTTTTATAAGGAAATAATGGATGCACATTTTCCCTGTTATATTATTCTATCGAATTGCGTCATTTTGTTCTATCAAAATAAAGATCACGTTTGACAGGTTAGGTTTCATGTTTGTATAAAGATGCATCCGTAAAGGAAAGACACTTCTCGGATAACCTAATACTAGGAATTCTTTTTCGTAATTTCGTAATTTCTACTTTGCGTTCGTCGGTGAAATTTGAATTAGGCGATCACACAAGTGCTCTGAACAGCTACGTAGGTTTGAGTTACAGCGTACACGGTAAATAACAACGAAAAATGTAAAACTTCGTTATCAGCTTCAAATAACAAGTAATTACGTTCGTACGTAAATAAATAAATCATTACGTACAATGCATGTATGTAAATGTATATACAGCCAATAATGGATCTGACATTGACCAAACAGAAGGTTGTTCCACGTAATTGCAGATATCTTAATTTCAGTTTTGCGCTTGGACGCCATCTTCTATACAATGAAGCGTATGTCATTATCGGAACAAGCAGTCGATCATCGTACGTTAGATGGGATAATCAATCGGTTGTAATGCGAACAAGCGTCGTAGGGCTGCTTATTATCGACAGCGGTTTCTTCCAGTTGCCGTGCAGAAAATGTAACCTGCATCGGCAAGAAATCAAACTCACCGTGGTCAGCCTGTTACCCCGACATCGACGGAGGCCGAAGTAATGTCTTGGAACGCGAACATAATATATCGCCGCGGAAATTGCAGCGTGTTGGTACAATGTTGCACTCTCACACCCCACGCCATCCGGGGTCACGTGTAACAAACGGCGCGATGCTGTGAACTAGAAACCTAATCGCCTTGGTCGATGGGCCCCCGCCTGAAATAGAATATTTCTCCTCTTCCAGTAAAAGAAGCTACATCATCTTTATCGATACGATTTTGAACGAATACGCGCATAATTTTGGACAGCCTACGGCCGAGATTAGCAACCAACAAACAGTTGGATCGTCAAGCAAACTCCTAACAATCACTCGAGTGATATACAGGGTGGTTGGTAAGTTGTGGTACAAGCGGAGAGGGGGTGATTCTACGGGAAAAAAGAAGTCGAAAATATGGAATAAAAATTTTTTTTTTTAATTTTTCCATCGAGACAACGATCCACAATGAGATCCGTTCTAACGAGACGCGATAAAGTGCGGGCGTACCGAGCGAAAATTCAAAGTGGATTTTCTCGAAAACGAAGCCTCGAACGAAAAATGTTTATTCTATATTTTCGACTTCTTTTTTCGCCTAGAATCACCCCCTTTCCGCGTGCACCTCCAGTTACCAAATTTTCTCTTGGAATATTCAAATGTAAATACAAAAAAGATTTGAAGATGTAAATTCGAAAACGAGATTAAAATTCGCAAGTTCAAACGTCCACGTTCAAATTGAAATTGAAATTAAAAAATGTAAGCCATAGGTAAAATCGAAATTTCAGGTTATCGTTGGAAGTTCGCGAAACTCTTTCGTTAAAACGTTATGCTCAAGACCTAACCAATACGATGCAATCCTTTGAAGTTCCCGATCGTTTTTACCCAGTATTCCCAACGATTGTATTCTTATCCCCGTAGGAGGTAAAACGCGCGGGCATTTCGCTCGGAGAACGGATGCCGTCAAACGGGGCCGTGCAGACATCGTGCGCGCGAATTCAAAGAACTTTCCCGCGATTTCATAGTGGCGGATCACGATATGGAAATATTTAGCGTTTCGTCGGTGTTCGATGTTCGACGTTCGACGTTCCACGTGAACGTGAACGCAGAGGCAATCGATGTTTATGGATTTCCTTGCACACGTGCAGCCAACACACGGCCCTGTGTGTCCCTCCCCTTACATGAAATCGCGTAGTTGGTAGCGGCAATTACGAATTGCGTGATTTGTGGCCGTAACTCGGCGCGACGGCGGCGTCGTGACGCTCCCAAGTTGCCTGCAGGTGGCCCGGCACCAACTTGCTTTTCCCTTCGTGGCGGCGGCCGCAGCGATGCTTTTTAAATGACGGAATATTACGACCGACCGTACCGAGTTTTTCCATGGAAATTACTGTCACGTGTGTCAATACCGCGAATTCATCAAATCCCAGCACGAAAGCCTGCCCGTCGTCGATCTACCGTTCCTCAACACGATTTCAATTCGGTCTAGCTGATTAGATATACCGAGTTGTTCTCTGATAACGGTGCTCCTTGCATGCATCGCCAGGGGCTGTAAGACGAATGCGCGTTTCGTTTCCTCGTATCTCGATATACAGCATGTTTATTACACACCATTGGCATAAAACATTGGAAATTTTGACGCTCTGCAGGCGACGTACAATCCATAAAACACAAGGGAGAACGATTGCAAGTGTTTACCGGGGGTAGCACGACAGGCAACGCGTAAATAGGAATGCAGGTAACGCTCTCCGCTACTTTGTCACTTTCGACGTTCGACATCGATCGCTAAGAAACGCAAAACGATGATGTCTTTTAATCTAAGCAGTGTTGCATAACGAAGGGCAATATTT
Source organism: Bombus vosnesenskii (assembly GCF_011952255.1). Taxonomy (NCBI): domain Eukaryota; kingdom Metazoa; phylum Arthropoda; class Insecta; order Hymenoptera; family Apidae; genus Bombus; species Bombus vosnesenskii. The sequence goes on from NW_022884342.1 coordinate 626,167, forward strand.
TCTCTGTACTCAGTGGCGCGGCGCGATCAAACGTTGTTCAGACATCGATACGACAGCAGCACGAATTTTGGAAACGATCCAAGCGCTAGGAAGCGAGAAGTTTCTTCCACCTGTCGGTAAAACGGCTACGGCACAGCGATGGCAACGGCGCAGCGCACCGCCCGCTAGTATGGGGGCCAACTGCTACTAATACATACGATACACACACGTGTGTACGTACACCGTGTACACACAGACACGTATGGCGAATTTAGAAAGTCACGGACAGCCTCTCTCACGAGCAGCGTCGCCGGCATCGTTCAATTTATTCGCCGACGCCATCGCTCGAACTCGGCTCTGCCGCTAATTGAAAAGCGGACAAATTAACACGGTGAATGGATCGTCGCAATTTATAATGTCGCGGTTGCCGCTACGCCGACGAACGAGAACGCGATACCGGGGGTCGACAGCGCCGCTGCGGGTTATCGCGAACACCAACGAAAAGCCACCGATAAATGCCAGACCGTGGAATGCCAGCGTTTTTCTTTATTTCTTCCCCAGGCTTTTTTTTATTGTATCGTTTCCACGACTTCCGCGTAGAAATTTTTAAAACCGGTTATCTCGAGCTTCGATGAAGAAATTTCGTTAGATAAGGGAAACGAAATTTCACTTTTAAGGTGGAAGTAGGAAAAATGGAAACGTTCAACGTGTTGCTGTCTATTTGGAAACGAAACTGGTAGACTTCAGTTTCTGTAAATTTCTCATTATTCAAGCATGTATATACGTGCATGATTGTATAGTGTATAATATTCAACTCCTCAGAGAACAAACGACTTACTTCTTCCTTCGTTTATCGTTAAACAAGTTTTAAAAGAAATTTCAAAAAACGATATCACTTTCCTCTACTTGACAATTTATGGAACGATCGATGTATCTTCTAAGTGAACCACGAAAATACCTTCATCCGCACACCAAAACCTCTAAATCTTTTCTTCTTTCTATTTCTAACAAATCTTTTTGCAAGATAAAAAAAAACCCTGAAAGAAGAAAGCTATTTAAAAAGGAGGAAAAGAAGAAGAACGATCGCACCCTACCGCCACGCTCGCCTCGCAAGGTAGAGTTTCGTGTCTCGCCGGCTCGCAGAAGCAACACGAATGGCATAGAACAATGGAAACGGTGAAACAGAAGGACAGATTCGTGGTTCGGAGAAACGGGGAGTCTCCGCCGTACGAGCGAACTGGCCCGTTAATGCGAGCCGTGCAACAAATACACAGGCGATGATTATCGAACTCGATTTGAAGGGGAGACAATAATTATAATGATTATATTGGAGCTGGAAGGTAGGCGGCCGGCGGCAAATAAATTACGGGTCTGCTCGCTGCGTGCGCTCCACATAGCGGCATAGGCGCGTTCGATAGATCCGTATCTGACCGTTCTGTTCTCGATAGAGAGCGCCATCGCAGCTGTTGGCTTCCGCAATTTTTTATCGGCATTAATACAGCCGTGGCGAATGCACGTACTGTTGACGCGCGTCCTGTCTACCCAGCGTAAATACATTTACACGCCGGTAATTACGTTGTCGGATAAGTTCGCGACGGACCAATGAAATAGAAGGATCTTGGTTAACGTACTCCCACTATCAGAAACGTCACTACTATTCACTCGAGGAATCTCAATCGTCTCTCAATGTCTCAATTCTCTCACCTCTATTCAAACTCCATCGTCCCTGGTTTAAGACCATCCAATTTATAAACGTCAGACTTCTTTTTACGGCACCTCGTTTTTATAGAAGAATCCGTGTAGAAGATTCTTATCGAAGGGTATAAAAATTACAGAGAATATGCGATATAAGTGGTCGCGAACTACGATATTTTCAGACCACCCGCTCTAACGTTGCGCCCTCCACACGCAACGTGAATATTCAATTTCTCCGCAGAGCCGTATACGCGGCCACTCGGTCGACCTTTCGTTCTATACATCGAACAAGATTCACTGTCTTATATGTGGTCGTAGGATACATGTTCCAGAATATTTCGAGTTAATTGAAACGGGAAGGACGGCTGCATCCACGATGAGCGTTATAGGCGATTAAGCGGAACCGGAGGCGGTCGCGTGGCCATGCCAAAAAGCGGCATTTTTAAGCAGCGCATTCGGTTAAAGGCAACGCCAGCATCCGGGTGATCCCGTTCGTCGACCAGTTCGAACATTCCTACCAGCATTCCAGCATCGATTACTCGTGGACACTCCGATTGCTGGGCGATAGCCTCTCGCGATCACTCCTATCTACCCCGCGCGGAACGCATCTCGTAGAATATGCAGCCAACCTGCCGCCAATGTGTCTTCCCTGTGGATATTGTGTAGCCTTCCGCGGGACACCTAATTATACGATTGTCCTTTGCTCGTGAGCGTCGAGATATCGCGCACCGCGAACAGTTTAGTCTCGCGTCGGGCTGAGCGATTTCTTTCATCCTCCTCTTCTTCTGTTGTAATTCTTCCTTCTTTCCAGCTTTACAACCGCTTCTTGCGCTTTTCGATTCGCTCATGCGATTATCTCCTCGCCTGGTGTTTCTCTTTTTCTGTATCCTCTGGCATCCTTTTTCCTTCGGTTCTTTCCCGTGACCTTTTCACTTTGTCCTTCGAATTTTAACACATTAGGTTCTGACTCTTTTGCTCGTTAATGCTTACGAGTTACAAGGTACAAGCTATTAATATTGAAAAATAAATTATAATATTAATATTTATATAAGTTACAAGTAGGTAAGTTTAAAAAATCACGAGTTATGCGAATACCCTACTTGATGAAAAATTATGAAATTGTAAGTATAGGAGAAGTTTATAACCTAGAACTTGTCACTTGTCAATTTGCTAATATTACTGATAAATTATTGTACTTTGTAAGAAGAACTTCAAAAGATGTGCTTTGATAATGTTTTCCTTAACACGCCGCCGTCCATTGTATGTACTTTTTCGAAACGCATATAATGCAACAACCGCGTCAAGAGTATTATTCAAGTAGCAAAACAAGATACGCGTCAGTAAGACCAAATGTGTTAAACAGCGCTCGTTCATTCTCATTCCTGTTTTCTTGTTCGGTATTTTGCGTTTTTGCAAGCTTCTGTGATTCGTCCACGTACACTCCCACTACTTTCCTTGCAGTGCCCCCGGAAGAAGAAGCGTTTCCATTTGCTGGAGAGCTTCTCGTGTTTCCAGCTGATTTACTACCACATTTCAAAATTAAGAATTAATCCTTTCAGTTCCAGAATCACCATCTCGCGTCTTGCAGGAATTCTAGCAACTTCTATTGTTTCAAGAACACGAAGGTTTCTACTTTTGTTATTCGTGAAAGAACTTTCACAACTCGCAAGCTAAAAATCTCTGTATGAATTCGAGAAAGAGAGAGAGAGAGAGAGAAGGGATAATGAAAGTAGGCTAAAAGTGAAATTTCAGTTGTTCGAGAATTATTCGAGAATTAATAAATTACTGCGAACATTACGCCAGACGAAACGGACAAAGTACATGAAAAAACTGTATTAAAGCAAACGGCCACTCGCTAGTCAATTTGTTACATCGGAAACAATAAACGGTAATCGATGACAGAAAGTCCAATGCGATCTAATCGCGTCACATTTTTCACACGTCCCCACGATTCGGTGTTCTTACAGCCGCTACCTTCAAACTAGATACACGGCGTTTCAACCGTCAAAAAGAAATATCTCTAGAAGATCTCGAATTCCCTAGTCCTAGCTATTGGTCCGAATTTCTCCTCGAATCTAGTGGAATACTTGAGCACTGGCGCAGTCGGTGTCGTTCTCCGTCCTCGTCGTCCCGGTTCGCGCCGCTTCGCTCGTCGCGGTGAAGATTGTCGCGCGATTAGCGCAGACCCCAATGTCACGGCGGAAGATACATTGCTCTCGTGGCCTGGTCCGCGCGCTATACGTGCGCCATGCATACCCGGCGAGGCTTATACGGGGCCCGTTTATATACGGTAACACCGTAAGTGCATAATCGTCGATCGCATCTCCTTGCACTTTGCGTCAAGCCACGGCACCTTGTACGTCGGGCCGCGCGACCGCCCCGTCAAAGATCCTCGTATCTGCCGCTGTAACGACCTGACGTTTGCCGTGTAGCTCGCGAACCGATCGGTTGTCACGCCTGCCGTAAGAGTGACGCCTTTAGGAACGCCAATTGAAGGCTTATGAAACGGCCACTGTCCATTCTGAAACGTTCCTTTCCATTCGACACGGCTTCCACTCTTCCTCGTTTCTTTCTAAAGAACTTTGTCTTCTCCTTTTTCGTAGAAGAAACGATGGACTTTATAATAATTGATAATAAGTGGAGTGCTGATTTTTGTGCATTTACGGGACATATAGTTTCTGGAATGCTCGGTCGGTATATCGTAGCGATAACATTAGAAACGAGCTAACATTCCGTATAGCGTGTAATTACTTTAGATCTCTATCTGCGTTAATTAGTTTACATTCTTGCGGTTTTTATGAATTGATCCTCATTGACAGCTGATCCTCGGATAAGATAATATATTACAGTGTGTAATAGGTGTTGGCGTGTGATGTATATATACTCTGTTTATGTAATAGCTATAAAATAGGTAGACAGGATATGAATATGTATTCTTAATTCGTTATATCTACCTAGCTCAATATTAAACTCTTAGACTTCTACTTTCCGTGAGAATTCAAAGAGTTAAGGATATGAAAATGAACAGAATATTCATACGACGAAGAAATATGTAAAATATCCAAAATATAACGTCTGTTATAATATTTAGCGGAAGAAACTAAACTCTGTTTTAAACCGGTTGTATTCAGATAAACATAAACTTGCATAAACACCGGCACTGTCATGATGGGGAACGACGATGACGGTGCCTATTATTTTATTATTGAATTTTACCGCGAAGTCAGGATGCATGGATAATATTGAGTGTTGATACATTGTAGAAACCAGGTAATGACCTAATAATGCAATTTATAGTGTCGTGGTTTGTGACTCACTACGGCGCTGTGTGACGCCTGTTGTAAAATATGCATAGCGTTCAGGAATGGAGCAGCAAGTGGCGCGTTTTCATATGTTGCGCGACATTTGACATTTACACGTGCCTCGGTATGCAAACTGTGTCGAGTATTAACTAGCGCGCGACATTCCTTCAACGTCGATAAATTTTGATACAAATTGCATAGTACTAATTATGAAGAATCGTCGTTATGTTTATGCTTTTCATTCGGTGGAAGCAGATCTGTGGCAACCTCAGCGGAGGAATCAATATTCAGAGCAGAGATTTTCCGCCTTTCCCAAAAAACATGAACAAACAATCTGTCGCAAAATTTACGTTTCACCCGACCGTTCTTTCTCCATAGCCAAATTGAATATTCAAATTTCCCGGCATGAATATTGATCCAAAGAAAAGACCGTGACAGGTAAAAGGAAAAACACATGGAACAATGTGCAAAGGGAAGAAGAAGGAAGATCGCGAGTGCGGGGTAGGCTTCTAAGAGGTACACGCAATCGAAACAAAGTATCGTATAGTGACTCGGTGGACATTTGTGATGCGCGTGGCGAAGAAATGCACAACGATCGTTGTGTTTAGCGAAGAAAGGCCGGTCCGCCTGTAACCGGGAGGACGTTTGTATGGCAAGACGATGGCAGCTCTATCGGCATTACCAATTGTGAACACCGCGACTTTTATTCTCTCAACGGCCAGATAGCCGCTCCTCCAGGGCCTGCAGAAAAACTCCGGTATCTGCATCCAACCGCCTCGCCCTTGCCTCCGACTCGCGTCTCCTCTAAGCCACCGAGGCCCAGGAGCCTCCTCCGTCTCTCCAATCTCGTGAAATCGATTTGACCGTGTCGAATTACCGGCGAAGTATTTACAAAAACTATCCGATGTAGCAGACGCTTTGTTGGGAAGTGATATCTTTTAGAGTGGTTGGTTGGACTTCGTAAGAAAAAATGACAGAAGCATGAAATATTGTTCTTTAGAAGTAAAACTACTCAGGCGAATATTCCCTTCCTTCGAGATAAACAAAGTATAATAATAAATAGTATAATTAGTCATATAATACAAACGATACACCAATTTCACGAATATAGAAACTTTATGTTTCTTTGGAAAGAAATTTCAGAAAGATACAAAGAATAGATGAAACTTCCAAGTTGCAATAACACGATATTTGTCTTGATATTTCGATCACAAAGCTGAAGGAGTCGTTGAGACGCAGGGGTAAGTACCAAGTACAGAGGTGCAACAGAGCAATTCAAGGCTCGAGCGTACACTGCACGACCGGCTGATGATTCAGCTTGGTTCATTACTCACGCAGCTTTTTACTTTAATCACATTAATGAAGCATTTAATCTCGCCGCGTGTTTTACAAGCCGCCGGTGTGTGGCCTATCTCAGCTACGTCGTTGACGAGGATTTCTCGCCGGTTACCCATGAAACCCTAACCCCCTCTACACCGTCATTTCACTCTCGTACCGGCTGCTTCCCGACGAACACGACGAACCCTTGTCCTTTCGCTTTCATCCATCTTTGGATTATTATTTTCTTGTTCTCCCACCCTCCCGCGGTGTCCGCTAATAACCGCAGCTCGTTTAGGCCCGTTTACACCTGTACGCTCGTGGCAGCGTCCTTTATCTTACCGGCAAGCCAAGCACGCACCATTACGGTAATATATTTTATTACAGGTGCTCGTCTTTATGGTCCACTTATCGCCGCGAGAATATCAGAGCGAAGGTGTAATCGAAATCGGTAGAAAACCGGATTTCGTATCGACAGCTGCCTCGCACGGACACAGTACCGCTATCATCCCATCATGCCGATATAAACCGATTTGCTGATTCATAATCGGGTAATTCGAATGATACGCGATCTTCCTTGTAAAATTAAGAAACCTACCCGGAAGAATCTCTTTGACGGAGGCCGCCATCTTAATAATCTGCGCACGAAACGTGCGTAGTTCTGCTCGCTGTGTAGAGTAGTTTCCGGTATAATTTATCGCGCAACCAGGCTAGACAACATCCTCTTTCCACTTTGACGTTAATAATAGTTTTACACAGCAGCCTTCCTTTATATCGTTTGCCATTCGAAACGTCCACGGAACGTTTGCGATTATGCTTTCAGCGACAATTTATGAACACCGTGGTCAACACCCCGTAAACAAAGCAGCGGCCACGTCCTTCGCGTTCGCCCATTAAACCAGCAATCAAGTGTTCCCGGAACTGTGTAAAAAATTCACCGTTCACACGAAAGAGACCGTGTACCGTGGAAACAAAAAGGGAACACGAGCGCGTAAGAGACGATGGAAACGTGATCGCGGAGGATACGAAGTCGCCGCGCGTTGTCGCGTGTGTATCGAATACCCCGATAAAATCTGCACTCATTGTCCGGCTGATCAGACAATAAATTCCCGGAGCGGTGAAATTTTCGTAAAAAAAAAAAAAAAAAAACAGAAAACGGTCGCTAGAGCTGCGCGTAAGGGCAATAGGTGGTTGAAACGCACGCGAGCGTGTGGACGCGCGGTCTAGCTTCATTGTTTCCCCGAACGAGCAATGGCGAACGCAGCGGCGCGTCCGCTTGACATCGGTCGTAATGTAATAGGTACAGTGGGTTGCTTACATTATGCCGGGAAAGGAAGATGCACGCATGTGCTTCGCAAGTCCTGGGGCGGTGCAACGTCACTTACCTGAAACAATAAATTACATACCGTTACGTTGCGTACGTATTATATGCGCATATATAGGTAACTGACTGATTTACGATCGCCTCTGCGTAACGTGCGGCTCGTACATGTGCTTACAAGCGCGCTCGTGTACAGAAGCACCTGTACATACGTGTCTACGAAAGTACTATGGAGATCCCTTTCGTCCGAACCGACACCGATAGAACGGATGTTCCAGAAAATTTTTAATCGCAATGAGATATTCCTGCGTGGCTCTTTCATTTTGACGTTGATCGATTTTGCCGTCTGTTAGCGCGATCTGTGTTCCTTTTGAATACGATTGTCGTATCATAAGAGGATATTTGTTATTTGTGTGACAACTATCATAGGTTATATCGAAATCTAATTTTTTGTAAGGTTTAGGTAAAAATTCTTTGAAAAGATTGGACAATTCTAACTACCTCTCTACGTTAATCAATAAAATTCTATTAGATTAACTTAAAGAGCCATTTTCATTTTTGAACAAGCAACTCGTTTATTTTTTTCACGATAACGAAGAAAATACGCGTAGTAAACGCGAGAACATAATCGTATCAGCGGAACGTGGGAAAACCGTAGAGTAAAGCAACGAGAGATGAAATTCAAAGTTACCGGCTGAATATCAGTGAATCCGCCAAAATACACGCAAGGTAAGGTTACGTTTCGGACAAGTGAACGTCGTCGGTATCCGGAGCGTGGCCCTGCATCCTTACATTCTCATTGGTCAGTGTTGAACGTACGCCTGCACTTATTGAGTCCACTGTACACGTGGTGCACGCTTCGATCTGCTGATCATGCTACCGGGTCTCGCGATGCACACACTGAGGCACGTTATGCGCGCGATTCGAAACGAAACGACGGTTGCGGCATGAGCGCACGACGAAATGCCGGCAAAAACGATGTGCGAGAATCGATTCGAGTGACTCGACCGATAATCGCACGAGAGCTCGATGTACGGGAAGGAAGCCGCTCAACTTCAATTTCGACGTGTGATCTGATCGAAGGACCGTGTGTGTGTTAAGTACGACGGGTGCACTAGTAACTTTGACACGGTATCAACGCTGTGTGATCACAGGATTTGTGCCGAGCAACGTTATCGAGACGGAACCAGGCGACAGGATCGACTATGCGGACGAAACGATTTCATCGATAGTGCAGAGTACGGTGACAAACATTGATGGCACACTAAAACGTCGGACGCGCGGAAAGAAGAAAAAGGAGGAGGACGAGGGAAAAAAGAGTGGCACGAGACAGACTGGAGACACCACATAAACCTTCCCGACCGCGAGCCGCCACATAAATATAATAGGGAAGGTAAGGCCTCGTGATGGTTGGTCGGCATTGCCCGCCGAACCGTCACGGACTCAGCACGTCGTATAGGTAGGGGGAATTCGCGCGGGGGTGGGGTGAGATGGGTGGACGTGTCAGGGGCAGAGTGGAGGTTGAAGAGGGAGGGCAGTGGTGGCCGACTCCTCTCTCTACACGGTGCAACACACGGCGGCGTGAAACACGGGGAAACGGTACGAATGATCGATGGGATTCTGCGCCGTTGCAGGCATGCCATGGGTGTCTATTCCCCACTACCTTTTGCCGGTGAGCTCGACGCGCACACCATCAAGCAAAACCCCCGCTCTTCGCAACTCACGCCGCCTGGTGGGGCGCGCGCACGTGGTGGATCGCTAGAAACTTCTTCGGAATCGCCATAGATGACGCTCGGAATGTCGTCGCCAGCTGCGCCATCTAGCAGCCAGACGGTGAACACAGTCGGTAAAAAACGGAGTTTTTTTCCAGAGAAATTTAACACAGTGAGAATTGGCGGGAAGAATTTGTTAACATGGATTATTGAATTTACTGATATAAATACTATATCAATAATTTGTTATATTAATGGTTTTAAGATAGATAAATGTCATTTACGATGACATACTTTTCAATCGATTAACAAGTTTGAATAAATTGTACGTTCTAGCTAAAATCTTTCTGCTAGCAATACGAAAATGTTCGGTTTCTTTTAACAGAGAAATAGCTGAGAAATAGGATTGTACGTTTGAATGAACAACGTGAAAGTATGTATCATGTACCCTAATATAAATGAAATTAAACAGGTAGTATACAATAACAGGCAAATTAAATCTATTCGTTCGCTAGAAATTTCGCAAATATATTTCGCATTTCGTGTTTTCGGGTTTGTATAAAAAAAGCGAATAAAGTCCGTGACGTATTAAACGCGAAAGCTTTTGTAACAAATGAACCGAGCGGCGAATATAGATGGCGATTAGACTAAAAAATGCATAAACAACTGTACGCGAGCAAATTTCCAAGGTTGTTAAAGTTTCAGCTCGACTGGCGAATAGTTTGCACGTGAGTGAGTCGCGTTTTCCGCAGACCTACGACAACACACGCACCGAACAAATGTATTTGCATACAAATTGAAATTTTCGGTTTCCTTCTGTCCGTCCCTAATGTCCAACGAACAACGCGCGAATATGTGTGTCGCGAAATACTGTGCGATCGGTGCGTGTGTTTATTACTTGCGAATGCCTGTCACAATTCATCAACCTAATTGCGGCATTGTTAAACAACTCACGAATCGGTGGTCCGTGTATGCGTGGACTGTAACGCAGTCCGGCCTGCGTGCCGACGGGCGCCTCTAAAATGCTCAAGGCGAAATTTAGTTACGCGGTCAGCTCGCGCGCGCACACGCGTCCATAAACCGGGAACGCGTTAAGCATTCGTGAAATGCGATCGGAGGACCACCCGTACGTCGTTGCTCTTTCCATCGCATTCGCCATCGATATCCGCGTTACGACGTTCGTGATCGAGGGACGCGATAAAAATGCCTGAGTGAAAGGTGCCCGAATGCCTTAAAAACGTCTCCAAGATTATACAGAGAAAGAAAGGAATAAAAGAAGAAAGACAGAAAATAAGAAAGAATTTTAAGTTCCGTTTTATATATCGCAAGGTTATATCTGAATGAGAGTAACGATAATCGTAAGGTAAAGGAAACGGAAAGTCGTGGTGCGAATGAAATTAATCTAGCGAAGAGTGACGGGCCGAGCGTGGAAGATTGAATGCCAGAAAGTACTGAAATTCCCAAGAACACGATCGTTATATAATTAGTCTCACTCGACCACGCAGTGGGTATCGTGGCACCACCAACGGGGATTCTACATTATAGTAGGAAAGTAGTGCAAAGCACGGCAAAGCAATTGATCAATATAGCGCCAACAACCCTTCGCAGCCACCCTTCTTCAGCTTCCAGTTCTCGTCGTCTACCCTCCCGCCCGCCCTCTCTCTCTCTCTCTCTCTCTCCCTCCCAACTCCCAACGGCGCAGAGAGAACGCACCCCCATAACAAGTTTCTTACTCATCTTTTTCGTTCAATAACTCTCCATCCAAGATGGCCACCGCGGTCGTCCCTCATTGGTTGGGGGAAGGGGTGGTCGCAGGGGTCTGTACGGGGTTTGGGTGACCCGAGAGGCGAGGAAACCAAGAGAGGCAGCAAGTGAGAGGGAAAGAGACGGAAAGGGAGGAGGGGTTGGTAGCAGTGACGCCATCTATCTTCCGTTGCCTTGGCTCGGCGTAACATAAGGCAAGATAAATTGCGGGATCTCCCGGGTTCTTGAACCTTTCTGGCAAATTGCATAAGAATATCCACCCTCCACCCCACCCGCTCTCGCCCTTCCCGCCCCCTCCAACTGCCCTCGCGGCTCCAATGGAATTGGAATTAACTCGAATAAATCACCTCGGTGGCTCTCTACGGCTACGCAGAGAGTTGCTCGTCTCTTCGCTCGAAGGAGTTCAAATTTCTTTTTACAACGATGTACTGTCACGTCTCGTCTCCTTTTTCTTCTTTTCGAGCGACAACAGGAAATCGTTGTATGACTGCGTTGGCAAACGATATGTAATTGAAGGTAATAAAGCGTCTTGTATCTCGCTTAAAACTCTTTGTTACGGTACAACATATTACGTAAGAGAAACGAAACGTCGCACGACTGTTTTCTCAAAGTTCGTACCTTTAATTATCAAGTAATTTTTATAACGCCCGATATTTCTATTTTATTGGAATAAATAACGAACGATAAATTAATATCCTACATTTCGTATACCCTGATTTATCGCGGTCGTTATTCAATTTTTCAAAATAACAGCGTGCATAATCTAAGGCTAAACACCATATTCGCTGTTTGCTTTGCACTTTAGAGGACGCGGGAATTACCTTGGTAAATAGCCGCGTAAAAATAATAACGCAATGTTAAATAATACCATTGTTTATTGCCCAATGAAAACTCGCATATTTCACAAAACTTCCAGCAGGCAAATAGAGGGTATTATGTCATGGCAATTGTAAAGGCGAAGAGTAAGTGGAAGATAAAACGATCGAATAGTCGTTGGCCACTACCAGGGTCATAAAGCAGTGCTGGCATCTGGCGGCATTCGTGAGAACAAACGAAACAACGCATAGAAGACGAAGTATTGTGTGCGCGGGCGCATCATGGTCCATTGATCGAAAGATATTGTAACTCTGCAAAATCAGCGGAAGACAAATTTTTAGGTCTATCCCGGAGACTTTATGACGCTTACATTGTTCCGATTTTATTTTCCGTTACGAGAAAAAGAACGACAAGATCGACTGACACAAATTCAACTAATTAACTAACCCGTAAAAAGACAGTGTATGTACGAGTAGATGAAACTAGACAAAAAGTAAAATATACCTGAGAAATTTAGTACCAATTTCGACACAGTTTGGAAGCAACATTTTCTTTGTTGTTTTTGCTACTATATAAATAATAATGATATTTATAATATTTTCAATTTAATGTTCTATACAGATCCCAATAGAATAAAATAGTAATCTTAATAGATGTAGAAATATCCAGAAATCGTTGATTTGCATGTGACCGTTACGAGATTTCAACCCTTTCCTCTTGTATGTATTTCAAACGATATCTCAATTGCACGCCACACCATGATGAACCCCCACTTGGCTGTTTCAAGCGTGGTAGGGAACTGGTTATCATTGCCAAGTGGCTGGCTTTCCGTATTGCTTTCCGTATATTGTGCCAGGTCAGTAAATCCGAAACCGAGCTTTACGATTTGTTTACTCCACAGTGGGTTATGGGACCTGGTTATATAGCCATAGGTATGCGGGGGCCACGTGATCACGGCCATAAACGCGTCTGTTATGCGCTCGTAAACTGTGAGAGCCCCACTCGACGCTTACCGCTCACAACCGGCAGTCCTCCCACCGCGATAGTCCATCGTAAAACAAGCGTTTTACGATTGCTGCCTATCGCTGATGATACCGGCACCGTGCGGTCAGAAAGTACTTACGCCGTCGTCGATATCGCCACCCCTAAAAAACCTATTCGCACCTTTTTTTCCTATCGCCAAAATTGAACATCCAGTCGACGATATTGACCTTTTTTCATTTCTATGGAAATGTCTTTATCGTATCTTACGCGATGTTAGAAACGATGATTCGAATTACAAAGGAACGACATATTGACAGAAAGAAGTTGTACTTCACATGTAGACATAATAAAGGGGTAACGAACCCGAATACGATCCACGTAATAGACCACACACGGGTCCGAAAGATTTACAATTCGGGAAGCGTGGAACGAAGTGGACCGGGGCTGTTGGAAAATCTAGATGCTTCGAGAGTAGCCGAAAACCTTGTTGACCCTGTCATATATCAAAGAGAACGTATTGCGATCGCATGGTTCCGCAATCCGCGTAACCAGAGCGGCGTGGCGCGGCGCACGGGTGTATCGGATAACAGATCGGCGTAACAGTTTCGCGTGGCGATCGGCGCGCCCCTGGCGGTCGGCGTCCGATCGACGGCCGGCCGTATCGGCGATGACGCTGCGCCTCGCTACGTCACCGCTCGACGGAATGTAGCCCTGACGTCATTCGGTCTATAGAGAAGGATAAACGACGGCGTGTGCTTGTGACGTAACATCGAGCCTAGGAGAGAGAGAAACCCATGCCAGCCATACTGGCGTAGGTAGGGGAAGGAAGAAAAGGGAGCCATTATAGAAGGGGCGCGACTAGGCTGAATCCTCCCCACCGACCGGTCGGCCCACCGAGGAAACAGCTGTCAGCTGCGTGGAGTTGCGGACCCTGTCGTCTCACCCACCAACCCTCCTTTCCCCGTTACACCACGTGTCGGTGTGCGTTAGTGTATGCTTACTTGCCTGTTGGCGCGCGCGCGCGCGCGCGCGTGTCTCTTCTCGTTTCTCCGCCGACACAACTCTACACGCGATACGTACGTGTATTTCACCAGGCTGATGCACGCACACGAGTAAAAGGCGACCAGCCAGCCAGCCACCCACCCCCGATGTTAAAATATTCCGGTGGGCGAGCGAGCGCGGGACGGGAATAGCCCGGGAGAGTTATGGCCGCCTCCGAGACTCAAATAACTCTTTAATCCGCGGGCGCGTGTACGCTCTTCGCGCTCCTTTCTAACGTACACGTCCCTCGGATGTTCTTTCTCCCTTTGTGTCGCTTTCTTTTGGCTGATTTTCCTAGTTGGGCGCGACTACCGCGTGAACGTTCACGCCTTTGACTATTTGTGAGAGGTTTTAAAAGGAAGAAAGCAGTTCGTGAAAAATTCATCGAGACTCCGTGGGACAGAGCATTTTCTCTCGCTTTCGTTTTCTCTTTTATCGATGCACGCTTCGACTTGCCACTCTCCACTTTCCACTTTCATCCGCTATAAATTGGCTAATTAAACTGCCGCTGATATTCTCGCGTTACACTCTGCCTTCTTTATAGCCGTCTTTTATAATATAAACCTCGCGTTACGTTGTGTCCTCTTCATTGCAGTTTTGCACAATGTGGTATGCACCCTTGTTCCTATTTATAATGGATAATCAGCACGTTCGTTAGTCGTCAACGTTTAAATTGGCCAGGAGTAACGCGAAGGACGCGGCAACAAGTGCTCGAAACGAATTGATCGACGTATTTATGACAAGCCCGGGCAACCATTGCATAAAACAGCGGCGGCAAGCGAGTCAAAGAAGCTATCTTCGCGATTGTAATTTCATTCCAGCGTTGCTACGCGGCGTAGCGAAGACGCGCGTGGTATATGTTTATGATAAGCTTGGCAAACCGTAAAATAAATGTACGTTTATTTTGTTAGCCAAAAAGCGGCGAGTTAAAAATTTCATGCGGAACGCCCGTATATTCCCAACGAAATTGCTTGATTTATAGCTAGGCTACCGAAACGTGCTTACCGCGCAAATATTATAAGTAGTTCTCGAATAACATCATTCGTTAGACAAATTTCAAAATAGTCTACAAAAACACGTGTCACCGATATTGTAGTCAAAATAAACATAAACAGCTGCATACCAATGTTATGACCTCTTATTATACGTTCTTTTTTTAAGTAAACCTCCATCGATGTCGTAGTAACAAAGTCAATTAAACGCAAAATGAAATGAAAATGCGGAAACGGAAAAAAAGACGGTAGAAAAAATTTTCCACGCAGCGTGGAGGGAGAAGAAGAGGCGCGCTGGTCAGTTCCAATAAAGAGACATCAATAAACCGAAAAAGGAATACGACGAGACGGTCTCGATCTCGATCGGCAATCTCGATCGGACGAGCAACGATACCGATTGAGTCGCGCGACACGAAGGTACACAGTCCGCGGGCCGTCGATCCCGTCGCACGAATTTGTCGCGGATTAAAAAATTCCCCGGAATCCGGTCGTACTGATGCAACGTGGCCGACGGCGGTAATTAAATGCAACTTCGTCGTCGCTTTTTTTTTTTTTTGCTTGTTTCGCATGGAAATCGGTGCATCCCAACGTTATTCTGTCCTTTTGTGCATGTGTACGTGTCCCGAGGAAGGAGGGCGCGCTCGCGCGCGTCCACGGACGTGTCAGTGTGCACGCAAATTAAATATCTGAGGTGGTTCGCGTGTAAGAATACACACGTTCGCCAGGGCGCCAGAAAGATATATCGTTCCACCAATTTGTTCTTCGTGAGGAAATCCATTATTAGGCGAAGCACGAACTTTTGCGACTAATTGCGAGCGTTGTGTGCACGCGGGCAACACCGCCGCCGTCGCCGCCACGGTGAAACTTCTGGAACACGAGCGCCGCGCGTGTACGAACCGCTCGGCTATGCGTAGACGCAAAAATAATGTGTGTTCATAGGTCATTGCGACATTAACGATTCGTTCGCCGATAAGTGGCTAGCAATACGCCGTTTAAAGACACTTTACGATCTTTATACGTGGCTCGATAAGCGAACGCTTACTTTCACGTGCACCGTTTTACGCCGTTTCGTGCGTTCTCGTGACCTTTGCCTGTTCGATAAGCGTCTTACGCTTCGAAGGATCTTAGCTGTAGCTTTTTAAAGGCCTGCGGAAATCGCAAATGTAATAAAGGAACCGCGGTGCCGATCCGTGACCGGGGAAACACGAACGATGGTCGTTCTTGATAATAATGAATTGCTAATGCGGTGAAACTTCGGTAATTCGAATTTTAAGCAGAGAGTTAAAATTCTCGCGGTTCAACGAAAGGCAAATTCAACTTTGCAAGTTCGATTAATTATTAAAAGGAAAAAATTTACTTGGTACAGTGCGAGGACCAGGAGGCAAAGGTGAATATAGGTGAAGTGTAGATATGTGTAACATATATCCAGCTCCTTAACCCTTTCAAGTTTTAGAATCAATCAAATTGTTATTCATAGAAGCAAACTGCAATTTGCAGAGGGTGGATTTCCTGGTGAATTTGTATTATACAGATAAAATAACATGCCTAGATATGTCGCAAATAATTCGGGACGAAGTAAGTTTATGTTTCAATTTGTTGCGATTTTCAAGTTGTAAGGTTCGAGTTGTCGAATCTCGAATTTCTACAGCAACATGATAATACGATACCTTCCTAAATTAAATGATGCGGCAAAGTTCGAAGATCTTCGGAGAAAGGAATCGTGGAACAAAAATCAGCGACAGTTTTTAACTGGTGGAATAAAAGAGAAGAAGCCTAAGAAGGTTAGGTGCCGAGGAGGAAGTCGATATTATTGTCCTTAGGTAAACGCGTAAAAACTGGCAAAAGACTCGCACCAGTAAAAAAGGAACACTCGTCGATCGTAGCTAGAACAAGGACGAGGATAGCCCCCTCTCAATAGCAATGGTAGATAAGCGAGGCCTAAAAAGGGCCAGCTTCGAAATCGTCTCGGTAACTATAGAAGGTCAAACGACAACGAAAAGTCAGGAGGAACAACCGCAGCACGCTGTAAAGCCATAAATCTACGCTTTGGCGTTTTTATACGGCTGAAAAAACCTGGAAAAAGAAGACCCTGTAAAAAAAGAAGAATGTCCAATCGAACAAACCGTGTTGGAAGTCGTAAAACTCGTTACAAAGTCATCGTACTTCTCCATTGACGAACCAAGTCCTACACGATTTTACGGCCGATTCGTGATAGATGGAAAAACCAAAAGCCCGTACAAAATTCCTTGTTTCCACCGGCACTCGAAATAAATAAAATGGAATTTGATTGAAAGAGCATTGTCAAATTCTATTTAATTAGTTGCTAAATCGGATATATTTCTGCGACTATGCGAAATAGAGACAAGCGAAACACGATTGAAACAACATCGTGAAATATTATTTAACCGATCGCTAGATCAAATACGTATAATTCTACCGAATGAAAGATAAAAAAAACCTGATTATAAAATCGTTGTAAAACGTTATTTAACCGATCGCGCGATCGAACAGAATTTTATGTTACTAAGTAAAATAGAGAAATGTAGTCTGGATAGTACTCGACGCAAAGCAGTTTATTAGAAACAAAGGAGTTAAATAGAAGGATCATCGCTTCGTACGTGGAATTGAAAGGGGCGAGCAGCAATTGACGCTCGGGGGCGTCAACCTGCACTAAATAAATCACGCTGATCGACCCGGTGATCGGTAATCAGAGGAATAAACCAGCCAGCCGTACGATAAGATAGACTCGGTCGGTGCAATCCGGCGGGATAATTATTTTGCTGCATCGGTCAGGTAAACTTATCGCGCGATGCTAGATAATCAAATCTCCGAAGCACATTTTCGTGCAACGTTTGGAAGGATAAGGTGGTAGTGGTGGGCCTGGCCGGTCCAAGGTCGGGTCGAGCAGCCCCTGCACTCATAAGCGAATGAGGACAACAGTCGGTCATCGTAGCGGCCGTAAATCAAGCGTTGGCGTTTTTCGGCTGTGCTAGCGCAGTTAAAAAAGAAAAAAAAGAACGAGAAAAAAAGGGAGGCGTCGGGGCAAAAACTCCGCTCTGTCCGGCTTGTTATAAGCGGTCCTCCGCTCGGTTAGCCAGCCGGATGGCGAGGCAAGCCTCGAGCGTGGGGTGAGGTGGGTCTTAAAACGAGAGAGTCCGACGCGACGGATACAACGAACAGGGTGAAGGGAGACAACGCAGAGAGAGAAGAAGAAGAAGAAGAAGAAGAAGAAGAAGAAGAAAACTTTAGCAGGAACAATGCCTAAAGTCACGGGGAAGAATGCGGTCCGTCGGGCTACACGAGGATACACGAAGGAACTTCGTGGGTGCCCATTGGTCGCCCATCGATACTCTTCCCAACGGGAAGACACACGCGCTCTCTTCCCGACCGGCGACAAATACATCGGAGAATTTACTGCTTCGCCGATCGTTACGTCATTTGGCCTCTTTCAAGCGAACCGTGCGGCCGCGCTGCTCTCGCGACTCTTTGTTGTCGATCTGCTGCGCGAGAAGTCGACGCCGATGACGTAAATGACGCCATGTTGCTTCGACGATTATCGTTTTTTTAATCGCCGAACCACGCGGATAAAAAGAAGATCCGGATCTGCGTGTTGTTCGTGTCCGATTAGAAGATAGCCGGTCTCGTCATTCGATTCTATTTCTTCGCGTGCTGAACTTGAGGCAGTATCGGCGTAACGTAACTCGAAGAAAAAACTTGCGGGGAGATTGTCAGCGTTGGAAGAACGAAAAACCGGTGCAGTCGAGGTATGGTACGACGGAAACGTAGCAAATTACAAGCGCGTGTACGGAGCGACGCGTTTCGTCGTTTCTCGCGTGTTGCCCGATCGTTCTCCAGATGATCGTGCATCGATAAACGACGATTGTGCAATTGCTACCCATTGTACTCATTTGAGAAGCGGCGCTGCTATGAATACAATAGTAAACGTTTCAAGAACAAGACGTAAGCGGCGCGGACACACGATGCACAACGTGTATCACGGTAGCCAACCGAGTGGGGTTTGCTGAAATTTTTATGCGATAAAGCACCTAGCGAATCGTCGACATCCTCTAGTATGGCTGTATTTAGTCGTAATTGCAGATTATCTACCCTGTAATTGCCGCCTCTTTGCGAGCTCGTGTCTAATCGAGCATCGAGCGCTCAATTTACGAGAACATTAACACGAGCGATCGGTCGACGAAGACGCGAATGATCGAACGAACGAGTTTCTATACAGACGCTCCGGCTCCGTGTTCCGTAATTTTTGTCCGTTACAACGCGTCGTTAGGCAACTCGCCTCTCGATCATTAAGTCCCGGATAGCCCTTCATTTAACGAATTACGCGAATTATAATACCCTTGTAGAGTCGATGAAGTCGACCATAGATGGCAGCGTGACTTCTTTACACCGGGCTACACTGCACACGCCAACCAAGACAGAGAATTACCGTGCTAACGCTAATGTCACCCTCGCGGTGAGATAAGAAGCTCGAGGCGATTTCACCCTCTTCGTCCCTCCGATACTTTCTTATCCCGTGCCAGGATCCTTCGCTTGAATTACGAGGGCGATTTTTATTATTCGCCCGCGTCTCTTCCTCCCGTTTCTTACTGTCAGCCAACCCTCCTTTTTCTATCTGCCAGCGTTCATAGGCGCCGACGACTCGTGGAAACTTTCTTCTGGGAAAACGAGGGTAATGGAGTTCAACACGAAGTCGAAGCCAGATAGAGAATAAAAGAGGAAAAGAGACGTAGAACGGTAAAGTAGGAACAAATTGATACGGAGAATTGAGTTTCGAACGGCGTAATTTCGGGTCGCCCAAGGAACAAGCACGATACGTAATTCAGCGATCCAGGTAAAACGATTGGCAAACGGGAATCGAGAATAGTTCCTCATACCATCGGTAATTACAAGAGGAAGTAGACGAAGTAATTTAATCCGCAATCACTGCTCTCGCGAAAGTTTATAGAAAAGTTTTGTAGAAAATTCGGTATCGTTGAATGGTGTCCGATTTGGAACAGGTTACAGATGATTTCTTCGTTACGTTTCGTCCGTTTCTCTGCGGCTAGGTAATCGCGCTCGATGTTGAAAAAATTGCCGAGCAATTAAGTGGAGACCTCGTCGAGCGCGGATGATAAAGCGAAATGGGATAGTCGGTAATCGGCAATGGGCCGAAAGACTGTCGAGCCACCCCGTAAACAACGTTACAGTAATGTACTCCCGCGGTGTTCACCCCGTCGTCGTGCCATCTCTCTTCGGCCGTTCACTACACAGCAACTATAATAGCGGCGTTACACCGTGTAACCAGTGCAACTCTTACTCGCGTTCGAGCGTGCACGCTCGCACACCTACGTACGTGTAGAAATAATACACGGGTTTCTAACGCGGTTGTATAAAGTGCAGAAGAGTGGGGAAATGGTATGTCGGTGCACGTGTATGTGTACGTATCATGGGGGTAGGTGGCGGGAGAGGGGAGACAGAAAGAGAGAGATAGGAATAGGTAGAGGGGGATGAAGCACACGCAGAGAGTTATGATGCCGCACAATTAGCAGTTCGTGTGAGAGAGATCGATCGCTGCCGAGAACATACATCAACGGTGTAAACGCAGGACACGTATCGCGTTTATATACGCGGAAACGCGACTGTTCGTACCTCCGCCTATATAGTACGTGTCCACCACCACCACCGTCGGTGTGATGAAACTTTCGAACTACCCGAAAATTTGTGTACTGTGCATCGCTGTTTTTCTGCTTCTCTTGGATATACGTTTCCGAAGATTAGAAGTTCATGGTATCATAAATGCAATGGTTAGAGTATTCCGAGAATAGAATTACACAGGATAGAAATTTTACGTATAGGATATGTCTTTTTATAATTTTATATGTTAGTTCGAATGTTCATGTGGCTTGAAAGATATTTGAGGAGAGGAGAAACATTTTTATGTATATTTTGGTATCTTGGACGAAACATTCTAGGAATTATTTCATCCTGTGTTCTTTGCCACATTTTCAAATTGTATCTTTGGCTAGAAGAAGTTTTAACGCTTTGCACTCCGAATTTTATTTTATTTGGTGTTTCGTTAAGTGTTTTATTTGAAATTTACTTGAACTAAAAAGTAAGACAATTTAAATAAATAAAGGGGAAAGAAATTCACTTAAGTACCAGTTTTATTCACACTACTGTGGAATTTGTAATTTTTAAGTGTATGATATATCTTGATATATTGTTTCTTTCGCACGTTTCACAAAAGAACGCGAGACTCGGCCTGAGATAAAAACTGGTGTCGAGTCACACTCGAAGTGTTTTATTTGAAATTTACTTGAACTAAAAAGTAAGACAATTTAAATAAATAAAGGGGAAAGAAATTCACTTAAGTACCAGTTTTATTCGCACTATTGTTGTATTTCGTAATTTTTAAGTGTATATCTTGATATAGCTTTACTTTCGCACGTTTCACAAAAAAACGCGAGACTCGGCCTGAGATAAAAACTGGTGTCGAGTCACACTCGAAGTGTTTTATTTGAAATTTACTTCAACTAAATAAAGGGGGAAAAAAATTCACTTAAGTACCAGTTTTATTCGCACTATTGTTGTATTTCGTAATTTTTAAGTGTATATCTTGATATAGCTTTCTTTCGCACGGCTGACGAAAAAACGCGAGACTCGGCCTGAGATAAAAACTGGTGTCAAGTCACAACTCGAAGTGTTTCATTTGAAATTTACTTGAACTAAAAAGTAAGACAATTTAAATAAATAAAGGGGAAAGAAATTCACTTAAGTACCAGTTTTATTCGCACTATTGTTGTATTTCGTAATTTTTAAGTGTATATCTTGATATAGCTTTACTTTCGCACGTTTCACAAAAAAACGCGAGACTCGGCCTGAGATAAAAACTGGTGTCGAGTCACACTCGAAGTGTTTTATTTGAAATTTACTTCAACTAAATAAAGGGGGAAAAAAATTCACTTAAGTACCAGTTTTATTCACACTATTGTGGAATTTGTAATTTTTAAGTGTATGATATATCTTGATATATTGTTTCTTTCGCACGTTTCACAAAAAAACGCGAGACTCGGCCCGAGATAAAAACTGGTGTCGAGTCACACTCGAAGTGTTTCATTTGAAATTTACTTGAACTAAAAAGTAAGACAATTTAAATAAATAAAGGGGAAAGAAATTCACTTAAATACCAGTTTTATTCACACTATTGTGGAATTTGTAATTTTTAAGTGTATGATATATCTTGATATATTGTTTCTTTCGCACGTTTCACAAAAAAACGCGAGACTCGGCCCGAGATAAAAACTGGTGTCGAGTCACACTCGAAGTGTTTCATTTGAAATTTACTTGAACTAAAAAGTAAGACAATTTAAATAAATAAAGGGGAAAGAAATTCACTTAAATACCAGTTTTATTCACACTATTGTGGAATTTGTAATTTTTAAGTGTATGATATATCTTGATATATTGTTTCTTTCGCACGTTTCACAAAAAAACGCGAGACTCGGCCCGAGATAAAAACTGGTGTCGAGTCACACTCGAAGTGTTTCATTTGAAATTTACTTGAACTAAAAAGTAAGACAATTTAAATAAATAAAGGGGAAAGAAATTCACTTAAATACCAGTTTTATTCACACTATTGTGGAATTTGTAATTTTTAAGTGTATGATATATCTTGATATATTGTTTCTTTCGCACGTTTCACAAAAAAACGCGAGACTCGGCCCGAGATAAAAACTGGTGTCGAGTCACACTCGACATAGAAGTGCAAAGGGTCAAATGTAAGAAGAACGTTAAAGAATAGCAATATTCGTAATTTTTCATTCAGAATACTAACAGTCCTTTCGTTGGTTAAAACGAAAGCAACAATATCGTATAAGCGTTATTTACAAATAATATAATATGTATTAATGTATTATACGTATTAATATGTAATATTCTACGTAAACAATATGAATATGTAGCTGCACAGGAGTAAACAGAAGATTCCAATAGAAAAAAACTCACAGTGTCACGCCAACGTTGTTTTGGTTCGCTAGGCTTCAAGGTAAACAAACTCCGAGCAAAACATCGTCGCAGTTACTTGTAATCGTACACCGGAGATACGTTTATAGTTTCTGTAACACCACCGATCGACGCGAATAGACGAATGTACGTTCTCTAGGACGATCATTGTAACGACTTTGTACAGTCGACTAGCGAGCGTAGAGTCGAACACATTGAACGAGCGACGATTACGACCGGCATATACTATCTCTGTACAGGTATTTAAAATGATTTTAATATTACTCCGACTATTACGATTTTATCATTCGTATGTTTAATAATATATCATCGGAAATATTTCTGTATTAACTTTAATATTCGATATTTTACTATGCGAGTTGTTTCAAACATAACAAAATTCTAACTTTGAAATTACACGGACGAAGAACCTTATTCATTGGGCGTCGCTCGAAAGAGGCGAGCTGATGTTTTGTCAATGGAGGTAAATTAAACGATCGCAAAATTCCCGTGCCGTTAACACTATGAGAATCGCGTAGTGGGAGGGGTAGTAGGTTGCTTGTAAATGCGTCGATCCGTCATGTTATCGTTACTTCCGTTTACGCTTCATTAATTTTAATTAATTTCTATAGCCGTTCGTTCGGCGACCGTCGATGATTCATTTCGACCGGGCTATTATCCCGTGTTTTTAACGGATCTGTCGTAAATGAACTTTCGCGAATTTGCGCGGCGAATTAAAGCGGGGGGATGCGTGCCCTGCGTGTCGAAAAACCCCATTTACATTTGGTGGACCGCGTAATTTATCGACGAGAGTAAAGATTACATAAACCGGTGGAAAAATAATATTTAGTCGAGGTGCATGAATTTTTGGTAATTTCGCCAGAGAAAAATAAATGATTATTTACGCATTACTATAGAATATTCGTCTAAAGATAGAAAGTACAAAGGAAAATTTCCCTTATTTCTACGGTGGCTGTATATCCCAAGAACAAATACTCGGCGTCATAGAAAACAACCATAATAAATAAAAAAATCATAAATCTATATTTCCTTCTAATAATACGATCTTTAAAACGCCACGAATATCTTCGCTTCTAAAATATTCCACGCACGACTTCCTCCTTTCAAATAAACAACAAAGAAGACAAAGCCAATGAATTATTAAATTCTAAATCTCCATCGATTACCTGTTTTCGATGCGTCCCATTGCGTGAATTAACGCAGCAATCGTGTTCTATGCAGCATCACCACATGCAAGATGATTTCGCGAATATGTCGGTCACTCGTCACACGCGGTAAAAAATAAACTGTCGCATATTCTACAAGCGAACGAACTGTGCGCGCGTTTCGGTAATAGATAACACTGCGACCGTTACCCTTTCTCTCTCCCTCTCCCTCTCTCCCTCTCTCTCTCTCTCTCTTTTTCTCTCTGTGGTGCACGGCAGTATTTCTCAAGGGCGCGTGCCACCGGGCTAAGTTACGAGGCGTTTATGAGCCATAAGCGATTCCACGGGGTAGATAGAGTTACTTAGACGAGTTATTTCACTACTTTCGTGTGGATGGCGCGAGTAGGACGGGCTAAGTTGACGCGTCTTACGGCAGCCCGGCTCGGCCGGATCAGAAGGACCGCCTGCGACTGCCTGATTTACTATGGTGGACCCAACGTGCCATGGACCCGCTCTACCCCGACTGCTATGATGGGATTTTCTGACGGGGGTAAAAGGGGGACTGGTTAGGATAGAAGGGTAGGGGTTGCCGGGGTGGGGCTTACGAAATTGTGCCGGAACCGAGATCCAAGCTTGTGTGTTTTACGTGTCACCACGAGCCAACTCTTCCACCGGATATCTACGTAGCTTTTATTTTCTTCTATTTTCGTTTATGTTTATTTTCGTCCATACACGACTTTTCCGTGGCCCTAAAGGTACTCGGGTATATTTTACTGCATAGAGTACGTAAACTTTAGCTACGAAAGTTTAGATTTAAGACAAGAAGAACACATTTGAGAGACATTTATTTTAAATAGATGTAGGTTCCGTAGAATCGCAGTTACTATTTTCAAAATTCTTCCTCGGAGATTCTTTCAGATCGAAAGAATTATTTTGACAGACGAATGTGTAAAACGTTCATCGTGTAGTAGATTCGTAATGACGGGAACGCGAATCCTTCTCCCATATTTCCCTCGCATAGTTACACGTTGGCCGTGCGCTTTCATTCTTACTTAGCGGCGACGAAAAAAAACCAGAAGCGCGACATTCCTGCATTACGTTATCCGACGCATCGAGTTGCCTTTTTTTTCCCCTCGCTCGCCGCTTACCTAGAACCGTTTGCCCTCGTCTAGAACGCCGGATTCGGGCCCCACGAACGGCTCATTAAAACTGTTCCTTTTCCGAGAAAACATTTTTTTTCATTTTTATCAGATGTTCAAACAGGACGATCGGTAGATGGAAGAGTTCTGTTAACCATCTGATAATTAAGTATCTAAGAAAAAATCAATTTTATTTTTGACTTTCACAACGTACTCTTTCTTTATCGAGATATGTATAATTTTATGTCCTGGACTAGGTTAGGTTAGCTGCGTTAGTAGTGATACTTTGATGTGAATATCAGCGCGTGCAAGTATGTGTGCGCGCGGTGTCTCGAAAACGAACGAACGTAAACTGATAGGTTAAGTCGGATATGGAAGAAAATGGCGAGACGCGCGCAAATGTGTATCGATGAATATCTTTGCAATCGCTTATCTAATAAATATACAACTATCGTAATATGAATTCTAAGTGTAAATTTAGTATTCCTATACTATTATTTCGGCAATTAAGATGCCAAATTCTCAACATTCTTATAAATTTCATACGTATGATATTGAACAAGAGGTGGATTCGTAACGCAGAGAAGGCGAATCTTTATCATTTATATTATCATATAAAAAAGATTCAACAGAAATTTAATCACGAGCATCACGCCATTTCGTAATATCAGCCGCGGCAAAAATTTCAATAACTTTCGCACGCGGAAGCAATTGACGCGGAAACGCCCCTCCGCTGTCTTTAATTTCAATTTGTAATTCCATCGTTGGCTACCGAATTACGTGAATTCTTCGAGTCAATATCGTGACCATGGCTGGCAGGGGCGAGCGCATATTAGAATATTTAATGAGCCGAAATTTATCGTCTTGCCGGAGCACCTAGTACTTTTCACTATTTCCCAAAGTATTAGGGCGGAGTTTGGGCCTAGAACGGTACGCCTCGCAACCCTCCTCTAAATAGATTATGGTCGCACGCTCGCTGCCTGCCACTATGGAATCCGACGACAATAGCCCCCAGGGTGCAACCCTACGAAACCTCGTAAGCATGCGAGCACAAGGTAATTTTCCTTTTTTTCCTATTCCTGCGCACGCACAGTCTTTTCACGGGCCGATGGATTCCTTTGCTTAAATTAATAGCATTTATATGCCAACGGTGCATCTTGTAACGTCCCGACGCCTCTATTCCGACGCTGACATATGCGCTACCACGATATTCACAAAGGGTTGGAAACCATTCGAAAGGGTTAACTTTTAATTGTTCGGACGGTTGGATTTCTCGCAATAATTTAAACGTTATATAATGAAAATTCAATGGATGGAAAATTTCAAGGGCAAACAGAGAAGATGCCACTCGACGATCTTTTCTTTCGAGCGAATTTCAGTTTAGTCGAATAGACAGTCGAAAATGATGATTTATCTTCCAAACGAAATATACAGGGTGGTTAGTGGTACAAGCGGAAAGGGGGTGATTCTAGGCGAAAAAAGAAGTCGAAAATGTAGAATAAACATTTTCCGTTCGAGGCTTTGTTTTCGAGAAAATCCACTTTGAATTTTCGCTCGGTACGCCTGCACGTTGTCTCGATGGAAAAATTAAAAAAAAAAAAAAAAAATTAAAAAAAAATATTTTTGTACTACCAGTAACCAATCACCCTGTATGTTGGACGATGTTGAGCGATGTTTGCGTTTTGTCGATAGTACTGGACCGGTGGTTGATTTTCAACACGGATACGCTTATCGTGGACAAAGCGCACTCGACGTCGAGACAGTTCGAACGATAAGAAGGAAACTCGAAGCCGGCGAGGTTAATTATTATTCAACTAAGTAAGATCGCGATAAGAACGAACCGACTAGCCCTAGCCGGTTTCGAGCATCGGCATGCGAATTAAGCAATCATAGACAGCGCGGTGAACGCGCCATTCGTCACTCACTGTCAACCGAAGTTTCGTCGTGAGCAGCATCGTTTGCCAGTTCTGTTAGAATTTTATGTAAAACGTTGTAGCCATGTAGCGGTTGCATAATTGCGATTTAGCACGCGCTGACTCGAAACGCAATTGCGATCTTTTTATTCTCATCGTCATAGGTTGATTAAGTTGGGAAAAAAGATTTAATTAACTCGTCAGTATCAAAGGCAGCCGAATTAAACTTTCGGCTGGTTATCTCTTAACGGTCGCGGCGGCTCCTCTTTTCGTGTCCGGCCTAAGATGCAGAACGAATCTCTTGGGGATTGCTCGCGTGTCGAGAGATGCAAAATCCACGATGCTGAATATGCTTCCCACAGTTAAATCGCTCCCTAAATCCCGTAATTTTCGAATTGGTATTATCGGATCGATAGAAGCCCGTTACGAGCAACCGGTCATCAACTGCGATAGAAGCGAAACGGGATGAAGACGTTGAGTCCGGTTCTCTTCACGCTTCTCACGACCGTTTCGCCTTCTTAAAAAACACAGCTGCAGGCATCAGGTTTCAGATTACTCGGCTAGGTAATTTTTTGCGACTAATTTTTTCATCGTTCCTTTGGATATCTCGCGTCGTTAATTGCAAGGATGTCCTTTGGGTTTCGTTTGCGCACGATTAGAACGGAATAAAATCTAAAACGAGGAATATTTCGTCACTTGCAACAAGAATTCTAGAAAACGAGAACGAGGAAGAAATAGACGTACGTTGAAACATGTTCGAAAAATTCCAAGTACGCGCTCTTGCAGAATGTCAATTATCGTTTCTGACAAGAATTCAAGAGAATCAGTACAAAGAAGAAGAACAGCGATGCAGGAAATTATTCAAAAAATACCAACTATTGGACTGGTAACTAAGTGACTGCGGATTCTGTCATTACCACCTAATGACAAAATCCGCAATCACTTAGTTGCCAGTCCAATAGTTCCATTATTCCTCCCTCGTTATCTGTGTTGTTGCAATTATTTATTTTTGGAACGATAGGAAAGAACAATTATGAAAACAAGTTGCAAAGGCAAATGGAGGAGGCAATTTCTCATATGAAAGTCGAAAATGTATTGTATTAGGTTAGGTCGATTATTTTTTCCTCTTTATCTGTCTCGTTACAATTATCCATTTTTGGAACGATAGGAAGAAACAATTATGAAACCGAGTTGCAAAGGCAAATGGAGGAGGCGATTTCTCGTGCGAAAGTGGAAATGTATTAGGTTAGGTCGATTATTTCTTCCTCTTTATCTGTCTCGTTACAATTATCCATTTTTGGAACGATAGGAAAGAACAATTATGAAAACAAGTTGCAAAGGCAAATGGAGGAGGCAATTTCTCATATGAAAGTCGAAAATGTATTGTATTAGGTTAGGTCGATTATTTTTTCCTCTTTATCTGTCTCGTTACAATTATCCATTTTTGGAACGATAGGAAGAAACAATTATGAAACCGAGTTGCAAAGGTAAATGGAGGAGGCGATTTCTCGTGCGAAAGTGGAAATGTATTAGGTTAGGTCGATTATTTCTTCCTCTTTATCTGTCTCGTTACAATTATCCATTTTTGGAACGATAGGAAAGAACAATTATGAAAACAAGTTGCAAAGGCAAATGGAGGGGGCAATTTCTCGTATAAAAGTCGAAAATGTATTGTATTAGGTTAGGTCGATTATTTTTTCCTCTTTATCTGTCTCGTTACAATTATCCGTTTTTGGAACGATAGGAAAGAACAATTATGAAAACAAGTTGCAAAGGCAAATCTCGTGCGAAAGTCGAAAATGTATTGCATTAGGTTAGCAACTAAGTGATTGCGGATTTTGCCATTAGGTGGTAATGGCAAAATCCGCAGTCACATAGTTGCCAAGCGAATGCAACAGTCCGCAAAGAGAATCTTCCTTTCAAGTATCATACAGATATCAGATCTTGTAGCGAACGAGCAAGTTCGATTACACGGTGGCAGCGCGAGCCGCAGCATCGCTGTCGAAGTAACTGGCCGGCGCAATTAGTCGGATGCATCAATCTGAATTCGCGGCGAGCTTTGGACTCGATGGTTGATTGGCCCAGCTAGAATTACACCGCGACAACCACGCTCTCGGTTGCCGAGATGTAATGTTGTCTCGACTAACGACGAGAAACCAGTATATTAACCACTGCGTATTGCCAGTTCTGTCAGACTGGGTCGACTCTGTGTACACATGGCACCGTGTACAGAAGAGAGGCTGTGCAGGACGACTGTAGACAGGTGGCGAGGGATGAAGATGGGCCAAACAGAAGGGGCTTGATATCGTACCTGGTGCACGGTAACACGGTGCCGGTGCATTACGTAACAGTAAACTCCGTATTCAGGATTAGGCGAGCACGTGTAGAACGTTAACGCGCGTTCTGGGGCTGCTCGGTTGTATTCTGGCGCGCTGTTACGACCGACACCCCTCTATCGCTTGACAGGCTGAGAGGAGCGCGGGAGGGAGGGAGGGAGGGATGGATACAGTGGCAGTGGGATGACAAACGACATCACCGGTTGGCACGGCGTTACGATGCCGAGATCCATAACTGTCATCGCTTCTAAACTGGATCTCTGCGAGAATTCAGATTGCCCGAACGTACCTCGCCGACAGGTTGCGAAAATCGCGAAACGTGTTGAGTGATTGAAACGTACGCGTCGCGATACAACCGGTGATCTATTGACCGGTGATAACGAGATGGACGCGGTGGAAAGACTTGGAGCTACGAAATGACGGATCCCCTGCCCACTACAGCCGTCAGCCTCGCGTCTTCCACAGCGGTTCGTTTGCAATATGATGGCTGTTAACGAACACGCGATAGACCGGCGTTGCTAGTTCTCCTATCAAGATATAGCGTGACCTTGGAGAACAGATAATTCTGATTCGTTAATAACTTCAATATGACACGAATATCGCGGTATCGTGGACAACTGGCCTAAGAAATATCGGCTGAACCGTAAACAATGTTGCGAGGAAGCCTAACTGCTGACAGGCCATCAACGTGTCGTCGCTCCATTGGACGAATTGTTACGCGGAAGAACGACCTATGTGACCCTGGCTTCGGACCTGGTGGGCCTATGAGAAAATTCAAAGGGAGAAAGACGAATTAACAGGGAGTCGTGCGTTGAGAAGTCGGAGAGTGTCGTCAGCGTTGTCGAGGAGGGTGGTCCGCGTGAAAGAGAGTCGTAAACTGTTTAACTGTCTTAGTTACAGCACATTGTTGTATTTGGTTCAATAACGTTAAACAACCATCGTTTCTAAATAAATGCAAAAATCCTACAATATTTATGGAACATCGACACGAAGGCCAGGACAATTCTCATACAATATACATGTTCCTGAAGAGTACCGTATATCGAGACTCAGGATTACTAAAGCTAGTAGAGAAAATTAGATTCCAAAAATGAATAACGTTAGAGCAATGAATAAATTTGTCAGAACGATTATACGTAGTAATGTTAGGTGAATAAGAGGGTGACGAATCGTTTTTTCAATTACACCGTGTTAATTAAATTTGAACGCCGCGACCAGCAAGCTCTGCCGTGATACGACACTATTATTCTTAGTAAGTTCGTGGTAAGAAGCGGTGGCGCGCGTCGGGGCAAAAAGTTCAGCACACTTTCGTTGGTATCGCAAGAAGGGGGAACAGGTAAGAAGAACAGGTTGGCATAGAGGGTAATGGAACACGACTTCTCGTGCGCTCTCGCGAAAGAGGGAGAAGGCAGGCGAAGCAAGTGCGACCACAAGGCCGCAACCGCAGTGTGGGAAGTGAAACGAGCCGAGTGGCGTAGCTTTTAATGGACTGAGGGAAACAACATTAAGTTAAGAGCAAAGCAGGGTGTGAGAGTCACGCGGAAATAGTCGTGGGCCGCGCTGGACCCGGCCAAAACGGTGCTGAGCGAGCCAGATGAGGTGCACTACGATTCATAAACCACCAATTGCCCCGTGGACTCCGTCTCTAGGACGTTCCGCGAGCTCCAGAAACCATTACCACCTAAATATCGCTCCTTTTACCGTGTATTTCTGTCGAGAATTGCGCATCTCGATAGCCGAAATATTGTTACACGAACACTAAATTTACACTTGGAATTGATATTAGAATAGTTATACATTTATTTGATAAGCGATTGCAAAGATATTCATGGATACAAACTTGCACGCGTCTCAGCGCTTTCTTTCATATCCGACTTAACCGATCAGTTTACGTTCGTCTGTTTTCGAGACGCCGCGCGTACACGTACCTCCGCACACCGATAGCCACACACGAGTATCTGTACTATGCATTTGAGCCAGTCCAGCACAGAAAATTGTACGTATCTGAATAATTTCTTAACTGTCTGCCGAGATTCTTGTGGCTTTTCAGTCAGAACCGTAATATCATGGGAACAGTGTATCACGCAGACGTCCTCTAGGTATCGGCGGAACAAGATTTTGCGAGGAGTTCGACGTAGCAGGGGACACGCAGGCAATTTATCGAATGATAAATTCCAGCAAGATAGGATCACGGTTAGATTAAACGACGATTCTTACTCGCCCTACCGCTTCTACCACCTACGCCATCCACAATCCCCGAAGCAGCGAAATTAAATATAGGGGCCGAATTGCAGTCGCGGCTGCGGTGATATAAGCTCCGCTCCTCTTCCCTCTGTTGGTTCTCCAGCGACGAAAAAGTGGTTGGAGCATTTCCACCGCCACAACTGTTCGCTACTTCTTTCGCCCTTATCTGCCACCGCAGACTTTCCCCTCTACTATCGTCTTGACAAACACCTCCCCCTTGTATCTGAAAGCCACTCGTCCCGGCAACCCTCCGATTTAGATGCTGGCCCTATGGCGGGGCAACCGCTATCGCGCAAAAAACGCCGCTCCTCAGATAAGCAATAACAGTGGGCCTGCAGTATCAACATCCGCTATCCAGCCAATCCCAATGATTTAGCTATTTTCCATTGGGAGAACTGAAACGTATCAGCGTAAAATATGAAAATACAATGCTCGCTGGATGGAAATAGCGGCGAGCTGATGACAAAACTGAAAACGATGGATCCACGTCAGCTTTCCTATGACCGTGCTCGAAATCATTCCACGAAGAAGAGTCAGGTATTCGAGGGTATTGTGGCACTCGTGAATGCCGACTGCGAAACGCGCAACGGCCGTTTTTCTCGGTGGGATGGGTAGCGCGATGGCGGCCGATAAACGTGGCCGGTTGAAAATCCAGGATTCACCAAGGCGATCCGCAAGATAACGCTAATTCCGGATATTTCGCACCCCGGACGGTGATACGTCGAGGCCGAGGACTATGCCCCGCTAGACATACCCCTTGCAACCCCTATCATGGGAGTAAAGGGCGGCAGCGTGAGCAGGGTGGACGAATGTGCGGGTGAGTGGAGAGCGAAAAAGGGAGAGAGGAAGAGAGATAGAGGTGAACGGAGCAGAGCAGCAGCGTGCTGCCCGCACCAGGCGCCCCTTCGCATATTTCACCGGGAATTTACGAGCCTCGATACGACAGGGAAATTGCAAGAATGGCGGAGTAATCTATCTCTCCTTGCCTCCGTGGGCTCTCTCTTCTTTTCCCAGGTTCCCTCCTCTCTCCAGCACCCTCCTCTTCTCGGACGTGCGCGAGCGCAAGCTAGCGCGCCCACGTAAACGTTCCCTTCCTTACTACGCGCAGCGTGTACCGTGCAGAAGCAAGAAAATTCCGCTATCTTCCCCTCTCCGTGCAGATAAAAGAGATTTGTCCAACCGGTCCGAGTTACCGCGACCACCTAATTGTGTTATCGAGATAACCAGTCGATCCGTTATTCGCTGCCAAAGGATTCCGGCATCGAAGTCACGGAGCCAACGGCTTCCTCTACATCCCCCGGAGACTCGTAAATGTTCATACTTGTCGCGTACTATGGCGCTCCGGAATAATCAATGCAACCTTTGAAATAACGTCGAATGGAAAAGAACAGAGCGAACCGAATAATCGACGAAAGGATTCGAGCTGCGAGCATTCAACAGCTGGCGAACCTAATGGGGTAGAAACCATCGAAATCCACGGTTTCGCTTCTCCGTTTAAACTCTTCCGCGCAACAGGGGTCCAGAGCCATTGATAAGTTAATTAATTGCCGGGATATATCCGGTTAAGCGACGTGTAAATCACCAACCGGTCAAAACAGTAGGGACCGGCAACACGTGCTTCACCCTCTTATTGCGTAATAATTGCGCGGAAGAGTGCCATGCCAACTCTCGCCGTTCTGCTTTATCGCCATTTTCCATCCTTCAACCCGCGAGCTGACTAACGACTGATACGTCGCTGCACGCAATTGCACGAGATGGACCGGGTTTCTGCAGTCTTCTGAAGGCAACGCAAACAACCAGTCTCGGTATTCCACGGTTTCTTCTTTTCTATTCACTATCCACTGTTTGTTTCGTTCTTTCCCCACTGTACAATTTGTCCGTTTTCGTGGCGTCATCATAGCCGGGCCAAAAGCAGTGGTCCACGATTGGTCCAACCAATGAGCGACCAGCCAGCAACCGGTCAGAAGAAGGCTCGTAACGCTGAAATCACGAAACTCGAACACGTCTAGGTACATGACTCGTGCGCTAATTCACGTGGAACCGCGTTAACAGATATTAGCTAAACACGGTTCGTCGTGCTCGCACAATTCCATGGAAATCCTCAAGGCAAGCCACACGTGTATACGTGTGCTGAAGTTGGCTGCAAGTCGAACCAGCGAGGCAAGGACCGCCAATACGTCGGCGGAAATAATTACGCGTAACGTAGCCGGGTTTCCTCGAATTCTACATGTCGAGTTGAAGAACACCTCTGTGTCGGACGCGAACCTCTGGATAAGGGGGTGGGCGAAAGGGATGGTTTGGGGCAGAGACGGGCTAGTCGAGGGAAAATACTATAGGTAACGGTACTTGCTGTACATGGATAATACATAGACAGAGGAAGGGAAACCCCCTGCGCTACGGGTTAGCGTGTAGCTATATCTACATAACGTAGTGTAGCGTAGCCGCGGCCGCCGGTCGGTTTAATTTAACACAGCAGCTGTAATCCCATCCATTACGGCCGCGGTAATATACGATCGCTCGAGATTCATACTCCGTTTTTTCACTAATTAACAGACGGGACAAATCGCTCCGCCGATTCACCTCTCTCCGCTCGGTAGCGGCCCCAAGCCACCCCCTCCCTGCGGAAAATGGCGCGCGCGCTCTTCATTCTCTTCTCGTGCAACAGCAACAAACGCTTTGTTTCTTCAGGCTAAAATTTACCCGCTGTTTTACACCAGTTTCATTCGGCCCATCATTTTCACCCGTCCGTTCGTTCGTTCATTCGCTCGCCACCGTATATACGTACAGGGTACACGCTATCTATAGATGTGTAGATACGCTCGTTCTCCGACTCTCTCGTCGCTCGTTAAATCTCCTCTAGCACAATATTCGCACGTTCAGCCAGCCTCCGAAGCTTCAGCGACACGCTCGATACATTCAGCATCTGACGATGTTTATAGACTGACCGTTTGGACGACTCGAGGAAGGTCTCGTTCAGTTTCCGTACGGCAACGAGAGATGTTGGTTCGAGAGATGGATATAGCGTTTAAGTGCATAGGGTTGTCGGGAAACTTGAAACAATTTTGTTTTATATTATTTTATCGAATTTGGTGAACATTTCGTTCTATTTCTTATACAGGGTGGTTGGTAATTACAGGGTGGTACAAGCGGAAAGGGGGTGATTCTAGGCGAAAAAACAAGTGGAAAATGTAGAATACAAATTTTTCGTTCGAGGCTTCGTTTTCGAGAAAATCCACTTTGAATCGTCGCTCGGTACGCCTGCACTTTATCGCGTCTCGTTGGAACGGATCTCACCGTAGATCGTTGTCTCGATCGACGTTATTTTTTTCATTTTTTAAATTTTTATTCTATATTTTCGACTTCTTTTTTCGCATAGAATCACCCCCTTACCACTACCAGTTACCAACCACCCTGTATAAACCGATATAGAAGAAAGAAGATCGTGCGTCTATTATTTCCCTACAAAGCGAAAGAAACTTTCCGGACGACCTAATAATCGAAATATTCCGCTATATTTGGTAATATTTACAATAACGCGGAATATTATTTCATAAAATCATCAATAGGACTTTCTTATTGCCTCGAGCCTCGTGCGGATTAGCCGAGACGACAATTAAATTGATTAGCGAACAGAAGGGTAGAAACTTGATAATTTAGCAAAGTAAACAGACAGGGTAGTTTCAAGTTGTTCGAACGCAGATAACATAATTAATTTGAAGGTTTCGCTGTTACTCTTAGCTTGTAACCAGTGTGCGAAGTTCGCTGTAGCGTGCAATTGTATGGATGTGCATCGCGAACGAGTGTTTTCCCAGAACACTAAACCTCTTGAAAGCCTCAGAATGAAACCGGAACACTTCACACTAGATACCATATCGACACGTTTTTCTTTCTACGTTTTCTAATGAAGTTGAATCACCAACGAGACTTCTTCCTGCACAATACTAGAGTATAGTATTTAAAGCGAAGCGAAACAACGGGGTTCCTTATCGTTGCGGTGGCGGTCGTTTTTCTCACCCGTCGAGAAGAATAATTAAGGATCATCGATCGATCATTCCGCGCAAGCATCGCGATCCCGTGGCGTTCGAGCGGCCCGGAATGCTATGAAGTAATAACTCTTGCGTCAATACAGGAGGCGTGACGAACGCGGCAGGCCACCGATCGTCTCGTAAAAACCGATCCGAAAGAAATAATTAACGCACGTTAATCAACCACTTGGTCGGTGAAATTGGAACGTTTCTGTGGCGGGGCTCGAAGAAGCACTCCATTAAGAGGACTCGAAAGGGGAAGGAAGAATTTGCGAGAGTGATTTGTGGTACGCCCTGCAGTAACCAGTAACACGATAGAGTGATAATAAATACCTTTAAAAACGATACGCTTTCATCCTGACTTTAATCGATCTTTAATCGACGAAATTTAATTTACAGACGAGTTCGTATTAACGCACTGAACGCAGTATCGATACTGTTGGCAATTTTGCATCTCAATAGCCGAAATAATAGTATAGGAATACTGAATTTACACTTAGAATTCATATTACAATAGTTATATATTTATTTGATAAGCGATTGCAAAGATATTCATGGATACACACTCGCGCGCGTCTCACCAGTTTCTTCCATATCCGACTCAACCGATCAGTTTGCGTTCGTTTGTTTTCGAGACGCCGCGCGCACACATACTTCCACACACTGATATTCACATACGAGTATTACTACTACGCATCTAACCTAGTGTAGCACTTAAAACGATACAAATGTGGCGGCACTCGACCACGTAACTTTGCAACGGCTTCGCGACACAATGCGCTATACCTTCAAAGCGTAAGGTCGAGACACCTAATGTTCCATCGATATCCCTACGGCTCTTTCGCCGAATATTCGGAAGATCGCGTACGCGGCAACCGTGGCGGACATCTAATAAACGTGTGCGTAGTGGGGATATGGAGGGGCAAGAAAGAAAAGAATCCGTTTACTTTCCAAAGATTCATTCTGCCCCGAGCTGCGAAGTGCGAAAGGTCAGCGGATTAGCGAAGCAAACACTATTACAAATACGTGATTATAACTCTTGATAGTTAATCGTTAATCGTTAATTGTTGTTGATAGTTAATCGTTATTTGTTGTTAATCGCCAATCGTTATTTGTTGTTGATAGTTAATCGTTAATAGTTAATTGTTGTTGATAATTAATCGTTATTTGTTGTCGACAGTCATTCGTTAATCGTTAATTGTCGTTGATAGTTGATCGTCAATCGTTAATTGTTGTTGACAGTTAATCGTCAATCGTTAATTGTTGTTAATCGTCAATCATTCCTTGTTGTTAATCGTCAATCATTAATTGTTGTTGATAGCTAATCGTTATGTGTTGTGGATAGTTAATCATCAATCGTTAATTGTTGTTGACAGTTAATCGTCAACCGTTAATTGTTGTTGATAGTTAATCGTCAATTGTTATTGACAGTTAATCGTCAATCGTCAATTGTTGTTGACAGTTAATCGTCACTCGTTAATTGTTGTTAATCGTCAATCATTCCTTGTTGTTAATCGTCAATCATTAATTGTTGTTGATAGCTAATCGTTATGTGTTGTGGATAGTTAATCATCAATCGTTAATTGTTGTTGACAGTTAATCATCAACCGTTACTTGTTGTTGACAGTTAATCATCAATCGTTAACTGTTGTTGACAGTTAATCGTTAA
This sequence comes from Bombus vosnesenskii, assembly GCF_011952255.1. Taxonomy (NCBI): domain Eukaryota; kingdom Metazoa; phylum Arthropoda; class Insecta; order Hymenoptera; family Apidae; genus Bombus; species Bombus vosnesenskii. Next base: position 663,580 of record NW_022884342.1, read on the forward strand.
TCATTAATTGTTGTTAATCGTCAATCATTAACTGTTGTTGATAGCTAATCATTATGTGTTGTTGATAGTTAATCGTCAATCGTTAATTGTTGTTGACAGTTAATCATCAATCGTTAATTGTTGTTGACAGTTAATCGTTACTTGTTGTTGACAGTTAATCGTTACTTGTTGTTGACAGTTAATCGTCAATTGTTGTTGACCGTTAATCGTCAATCGTTATTTGTTGTTAATCGTTAATCGTCGGCCGTAGATTGTTGACTGTTGATAGTTGATAGTTCAATAAACCTTTTTGTTGAACATCAATTTCTTGTGGGCACCTTCATCAACAACCATCTCGCATATATCAATAGATACATACACGTTCCTTTTCAATATTTTCCAACAATCTAACGCGTAGACGTTTTAGAATAAAAAACAAATGAAATTTTGTTTAATAATCGTAGAAACTCTGCCGCATTGAACATGTTAATTTATAAACGACCCATAATTCCCGGTCGTTGTAGACGAAATTTAAACGACTTTCCTGCGGTCAACGCGATAAATATTTCTAATTACAGGATTTCGACCAGCGTTATTTGTACGTATCTGCAAGACGAATACTTTCACGTAACGCGCAGAGGAACAGCGTGACGAGGAAAATCGAGGAAGTTTCATGGCCTGCGCATCGGTGTCGAGGGTTGCAAGCAGACGCAGAGGTATGGCAAGCACGTGGCACACGTGACTACACGGCGCATAAGGCACTCGAACGTGGATATGGAGTGCGAAGATGAAAGCGGAAGACAGCGCACGAGAGAGGCTCTCTGTACGGCAAGGGGGAATCCAGGGTGGCCGGAAAGTTGTCGGTATAACGCGAGCCGCTTCTGCCGGTTGTCGAGTCTGCGCATTCACCCGGCCCGATTTAATTGGATGGACACCATCGCTCGGTGCTTAATTAACTAATTAATTTCGCGCGGGATACGAACGCGCGGAAAGATACCGCCGCCTGGTCTCTTCGCTTTTAATGACTTTGGTAGCGCGCGTTTTCCAACTTGAAAATTCCATCCGTTCATCAACCGAATGAAAAATATGGTATCTAAAGCGAATGGGGATAATAGGAATACGAACGAATTGAAAGTTCATTGGAGAAAGACACACGGAAGGAAGATTATTCGCGTGGCGTGACGGCGGTCGTTTACGGAGGAAAACATAAATAACCGTGGCGAAGACAGACCACCGTGCGAATTTAAAAGCGTCCCGCTCAGCGGCGCGACCGCGTAAATTCGTTCCGGTTTAATTAAATTTAAATGATTGTTTCGGCTTTCGATTCAAGTGGCCGAGCTCGTTCGTCACCGGGGGACAAGCGAACGCTAGAGTCCAGTAGAAGCCGCCATTTATCAACGGGTTCGCATAAATCGCCGATATGAACATCCGCGCTGGTCTCTAAGCTCGCACGCGCGTATACTTTTCGTCGGGACGCTTCCTGCAATTATAACGAGGCCCATCTCGCGGCTGAGCGCCACCTTTGTGTCGTCTGTAAAGAGAGAACGACGGAGGTAACAAGCGCTGTCCCCTTGTCCTTAGCACCATAGTGTCGTTCATCGTGTTAAAGCGGCCGGGCAAAATTTTCGTTTCATAAAACACATGTCACCGTCGCCGCCGTGGCGCAAGGAACTCGCTCGTTCAGGGCGGACGCCAGAGAATAGGCCACGGCTTTTAAGGGTGGTAAAAAAAGAAAAACCTCTATATTGCCGGACTAAGTGGCGAAGCGAGGGTGCGAGTAACCGAGAACGCCGAGGGAACGAGTTGGTTCGTTACGGGTAAAGGATAGGCTTTAAATGAACCTTTAGAAGCGAAGGAGAACGAAGAAGAAAGGCGGTACACGCAGTGTATGGAGCACAGGAAATTAACTTTCGCCCAAGTTTTTCACAATTTGACACGAAAGCAGAATTCATAGTAGCTTGCTCGATACAGTGAAGTGTTGAATTGACTTGCAATTTGTAGAGGTTTAGGAGGAGCGAAAATCGGCTTTCCATACACGTTTTTCTTTGCGATGTTCAACAGCCTTACATTCGCCAGCTGTTTCATTAGAACATCAGTAAACAATGTACAGTGGCCCCATGTACAGTGCTTTTATACGACTTTTTTCGTGCGATCGTTTAATTCGCGAATTTTCCAAAGATATCATTGAATAATCATTGATAATTGTAGCTTATGGCTGTAAATGTTACTGCTATTTTTCTTCTAATTTAGATGCGTGGAAGAAAAATCGGACCGCGGGCGCCGGGATTCGAACCCGCGTCCCGAACGTTCGTAAACAAAAGCGCTAACCACTGCGCTGTCGTCGGCCGGATGTTAATTAGCGTCGAATGGCGGTATCTGTTGTCGAATGTCGCCATATTTGTAAATATTTCCGCGCTTCTTGACAGTATTTATTATACTTTGCCCATAGGAATTAATAAGTCGAAAAATTCATCTGTTACTGATATGATAGATTTGCACAAAACGCATTCGTCACAGAAGCTTCGATTTCCTGTATGTATAATGAGCAAAGTCCAAGCACAGTGCAAACTTGCTTTGGTTTGACATCTTTTGCGAGGTTATCAATTACCATACACCTTTCGCTTCGAGTGCGCCACCCCAAATATCCGCCACCCAAACGATGCACATACGAGTGCCATCTGTGGTCAATTTTTTTCGTTATCGGCAAAACATTTTCTCTTGATTTTATCGACATATTGGATTAATCACTTCTCCAAGATTGATGCGTTTGTGAAACGGTATTTCATGTACGATTTTGGCGAGAATTATTGTTATTTAAGACTCGAGAAAACGTATATACAGCAAGCACGCTCACTGTGCGTATTTCTGGCGCGAGTTTCCCTTCAGTGACAGACTTCGGCGGACTGGACTGCCGAAGCGAAAGGGTCAAAGCACCGAACAGCCTTGTAACACGACGTTCTTCTTTTTCTGATAGAAATCTCGAGAAGATTACAGTGTACTTGTCACGAGTCTAGTTCTTTCAGATTTCCGTCGGTTCTCTTTCTCATTGATACATTATTAATACGCTTAATTAATTAATTAATTCTCTGGTCGATATTATGGAGATCAGATGATAAAGTATGCGCAATAATTAATACACATTACACGTGCGGAAAATCCATAAAGATTTTATTTATGTAGCTTATTAAAGAATAATCGACGCGAGTATGAAGAATGCGTCGATGTTATCAGAATGATAAGTAATTACGCCTTTCTACCGATAAATTCCAATTAATTTCTACACTCATCAACTTACAGTTGCCCGCACTGAACTCGATATATCGCAAGCTAAACACGCGTAACAATACGCGAGGACGCGGCAAAGGACACGGTCGCCGATCGATGGTAGTAGATTAGGAAGCGAAAAAAGTTGGCCGATAAACAGAGCGGCCGAGCCGAGTCGCGAGCGCGTTCGCCTTCGACTCGACTAATAGCAGTCATTTTCGGATGGATGCTCGAAGGTTCTCGAGTTTCGTAGGCATCGCGAGGACGCTCGAGTTAAAGAACGGTACGAAGAGGAAGGCCTATGTCTGCGGCAGGAGACGGTAGACGGAAGGAAAGAAAAAAAAAAAAAAAATAGCGAAGAAAGCGGCGTCGTAGGGAAACAAATCAACTCGTCTGTTGGCTGGTCTCGAGTTTTTAGTGGCGTGACTCCAAATATTTGCTTTGCCGCGGTGTCTGGTTTCGGCGCGCTACGGAATATACACCGGCCAGAGGCGGCAGAAAAATCTCTAGAAACGCGGAGAATTGTTCGCGAAACTTCCTACTGGCTGTACGAATCCGCGCCATCGTTTCAGCCAACAAACCCCCCCTCCCCATCCTTAGTATCGCTGCGTTCGTTCGAGTGTCACCCCTCCTCGTACTCGCGCCCCAGCCACGCTCTCCAGACCTAACCCAAACCACCCCCCTCCCTTGCGTTCGATAGCCGCCAAAGTCGCTGCCAAGAATACGCTGGGAACTCGTCCATCATGAACATTATTACGCGAATACCGTGATACTGCCGTCTCGTCTAATACCCCAACCCCTTTTAGGCGGCCACTTTTTCAAGCGGCGTCGTTGCCGCGGGGGCGAGCTTTATGCGCGACAGTTACGATCGGCCTCATAGCTCTTTAAGATTTGGCACAGATACGCTGTGTGTGCGTTTCAGTCGATCAATTTCCTTCGCGTGTGTCACCGAGACGCGTTCGCTGACGAACGCTCGACGGATAGTTGAAAACATCGGAGAAACGACATTGGCGTGGAACGCGTGTACGAGCCAACATGCATCTCAGCTTAATCGTTTGCCCTGATTCGTATTTGAACGATCGTCTCGAGAGAGGCATCGAAAGCGTGTCATTAGAACGACATAATGGATGGTGTAGGACGTTATTGCAATGGACAGCGATAAAAATTTAATGTTCCATCAAAGACTCTATTCTTCTTCGCTTAAGACCGCCAGCTTGATAGCTGGATGGACTCGAACGATAATTCGACGTCGGTAATTCAGATGCAATTTTTATCTACACTGTTCTTTCCGCTTTTCAATTGCCTCGCACTCGATGCTTATCTACCACGGCTTAGTAGAAATCACACCCTTCGCATTAGAGCCCGGGAATTGTTAAGGCGAGTAAAAGTTATGGGAATGCACGTGGTGCAGCGGAAGTTACTGAAACAGTTTCCAAGGATACCGCGGGCTGAAACGCTGTGGACTTGATCGAAGAGTCGCGATTATCATTAACAGTATGAAAAAGGCAAAGAATCCGAAGACCTTCGGCAAAGTAAAGGAACTTCGTAGTGACGACCTCGACGAAATGCCGCGCATCTTCCAACGAACCCACGAAGCTCTAAAACGGTACGCCACAAATCGCGATCTAAAAGCGCGCTGGATTTTTTTATTGTTCCGATGGAAAGTGGTCGGAAGGAATTTTTGTGTAAAAATAAAGCACAGTTTGGTGGCGGTTGTACGCGAATCTATTTCTAATTTTCGTTAAGGGGGAATATGTTTTACCAAAGAGGGGATTGCTCGACACGTCTAATTTGCGTTTATTCCTCGAAGAGGTAACCGCAGAGAAGAATGGCAACCTCGGTGGAGGGAAAGTTGGCATGGGAGGGGCGCAAAGGAAGAAATAAGAACGTCACGAGAAGCTTCGAGCCTGGGGACGACGAGGGACCACGCTGTCGTAGTTCGGCTATAAACCAACGCGATTTTGTCACGTTCGCACGCCTCATCTCCGCGCTGTTAAATTCGCGTTTCTGCTGAGACTGTTGTCGGTGAACAATATCTTCCGCGTTTCTTCTTCTTCTTATCTCGAACCCGACAACACATGCAATTTCGAACACAGTGGAACAGAAGCGTGGAGGGATGGACACATAGGGAAGATGACGAATTCTGAAAATCGGTAACTCGAGATTTTATAAGGACAATCGACATTGAAAAGAAGATAAGCAGAAGTCCTGGCGTCTGATGGTCGCGTTATATATGGCGGATAACAACGTGTTCGGTGTCGGCCAAGACAGACTGCGATTTCGACTATCTGCTCTTACCAAGGGGTGGTAGTATATTTATTAACGCTGGCACCTTGACAGCTACTTCAAGTACAGGCCGTCTGAATACCATGAGTTTGTCTTTAACAACTCGCCTGATGAATGGCCCATTGCTGACTACCATACAGAAATAGAGTCGGCTAACAAGCGCTTTTCTTTCCTCAGCAGTCTCCTCCTCGCAATCTTTTCTCTGCTTCTTTCTCCGTTTAAACGTCTAAATATTTAGAAAATTCTCGCCCTTCGTCTGTTGTATAACCAACCACGAAATTCGTCCAAACCATTAGGGTTTCCAAGCCAAATAAACCGATGCGCCCACATGTTCGAATCCAATTTCTCTATGAGAACACGCATCGATTTCTTCGATCATCGTCAAAGTATTTAACACCAATTCCTGACAATGCTGTGACAGGCAGCGCTCAGCAATTGGCTCGGCCGAGTCAGAAATCGGAACCGGCGCTTGTCCAGCCTGTAGCGGACGGATTGGCAAGAACTTAGGCGGCGTAGGTTGATCCTATGCGTGGCACCGCGGTCATCTCGTCGCGGATACACCGCTACCGGCTGGGTGTGCGCGCTGGCACATGCAACCAGCCGCTGATGCACACGCTGCGATCGGTGTGTTGGTCGCAGAGACGCAAAAAGGCCCGAAGGCAAGTAACCTACACGACTACGGCAGCGATCAATCAATGTTGCCGTCGGACGGTAAAACAATACGATGTTGCCTCTATAATTGACGGGAATCCATCATCCTCGTTTCGCGACTTCTCCCGCTCCTACGTCCGGATCCTGGGCCCCGTTTCAGCCTTAATTCCGTGCCGGAATTCCCTCCGCGATATGTAAATTTCATATGCCATCCCGGCTGATTGACGGCCATTTTTATCCCGTCGATCCTTTCGATGATGAGAAACTCGCGTTCAGGGAAAATGGACATTCTTAATCGCCGTCGCTGGCAATTAAACGCGCAGAGATTCGATCGTTGATTCTCCTAGCGACGAGTTTTTCTTCTCTCAGCACGTGAGGCAAGCAATTATGGACGATCGTTTAAGATCGCAAGGGAAGAGGTTAGGAGAGATACGAAGAGGTTAGACGACGTTAGGTTGAGGTTAGAGGAGACGATGTTAGGTTGTTTCGAAAGTTTCTTTCGTTCGATAAGGTGATAATCGATGAACGATTCCTGTTTTGTGTTATTTTATCGAATTAGGGGTGTATTTCTGTTATTACGTTCGTGCGTAATTCAGTGAACTAATACAGGGTGGTTGGTAACTGGTAACTTTCTTTTAATTTCTTAATTTTTTAATTTTTTACTTTTTTAATTTTCCCATCGACACAACGATCTACAGTGACAGTTTTTAAAATTTTTTACTTTCTTATCTTTTTTTTACTTTTTTAATTTTCCCATCGACACAACGATCTACAGTGACAGTTTTTAAAATTTTTTACTTATCTTTTTTTTACTTTTTTAATTTTCCCATCGACACAACGATCTACGGTGAGATGCGTCATAACGAGACGCGATAAAGTGCACGCGTACCGACCGAAAATTCAAAGTCGATTTTCTCGAGAACAAAGCCTCGAACGAAAAATTTTTATTCTATATTTTCGACTCCTTTTTTCACGTAGAATCACCCTCTTTCGGCTTCTACCACCAATTACCGACCACCCTGTATAAAAGAAAGAACATCGTGCGTCTATTACTTCCTCGTGAAACGGAAGGAACATTTCGGGCAAGCTAATATATTTCGCAAGAGATGATTTAACGTTGCAGTTAGTTATCTAAGATTGTTTATTTAAAACGCAATTTCTCTTTAGCGTCGTCTAGTGATAGAGCGGAGGGTTAAAAGGAGGCGAAAGGACGGGAGAAGGATGGCGCGATAACGGGCAGCCATAGCGAAGGCGAAGGCAATAGCGAGAAAGGCGGCGGAGATTGGTAAGCCCGAAATCCTTCAGCTTAACTAATTCCTGCATGAGTTACGAGCAAGCCACGGCTAATTCCAAATAAATATACGGAATACAGATTATGTTAATCGCCATGGATGCAAATTAGACGGGACATCTTCCTCCGTTCAACTTCCGCCATCGCCCTCGTCATCGTCGCCTACCGTAACAACGTTCCCCTATTTTCAAGGACGAACAACAGGAAAAGCCGTAATGCATTTGCAACACCTTGCTCCAGGTTAATTAACAATCGTTAGGGAAAAGAAGTCGGGCCAAAGGGATATCTCTGTCTCGATCCGCCGTTGTAAACGTGACAGTGAATTACTGGCAGAGTCTGCTACGTACTGGTCGACGGGTGGGGAGGGGGTGGGGGGGCAGGAGGGAGGGGGAGGCGTCTAAGTGGCAAGTAGGTAAGTAACTTGGAAGTTAGAGGGTTGGAGTCGGCTCCGCAAACCTGATACACGCGCAAAATGCATACGTGTTGAGGGGGAGGGGGGGCGGCGGGGGAACTGGCGTTGTTTACTGTGTGAGCGCGCTTGTACGTACACGTAATGCGGCGTAGCCACCTTTAGCCGGAGTTTACCTTGCTGGTAAACTCCAGTAGGTAGCTACGCCGGAAACTCTACTCTAATGCAGAGTAATGTTGATTTATGCCCGTGTTGGTCTCATTCTAACTCCTACCCCGCCGGCCTCCGGTTACCTATTCCCGAGCCGCGCTATATTTCACCCGTGCTCATCAACCGAACAAATATTACGTTTTTCCATTATACGCGGCCGGAGTTCCGATCAGATACGCCGGATACTTCAGACTTCGGACGCGCGATCGCGAAATTCCGCGCCAAGAGATTACGCCGCGCCGCGTCGCAAGTCGAGCGTTTCGCGATCCTTCCGATTAGGCGGCGCTTTTTTGCGCGTAAGAGGGGAACGTGTGAAGATCGTAGAATTTAGTTCTTTTAAGAACGGTCGTCCGAGAAACGTCAAACTCGAATATTTGTTGATGTTAATTACGCCGGCGCAAAGAAAATATTAACGAATAAATTTGTTCAAGTCTTCAAGAAAAATTCTGTATCTTTTCTTTTGTATATATTTTCTTTTGAATTCAGTGGAGAAAAGTTCAAGATATGGAGAGGTGCATATTATTGTGGCCTTGAATATAAATTTTGTTTTGGATTACAGAGTCTAGGGGCAAGAGAGCTATAAATAAGTAGATTTCTATTGTTGTTGTTTGTAGCCTTGAGCTACAGCTACACTTTTTGGTAATGTCCTTTGCTGTAAACATATGAACGCGCTCCCTATCACATTCTTTTGTATTGTAACACTGAGAGAGTAAGAAAGAGAGAGTCTGCATCAGCATACACTATACCTGCAATTGTACTTGTTTCAATATATTTTCCTATTACAAATTCACCCACTGGTTCCTCTATCAGTAAACCTCAACAATATCACATATTAAATTAATAAATAATGATAATAATTTATTTAGTGTTGATTTCATACACTGTACCTGCACTTGTACTTGTTTCAATATATTTTCCTATTACAAATTCACCCACTGGTTCCTCTATCAGTCAACCTCAGCAATATCACACATTAAATTAATAAATAATGATAATAATTTATTTAGTGTTGATTTCATACACTGTACCTGCAATTATACTTATTTCAATATATTTTCCTATTACAAATTCACCCACTGGTTCCTCTATCAGTAAACCTCAGCAATATCAGACATTAAATTAATAAATAATGATAATAATTTATTTAGTGTTGATTTCATACACTGTACCTGCAATTATACTTATTTCAATATATTTTCCTATTACAAATTCACCCACTGGTTCCTCTATCAGTAAACCTCAGCAATATCAGACATTAAATTAATAAATAATGATAATAATTTATTTAGTGTTGATTTCATACACTGTACCTGCAATTATACTTATTTCAATATATTTTCCTATTACAAATTCACCCACTGGTTCCTCTATCAGTAAACCTCAGCAATATCAGACATTAAATTAATAAAT